>NC_056743.1:1959804754-1960404754 GCF_019279795.1 Protopterus annectens | reverse complement strand
GAGTGACTATCTTTGTGTGGAATCTACATTCCACAATCACACTTCCCTTTCCTGGATGACATTAACTCGAGGGAAAGGAAGTACAGCAGCAAAAGTCACAAAAGGTTCCCCAACGGGGCATTTATCTTTAGCAGAAACACTCGAATCTGGCAGCACAGTGACGTCCAGGACTGGCCATCTGACTGGCAGCAAAGAATTTCTGAGGACGGTGTGTATGCACATCACCTTTATAGACTACATCCGATAGCTGCCTATGTCAGACTACCGTGCACCTTACAGCAGTAAAAGACTTTTGTATAGGATCGTAAGAGGTTACTAGGCTATTGGCCTTGAGGCCCTTATAAGCCTAACCAAGAGTTTAGCCCATGTTTAAACAAGTCAGCACCCAAAGCCCCTGTTCAGCAGGGACACAGGTGGAATCCCAGGGGTGTATTTTCTGTTTCCCATCCAGTTATACAGGTTGCGCTTAAAAAGGGATAATGAGGTACTCTGCTTGATGTGGAGAGGGAGTCTAGTTCACAGATGGGGAGTCTCTGGGACACAAATGTGTCCTGCCAGCAAGTCCTATTGATATCACAGACCAGGTTGAGGTTGCGTGTATGGGTTTCTCGAGTGGAGCTTGACTTGTGGATATGCAGCAGTCCCATCCTGGCGGGGTCTGAGATTGCTTTATATGCCAGAGTTCACCCTTGAGGAGTCTGTATGAAACTGAATAGAGGGATAGGACCTTTAGCCTATCTGTGTAGGGTAGATGTTTGAGGCCCTGGATTCTCCTGGTGAGGAACCTCTGTGGTCTTTCCAGCTGTTGCATGTGCTTTGCGAGGTTCATGCCGAAGGGGGTGCTGTCTTCAATAATTGGCCTTATAAGGGAAGAATACAGGTATGTTATGACCTCTTTGTCCCTGGATGAGATACCCTTACTTACGAGGTGGGCCATGTAGATAGCTTTCCATACAATGGAAGCAACATGGTGGTCAAAAGTCAGGTTGCTATCAACCTGGGTGCCCAAATCTCTCACTACTGATTGTGTACTTAAGACATTGTTATTAATGTGATAATATGTGGGGTGTCATTCTGCCTATAGGGGATGATGATGCATGTTTTGGCATTCAGCTTGAGGCCATGTTTCTGGCACCAGTCATTTGTTTGGATAAGACTCTCTTGGAGGGCGTCCGCATCACTTGGGGAACTGATGACTGCGCCTAGCTTGCAGTCATCTGCAAACATGGTCAGCCATAGTCCACTGGGTTTGGTCTGCACCTCAGAGAAGTATATCCCAAATAGTACAGCGCTTGTTATGGGTCTACTGCTTGTGGTAGCTTCCCCTATTTTGATTAGGTGTGTTCCATCAGTGAGTCACATTGCTACCCATCCGGTAACATATGGATCGATGCCTAGTTGAGAGGGTTTATCTACTATGCCCGAGAGGGGAATAGTGTTGAAGGCTTTGGCCAGATCAAGGTAGGCAGTGTGCACCATCTTCCCCTCATCCATAGCCTCGGTGACTGTCTCAAAGATGTCAACCAGATTTAACAGACACGACCTCCCCTTGACGAAGCCAAACTTTGTGGGGTCGAGTGTTTGGAGTTTGCCAATGTCCCTGTTAATGAGGTCCATGATAATCCGTTTCATGGCCTTGCAGATCAGGTTAGTTAGGCTGATGGGTCTATAACTTCTTGGATCGGTGGATGCTCCACCTTTGTGTAAAGGGATGACAGTGGCTGCCCTCCACTCAGCTGGGACAAAGCCAGTAGTCAGGCTTTGGTTGAATAGGGTGCCTAATGGTGCTGTAAGTTCATGCCTGAGTTCAAGTGGGATGCAGCCAGGGATATTATCAGGTCCCATGGAGGCTGTATTTTTTGCTTTTGACAGTGCAGTAATGACCTGTTCCCCAGAGATAAGGGGTGGGTGGCAGGTACTGTGGATGTCGATTTACTGACTGGAAGACAGAGGGGAGAAGTTTTCACTGAATCTGTCAGCCAGTAGATTGGCTATATCTACATTTGTGCTCTGAACAGACCTGGTTGCTTCTTTTGAGATTGCAGACATATGTGAAGAAGGCCTTATGACTGTCTCTAGTAGATTTGGCCAATTTGGACTCGAAGTTGGCTTTAGAGGATTTCACTGGTGCTCTCATTTGCTTGTTCGGGATAAGGGCAGATTGCTTCCAACTGGGCACCTGCTCCTTCTTGGTCCTGGACAGTAATTTTATCCTTTTGTTATATAGTTTATTTATTGCAGATGCCCACCAGACAGGTTTACTCTTCCTTGTGGAGGATGATTTTGTCCTGTTGGTTATTCCTGATTCAATGCATCTATATAAAAATGCTTGTATAATACTTTGGTGTAGCTTGGACATTGGTGCCAGTTCCTACACTGGGGGAGGGGGCTGTGAAGCTGTTTATACCATCCCTCAGAAGGTTTTAATCAGCTTTGGAGAAGTTTTTTTGTTTGACCCTAGCTAGAGGGGGCTCAGGGGAGATGGTGACTTCGAAAGTGACCAGTTTATGGTTGAATACTGGCCGAAGTCACATCGCCTGGGCAAGCAACTCCCTCATGCAAAGAATACTGCAACAGATGAATACAAAAACATCATTACATGCTCTGATAGATCATTCTTGCAGAAGCCCAAGCTATTTGAATTGTATCTTGTCAAGAATATGACCAACCGGGGAGCTTTTCAAAGCTTAAGGGTACATTCCACATGGTCTAACTGTCAGGAGCTAAAGCTTTGGCAAAACATAGATGGATTTTTCTTCTTATGTAATTAGATTTCAATAAAGTAGTAGTCTGGGCCACTGATGTACTCAACATCTTACCTCAGAGCTTCCCAGTGCAGCATACCTCTGAATATGACCTCACAGCTTTAGCTGCTTGAAAACATTAAGTTGCCACCACAGGAATTTACAACTAAAATATAGATTTTTTTTCTAGCCAAATGTACATTTTTACTTCTGTTCTAATGATAACTCAGGAAGGAAGTATTCCAAGTACAGTGCTCTGCACACTAAGGGGTTTCAGTGCAGAACTATGCTATCTCTGAACCCATGCATCAGCTGCTCAAACATTTTACATGTTAGCTATGGCATGTTGCAATGAAAAATAAATTAAATCTGGAAAGTAAAGATAATTTTTACAAATGACTAGGGAAATATTCCAGGCCATTTGGTACTCTGCATACTAAGCAGAAGTTAAGTAAAACAACAAGAACGGAAATGGAGTACAATGAAAAATGTCAGACTGATAGTAAAGGGATATGCTACAAAGCCTCAGGTGCCTACCTATGAAAGGGAATATTTCATTCATTATGAGCCTCAGGTGCCTACCTATGAAAGGGAATATTTCATTCATTATGAAACTTTAGTTTCAAAAGGGTGGTTGGCTAAAAACACATTTAAGACTCCTTATTCTACCTTCAGAAATTTCAGTGTAGTTAGGTGATGAATTTTTGTCAACCACCTTAGCTGAATGAAAGCATGGAATTTGTAGTCATGACATTTTACAAGTGATATATATATATATATATATATATATATATATATATATATTTTTTTTTTTGCTGAAGTACATTACGATTCTTATTTCTGACAATGAAAACAGAACACAATCATTCTGTATATTAGTTTTAGTCTGCTTTTTGTGCAAAGGGTCAAATGACATAATACAGTACCAACTGTGACAAGTCTTCGTTACTAGCTGTACATAAAAGACGCCATGCTACCAGGTCATAATGAAAAAAATCAGATAATTCTAATAAGATACTTGCATTTAAAACACACTCAAGAATACAGCTCCATCACCAAAGACTTAACTGCATTTCCAGATCTGCTTTATATAGATCAAAATGCCTTTGTAAGTACACAGCTTGTAGGATTCGCTCTGTATGTTGTAAAAGAAAAAGAAATGCTGACTTAGCTACCAAAGTTTTTTTTTTGTTTCTGACCTAATGAAGATTTACAGCACATTTATTCTTCATTCATAAGTTCATAGGACATTAGTTTCCCCCAGCCTTGAAAGCAATGTTCAAATGGCCAGAAAAACAGCCTGTGAAACTTTGCATTTGTTAGGTTACTCAAGAGGCTCATATGTCAGTTCCCTTAAGGTAGTTTACAATAAAAAACACTGGGAAATGTAACATGATCCTTGGGGTAAAAAAAAAGCATACAAATACTGTTCTGTGGACTGCGCCCCTTCTGAGAATGTACACGACCATATACTGCTTCTCCAAGCAAGCCATATCAATAATCATTCAGAAGTGATCCTATAACTGCCCTTTGACTTTACATGCTGCCTGACCCCCACCCTCCCAAGAAATGTCAGCCACATTCCGTATACTTCTGCATCTCACTGAAGAAAAAATATACAATGGTCGCAGTAACACAATTCAAATTGCTGCTGTTAGGCAAACAGACACACGTACTTGTCCCCAACAAGTCACAGTGATCATCTGTGCTGCCACATACAGCATTCCTCCTTATTCCTACCCCAGAAATGAAATCCACCTTCTGTGTACACCTGCTATGCTTGATTATGAAACAACGACCACAATCATTTATTTTAATCTGTTGCTATTGGCCAAACATGTATGCCACCTCCCCCAAAAGCAGCTATAAAGGGTTGCTTTGTATGACTCGTATAACTGCACTCTGCTTTTCTATAAAGCCTGTCCTACAACACAAAATACCACTTTCTGAGCATATTTCTGAAGTGCAGTTATGAAGTGAAAAGCTCTGTGGCCTCAGTAATGAACTTTAACTTGTTCACAACCACACACTGCACTTCAACTAGTCAAGACTGTATAACCATGCTGTGTTTTCACACATATCCTTCTCTCCCATAAGACAGAGATGCTCTGAATCAAGTCTTCATAAACTAACAAGAGAGCATAGTAATGCATTTCAACTCATAACTCTCTCACACACAATACACGCACCTCACCCACCAATCAATGGCTGCTTTACTTTGATCATTCTAACTGTTCTTTGTTTTCATTCACACACTGCTCTCCCAAGCAGGCAGTAGCTACTTCTAGTAATCACAAGTGATGTGTGATCACCAAGAGAGATGTTTAAAAAGGCCACAAAAACACATTTCTACCTGCTGGTATAGGGAACCCCAATCCCCAAGCCAATAGTGGTACAAAGAAATAAAAACTAAAAATAAATCAAATTGCATTGTGCTGTGGACAGTGTGTTAACCACTACCTCAGATCTATCTGGTTTCCTGCCAGTAATGAATGAAAAACATATATCTGAAAGAGAACACAAGCTATGAAGGAGAGAGTCTGCTGCCCCTGGCAATCTCTAGTCAAATAATTACAGATTGCTGAGAAAGCATGGCTATCAGTTGATAAGAGCAACTGTTTTCAAGTGGTTACAGGGTACAGTGAAAGGACATGTACTGGCTACCCATGCAATATTTCTATGCTCCAAGATACATACTCAAGAAGTCATGCTAATAAATAAAGTACCTCTCACTTCCAGGCTGAAATTTCCTTTGATTTTAATGGAAGCCATGGGGTAATTATTTGGTTAGTATAATTTGTTTTCTAGCCAAACAATTATGTTCCAGATTTACTGCAAAAGGCAGATTTTTGTATTTTAAAGTCTGCAATATATAAATAAATACAGTAAAAGAGGGGATATCTTGCACCAGGAGTAGTGGTATGTTACTCTTGTGGCCAGTGTTCTCAAGACTTAGTGGCATTATGTAGAAGGACAGAGCCCTGACTATGACTCAGATGACCACAGCTTTTTTAGCGACTCAAACACTACAGAGCTGTGTGTGTGTGTGGGGGGGGGGGGGGGTAGCTCAAACAGCTTATAGTTAAGCTTGCTCTTCTCGGGTGGATGGGATTCTGCTTGTGCATATTTCCTGTTTTTGATTGCTGGGGCTGAATGAAGGGCTGCTGTCTATAGCAGGGAATGCTGGGCATGGGTTGAGTTGCATGGGGAGGAAAGGGAAGTTCAGCATAGCGCACTGCATGACAAGCCCTTAGTACATGTGGGTTGGGGTGGGGTTAGGCTTAAGTAGGAAAACACTCTCTTGGCTCGAGCCCAAGAAGTAGGTCAGCTCAATTTCCTCACCAGCCTCAAACTTGATTTGAGTGAGTCTAGGGGAGGTTGTGAGGGTTTGGTAGATAAGGAGAAGCACTGGGAGCAGTTGATGGTCAGCTGAGAGAGAAACAAAACTAGGGGTATATTCTCAAGACCTACAGTTATGAGATTAATTCAAAATGTATATCATAACACAAGCAGCTGTCTGTTCAGTTAAATCAAAAAATTTCAACTAAGCCTGTGGAGTACGAGTTGTCTATTTCCTAAAATATATTAGAATCTCATCTGAGCATAATTAGCCCTCTCCCAAAATATCCTTATGCTTTGTGTATACAATAAGTAACTGGATATAACAGATATCTGTGTGAGCACATTAATCATAACAATAGAGATTTTAATAGAAGATCACTGCTGTAGCAGTGCTCCTTACCCACAGGAATTAGATGCCGGTGTGCATTCACCTTTTCTCTTTGAAGTCCTGATTTTTAATTTGTCCCCCTGAGTGGGGGGGGTGATGATGAACTCCCTTCCCTTTGCTTATCGGAGTAGGGGTGAACCCCATCCTCTTGCTCCAAGATCGTTCTAATGTTTAGCTAATGACAGCACAAACAATGCCATCTTCAGTTCTTATTTGGCTAAATATATAAAGAAGTATTCCCTGAACCATGCAGATCACTCACACCTACATGAAATCTGCCTTGATGTTCCTTGCTGGCAAGGTACAGTGACTTTGGAGTTACAAGTAACATGGATGTTGGAAGTACAAAGGTATAACAACGAGTTTTGGAATTAAATTTTTTTTTTTTTTTGCTTGAACTGAATTTATTATTCTAAGTATAGACATTCAACGTTATCACGTTTTGTACTTAGGAAAGAGAGCTGGGATAAGGATACTACCTGCTTCAAGTCTTTTCTTTTTGAGAAAAGACAGACAGGTTGTGACGAAATAGGTCTCCCTCCTTTTCAACCATCACCCTAACTAGATCATCAGGGGGAAGGATATGTAAAGACAGAGACAAATGTAGCTCTCCTTTTAACTATTAAAAGGTAAGTGATACCATCAGGTCTCTCTTGAATCCTCCTTGCTAGGTTTTCCAGGTCATTTCAAGGAAGGTGGAGAATGGAAACCTTAACTGCAGCTGTGAACTTTCTAGTCCAACATCTAATATTATGGTGAGTGTACTCATGTTACTGGACAATGTTCTTTATGAGGATTAATGATTGAATATAAGTCCATACCTGGGGAAAGAATACTAAAGTAGTTAACTATCCTTTGCAAGTGAGGGTCATGCAGCATGCTGTATATGACAACAGTGGTAAAGCTTGGTCTGCTCTTGGTCTGGATGTTTAATCTGAAAAACTTACAGTATGGACAGTGGTAAAAGTGGATGCCTCCCAAATATTGAGTTGGTACTTTCTTAAAGGAATTTGCTGTACAGTTAGACACAATGCTGTATGGTTGCTGCCCCATTGAGGTGCATCTTTACTTGTCCTTCCAATGTCTTTAACTAATCTCCTAACAAAATATGACTCAAATTAGCCAGCTATTTCAAAAGTATCTGTTTAGACATTGACCTACCCTTTCTGTCTAGCATAAGGAAAACAAATAACTGGCCAGACTGACTAAAAAGCTTTACTCATTTTATACAGTACCTAAGTTGCCTATGTACAGCCATTAAAAGCAGTATCCTCTCCACCTTATTTTAAAAACAGAGGTAATCCTGAAAGTTCAAATCAGGTCTGTTATCCTACCCATGACAAGAAACAGAGTATGTGGGATTAGTTCAGAGAAAATCTTTTACCTAGCAGATCTAGGATACTCTCTGATGTCCTCTCTGTAAAAAGAATAAAGACGCCTTGTTATAGTTTCAAGTAGTTTATTCAGTGGGTAGATGGATTATTCAGTTAAGTAGGTAGATGGACAAGTGATCTTGTTCTAATACATTATATTCAGCAGGTCAGTTGCTTAAAGACAGCTACAGACAATGGCAGAAGAGTCAAAGTGAGCTGACTGGAGGAAAGTCTGGGGGAATCTGGGAAACAGAAAAACAAGGAGCAAATCCCAAAGCTTAGAGGTTAGCCCCTTACTTGAATATTCCTGAAAGATTCATGAAGTTTGCCAGCTCATCAGCCTGTGGAACCTCATTCTTAGTTAAAAGTTTTTTTTTTATTTTTAACAAACAAAAATGACAACACAACATGAGCTACTACTACAGAACTACATTTATGAAATTACTTTTGCTTGAGCGTTGTCACGTCCATCTAATAGAGTGGTCTACAGTTTGATCATTGAAAACACCTGCTTTTATGAGTCTATCACCAGACTTCATTAGTCTGTTCTGTATCACATGTAATATGAGAGGTTATCTTTGTCTTTCTGGGCTCATACTCCTTGAAGTAAACTATTAAAGATTTATTACAGAACTTTTTCCAGTCTGATTTCTCCTTAAAAATGCTTGCATCACATGTAATATGAGAAGCTGTGTCCACTTTTATGGGACCGGCTTATAACCGGTCAAATATATGATTAAAGTGACCAGACCTTATTCTTCATCCTAATGAAGACAGACCTTTTTACATGCAAGGGAGGTAGTCACTTAGAGCTACGCCATTATTTTGGGGATGAGAACTTGATTCAAAGACGATTCTGAAACTATTTTAGGGATAACAGAATGATTAGAATGATGATTTTTAACTGAACTAATCCTTTGAACTCTGTTTCTTGTTAGATTACCAGTGGTGCACCACAGAGCACAGTTTTGGGCCCTCTCCTATTTGTCATACATTTCTCAAACCTTTAGGTCAGCACTTCTGGCCTATGGTTAACAACATTTGCAGACAACTGTAAAATGTGTGTTGTTATTTGATCTTCAGCTGACTCGCAACTGCTCCAACATGGCTTTGGTCATGTTAACAATTGGTGCAAGGACAATTGTCCCAAATTAAATGTAAAAAATGTAGCATAGTTGATTTTGGTAAACAAAACAGCTTCACTTACCATATAAGAAATGCACCCTTCCAATCAGACACTGTTGTAAGGGATCTGGGTACTCTTGGTTATAACTCTATATCATTTGATCATCATGATTCCACAGCAGTTCAAAAATCCTTTTATTTGGCGCATATAACTGCCAAAGGCATCTCTACTATATCAAAAGAAGCCTTATTTTCCCTTTACTTATATTCCATTACTGAATAAAGCTCACATTTTAGCATGTATTTACCTGAACATACTACACAACTTAAAAGACCTCAAACTAAAAAGATCACTGGCTTCAAAAATCTTAGTTACCAGGACAGACTGGCAGCTCTTTCACTGTATTCAGTCTCTTCCAAACTCCCCATATAGATCTACGGTTAGCATTTTGTGCCATGAAAGACACAACCCTATTTGATCTCATATTTCTTTGCAGAACTAATGGTACATCAAATACTCAGTAAAAGGATCTAAACCTTCATCAACAGATAAGACATGTTGGCATGATAGATTAATATCCCAGTGTAACCCTCACCTTTGGAACAAACTTCCACTACATGTCAAGCAGGGTAGCACCCTTGCCAGCTTTAAGGTAAACCTAGATAATTGAAGGAACAGTCTCAAATTCAATCCCAGTCTACCCTGCCATGCCCTCCTTAAAGCTAGACAAACATTTTGAACAGGGTTTTTTGGCTAGGCTTGAACTGGTCTGCGGATTGATTGTCTAGTACTTACTTATGAATCTATAAGGCTGGGCTTGTCCTTATGGAAGATTGTGTAAAGCTCTCTGACCATTAGAGCCTGCAGTGAGAGATCGTTTACATAAATGTAAAAGCCATCAGAAAGTATAATTTTTGTAGGCTAAAAAATTAAATTCCACTGAGTCATGTTAAAAAAAAAGGTGACCGAGCTCAAATTTACCAATAACCAACACAAAATAAAAAACATCCATCTCTTTTACTATTTGAAGAAATGTGAGTATGATTTTAGAAGCCTGTTAAACAATACGCAAAGTAACACTGATTTTAATATAACCTTTACGGAAAAGTGTTTTATTAAGGAATTTATATTCAAACAGGAATGTTAGGGTCATGAGACACGATAAAGGGAGGGTGTGGTGTTTATGCCAAGTAATGACTATACTAACAAAATTAATCTGATACTGCATAATGACACATATGATGAATCGTCCATTAACCATGTCAAGGTTTCTTATTCTAAGATTAACATTTTACTTAGTGGACCAAGGACAAATTTCAGGTGAAGTGTTTCATTTCCTTAATGCACAATACCCTTTAGCTCCTTTAATTTTCAAGATCCTCAAAATGAATAAAAGTGTGGAGTATTCTCCTTTAAGACCTACTGTTAATGCAGGCAGATCATAAACAGACCTCACTGCCAAATATAACAATGTCTTTCAGCTTTTCCTGGTTAGAGGTTACCACAGCAGATCACCGGTCTGCTGTTGAATGTCAGTGGAGTTTTTAATGTGTCAAATTGCCAACCTGGAGCCTAACCTTCACAGAAGGCAGACACACTCATGCACCTACCTGCATGTCTTTAAAGCTCACTCGACTGCAGGGAGGACATGCAGACCCCACACAGAAGGTGCTCCAGTCCAGAATCATACTGAAGAACCTCTTGCTTTGAGGTGACAACGCTAACCGCTGCACCACTGCGGCCAATACCCCGCTGCCAAATATACTGATATTACCCACTGCCAAATATACTGATATTAAACTTAAGCAAATTTGGAACCTTTTACCCACCTGTGTAAGGAATCATGGGACTTTTTAAGTAAATGCAATATGGTGGTTTATTTGGAAGAGCTAGTATGTCTTACAACTGATGTTACTAAATTACGCAATGCTGTTCCCCATAACGTGGGTCTTGAATGGTTCCTAGAATTCTTAGTTGAATCTTCATCTTTCTCATCTTCTGACATTAACACCCTTACTTTACTAATGGAAGTTCATTTGAGAAACTACATTTTTTTTGAAGGGCAACATTTTTACAGCTGAAGGGTATGGCAATGGAAGTTACAGTATGTGCCCTGTTTTTCTGCCAATATAGTTAAGATTCAATAGGAGGAAAAAAGTATATTTTAAGAAATGAAATACAGAATTCCTGGTACATCTACACCCTATTTTTGTATGATATATTCATTATTTGGCGACAACCTTGTAATAAGATTGATGAATTTATTAATCACATTAATTCAGCCACTTCTTTTTTGAAATTTACTTATAATATTGGAACTGACAGTATTAAATTACTTAGCTGTTGAAGTGTTTAAGTTGGTCAGGCAGGCTTTGTGACTAGCATTTATAGGAAACCAACCTACTTGAACTCAATTGCATTTTATACTAGCTGTCACCCTCCCCATCAGAAGAATGGGATTGTAAAGGCCAGTTTGTACATTTAGCTAGAATGGTTTCTGAAGTTGATACGTTTTTAAAGTAACAAACTGTCTAAAATGTTTTTAATGAGAAGATACCACCACTCACTGTAAATGCAACTCAATGGAGTTAGTACACACAGCCTTATGCCAAGTATGTTCTTGTTTCTAAGTAGGAAAAACTGAGAGAAGACTTAGAGAATGCATATAAGACCATATGTACGATGTTAAACATGATAACTGTAAAAATGCTTTATACAAACACATAAAAAATTACTCTACACATTTATTTATGGCATTAGATAAAATTGAAAAAAAAATCCAAAGGGAGTTCCCTGAAAAGATTTACTTGAATATAGGGAGTTGACCTAGCAAATAAAACTAAATGCCTACAAACATCCAGGACTTAATGAATCCAGATTTATAGCTAGTATCTTAAAAAGTTAAATCATATGTTACTTGGTGGGTATGATGTTCTTTTTGTACAATGTATTAACGTGATGAGTGCGTGGTAACAAGAATTCATTTTGCTTCACCCTGATGTGATTTACTTTTTGGTAGTACTGTTTATCATTGACAATGTTTCTTTAAGACAGAGTAGCCTATTTACCTTTTTTAATAAGATTACAATTCTGATTGAATGAATCAAATTTATGCAAAGAAAAGTTAGTTTAAAGCTTGTTTCAGTGTGCTGTTCTTCTGATGAAGTCCTGTGAATAGAGGGACAAAAAGTTTTTTTTCACTACTTGTTTGTGCTGCTTCCTGGTTTGGGGATGCTTCTGTATGTTATTACTTCTGAAATTTAACACAAAAACTACATTTGTTACAGTAGATCACTGTTGCAGTATTTGTTACACTGGGGATTTTACTGCTATGTGTCCTGTCTATCCAACCAGTCTTCAACAGCCCAGCAGCTTTTCCCCAGCTGCAGCACACGTCTGTCCTGTATAAAGAGGGACGCAAGTTCATGCCATCCTAAGACCCCCTCCCCCAGTTCAGCAACCTACCTAAAAACAGGCACGTGTCTTAGTATACAAATGGAGTGGTAGACTGACTTCTGAGACCTAAGTGAACTCTGGCATATGAGGTGGGGGGTGGTGGAAGACACCCCCTAAGGAAACTTGGGAACTAGTCATCCATCCCTAAGGGAAGGAGGAAGGAATAAGACAACCTACGGTTAAGGTACAGTTTACATGCGATGATGTGCATGACCCATGCCAGCCATGGAAAGGAATGATGCAAGTCACATCTGTAGGGGGCAGGGAGTAGGAAAGAATACTGCAAAAGTGATCTACAGGAACATCTATGACTACGATAAGTTACCTACACAACTATACTGTTTTTTCATTAGATTGTGCAGTATTCCTTACATCTGGGATGACTCCCAGAGATTCAGACAGGCTGGGTGGTGGCAACTGAGGGGCGACGACTCCTGACTATGCCCTGCAGGACTACCTTGGCAAATCATGCAATGGTATAAGAGTATTACTTGGAATGTTTAGTAACTGTGTGGACAGATGACCCAGGGGTGATTTTCAATGTGACATGAGAGTCTGCCCTGCATGAATACCCCTGTAGTGGTAGTACTCCAGTACTGTGTGCACCCTGATGGTGCCTGAAAGCAGTTTCCACTTGCTGCAGTAACAAAAAAATGGGACAAATAGAAAGCTACTTCCTTACAGTTTGGTTGGCCCTTCTTTTTCTCAGCTAAAAAAATAAACAACTGGTCAGTCTTCCTAAACTTTTTTTTTGTTCTGTTTAAGGAAAATCTAGACTGCCTGTGAAGATCCAAGGAGTGCAGCATTTTTTCCTTTATATTCTGGAGATGGGGAAGAATGTGGGTAGTTGCAGAAAGGAAAGACGGGTTAGTCAACAGACTGATCCTGCCCTTGTGGTACACACCAGGAAGGGTGGCATGCAAATAAGGGCTTGAAGCTCAGATACTGCCTTGGCTGAAGTGAGTGGCACCAGCAAAGCTGTTTTCCCTGTAAAGAATTTTAATGGTCAAGTGGCTACTCATTGGGAGTGGGGCAGTGTGGCTGAGTCAGTCTTTACAGAAGATAACTGAGATCCGAAAGGACAGCCATTCTCTTTTCTAGTAGGCTTAAATGTAGAATCCCTTTAAGACAGTACTTGACTGGGAGCCCGATAGCTAGAGGAAGGTCCAAGAGAAGAAAGGTCAAGATGGCAGACAGACTTTGAAGGAAGGACCTTTATGGAAGTGTAAGCCAGGCTTGTCTTCAGAAGTTCAGTAAGGTATTGTAGGACAAGGACAGACTCTATCCTAAACCACAGCATCATAAGACAAACCATTTCCATTTAGAGGCACATGATTTCCTGGAAGTAGGTCTCATCTCCATGACAACATTAAACATGTCCTCAAAGTACTGGTGCTTGAAAGGCATTCAAATCCTATCATATAAGCCAACAGATAGAGAGTCTGTAGGTTGGGATGCATGACTGACACCTTGCGCGGTTTGTCAGTAAGTTTGTTTTGAGAGGAAATAAATAACACTGTCTCACTGCAAACTGGCCAGAAAGGGATTATTGGAATCAGACTAGGTTTGTCCTTCCGCACTTTCTGGATTACTCTGGGAACCAATGGGAAGGGAAGGGGAGGAAAGCACAGACAAACATTCCTATTCTTCACTTTATGGAGGGAAAGCATACACAAACATTCCCACCCAAGTTAAGTAGAAGGCATCTCCTAGGCATGCCCTTCTTTAAGGGTTCCTTGAGCAGAATTTGGGGTGGAGTTTGTTTTCCAAAGATGCTTGCATGTCTGTCTGTGGGATCCTCATTGGTGAAGTAGGTCTTGGAAGACCTTCCAGTGTGGCTTCCACTCATTGGGGGTTTGCTTTGTCCTCAGTGTCTACTACTGTGTTATGCTGATGGAATATGTTTACCCTGATATATTTTGTGATACGCTGCCAGTTCCCATGCTCTAATAAATAGCCTGTACAGCTGTTAAGACTTTGTTTCCCTCTGCCTGTTGATGTACCACATGACAGGGGTGTCTGTCACTACCTTCAGGGTCCCTTCAGTTGGCTTTGGGCTATTAACGCTTGAACTATGGGCCGCACCACCTCTACACTGGTGTGCACCTTTTTCTGTGATGCAGATAATATCCCCTAGAACCTGATATCCAGAAAGAAAGCCATCCCCCATGCCAAATCACTGCATCTGTTGCGATGGTCTGGTTGATGGCCTTCTGTAGAAAGGGGAGTCTGGAATTCATCCAGATTTATTTTGCCGATGAAAGAACAGGCAAGTGGATCTCAGCAGTAACAAACCAGGCAGGTAATCCTTAACGCAATTTATTAAAATAAATGCACACAGCGTTTTCGCTACTCAAACAAGGTAGCTTCCTCAGAGCGAATGGGAATACAAAAAATAAGGTTGGTTAAAAACAAGAGAGTGAACACGTCACTTCCTAACCACACAAGGAGAACTTAAAGTGGCAGTAACATCGAAACAGCCTGTAAGAATAAAACACTATTTAAATGCAGGCTTGGTTAAAACCTTTACAGGGAGAAAAGATATTTCAAGTTTCATAACAAAGGCTATTAACTAATATCAGCCTATATAAGAAATATCATAAACACACAAGTGAATAAATATATACAAGATAAATAAGCAACACAAAAATATTTTATATTTAAATTAGTATATGCTAGTATAGGCATAAATAAAAATAGTATTCTAATTAAATAAGTATAAAAACATGTTGTGTGACAACAGGTACAATACAAGTACAGTTGCTGCTAAAAAATAAAAATATAATAAAAAAATGTAAAAAATAATTGTATGAAAAGAAACAAGTCAAAAAACTACCTAAAATATGACTTGTACTTTAAATGGGCAGCAATATTGCAATTATCGTTAAGCCCTGGTGGATTGAATGCGTCGAGTTTTAGCTGCCATAGGAGTTCACAATTTTCTAAAAAAATAGATGTGGGTCCTCCTCTAATAGAATCACCAATGTGGTCAATACCCATAAATAGGAAAGAGTGACCAGGACAGCTAGCAACATGTTTTGCTAAGGCATTCTCACAATTCAATTTTCTGATGGCGTAAATATGCTGATAGATACGGTCTTTGAACCTTCTGTCTGTTTTGCCTACATAATAAGCATTGCAACAGGAACAGAAGGCTAAATAAACGATCGATGTAGTGTTGCAGGTAATCTTATGAGAAATGCTAAATTTCCTGTCCCTTACAGAAAAAGTACTGCCACTCTTAATATAATGACAATAAGGACAAAATCCACATGCAAAATTAGAAGTTATGTACTCACCATAACGTTCCATCTGAGTAGGTGTATTCATTTGTCTGCAACCTGTGGGTTATGGATCCGAACCGGCATGGTTTTCCAGCTATGGATCCAAGCTCTCAGCTCCTCCCCTCACCCATAATGCCCTGCTCTACCCTCATGACCTCAGATCGAGTTTGCCAAAGCAACAACACCCTGAAAAGGGTAACATAGAATAAGCAGGAAACTGAAAGGCCAGGGGGATAGGAGGGCGGGATGGTTGCAGACAAATGAATACACCTACTCAGATGGAACGTTATGGTGAGTACATAACTTCTAAATCTGAAGTAGGATATTCATTTGTCTGCAACCTGTGGGACAGAGTCCCCAGCTACCTGAATCTTGGGCGGCCATCATGGAAGGATATTCCGGAGCACCGCGGAGCCAAAGGATGCTCTACCCCTAGATGCAAGATCCAACTTATAGTGGGAAATAAAAGTATGAGATGAAGCCCACGTGGCTGCTGCACAAATATCATCTAGAGGGACCCTAGCCTTGAAGGCTGCCGAGGTAGATACTGACCGGGTTGAATGGGCATGAACCCCTTCCGGTGCGGGCCTTCCTGAAGCTTGATAAGCCAATAAGATGCACTGTGAAATCCAGCGGGACAGAGAAACTTTAGAAATTGGCTTGCCCAAATTGAATTTTGCAAAGGAAATAAACAACTGGTCGGATTGCCTATGACCAGCCGTCCTGTTCAGATAAAATCTAAGTTGCCTGTGAACATCTAATGAATGGAGCTTATATTCACCTTTGTTTTCATATTTAGGAAGAAAACAGGGAGGTTAATGGACTGATTGATGTTTGCTTCAGAAGCGACTTTAGGAAGAAAGGACGGGTTGGTCCTGAGGTAGACACGGTCCGGATGAAATACCAAGTAAGGAGGTTTAGCTGATAATGCTTGAAGCTCAGAAACTCTCTTGGCCGATGTAATGGCTACCAAAAAGGCCGTCTTGTAGGACAAGAATTTGAGATCCACCGTAGTCGCTGGCTCGAAAGGCGGTCAAGGCCTGTAGAACCAGAGAGAGGTCCCAAGGAGGAACCGCTTGTTTTATAGGGGGCCTGAGAAGAAAAATTTTACACAATTTGGCTGACATAAGAGGATTAGAGTCATGGCCAATGTGATAATGAGAAATTGCCGCCAGTTGTACTTTGACTGTGGAACTGCTGGCACCATCGTTAAAGAGAGTGGTTAGAAAGTCAAGCACTAATGGAAGAGGAGCCGTGAAGGGATTCAGGCCTTGCCGCTCCGCCCACAAAGAAAAACGTTTCCACTTGCTGCAGTAAACCTTTCTAGTGGATGGTTTATGAGCTGCCACCAAAATTGCCTTAACAGGTGACGAAATACCGGGAGTCCTGATCAAGAGTGGAACTGGAGCAGCCAAGCGGTCAGCTTCAGGTTGTCCAGATTCGGAGGAGGAATGCAGGATGGATGGGATATCAGATCCGGGATGGGATCTAGAATCCAAGGAGGATTCACCGAGTGAGACCTTAGGAAGGGGAACCAGATCTGTCGAGGCCAAAAAGGAGCAATGAGAATCATTCTGCAACCCACCCGAGAGGCTTTCTGAAGAACTTGGAGCATCAAAGGCAAGGGTGGATAAGCATACAGAAGACCGGGTGGCCAAGCATGCACCAGAGCGTCTCTTGGGGTACCTCCGGAAGGAGGAATCAGAGCGAAAAAACTGTCGCACTTGGTGTTTGACGGAGAGGCAAAAAGATCGCATGAAGGGGTTCCCCACCGTGCGAAAATGCGTTCCGCTACCTGACGATTGAGAGACCACTCGTAAGGGGTCAGAATGGTGCGACTGAGCTTGTCCGCTAGGATGTTGGACCGACCCGGAATGTGCGTTGCTATTAGAAAGCGGTTGGTGGAGATTGCCCATTCCCAAACTCTCATGGCTTCTCGACAAAGAGGGTAAGACCTTGTCCCCCCTTGCTTGTTGATGTACCAGACAACAGACATATTGTCCGATTGAATCGCAATTGTTCCCAAGGGAAGAAAGTCCTGAAGTGCTAGCAACGCTAAGAGCACTGCTCTCATCTCTAGAACATTGATATGCAGTAAGGTCTCTGAATTGTCCCACGTGCCTTGGACGGTCCGGCCCACAAAGTGCCCCCACCCGAGGCGGGAGGCGTCCGTGGTCACCGTGGCGAGAGGGGGAGAAGCACAAAATGGGCGGCCTTTGTGGAGATCCGGGGAGTGGAGCCACCACAAGAGGGACCGCTTGCAAGCCTTGCTGATTGCTATGGGATGATGCATGGGGAGAGCAAGGTATGACCACTGTACTAAGAGCGTCCACTGTAGAATGCGCATATTGAGCCTGGCAAGAGGAAGAAGTGCTATGGCTGATGCCATGGACCCTAGAGCCCTCAGGACCAACTCCGGAACAGAACTTGCATGGAAGATGGCCCGCACCTGAAGCTGCAGATTTTGAACTCTGTCCGCAGTGAGGAAGGCTCGTAAACTCTTTGTGTCTAGCCTGGCCCCTATGAAATCTAAGAGCTGAGTGGGCGCCAGGTTGGATTTCTTTGTATTTATTGTGATGCCCAGAAAGGGAGCAAGATGGAGAAAGGAGTCTCGCCAATAGAAGTAGATGCCTTGTTGGGCGGTAAGAAGCCAGTCGTCCAGGTAGGGAAAGACCTGCACCCCCTGAAGCCTCAGGTGGGCCGCTACCACTGCTAATACTTTGGTGAACACCCTGGGGGCTGTGGTGAGACCAAAGGGAAGGACCCAGAACTGGTAGTGGCTGGCTCCCAGCCGAAGCGGAGAAACCTCCTGGAGCGCCTGTCCATCAGGATGTGGTAGTATGCGTCCTTGAGGTCTATCGAGCACATCCAGTGATTTTCTCCCAGAAGGGGGAGAATAGATTGCAGAGTGACCATTGAATTTTTCCTTGGGAACTGCCAGATTCAGGAGAGAAAGGTCTAGGATTGGTCTTAGTTCCCCCGTCTTCTTTGGCACTAAAAAGAATCTGGAGTAGAACCCTGATCCGATCTGGTCTGGGGGAACGGGCTGGATGGCTCTTTTCTTTAGCAGATGGCCAATTTCTGCCAAAGCGGCCTCCCGTTGACCGGGTGGGACATCTGGGAGGGACTTCAACTTTGGAATGTGAAGAAAGGGGATGTGATATCCTCTGGATATAATTTGGAGAACCCAGCGGTCCGATGTAATGGACTCCCATGCCGCTAGGTGCCCGAACGTCCCCGACTGCCTCCAGAGTGGAGCAGTCGGGCAACCCTCAGGGTTGCTGCGGGCCGTTCAGAGAAAGGTTCCCTGGACCCGAAGTTTCTGGGAGCCCCTCTGCCTCTAGGGCGGCGTCCTCCCTGTCCTCCTCTGCCACGGAAGGACTGGTTGTCCGAGCAGGCTGGGACTGCTGCGACTTCCGGAACCACATCTTCTTCTGCCCCTTTTGGTTCCTAGAGTAGGGCCTCTGGGGTGCAGAGAAGCGGATTCCGACGGCAGACAGCGTCTTCCGTCCTTTTCGCTCTGGGTCAACGTCTCGCGAACGGTTTTGCCAAACAGAGCAGAACCATCAAAGGCGTTCGCAAGCGACGCTTTGAAGGGCTCAGAAAAATCGCAGTGACGGAGCCAGGCCTGACGTCTAGTGACCAGTCCTGTCCCCGCAGCTCTAGCGGTGCCCTCCGTTGCATGGGAGAGTAGCCGCATAGAAGTGTTAGTAACTGACCTAAGAGTGGCCATACGGGTGGAGTGCAGAACCCTGTCCTCCTCCGAAATGGACTCAGGGGGGGATGCAGCGTATTCTTTAATAAGATCTCGCTGCATCCTAATGACATGTGCCAAATAGTTCAGCGCCCTTACTGAGAAGGTCGCTGAACTAAACATCCGCTTCCCCAAGCGGTCCATCCGAGACTCCTTGCTCGGGGGGTGGACTGAGGGACTCTCCTGAGCCAGTTCCCTCTTGGTGGCCGCCGCCGTCAACATGGCATCTACCGGAGGCCCCTTACTCCAATGGGCCCGGTCGGAAGGCGGACTAAGGATCCTATCGGGTCTCTTGGGAATTGGCTCCACGGTGTCCGGTTCCTTCCACGCCCTGGTGGTAATAAGGTCCACCAGGGGGTCGGCAGGGGACACCCAAGAGGTAGACGGGCCCGCTTCAAATGCCTCCAAGAACACGGACTCGTCAGAGGAAGACTTGGGGCAGACCACCCCTTATCGGAGCATTTCCATAATGTCTCCAAATGAGACATCCTCGGGGGGTGACCGTGGGGAGCCTTCCCCTTCCTCCAAGTCCGTGTCTTCTGTGAGAGACTCGGGGGAGTCAATGTGCCTCCTCTTGCACGTATGCTTGCGAGGGACATCCTCTGGGGGGCTGTCAGAGGAGTCCTCACAAGCAGCAATTTGTTCCATAGGAGCAACTTGGGGCACAGAAGCGGGCTGTCCCAGGGGCCGGATGGTGGAAGCCTGGCCCAGTGCAGAGGGAGCGCGGGACGGAGCCTGAACAAGTGCCGGGGGTCCGGAGACCCTCAACAGAGCCCTCTCCACTACATCAAAAGCCGAAGGGGAGCCGACCTCGACCAAAGGATCCGACAATCGGCTCCCCCTCGGATCCGAAGAGTGGACGGAGCCGGCGCCGCGCTGGATCCGAAGGACAGTGCGCTCCGACACAGACGGCGCCGAAGGAGCACTGATCCCCCCGGATCCGAGGCTCGGATCCAGGCTCCGAGAGGTCGGATCCGATGCACTCGAGGGCAGGGTCGGATCCGGCACAGTACTATCGGCGCCGACCCACCCCCGGCTCCGAAGCTGCTCGGCTCCAGCTGCTCCGAACCCGGGTAGCGGGTCGGAGAAGGAGCAATAGGTTTAAAAAAGGGTGTTGAGCTCCCCCCCAGAGGGGGGGGAGGCAAGAGCACTCCCATCTGCATCTGGGCCTGGATGAATCTTCTCATCATCCGGTCCAGATCAGCATCCGAAAGGCTATAAGTAGATCTCGACGAGGCTACCGAGGCAGGCCTGGAATGCCTCCTCGATAGCCTCGACGGAGATCGGGTCTCCTCCCCCTCAGGACCCGGTGAAAAGCACACTGGGGACCGGAGCCGAGAAGGAGGAGACCGAGCCGACAACGGAGCCGGAGGAGAAGCCCGCTTAGCTGGCGGGGCCGAAACAGAGGTCTCGGCCCGCCGCTAGGTGCTTCTCCCTCCGGTCCTTTTTTCTAGCATCCCTCTCCTCTCCAGAAACGGGAGGTTGAGTCCCAGGAGCAGGAGGGGGTGCCACAGAGGGAATAACCGGATCCACGGTTTTACCCGAAGGAGCGGAGGCCGGAGCCGAGTCAGGCGGTAAAAGGCCCGCCAAGACAAGCTTGGACCTCCGCTCCTTAAGCGCCCTGGGGTTGAACCCTGCACAAATGGAGCATCCAGATGTGAGGTGTTCAACCCCCAGGCACACCAGTGTGGCCATCAGCTGGGGAAAGCTTATGGCCACACTCGGAGCACTTGGAGAACACAGCTTTGGGTTGTTCAGACATCCCAAAAGCAAGAAATAAAAGTTACTTAAACTAAAGTTAAGCAAAGTAACAAAACCACTCAACAGGCCCAAACACACACTACGCTACCAGTGAGGGGAGGGTGAAGTAAAATTAAATTTTAACACACAAAAGAGCAATTAAGTAAAAGGGAAACCTACTCTTGCACACAACTTTCACACAAAACTTCAAAAATTAGTACTTTTAAAAGACTAAAACTGCACTTAGCTGAAGAGCTTAGAAAACACAATCTGGTCACCAGCGCGGCAAACGAGATCTGAGGTCATGAGGGTAGAGCAGGGCATTATGGGTGAGGGGAGGAGCTGAGAGCTTGGATCCATAGCTGGAAAACCATGCCGGTTCGGATCCGATGTCGGATCCATAACCCACAGGTTGCAGACAAATGAATATCCTACTTCAGATCATCCCTTATTCTGGTTCTGGATTTCTGGCCCTTGGTGTTTCTGCAAAAGTTCCTTAAGGTTAGGGCCCCTTTTGTAAACTATTCGGGGTTTTTTTCCTAATTTATTAACCAAGGATGGAGTACTTGATATGAAAAACCAATTTTTGGTAATCATTTCTTGAATAAAACCTGAACTGATGTTGAAAGTAGTGATGAAACTACAGGGGTATTGTAAAGGACAATCATTTGCAGCGGAAATATCTGTGTGTTGCAAAGGTATAGAAGATTGAACTTCTAAATAAAAAGTGGAGGCAACATCAGGATTGCTTGGCCAAATAAGAATGGGTTTATAAAGGCCACTCAATTTCTTGTTAATCACTTCGTGGATCAGGTCTTCAATTAATTGGTCAGGATATCCACGATTTAAAAATAAATTCTTGAGGAATGAGCATTCATCTAAGAAGTCTGAGTGGTCGCTGTTCATTCGGACAGCCCTTACTAGCTGACCTTTAACTGTAGCTCTCTTAGTTTTAAATGGATGAGCACTAGAAAAGTGCAAGAAAGAATTTACATAAGTTTTCTTTCTGAAAATAGTAGATTTTAAACCACTAGTGGGGGAGTCCCTAGTCAGCCTAACATCCAGATAGTCAATGGCGTCCGTGGCAAATCTGTGAGTGAAACTAAGAAAAGTAGTAGTCTGGTTGATAAAGTTCAGGAATTCCTGCGCTCGGTCAGATTTACCCTTAAATAAGATGAACACATCATCCAAAAATCGTGTATAAAACACAAGCTCATTTCTCCAATCGTCATTGCTAAGGATGTAATGTTTCTCCCAATAAGCCATAAATAGATTGGCTAGTGAAGCCCCACAAGGGGAACCCATCGCGACGCCTTGTTTTTGGATATACAAGTCCTTTTCAAAAAGAAAAAAGTTTGAAGAAAGCACAATATCAAGAAGTTCAGTAATATTCATGATATCATTTTTAGAAGCTCCTAAATCAGTCAGTAAGAGGTCAAGCCATTCCAAAGCCTCCTGATGAGGTATGGAGGTGTACAAGTCCACAACATCAATTGTTAAAAAATTGATGTTCTCATCGATGCTAATATCATTCAATTTAGCCAACTTGTGTGTTTATGATATTTCTTATATAGGCTGATATTAGTTAATAGCCTTTGTTATGAAACTTGAAATATCTTTTCTCCCTGTAAAGGTTTTAACCAAGCCTGCATTTAAATAGTGTTTTATTCTTACAGGCTGTTTCGATGTTACTGCCACTTTAAGTTCTCCTTGTGTGGTTAGGAAGTGACGTGTTCACTCTCTTGTTTTTAACCAACCTTATTTTTTGTATTCCCATTCGCTCTGAGGAAGCTACCTTGTTTGAGTAGCGAAAACGCTGTGTGCATTTATTTTAATAAATTGCGTTAAGGATTACCTGCCTGGTTTGTTACTGCTGAGATCCACTTGCCTGTTCTTTCACCAGTTTGTTCTGCTTCGCGTTTTACATAGATTTATTTTGCCCATAACTGCTGTTCCCCTATTATAAAGAGGTTAATTAGAATTCAGTGGTTTACAGGTTGACAAACATTATTTTATTTATTTATAATTTGTTGACTGGGGTTAGCCCCACTAGGCTAGTAGCCTCTTTTCAAGGGAGACCTGTAGTGGTATTTATACTACTAGGGGAAAATTGGACAGAGAATCTGGGAACTTCCCCTTCTTTCTTCAACAGGTACTTGGGATCTTGTACAACCACCCGAGCTACCACTAACTCAGGCAGATGAGCCTTGGTTTAAGGACACATCTGAAAGACACTAACAATTAACACTGGATATTTCTCACATGGAATTTTACCTGAGGCACAAATAAGACTGCTGCAGGGCATGAAGCCCAGAGCTCTAAGGGATTCTCTGGATGTAGCTCTCCTCTGTCCTGCTAGTAACCTCAGTAACTGTCCAACCTGTGAAGAATTAAGGCCCTCTGCTTCAAGGTATCAAGTGGGGAACCCAGAAAGACTATTCTTTGAGATGGGACAAGTTGTGAATTTTGCAGGTTGAGAGCAAGTCTCAAGTAGTGGAAGAGATCTCTTATGAAGGCTAGAGATCTGATCCCCTCATCTAACGAGCTTACTTGAATAAGATAATGAACAAGGCAATAGAAAATGTGAATCTCCGTCTTTCTGCAGTAACCAATAACTGAGGTCAGGCATCTCTGTGGAAAGAAAAGCCTTGAGGATTTGACCTTCACCCATGATAATAATGCAGGGGTTTCTATTTGCTACCACAAGGTTGGTGTTCGTGGGAGGAAAGCATGCAAAGACGTGCTTCAGTCAATGACCATGATGGCCTCTGAAGGTGCATCAAGAAAGACAGCCAGTCCAAGGGCTGCAAAAGGATCTCACTAGGACCAGTCATGTTGGACTGAATGAGTGACAGAGATGCTTCATTCATCATCCTCCCGCTCCCTGCTTGTTTTGTATTTCAATTTTTTTCTTGGACAGAAGTTCAACAGATGTGGACATACCAGATGAAGACATGGCTGTATGTGCCAAAGCCTAAAAGCTTTTACAGTCTAGGTACAGAATGAGAGTGCAGTCAACGTTTGATAGTTTTAGCAGGACACCTTTAGCAAACACTGCATTTCTTAAAGCTGTGTTCTACACTAAGACAGAAGACACAGTTACCATAAATCTCTATAAGAGATCTGTCTACCACACCCACAACCCTTTTTAGTGCAAGACATAAGAAAAGTCTCTGGCAACTATATCAACAAGCAAATACAATAAAAAAAAAAAAAAAAAAAAAAGAAAAAGCAATACCCTGTGGGGTACTTGTCTGCCAGAGCTCAGATGAATCATATAGATGTGGAAGACTACCATTAAGAAGAATGGGATGTCTATAAAACATACTCTGGCAAAGTTCTGAAGACAGTGTGCGCCAACATTCCCCTTTATACTAGTGTGCTGTACCTAGTTCAGAGAAGACATGTGCTGCACTAGGAGGAAGGCCCCTAAACCTTGGCTGAACAAACAGGACATCCAGTAATGAAGTCCCATATACAAGGAATACCGCAAGAGTGATGTGATGACATCCAAGGCAAGGTTTCACACAGCAGAATAGGCGTGGTGGGGCTGAGGTGCAGAATCTCTTCAAAATTGTTGAAAGGTACAGTAGACAGACAAGGGGATCCAGGAGGAGATGGGCCACTACAGCTAAAAGATGTACATTTACAGATAACATAATACAAAGTGAAGTTGTAAAGCAGAACATCTTGGCTAAATATTGTGGGACTGTAGGCTAGACAACTATAATTTGGACCCTTAAATGTATACAAAATGGTGCATGTTTTTCCATTTTTCCTCCTGAAGGGAGAAGACTTGACATTTGATCATTTTGGCAAAAGAGCACTGCAGATGGCAGTTTGCTCACCCTTTTAGCAGACCACATGTCCAACATCCTAGGTAGGGGATAGAAGCTCAGCTCTGCTCCTGGGATGTCTCAAAGCTATGGCAGTTATGTCACAAGGGCAGATGTCTAGTTCTGAAGGATAAAGAAAGTACAGTTTTGTACCTACCATAAATGTAGATGTCCGAACTGGATAGCATCTGCAGTCATAACAGCTGGGTTGTCCTGTCGTCAGGCAGCCCTTCAGTCGGCCGGATTCCAAAGTCCGGGTCTGGCTTCGGCTGATGTCGCACTTCATCCGACGTCATCTCTGTTGGTCCTCGGGTATAAAAGCATCAGCCGACGCCATTTTCCTCAGTGTTTCTTGCCCCAGATGCCAGAAGCCCTCTTGGAAGGCTAAAATTTTTTGGATAGAATGCCAATGTTTCCAAAATAGATATAGGTAAACACAAAAATAAGCATGTATGTACATATATACAAACAAATACACCATAAAAAACTCCCCCCCACCAGCTAGCTATTAGGGGGGGTAAACACCCTAGGAGTACCACAGAGGGGAAGGAGGGAGGGTAATCCTGACTGCAGATGCTATCCAGTTCGGACATCTACATTTATGGTAGGTACAAAACTGTACTATGTCCTTCATGGATGCATCTGCAGTCATAACAGCTGGGTAGAATACCATAGCCAACTAGGGGAGGAGGATGAAGGTAGATTATGGTGTGTTTAGGATCCCTTGCAGTACAGCAGTGGCAAAATCTGCTCGGGATTTGGAATATAGAGGCAAATTGTAATGCTTGGCAAATGTATGCACGGAGGTCCAAGTAGCCGCCTCAATAATGTCTTTGGTTGCCACTCCTCGTAGGAAGGCTGTGGTAGTGGCTGTTGCCCTTGTAGAATGAGGTCTTATGTTCTGTGGAATTGGTTTTCCATGGAAGGAGTAACAGAATCGAATGCAATTTCCTATCCATTTGGAGATTGTCTGTTTGGAAATAGCTCTTCCTTCCTTTCCTGTTGCATAGGCTACAAAAAGTTGGTCAGTCTTTCTGTTGCTTTTGGTTCTGTCCAAGTAGTAGCGTAGCTGTCTATGTACATCCAAGGTATGCAATATTCTTTCCCCTCTGTTTTGTGGGTTGGGAAAGAAGGTAGGGAGGTGGATTGCCTGGTTTAAGGACACCCTGGATACCACCTTAGGCATAAAGGTCGGATTCGTCCTCATGGACACTCTATCTTGGTGGAAGATTAGGAAGGGTTGCACTGCCATTAAGGCCTGTAGTTCTGAAACCCTCCTTGCTGAAGTAATTGCCAGTAGAAAAGCAGTTTTCCAAGACAGGTGTTGTAGGTCTGCTGTTGCTGCTGGTTCAAAGGGTGATAGCGTCAACTTTTCTAGTACGAAGTTTAAGTCCCAAGCTGGCAATGGTGCTTTCCTTGGAGGTTTTACATTCTTGATTCCTCTGAGGAACTGTCTGAGCAAAGGGTGTGAAAAACAGGTGGATCAAAGCTGTATTCTGCTGAAATAGCCGATGCATGTATCTTGATGGAGGAGTAGGACAGGCCTGAATAGAGAAGTTCGGCCAGGTACTCCAGAATGTTAGGCATATCTATGTTTGACACATCTTTTCCTCTTTCAGAACTCCAAGTGACAAACCTTTTCCATTTTCCAGCGTAGTTCCTTCTTGTTGAAGGTCTGCGTGCTTCAAGAATAATGTCTTTAACTCTTTGGGAAAGTTCTTGATTAGCTGCTGCTATGTGATGTTCCATGCAGTCAGTTGTAACGTTTTCAGGTTTGGATGTATGGTGCTGTAATTGTTCTGAGTTAGCATCAAAGGCATCAGGGGAATTGGCCACATATTGTTCCGAGACATGCTCCTCAGCAGTGGGTACCAGTGTTGTCTTGGCCAGTTTGGAGCTATCAGGATTATTCTTGGCTGTTCTTCCTTGATTTTTAGTAATACTTTGTGTATCAAGGGAAAAGGTGGAAATGCATATGCTGTTAGGCCTTTCCAGCTGAAGGAGAGAGAATCCACTTTCCATGCTGATGGGTGGAATGTCCTTGTGCAGAATTTTTGGAGTTGGTGATTTTGGGGTGATGCGAATAGATCTATCTGAGTCATTCCCCATTTCCTTGTGATGGTCTTGAAGATGTCCGGGTGCAGGTGCCATTCGTGGGCATCTGTTGTGGTTCTGCTTAATATGTCTGCTAGAGTATTTTCTTTTCCTGGTACAAATATTGCCTGTAGCTGGATGTTGTAGCTGAGTGCCAGGGTCCACAGTTCCAAAGTCAGTCTGCATAGGGGGTATGAGTGAGTGCCTCCCTGTTTGTTGATGTACCACATGACTGTGGTGTTGTCTGTCCTTATCATCAACTGGCCCTCTTTGAGAAATGGTCTGAACTTTTGGATTGCCAGTTTTACTGCCAGCATTTCTTTTAGGTTGATGTGCAGGTGAAGTTGATCCTGAGTCCACAATCCGTGCACGCGTTTGTCCATCATGTGGGCCCCCCATCCTAGGTCTGAAGCGTCTGTTGTGATGTTCTGGCTTGCTTGACCTCTGCGAAAGGGGAGGCCTGGGTTTGACTGGCACGCCTGAGCCCACCATAGGAACTCCTGTTTTATGCATGGGATTAGTGGGATTTCTGTTTCTAGGCTGTGCCTGTGCTGGGACCATAAATTCCTTAGGTACCACTGTAGTTTTCTCATATGAAGTCTGGCAAATGGGACCAAAATTATGCATGATGCCATGAAGCCCAAGGCCTGCAGAACCTTTCTTGCTGTTAACTTGTTCAGTTTTGTTAGTGCCAAGAAGTAAAGAGGGAGGTCTTTTTGTTTTTCTGTAGTTAGGAATGCCATTTGTTTTACTGTGTCCAATTCCGCTCCCAAGAATGTCCTTGTTTGGGATGGTATCAGCCTTGATTTTTGTAAATTGACTGTGTATCCCAGTGCTTGTAGCAAGTAAATGACCCTTTGTAAATCTGTTGTCAACTTGCTTTTGTTGTCCCCTTGTAGCAGGCAGTCGTCCAGGTATGGGTAAATTTGAATTCCCTGGAGTCTGCAATGGGCGATTACTGATGCCAGGCATTTTGTGAATACTCTGGGCGCAGTAGATAAGCCAAAAGGCAATGCTGAGAATTGATAGTGCTCTGATCCTGCAAGAAATCTGAGGTATCTTCTGCAGATTGGTCGAATAGGGACGTGCAGGTATGCCTCCTTGAGATCTAGAGTTACCAGCCAACACTCCTTGCCCAGCATGGGAAGAAGGTGCTGTAGGGTCAGCATTTTGAATTTTGGTACAATGATGTATGTATTTAAGGTGGACAGGTCGAGAATTGGTCTCCAACTTTGTTCCTTCCTTGGAACTAGGAATAGTCTGGAGTAGAACCCCTTTCCTTGCTCTGCTGTTGGTACTTTTTCCACAGCTCTCATGTTTGTTAACTCCATTATCTGTTGTAGAGCTTCTGCTTTTTGATTTGGAGGTAGATTTGGCATTCCTCTTTTGACTGGTAAAGTGTGGAAGTGGAATCGGTAACCTTGATCTATGGTTTGTAAAATCCACTTGTCTTTTGTTATGCGGTGCCAGTTGTTTGAAAATAAGGTTAACTTTCCGCCTAGAGGCGCTGCTATTTGTTCCCTGGTAGGCGGATTTAGGATTAAGTCACTGTGGCTGTGCTGTTGTAGTGGCAGTGGTTGTGTCTGAGCCTCTGTTGTTACCTTGCCACTGTCGTCCTCTGTAGGCACCACCTCTAGATTGGTTTCTGCCTCTGGAACGTCTATTCCTGCCCCTTTGAAATCTGGTGGAGTCAGGAAAGGACCAATTTTTGGCAGGCCAGTTCCTGCTAAACCTTGGGGGTTGAACCTGCAGGAAATCTTTAACCGTCTGAACTAACTTTGCTTTTTCTTCCATTTTCTTTATAACCTGCTGTGCAGGTGTTCCAAACAAACTTGTCTTATCCATAGGAGCATCTAGCAACTTAGCTTTAACATGATCCGGTAGAGGTTGTTCCTTTAGCCATGCATGTCTTCTTATCACTGTGCCAGTCATGGCTGATCTAAATGAAGCCTCCAGTGCATCATAGCCACATTTTAAGGAATGGTTACTAACCTGTTGTATGTTATTTACCATTTCTAATACATATTTCTTGTCAAGAGATTCATCAGTGGTTAGCTTCTTAGTTAACTGATCAAGCATAAACTCTTGGTATTGTATCATGTGAAATTGACAGTTTAAAGCTCTAACTGAGAGAGTAGCTGAAGTGTAAACCTTTTTACCCCATCTGTCTAATGACCTTGCTTCCCTTTCAGAAGGAATAGGGTTTTTAGCTATGGTCGTGGCCACTGCCTTGGGACCCTGGGATATAGATTCGGGGTCTGCAAGAGGGGCCTTATAAAGGTGGTGATGAGTATCTGGTACCCTGTAAAATCTGTCTGGTTTGGCAGGGGCTGGGGGCAATGAATCTGGAGCAGAGCAGACATCATTGAAAGCATCATCTACCACAGAGAGAACAGGAGGTATAGCTAAGGGCCTGTGCTGTGGAAGGCGTAGAAAGGTTCTAAGTCTTTTTCTGGAATCTGAAAAATCTTGTTGCTGCCATTGGAAATGCTCTCGCATGGCATGTAAGGTTTCCCCAAAAGAGAATTCTTCTGGAGGAGAAGCAGCTGGAATAGATTCTTCAGCATCAGAATCTTCAAAATTGGAGAAAGGGGCCTCTGGCTGGTCAGTTATGTCTGATTCATCAGCAGAATCATCAGAGGACACTGGCTCAGGGGGCTCTGCCCTAGGTCTCTTCTCTGGGGGCTGAGAGGCCCTGTCTGGGTGAGATTGAGATCCTCTAATTAATGAAATTAAATCTTCTGCCAAAGTAAGCATTTGAGAACTAGAAGAGGGCCTGGTAGAGGGGGGTTTAACAGGCACTGTTTTAGAGGTCTTGGCTGCTTTAGCCCTGGCGAAGGCCTTAATGGACATGGCTGCTGGAGGCCTAGCCGCTGCGTGCTGGGGTAGAGACATCCAAGGGAATGGTGTCTGATAAGTCATTGGTAGCCGCCGTAGTGGATAAAACTTCTGAGGTTGGTTCAAGAGTTGTAGCAGGGGCCTCAGCTGTAGAGATAGATTCAGCTGTACTCTGATCAGTTTTCTCGGTTTCGGCGAAACCGAGACACTCATGATTTGTTTAAGCATGGTTCGGCCGAAACCACGGACATGATGTCGGTCTTTATCTTCGCGTTTTTGGCAGAGTGTAGTCGGAGGATCCGGCGACATAATGTACGCAAAATTAGAACCGAAAAACTGTTCTGCAAACTCCGACCGGCGCCTAGCGTTCGTCGGTTGAAGGAAGCACAGGCGAACAGGCTGCTACGTGCGTGGGCTGGGCCTAAACAAGGCAGACAGTAAGGTGGAAATCTTTGTGGGGTATATGTTTCCCACAGGTAAAACAATTATTATCTATGTGTCACATCGCCTGAGGCAAGAAAGAGTCCCAACGGGGTACTTAGCTTTAGAAGTCTTGAAGTAGTATTCGGTGAAATAATCTCTGGATCCGACCGACCGGCACTTGCGAACAGCTTCTGCTTGGGCGCCGGCAAGAAAGACTGAGGAAAATGGCGTCGGCTGATGCTTTTATACCCGAGGACCAACAGAGATGACGTCGGATGAAGTGCGACATCAGCCGAAGCCAGACCCGGACTTTGGAATCCGGCCGACTGAAGGGCTGCCTGACGACAGGACAACCCAGCTGTTATGACTGCAGATGCATCCATGAAGGACATCGACTTTACCAATGATCTATACGATGATCATCAGTAAATCTTCAAAATAAAATCCATAATTTCAATCAAAAAACACCTGGGTAACTATGGATTTAAAAAATGTATGGGCATAATGACATCCATTAAACAACAATAAAAAAATCAGCAAAGCAATGAAAAAATAACACTTTCACTAACTGACAGATCTAACATTTTAGCAATGCTGATATAACAGATAATGATTGAATTTATAGTTTCATAGATATGTACTGGGCTAGCTGTCACTGCAGGCCATTTTAAGCCTAGCCAAGTTCCCTCCAAGGTAAGAATTAAACCTTGTACCCTGTGTTTGTGAGGTAAACACTAAGCATTATGTGACTCCTTTACCCCCTGATAAGCCACAGTTTTCAGCAATGAAGACATGTTAACGAAATTTATACATTTCGTAAGCAATCTGAACACTTAATAGGAATAACGACCAAGCCCAACTGCGGAAAAAAGGGAATCAACAGATTTAGTGAAACACACAAAAACTGAAACGTTTTGCTAATGTCAAGATTTCTAGAAAGAGCAAAAATCTATTCTGTTATCTACTACAGATTACAATACAAGAATACTTAAATGGCAATATACAAAATGAAAAGGTGATTTTTTTTGGAGATCTGGAGAGTTTGTGTGTTCTCGTTATTAAAAATGGGACGGTCTTCTCTCATGACATCTTTCTCTTCATCTCATGTGAAGAAATCATAATCCCCTGACTTGACACACAAGTGAAATCTTTAAATCCATGAAGGTTCTCCCTCTCAACTGTCCAGACTTTGCTCATATATTTGGTTTGTTCCTCATAAAATTTGTGGTTTCCTGGGAAATCAATTGAGCATTGAAGTCAATGAATAATAGATACTTGAGTTTTACATTTCAAACTCTTCAAAAATGCATTCTAATGCAAAACCTGTTATTATAGCAGTTTTTTTAAAGTTTATAAGAGCAATATTTAAAACATGTAGTGATTTAGGGACTTTGTCCAACCATTATTTTGCTTTGTCCAGAATTCTTATATTAACAGGTTGAAAAACATGTTAAGAAAATACAACTAAATGCAAACTACTGAGTAACAGTTTCACTGTTGCAGTGCTCACTTCTTGGAATATTTTGCCCCACAGGTAGGCCATGTCCTGACTGTCTTCTAGAACTCTACCCTCCCATTACAGCGTTGGCAAAAACTCTATCATCAAGGCTTCGTGGTTAGAAAAGCTGACATAACAGAAACCTCGACTTTTGCAGAGGTGTATGCTAATCCCGTTTTGTAAAGGTCTGACCGACATTTCAGGACCAATGCCACCCTAGCTTTTCTGGGGACAAGATTCCCGCATTAGCACTAGAAGTACAATCTTTCCACTTTGCTAGATAAGATGTCCTTGTGTTGGCTTCTCCTAGCCTCCTTCGTAATGTTTAGCTATGAAAGTCTGTGCTTAGATAAGATCATCCAAACTATCAGCCTTAGTGTGGCCAGACAAATATGCAGCAGGTTTTCTGTCAATTAGTCCACTTGCTGAGGCAAAACATGTTTTGATTGGTATATCTGTGACCAAAGCATGGAAGGAAAAGCGTAAATCAAATGACCTGCCCAAATGAAGAGAAGGCACCTGTTTCCAAGGCTTCTGGAGTTGCTACTCTGGTACAAACCTGTCTCAGCTGCTTGTTCAGGTGGGAGGCAAACAGGTTATGGCAGGTACACACCATATCCTGGTCAAATTCAGAAATATATTCCTGTTTAGCATCCACACTGGGGGGAGGGGGTCTGTCTGAGACCTGCTCAGCCTATTTGCTACTATGTTCTGCAATGATGGGGATTAGGTAGCAGTAAGGAATGTGCCTCCTACCTCTACCAAGGCTACTTCCCAAGCATGCATTACTAGACAGAATAGCAACTAGGAGTGAGAACCTTGTTGGTTTATGCACCACACAACAGTGGCAGTGTCTTTCTTCAAGTTGCATCATGCTCTTCTACAAGGTAGGAAGGAATGCTTTCAGTGCCAGGAAGACTGTCATCATTGCCTTGATGTTTGGCTGTTTTCTCATGCTGTTATCCCTGTCCCCAAAACTTCCCTTGGACTTGGAAATTTTCCATATGAACTGCCCATGCTATATTTGAAAAGTCTGCGGTCAGGCACAGTTTGTAGGAAAGCCTGAAGGGCATGCCCCTGTTCTGTACACACTGGTGAGTCTACTATGAGATCTCCTTTAAGCAGGGTAACAGAGAAATCTTGGTCTCCAATGGGTGTTTATGCTGGGGTTTCCAAATGTTCAGGCGTGTGCTTAAAGGAGCAATCGGGATGCATGCTGACATGCACCCTAACAATTTGAAGTACTCCTGGCCTGCGATCTCTGCTTCCTGTAAAATGTTGCATAAGTACTTTGTCAGAAGTAGCAATTTCTCCTTAGAGGGGAAGGCTATGCTCTGTTAAGTGTCCAAGCCAGTTCCCAGGAATACTTTTTTTAAGAAAGGGAGTCGAGAAATATTTCTCTCTGTAGATAGCAAGGCCAAGGTCCCTGAAGCAATTCAGGATGTGAAGTCCAATAACTTTCTAAAGTCTTAGTAGGACTCTGCCAGGATCAAGAACTCATTTAAATATGGGTAGATTTAAATACCCTTTGTCCTGCAATAGACTATTACTGGAGCCAGACATTCTGCAAATATTCTGGCTGCAGTGGGCAAGCCTTAGGGCAGGACATGAACTGGTAGTGAAGCCTCCTGCTTCAAACCTTAGAAGCCTTCTGAACAGGATATGCAGATAAGTTAACATGAGGGCTACTTGACACAGTAGGGGGCAGGAGACCTTGCAGGGTGACCATTCTGAAACTGAACATACCTGAAAACTTATTTAGATGGGGAAACTCTAGAATGGGACAAGGGTCCTCTTTTCTTGGAACTAGGAAAAGCTTTAAATAGAATCTTTGACCCCAGGGATAATACAGCTATGGCTCCTGTCTCTAGCACGTTTGGCAGAATGTGTGGAATAATGGTTAACTGGACTTTTGATTACTGGAGAGATACCCATGAAATAAGGTTTCAAAGAAATGGAGTTTGTATGCTTTTTTTTTTACAATGTTTACAAAATGCCCACATCTGCTCTGGCCGTGGACAAAACAGGCAAAATGAATGATAATCCTTGTGTGGGATTTGTTTCCCACACTCAAAGAATCGTTAACTTTTTCAAAATCACTATCAGATATCTACAAAGGTCAAAAACATTATTAATAATAATAATAATAATAATGTTATCACCAATGGGGTACATATATCTCACTTCCTGGAAGCAGGCAGACATGTTGAACTGATGACATCTGTAAAAGTTCCCACTTTTTGATATACAGCAAGAAAAATCTGAAGATGGCATTGGCCAGTGCTCCCCTTATATCATCAACATCCTCACATCTGAGTGAGGGGAGAGTCGGTTGAAGCCAGGGCCAACTCTAGAATTTTTATCAACCGTAAGGCTTACTACCAAGCAGGAATCTCAGATGTCAGGGCTGATTACAGTGAATATTATGGCGAACATCTTACACTCATCTTAATTCTTCAATAATGAAAATAAATCAGAGGCTGAGAATGTTCCGTTCGGCAACATCATTTATTAAGGAGCATGTTCAGACTGCAATAGCCAGGGCATTCTTTCTATTGAGCCTCCAAGAACAATTCTCAGATTCTGATTAATCTTTCCATCTCACCCACAGGCAAACTGGAATATGGTTGCCCCACCTTGCACTGTGAAGCCCTTGGGTATTTCAACTGGTTGGAGCTGCTGAATCTGAAAAAAACACAACAAGCCTTAGCTCAGAGATTTCTATACAGCAGTGAATATCCTGTCTCCTATGGTTATCATTCGACAGTACCTTCCTTGAATCCTGTACAACTTACAGAAAAGAAGCAAAACAACTGTTATTGACAGTGGAGTTTTCTTTTTTTCTCCATTGTTGTGCGACCTTGGAATACGTTTATTTAACTATGGGTGTGTGGGGGGGGGGGTCTCCCATATGGGGGTGAAGGAGGCCTTGCCCCCTCCAATGTTCTGTGAATCTTGGTTTGTTCCTTTTCTGTTGATTATTCTACACACGATGAAAGTGCTATCAATTAATCATCATCACCCCCCTCAACTGTTGCAGGTCTTCTCTCACACAATCCTGTCCACCTCTTTACTCAGCACCCTTGTTTCCTCTTACCTTCTTCCTGTCTGCCACAGTCATCCTATAGGTTCATAGCTTGGTACTAGGCTATCAGCCCTAGGGCCTATACAAGCCTAGCCATAACAATTCCCTGGCTATTTCTTCCCAACACTATTTACTTCCCTGGACCCCTGTCTAGCAGGGCGACTGATGTGATCCCTGGGGTGAATTTCCTTTCTCCCATCCAATCGTCAAGGTTCCTTTTGAAGAGGGCCAAAGAGGCACTCTGCTTGACATGTATGGGCAATCTACTCCAGAGTCTGGGGAGTATCTGGGTCAGGAACCTATCCCTCCAGCATGTTTTGTTTATTGCGATGACAAGGTTTAGATCTCTGGAGCGTGTGGCTCTGAGGGATTGGGATTTTTTTAAGTGTAGCATCTCCAACAGCTCTGGGTTTGACATGGCCTTGTATGCTAAGCAGAGATCGCCTCTGAGTAGACGATAAGCAACAGAGTATAGCTGGAGTTTTTTAAGGCGGTCAGCGTAGGGCATGTGCTTTAGGCCTGTGATTCTTTTAGCGAGGTATTTCTGCGGCCTTTCCAGTTATTGCAGATGTCTTGAGAGGTACACACCAAACTGGGCATTGTACTCTATAATGGGTCTAATGAGGGAGGAGTACAGTGGGTCAATGACCTCCTTTTTTCTGGATGAAAAGCCCTTAATGATGAGGTGTGCCACATAGAAGGATTTCCTGATTGTTGTGACGATGTGGTTATCGAAGGTGAGACCACTGTCCACCTGTGTCCCTAAGTCTCTTATCACACTTTCGGTGTTTAGTGTACTGCCACCTATATGGTAATTCCCAAAGGGGATAACCATACATTTCTTGGCATTGAGCTTGAGCCCATGGCTCTGGCACCAAGCATCTGTTTCTGTAAGGCCCTTTTGTAGAGTATCCACATCATTTGGGGATTCAATAATGGCTCCCAGTTTGCAGTCATCTGCGAACTTTGCTAGCCAGAGTCCTTTAGTGTTGGCCTGTACTTCAGAGAAGTAGATGCCAAACAAGAGCGGTCCCAGGACTGAACCCTGAGGTACTCCACTTGTCTGGAGCTGGATTTGGAGTCGGGTACTTTTACAGTGTGGGTTCTATCAGTAAGCCAGTTAGCAACCCATTGGGTGACGTAGGGATTAATGCTCAGCTTAGTAAGTTTATCTATGATTCCAGAGTGGGGGATGGTGTCAAAGGCCTTGGCAAGGTCTAGACAGGCTGTGTGGACCACCTTATCCTTGTCCATGGCTCTGGAGACTGATTCGAAGAAGTCAATCAGGTTCAGGAGAAAAGATCGTCCCTTCACAAACCCAAACTGGGTGGGGTCCAGTGTTTAAAGGTTGCCAATGTCTTTGTTTATAAGTTTCATGATAATACGCTCTATGGCCTTGCAGATAAGGCTCGTCAGACTGATGGGATGGTAGTTTCTGGGATCCAAGGTGGATCCCCCGTTGTGGAGTGGGATAACTGTAGCTGTGCGCCACTCAGTGGGCACGAAACCTGAGGTGAGGCTACGATTAAACATGACACTTAGGTGAGGTGCCAGTTCATACTGTAGTTCATGTAGTACACAGCCCGGGATGTCATCTGGTGCCACGGATGCTGTATTCTTAGCTTTGGAGAGTGCGTTTTTTTACCTGTGTGGCCGTTATTACTGGAATTTGGCAATCGTCTGGTATTGAGATGGGCCATTTAGGGGGTGAGAGGGGGGTGAAGTTGGCACTAAATCGATCTGCCAGGATATTGGCAATATCCTTGGGATCAGTATATTTAATGCCATTCTGTTTTAGCTCAGAGCAGATCTGAGCATTGCCATTTAGATTCCTGACATAGTTATAGAATGCCCTGTGGTTGTCTTTGGAATCTTTGGCAATTTTATTCTCGTAACTATCTTTGGAGGATTTTATGAGGGATCTCAGTTCACCATACTGTCTGCTGCTTTTCTGCCCATGTGCTCAAACCACCATAAAATGCTCTCTTTAACCTTCTCTGCAACTGGAGCTACTCTGACTTCTACTCTGTTTTTATTTCTTTGTCTGTCACTCAGTGTGCCTCCTACCACTCATCTCAGGCACTTCATCTCCATCACCTCTAGCTTCTACTTCTCTGCCTTTACTGCCCAAGGTTTCTGTACCATATAGTAGTACTGTTTGCACACTAACTTTTCAGCTTCTTTGGCATTCTACAACTGACACTGTGCCAGATGGTTGCAGCTCCTCTGATTCTAGTACTGAACTCCTCCATTTAGCCTTTCCCTTCTCCTTAATCACCCTCCCAAATACTTGAAGCTGTTAACCTCTTCAACTATTTACTCTTGTATCTCAATACTCAACTTCTTCCGACTGTTCCCATTTGCTGGCATTACAACCGTCTCATCTGCACTCAGTTTCATCCCATGTGCCTTCAGTTTTGCATTCCATTCCCCTATCATTTGTTGAAGTTTTTGTTCAGTCTGACTGTAATGCCACATCTTCTGCATACATCAATTTTGTTGATCTGTCCCCTCCTCCCTGTTTGTTACTGTAGTCCACCACCAGTATGATCAGTGGGCGCAGAGCTGAACCATGATGCACACTCACTGTGAACCCATCTGTGAGACTGAGCGCTGTTCATAGTTGAGTCACTGAGGCCTTGTACATAGCCTGCACTAGTTCTACCAATGCTTCTGAGACTTCAAACAATTGCAGGACTACCCAAATCAGCTTTCTTGGGATCTTGTCATATGCTTTCTCCACATCTTGAACTGCCAAAGCTGCACCCTTTTCTCATTACTAGCTTCTTCTCAACTGTCTGTCTCACAGCAAACATTGGGCCAGTTGTGCTGCATCCTGATCTTAACCTGAACTGCTCATCTCCCATCTTGCTTTCTACTACTCTGCATACTTGTTTATAAATCCCACTCTTCAGAACTTTCATGCAGTGTGACAGAATTTGGTACCACTGTACTGCCCACAGTTGTGGATATTCCCTTTGTTCTTGTACACTGGCACTAGTATGCTTATTCTCCAGTCATTTAGGATACACATTTCTCTACATACTACTATGAGTACCCTCAGAAGCCATTTCTCCCTTATCTCAACAAACATCTTGATTATATCTGCTGTGACCCTATCAGAGCCTACTGCTTTCCCTGACTTAATTTTCCATAGAGCTGTTCTTATTTCTTCTAGGGTGGGGTCTGCTTCTTTCATCATAGGCTGTATCTGGGACAGTACAGACCCAATCTGGTTTTCTTCATTCAGAAACTTCTGGAAGTGTTTCTTCCATCTGTCTTGATGACTGGTAAGCAGATTATTGCTGGCATCCATTATGAAGGCTGTCTGACTACCTTCTTTATATCTTTCTGTCTTTGCCTTACAATCTGGTAGGGTTTCTTTGTGCCATATGCAGAGTCACTTTCTGAAAGCTGGTAGAGTCCCTCTGATGCCTTGTTGTTTGTAACTGCTACTCCTCTAAGCCTCTTTGTTAACCATCTGGTACTTCTTCACAGCCTAGTTTGCCTTTTCTATGTCCCATTTTTTCCTGCACTCCTCCTTTCTTTTGATGACTTCATGGAGTTCTGCATTCCACCACCAGCTTTCCTTATGCACCTTGTTTCCATACCTGGCTTAGCAACATACCTGTTCTGCAGTTCTCACACATGCTGTTTTGAGGCATTGCTATTCTTCTTCAGCTCCACTTATTTATTTTCTTCCTGAGCTGCTAGCGCCCTGAGTAATTACTTAAACACTTGTGCTCTCCCCAGTCGACTTCAAGGTCTTCAGCCTAGTCACTGTTGACCTTAAGGCCTTCTCTGACCATTGCTTGCAGCTGTTTGTGGGAACCAGTAGTTTATGGTGTGGGCCAACTGTTTCACTGAGGATGACTTAACAAACATGGTCTAAATGAAGGCTTTATGACTTTGCACCACAGAGCCAGGTCACAGGGGAGACTTTGATGCAAGTTTTACCCACATATACAACAACAGTGGAAAACAAATGAAACTTTTTGCATGAGTCTATAAAAGTAATTTCTACAAAAAGTTACTTTTGTGTCTATGAATCACTCAAGTGCCAGTAAACTGTGTTCTGCCCTTCATACGTCTGCAGTCTTTGAAGAGCTATGATACTGTGCAGTGCAGAAAACTTTGCTTAAATATCCAACCTCTAATCCCTCTTATGGAGCTGCATTACACCAATGTAACATCACCTACATACTGTACAACAGCCTTGCACAGTATCTGTTTACTTGGCAGCCAGATGATGACCCATCAAGACCTCCTTCAGCAATAAAGGGGGGACAAGACCCACTGCAAAGTGAGTTTGTGTGTGTGTGTGTGTGTGTGTGTGTGTGTGTGTGTGTGTGTGTGTGTGTGTATATACAGACTGTCCCTGACATCACCTAGAGATGTATTTTTTCTTTTAATATTTTTTGGCACTTTTGGTCAGGACGACCATCTGTAGGGATTGGTGTCTCTCCTTCCCTGATCCCCACTCTGACCAGCCAACTTATCCCCTGTAATGTGGATGTCAACATGGTCACAGCTGGCAAAGCATTTTATCCATTTTTGGAGTGAGGGAGAGGGCAGAGCAAGGTGGATAAATCCTGTCTCTTATTCTCCTGACTGCAGGGATTCTTTTGTATGCCTGAAACTCCTCAAGGACAGGGGCATGAAATGTCTGATATATGTCCATGAGCACTCCCAACGATGACACACTAATGCCCTCTCTGTTCTCTGTGTGCACGCACAAATTACAAGATATAATTCTGCTCTACAGTTTCCTTTAAACAGCAGCACTGTGCTGCAGAAACTCAAGTCTCTTCCACTCGAGACAAGCTGGGCAACAGAAACTCAAGACACTCCCCTCCAGCCCTTCAGCTTACCATATCACTGCTCAGTCCTGGGCGAGGAACAACACCAGTGTTCACCCTGCTCCTGCACAAACAGGCTGGCTTCCAGGGATGTAGTTTTCCTGTTTTGCAAATTTACTGAAATGGAAGGTTGCAGTAGAGGATCTTGATTTAGTATACTATATCCACTGACTTTTAGAATGTCACACCCTGAGACATTAAACATTTTGAGAAAATCTTCTGAAAACTAATTCACAAAACAGCATCTATTTAACTTCCAGTTCAGTTGTGCAGACCATTTCAGTCTAACATGCAATACTATGCCATGAGATAAAGATCAATGTTTGTACTCATTTTATCGTCATTATTATAATTTAAAGTGTCAATTACTTGTATGTACTATAAATTACTAAGAGCCAGCTGCTTTAGTCATTACCTTTGACCTGGATATGAAGAGGAAGCAACCAGCCAACAAAAGTCCCTGGAGTGTGACCTGAAAGTCGCTAAATTTAACTCCTTCTAGGTAAAGGACACTCTGGCTGTAGGCAAGAATCAAAGCATTTAGTGCCAGGATCTTAAACATCTGGAGTGTTGTCACAAGAGTGCAGCGACCTTGCTTTATCACATGGCAAACTGGAATAGAAAAAATGGCAATCAGAATTGAACATGTTTTGGTCCAGCTATCTTGCAATAGTTTTCTGGCTGCACAGTGCAAGATCTGTGCCTAAGCCATATGCCAAGTCACTTAAATGTTTGCTACTCTCCTCACTGTAGTAAAATATTTACTTAAGCTAAATGGAAACAATGCATCACTAATCACATTACAGACAGCAAACTGGCCAGTAAATTCCAACAAGACAGTACTACATTAGCTACCAAGATAAATTACTAGGGAATACAAATGGATAGCTCTAAAATGAAACTTGCTCTGCACACCATCTGCTTGGCAGAAAGCTTAAAAAAGCAGTGATATAGAATAGACATTTTTAATTTCTGAAACTTTACTCAATAATGCAATTACCTACAATAGTGAACCTAGAACAATATCAGATCATGCAAAAATAAACATCACAATAAAGATGGATAGCACCATGGCAAAGATCCCAAACACTAGCGAACGGGACTTTAAATACTAACTTATTAAAGGAAAAACATGTCTCACAGGGAATCATTGGCATTCTTACCCAACCTAAAAATAACCTAGAGGTAACAGACATACCATATGATATTCAGTGGCAAGTGACAAAACCAACTATTAGGGGAATATTAATCCAAAAAGCCGATCTGTATAAAAAATTAAACAAGGAAAAAGTTTCAACAACAGAATCAAAATTAAAAAGTATAGAGTTAGAATTACAAATTAAACACTCACCAGAACTTGAAAATCAAATAGTTACACTACAAGGACAACTACATGAAATTCAAACACAACATTACTCTATCAGTGAAATTAAACTTCTCCACAAGTATGCCGAATGGGCTCAATCCCCCTCAAAAGCATTGGCAAGAATCATAAACATAAAAACATTTCCCTACCAAAATAAAGCAACTTATAACTACAATAACAAAACTCTAGATACGGATGAAGAGATTATAATGGTTTTTGAAGAGATTTATCAAAAACTACATGCGCCACACGACCTGTTTAATGATACTACACCATCAATTCATTGAAGAATTGCAATTTTCAGTATTGAATGAAGCACAAATAAATAATCTTAAAGCCCCTATAAATGTAGAGGAAATCATTGCTGCTGTAAATAAGTTGAAACCATGTAAATCACCAGGGCCAGATGGGTTGTGGCGGAGTTCAAGACTTTTAAAAATCAAATAGCTCCAATACTATTGAAAGTATATGAATACTTTATTTTATTTATTTATTTTATTTATATTTGTTTACCGTGAAATTCCGACTGGACGCAGGTCCTTTTTCAGCGGATGCCAGGGAGAAAAGCTCCACATCATGTACATGATAAATACAGATACAAAGTTGCAGCAATAGTACACAACATTACAGGTTGTTGGTTTTAATACAATAACAAGATATTTATTATCAACAGTATACAGAAAATGTTGCAAGTTAAGATAGTTTCTTAGGTTCATAGGTTCATAGGTTTATACTAGGCTATCTGCCCTAAGGCATTTATAAGCCTAGCCCAAATTTTTTGTGGCTTACGCCACCCCTTATATGAAAAAATACTGTGCCCATTAGTTTGTTGTGCCTCTGTCCAGCAGTGACACAGAGATGATTCCCGGGGTAAACCTACGATCTCCCATCCACAGGTCTAGATTTCTCTTGAACAGAGTCAGCGAGGTGCTCTGCCTCACATGGACCGGGATTCTATTCCACAGCATAGGGAGTCTCTGAGTGATAAATCTATCCCTCCAGCACGTCCTATTTATATTTAAGGTTTAAGTCGCTTGCTCTAGTGGTTTTGGTGGATTTGGATTTTTGAGGTGGAGCATGTCCATTAATTCCGGGTTGGACATGGCCTTGTATGTCAGGCACATGTCACCTCTGAGCAGACGGTATGCGACTGAATAGAGCTGGAGTTTCTTCAATCTGGCAGCATATGACAGATTTTGGAGTCCCTTTATCCTTTTGGTGAGGAACCTTTGGGGTCTCTCCAATCGCTGCAGATGTCGGGTGAGATACATCCCGAATGGGGCATTGTACTCGATCATTGGTCTGATAAGTGAAGAGTACAGGGAACAATGACCTCACTAGATCTGGATGTGAATCCCTTCATGATCAGGTGGGCAATGTAGAAGGTCTTTCTAACCACTTTAGCAACGTGAGTGTCAAAAGAAAGGCCACTGTCAACCTGGGTCCCCAGGTCCCTGATAACCTCTTCTGTGCTTAGTGGATTGCCACCTATATGGTAGCTTGGGGTTACCTTGTTTTTCCCGAAGGGTATGACTATACATTTTTGGCGTTTAACTTCAGGCCATGGCTCTGGCACCAGCTATCTGTTTCCGTGAGTCCCATCTGAAGGATATCCATGTCCGATGCACTTTCCACTATGGCGCCCAGTTTGCAGTCGTCTGCAAACTTTGTCAGCCAAAGTCCTCCCATGTTGGCCTGTACTTCTGAGAAGTAGATGCCAAACAATAGGGGGCCAAGGACCGAGCCCTGTGGGACACCACTTGTGACCGGCTTGGAGTCTGACATAGCGCCAGCAACTCTAACCCTGTGGGTTCTGTCCTGCCAGTTTGCAACCCATCTTGTGACATATGGGTTTACATTTAAGCTGGTAAGTTTTTCTACAATACCCGAGTGGGGTATTGTGTGCCTTTGCAAGGTCAAGGTAGGCTGTATGGACTGCCTTTCCCTCATCAATGGCCTTGGTGACTGTTTCAAGAAGTCGACCAAGTTCAAAAGGCATGATCTTCCCTTGACAAAGCCAAACTGGGTCGGGTCCAATGTCTGCAAGTCCCCTATATCTTTGTTTATGAGCTCCATTATGATCCTCTCCATAGCTTTGCAGACTAGACTTGTTAAGCTTATGGAGGGTCTGTAGAGGCGCCTTTGTGGAGTGGGACCACAGTTGCCGTACGCCACTCCTTGGGTACGTATCCAGTGGTAAGGCTGAGATTAAACAGCTGCCTTATGTGCGGGTTTAATTCCTCATTTAGCTCGTGTAGCACACAGCCGGGGACACCATCCGGTCCCATTGATGCTGTGTTTATAGCTTTAGAGAGAGCAGCTTTCACCTGCGCATTTGAGATGTCCGGGAGGCTACACTCGGCTGGGATAGTTATCTCTCCTTTAGGGGAGAGGGGTGAAGTTTGCACTGAACCTGTCTGCCAGTATGTTGGCAATGTCTGTGGGTTCAGTGATTTTTGTATCATTTTGGACTAATTCTGAGCATATCTGGGAGTTTCCACCCAGGTTCCTAACATAGCTGAAAAAGGCCTTATGATTGTCCTTTGAATCCATGGCAATTTTTCTCTCAAAATTGGCCTTAGTTGATTTTATGAGTGCTCGTATTTTTTACTAATAATGATCAGGGTGACTTCTTTATGGATTTTGTTCTATCATGTAATAGCTTTCTCCTCTTATTGTAAAGTTTGTTAATGGCTGGGGTCCACCAGACTGGACATTTGCCCTTTGTGGAAAGAGTCTTGGTTTTATTTGGGATTGCCTGATCCATGCAGTCCTGGAGGTGTTCATAGAAGGCATTTGTAAGGGCTTCGCAGCTTGGGTTGTGGTTTCCACTGGCTCAGGGGCCTTGAAGGATACCACACCAGTCTTGAGTAGTGTGAAGTTTGCTTTAGAGAAGTTCTTCACTATAGTCTTTTTTGTTTGGGGTGGGGGCGGGATGTGGATTTCCAGTGAGATTAGTTTATGATCAGATCTCACCAATGAGGGATATACTTCCGGTGTGGAGCATTTTGTCCCCATGTTTGTGACAATGAGATCTAGTATATTTTCTCCTCTCGTGGGAACAGTGACTAGCTGTTCCATGGCATTTGAATTTATGAACTCCAGGAACGCATGATATGAGGTAAAACCAAATAGTGCCGGGGTGCTCTCAGGAGCCTTGAACCAGGTTTCAGTTACAGCACAGACATCGATGTTCTCCATACTGAGAAGGGCCTCGAAAGTGCATTTTGAGATTTAGACTTCTGGCATTGAGCAGCATTACCCTCAGTTTCTTCCCATTTTTGTTTTCTAGGGTGGTAGGTTTAGAATTTGAGCCTTGCCTAAAAAAGGCACTATGGGGTGGCAAGAGCCTTAGCCAATATCCGAATCCCAGGGTGACAGGTGCAAGCCGTCCCTGAAGCAGCGTGGCTTGTCAAGCATGTCATCCCAGGCAGACAGACACTGGATCCCTTTGAATGACACCAGACATTAAGCCAATTGTTAAAGCTGATCATCTTGTCTCTATATTGTGGCATCATTCTTGGTGAAGGAAGGATACTGCTCAGGGTTAGGGTCATACCTGCCTGGGCTACATAATCAGAGAGCTCCTCTATGTCTCTCTTCATGTAGTCCAGGGAGGTATCGTCAGGTCGCTCACACCAGCATGGACAATGACTGTGTCATATTTGTACTTGCCGTGGAGTGACCAGTGCTTGTGTTATGTGGCGGATTCTAGCGCCCGATAGGCAGCTTACTGTGACCCTCTCCTTGTTCAGCCTGGTGAGTGGGACGTCAGTGTGTCTGACTATGGAGTCACCTATGACAAGTATGTTTGGTGTTGTATTTGGCCTTAAGGGCTGTGACTGCTTTGCACACTGCTTTTGTGGTTTATGTGTTGCTTGTGGGGTGTCTTGAGGTAGCAGTTGTTTGGGTGTCTGCTTTGGAGGCCTCTGCTGTTTAGGTAAATTTTACTCAGAGCCTTGAGTATGTCTTTGTGTGTTTATGTGTTTGATTCAGTGGAGTGGTAGCATTATGTGAGACTGGTTTTGTGGTGTGTGTAGTTGCCTTCTCCTCCTGTCTGGTCTTGCCAGTCCTGAGTTGAGAGAGCTCAGCCTCCAGTTTGGCTAAATAGCTGCATCTCTCGCAAGTGTTTGTGTTATGTGGGAGGAGGAGAGGGTTGTCTGTGTACATGAGGCAGTTATAACATTGCCTCAAGATTCCCAGATTCACCAGCTGGACTGGAGAGGAGATTGACAACTGACCTTTGGACATGCTAGAATAATATTGGGAAATCCTTAATTGAAAACAAGGGCCAGTGGGGAGTGAGGGTGTAGTGCTTTTAATTTTAGTGCTAACTTATATAATTGCTTTAGTGAGCAAGTGCCAGGTAACTTGAGTGCAATGTGTTACAAGTAACTAAATGCAAAGATGACAAACAGTAACTTTCTTTCAAGTGAAACAAGGAAATAAGTACAGTAAGCAATGCAGATATCACTAGTGATCCACAGAAGCGCTGAGAAGTTGCGTATTAGGTGGAATTAGCTTCCAGGAAATAACAAGCAAACAAACAACAAGCATATAAACAAAGCTAGATTCAGCAGGCCTGGATCTAGTCTATGCTAGAGCAAACAAGGTGTACCAATTTCAGTAAGATACAATTCAAATATTCAGGCACTATAAACCTCTAACCAGAAATTCCCAGCTCAGAAGGGCAGAGTCCAGCCTCTTCTCCCACAAGAGTGCAGACCACGAACCTTCTTAATGTAAAATAACTGGCCTGAAGCCCAAGTGCCTAAACCAGAACTAATACACTTGGACACTGGGCTCTCAATCAGCAGTTCCCAACTTAGAAGGATGAAAGCTACCTGTCCTGCCACCACAGTGCTTGCCACAAACCTTCCTAATGTAAAACAACTGGTCTGAAGCCCAAGTGCTTAATCCAAAAGACTTAGAATGATAGCTATACTTTAATCAAGTTACAACCAAGCAGTAATAAATACCATTGAATACTTTAGAGAATGTCTGGATTAGTGCTCAAGTTACACAAACAAAGCTAGATCCAGCAGGCCCAAATCCAGTCTATGCCACAGCAAACAAGGCGCACCAACTTCAGTAAGAAACAGTTCAGATATGCATGCACTATAAGCCTTTAACCAGAAATTCCCAGCTCAGAAGGGCAGAGTCCAGCCTCTCCTCCCACAAGAGTGCAGACCAGGAACCCTCTTAATGTAAAATAACTGGCTTGAAAGCCCAAGTGCTTAAACCAGAATTAATACACTTTTAGAATAACAGACACTGAGCCCTCAATCAGCAGTTCTCAACCTAGAAGGATGTAAGCTACCTGTTCTGCCACAACAGTGCAGACCACAAACCCTCTCAGTGCAAAACAACTAACTGGTCCGAAGCCCAAGTGTTTAAACCAAAAGGCTTAGAATGAGTTACACCAAGCAGTAATAAATACAATTGAGTATTTTTAAGATGATGCAAAAGTAAAATGAAGTAGGTAGAAACACAAGTACAGTGAAAGCAGATGAAATTTTTTTTTTTTTTTTATCTGAACAAGTGCTGAGATCAAAGAAACAGATTTGAGTGCTGAAACTAGAAATCAGGCTAGTTATAAGAAAAAAAAACAAGCTAGAAGGCTTCCCTCAAGCACAGAAGGGCTTGGGGGCTCAGAAGCCTACAAATAGTCTATACCACTTAACAAGAAAGGCAGGAAATAAGCTTAATTTTTTTTTTTTTTTTCTGTTTCCCAGATGCTCTCTTTGTACACAGTAGGAGTGCCTGAAATCAGAATATGATCTCACTGCACTCAGTTGAGTGAGCAAATGAGATGGGCCCAGAGGCAGGCTGAGGGGCGGGCAGTTTCAATGCCACTAAGATTAACACCAAAACAAAAACAGGGAGGGTGGGTGGGAATAACTGAAGAGCAGAATAACTTCAGTATTCCTTCAACACTCCTTCATACACAGCTTAAATCAAATTAAATACTGTATTTTTTTTTTTTTTTAAAGTATTAGTAACAAAGTTGTCAGACAAGATGTTAAAATATGTAAAGACAACTAGCTATTTCTGACTGTGGTTAGTAGTGGCAGTATAGTTGGGTTAAGAGTCTAGGTGGGGGTGTTAGCCAGGATTAGAACAGGACAAAGCCAGTGCAAATTTAAGTGAAACTTGAGTGCAGTCTTGAAAAGGCTGCTGGAAGGTAGAGTAGTTAGAGGATGGAAGATTGTTCCAAAGTTTAGATACGGTACATGAAAATATGGCTTCTCCTGCTGAGTTTTTGGGTTTGATAACAGTGAGTGTATAGTGTCCAAATGGCATTTCACAAATAGAAGATTCTGTGGAAGTTCCACCTGTGACTTAGCCATACTGATGAACATTCTTGAACATTCCTAGAGACAAACAAAACTGGAATAAGTATCTCCTTGCTTCTATCAGTGACTCCTTGGTGGTAGTGATTAGGTGCAAGTCACCCAGATAAAGGAAAATGCATCTTTCCTGAAGTCTTATATGAGAAGCAACCACCACCATGCATCATGGTGAACATCCTAGAGGTAAAAGTGAATGGCAGTGGACAAAACTGATGCCAAATGGATCCCAAGCAAAAGCACAGGAGCCTCCTGGATGCTTTGGCAATTCTGATGTACAGAAACAAGTCCTGGAAGTTTACTAAGCACATCCAATCCCTTTCCTGGAGATACTGAAGGACAGAGTGTAGCATGACCATTTCTAATTTGATTTTCTTGACATACAGATTCATGCTACCGACAGCCTGGTTTGGCTTGAGGTCCTGTTTTTTCTTAGGAACCAAAAAGTATCTTGAATAAACCCCAGTTCCTGTCTGGTCTGGTAGGACCCCAGAGATGGCTTTTTTTGGAGTAAAGGCTTTTGATATCTACTCTGGCCGTCTCCTTCTGACAGGATGTGACATCTGTTAGTAATAGGAAGGTCTATGTTGACATTTTAGGAAAAGGAATTATCAGCTTTTAGATACTCACTCACTCTCTCTCTAATCCATTTGATCTGCATAATGGCCACCCAAGCAACTTGGTGTAGGGAGAGACACAACCCCCCCCCCTTGCCTTCAGAGCGGGACAGTCAGGAAAATCGTCATGGATTCTGTTGCTGCTTTTCTTGCATAATGGCCACCCAAGCAACTTGGTGTAGGGAGAGACACAACCCCCCCTTGCCTTCAGAGCGGGACGGTCAGGAAAATCCTCATGGATTCTGTTGCTGCTTTTCTTGCAAGGGGCTTTGGAAACGCTGATGCTGTGGAACATCACCGCCTCAAGGGTGGTGTCTACTAAAGGGTCCTTCCCAGCACCTCAGGTGCTTCTGTCCTGAAACTGGTCAAAGGGCTGCCCTTAAGATATTTTAAACCATACATTCTTGAGGCCATTTTGATTAAGGATCTCTATGGGGTTGTAAACTTAACCTTCATAGTGGATAAAATGTTGCCCTCCATTCACTCAATCTTCTTCACTCCACATAGTCAACAGGCATGAGCCAGGCAAAATATCTCATGGTGATAGCTGCTCCATGAGTTGAGATGTACAATAGCTGCACGGACAGGGTACAAATGTTCAACACAGTCAACGCATGTGCTTTTAGAAGTACGTGAGTTTCAGGTGTCATAGGCCTTCACAGCCAATTCAAGATTTTCTCTGTCAGCTCTTGCTGGAAGCACTGAGTACACATCAGGTAGTTAAGGTGTACTTCCCTAGCCGATTTTCTGTCTTGGAATCTTTAATGGGTTGATGGACTGCTGGGCTCTCAGAGGGTTCATTTAAGATTGCCACCACTACTCTGAGTCAGCAACAGGGAATCTCTCACTAATATGCTCTGTCCTTATAACACTACAGTATCCTATCAAGTTTCCTTAGAATGGGTTTAGTCACATTGGGTTCTCACTAAGCCCATCCCATGACCAAGTTAATCACCTGGCTTGCAAACTACCAACATGAAGCTGGGACAGTCTGAAAGGGCTTCATTAGGACTTCCTTATCAGAGGATGGGGTCTACAAGTTAAGTACTCCTTTGCCTCACGAGTTCTAAAATTTCTTCAAATTCTGGATCATCCAGAGGTGATTGCAGGGATCCTACAAAAAAACCACACCAAGACAAAAATAAAACTAATAATCCAAGAAAAGCCAGGTAGAAGGCAGGCAGGCAAAACACGACAACGAACACTTCTCCTTAGGGCAACCAAATCCTTTATTGTTAAAACAACAAGATAAGCTCTTTCGTCTCAATTTTAGACAATCAATGAGACTTCATCAGATAAAGCTAGAAAAAACAAAACTAGATTTAAAAACCAGAACCAAGATCCAGATGTCATCATTTCCTGCTAACAGGATTAACCATTTTAAAGTGACAGTATTAAAATTAAATAATGTGCCGAGATCAAAACAATACCTTACCAGTTATAAATGCATCAAACACTATGGCATGAAACAAGAACTTCATCTCATATAATATCATCGCTACCTTATAAAATACATAGAATACATATACTAAAAATTATGAATGCACATAAAATGTATGAGCAAGTAATTGAATAAACATATATGTGGTTAAATGGAAATAGGCAAAACCAAGCTATATATATATATATATATATATATATATATATATATATATATATATATATATATTAAATCAGTGTAATGTAATCCCATACTATAAATACATAATATCCTAAAAATGCATATGAAAATATATAAAAATGCAATAAATATGAAATATGAATAAAATTGTAAAAACAGGTGTGTGTATATATATATATATATATATATATATATATATATATATATATGAATCATGAATGCAAATACATCATAATTATTCAAATATTGGTGTCCAAAAATTAGTGTCTACTCAACGCTTTTATTTTTAGTAGACTACTAATTGACACATTTTCATTCAAGCTTGGCCAATATATTGAATTAAGATGAAGCTGCCAAGATAATTCCATTTTTTCAAGCAGATATGGCCAGGAACCACCCCTAGGGGAAACTGTTATAGTATCCAATACTACAAATTTAAAATCATGCTGTGGGCATACCATAATATATTTTGCTAGTGCATTGCATTCATGGCCATCACGTATATTCCTTAAATGTTCTCCTATTCTACTTTTCAACCTACGCTCAGTTTTACCGATATAGAAACATGGGCAGTTACTACAAAGGGTGCAATAAACCACTCTCTCTGTTAAACAAGAGAATTTGCCTTTTACCCAAATTTTCATCCCATTTACATCCACTACTTCAGTTCCTAAAATATTTTTACAAAACTTGCACATACCACATTTGTGCATATATCCTTTGCCTTGTTTAGGTTTATTATACTCAAAACATATTCTTTAAACAATGACCTAATTCTTGATTAAAATATTCCTAATAACATGTGCATCCCTATTATAAGTAGATAAAAACTATTTTGATAAGATGTACTTGCCCTACTAGTATTAGTTTCCTCAATATTAGTCGTACCTACCTCCTGTAAACTTAATTCATCTCCCATAACGTTATTAACCTTTATCGTACCCTTATTACTCAAAATAGGTACAAAATGTCCACTTTTTCTCTTATTTTTTACTTCATCCATGATTTGTTCTATTAATTTACCTGGATATCCTCTTTTTAACAAACATCTGTTTGAGTATATTGCATTCCTCCAAGAAGGTCTCCCACCCAGTATTCATTCGGGCCGCCCTGACAAACTGACCCTTAACTACTGCTCGTTTTTGATAAAACGGATGACAACTACTGAAATGGAGGACGCTATTAGAATAAGTATTCTTGCGATAAATTTTAGCTACAAAACTATTATTGATTTCATCTTTCATTAATAAGATGTCCAGGTAAGGAATACTCTTAGTATTTGTCACGTATGTATATTTTAAGAAATTGGTCATATTATTAATGTAATCAAGGAAGGACTCAACCATATTATTCGGAGCTTCCCACAAAATGAATATATAGTCCAAATATTGTATATAACATTTACAGAATGAAAAATATTGAGATTGATGTAAATATCGCTTCTCCCATTCAAACATAATAATATTGGCATAGAGGCCCCCACATGAGGAGCCCATTGCCACCCCTTCATTCTGTAATAATATTCTCATTCAAATAAAATGAAATTTTTTTTTAATTATATCCAACATTTGTTGATATAAATTCACTTTATCCTGTACAACTTTTTTAGACTGTAAATATTCACAAAACCATTGTAGTCCCACCTCGTGGGGTATCACACTCTAAAGATTAACATCATCAATTGTGATAAATAAATATTCACTATTAAACTCAATGGCAACAATATTCTATAAAGAAATCCCACGAGTCAGTACAAATGTTGGGCTCATCCCAAACAAATTTACTCATCTCCTTATCAAGGTACTTCGCCACAGGATATGTAATGGAGCCTCACGCATCCACAATAGCCCTCATAGGTGGCTGATGTATGTCCTTGTGGATTTTCGGGGCTACAAAAATGGTTGGGGTAACCAGATATTCTACAGAAAGGTAGTGTAATTCACCAATGGAAATAAGTCCATCTATAAACATATCCTGAATAAAACCTTTTATTTTCCTGTAAACTCCATTCATTTCATTTAGGGAGCTCTTAATAAAAGTGTCAGTATTCAAAATTTCAAGCATCTTGTTATTGTAGTCCACCAAATTCATGATGACCCCCCCCCCCCATCCGGTTTCATAATTCTAACACCATTATTATGGGCTAGAAAGGCAAGCTCAAATTCTTCATCCTGGTTTAAATTCCCATACATTTTATTCAAGCCAGACTTAGTATTAGAATTCCTACTAAGCTAGTTCACAAACCCTCTCAAAAAGTGTTAAAGTGGGATGTGTGGGCAAGTTAAATGTGCTAGAGATTTTAAATGGATCACTAATCAGTTCAACATTATTAAACATGATGTTAAGATTCAGTTTCCTGACATACTGTTTTAAGTCCATCAAAGTGTGGACCAAACTCATTGATTGGTCAGGAACAAAGGTAAAACCTTTAGCAAAAATATCACACATAGTCACATTAAGAATTAGGTCAGAATAATTATAGACCTTAAAATCCTTTTCAGAATTATAGTTCATTGTCAAGGGTGGTAGTAGACTACCATTCCTACTATCAGTCATGTCCAATTCTGCTGACTCGGGTACGACTAGGTCTATCTCCCCCGCCAGGAATTCTTGTTGGTCCCCCGCTGTTCATTCTCCCACTCCCCACCTGGTATGATTTGAAACAACCCCACCTCTGTTGTTGTTGTGGTCTCTGCTGGTTCATAATCCGCTCAGAGTGCCTCAGGGGTGGGTATTGTTCTTCATCTAAAAAAATTGTCTTCAAAAGTGTCCAATTCAGTGGCCCCGTTGGCATTCTGATCACTATTACTGTATTGTTCAACACTTCTTTTGCTTTGTTGCCATACCTGTGATGGTGGGGGTAGGCTAAATTATCAGCATATTCTTTTTGTGTAGCCAACTTCTTAATCTTCCTATTTTTAATTATTAACATCTGTTCCTCAAGTTCATCAAAGGATTTGGTTGCCCTAAGGAGAAGTGTTTGTGGTCGTGTTTTGCCTGCCTGCCTTCTACCTGGCTTTTCCTGGATTATTGCAGGGATCCTACCCTCTTCGTCATGGTCAAAATCAGGGGTGAAAGATTAATTTGATGAATTTGTGCATCTCTTTTTGCATATACTAATCCTAGCCATATCAGGTGAGGAGTCCTTTGAGTGACTGGAAGAGGGGTCTGAGAATGAGGGGAGTCTTCACTGGCTTTTAAAGCTTCCCAGGTTGGGTGCTTACAACTCTCGCCTAAATCTTCAGACTGCTCGGAGCTGTCCGGTGGAGATGAAGATGGGGGTGGGTCTTCTCTGCTCAAATGTCTGAACAGAGAGGTTAATTTTTACAGGACTTCAAATCTGAGGAAGTGCCTGTTGAAGCCAATAAGACTAGGACTGAAAAAGACCAAAATCCCAAAGGTCAAAATTGAGGTCAGGCAGCAATGGATACCAATCCAGAGGTCACTGTTTGACCAGAAGCTAGCTTCAGCACCAACAGGTTGAATGCCAAAGTGTCAGACACAGTATATGGCCCTGCAAGGACGGATGTTGACACAGATATTGAACACTGAACACTGATTTTCCACTGACTACTTACTCTTGGTATCAAGGGGGCTAAAGTCAAAACCAGTGGAACCAAGTGAGTCGGGACTGGTGGTTGGGGTCATGCCCTCAAAGCTGACAAACTGTACAAGTAAAAGAATGTACTCCAAGATTCCCTGTGCTAAAATCGTGCCTGGGGAATGAGCCTAGGAAGCCAACATTTATAGGTTCATAGGTAGGTACTAGGCTACCTGCCTGAGGGCATTTTTAAGCCTAGCCAGAGTGTGTCGGCTTTTGCCACCCCATTAATTAATTAACTGAGCCTCTGTCAAGCAGAGCCAATGAAGTGATCCCAGGGGTGTATTTTCTGTTACCCATCCACTCGTCAAGGCTTCTCTTGAAGAGTGTTAGTGAGGGGCTCTGCCTAATGTAGTTAGAAATTTTGTTCCAAAGCATGGGGAGTCTCTGTGACAGGAATCTAATCCCTCTAGCATGTTCTATTTATTGTTGTGGTGAGGTTTAGCTCACTAGTGCGCATGGCTCGCAGTGACTTGGATTTCTTTAGGTGGAGCATGTCCATCAATTCAGAGTTGGGCATGGCTTTGTAAGTCAGGCAGAAATCACCTCTGAGTAAGCAATATGCCACTGAGTACAGTCGGAGTTTTTTCAGTCAGGCTGCATAGGATATATGTTTGAGGCCCGTAATCCTCTTGGTGAGGTGCTTTTATGGTCTTCCCAGTTGTTGGAAGTGTCTTGTGAGGTACATCCCAAATGGGGCATTGTACTCTATGATGGGTCTGATGAGTGATGAATAGAGGGGCACTATAACCTCTTTATTTCTAGATGCGAACCCCTTAGTAATTAGATGGGCCACATAAAAGAATTTCCTAACTACTTTGGTAATATGATTGTCAAAGGAGAGATTACTATCTACCTGGGTCCCCAGACCTCTTATTACCTCTTCTGTATTAAGGGGGCTGCTGTCTATGTGGTAATTCGTGGGTGTTTTGTTTTTCCCAAACGAGATGACTATGCATTTTTGGCATTTAGCTCAAGGCCATGACTTTGACACCAGGTGTCTGTCTCAGTAAGGCCTTTTTGAAGGATGTCCATGTCAGCCGGAGAGTCAATTATGGCTCCCAGTTTACAGTCATCGGCAAACTTGGTTAGCCATAGTCCTCCTGTGTTTGCCTGTACTTCTGAGAAATATATGCCGAACAGTAGGGGTCCCAGAACAGAGCCTTGCAGGACACCACTTGTGACTGGTTTAGAGTTGGACCTGGAGCCTGCTATTCTTACCGTGTGAGTTCTGTCTGTAAGCCAGTTGGCAACCCATCTTATGACGTAGGGGTTTATGCTCAGTCTGGTGGCTTATCCTCTCCACCTTACATATACAGAAGGACACCCATTTTAATTTGAGCTTTGATAAAGGTTCTCATGTACCTCAAGTCATACTGCATGGAGGGGCTCCTGACAGATCTTCCCTACCTAGTAGAAAGGGTAGAAATGGCCTAAATCCTAGGTACCGAGAGAGTACCTTCTTCCAGGAAATGCTCAACGCTCTTTTCCTTGGAGAAAGGTCCTGCACTAATGGAGCCTTGGTAGGGAGGACTCCTGAAAAAGAAGTCTGGGAGGCAACACATGAAGGGTATTCTGAGCTGGATCTGTTCGAGGCCAGGTAGAAGGTTGAACAGGTCTACAAAACTTCATTGAGAGTGTCTTGAGAAAAGACGACCAACTCTGTGGTGGCTGATGATTCCTTTTCCTCCTGTACTTTATGCTGGTCTCTTCCAGTGGAAAAGCCTTTTGAGGATCATCTTGATTCTTCTTTCCACAGTGGCCTGAAGGCCAGAGACCTTGAAATTATCACAAAGCACATAATCCAGAAACTGTGTGTCTTGAGGCAGGATCTTGTGGCCACAGCAGCTACATTTAAGGAAGCTCGAGGCCTTGTCCATGGTGACATCTCTAAAAAGAAAAGGACACAACCCAAAACACTGGCACCAACAATGTTGCACTCTACCCAAGATTAGAAAAAATATTTCCCTTTGCTATTACTACTATTTTTTTTTTTTTTTTTTGGTTAAGTTAGATTAAAATGCCCCTGACAGGGTTAAGGAAGGTAAATTCTACAGATAACACACTAACAATGGCTTAATGCAGCAGCCTAACAGTCAAATTATAATCTTCAAACAAATAATTGTTAGAGAAAGAAAACTATGCAAATCACTTGTCTTGACCCAAAACATTGAGATGACACCCTCCAAATGAGATATGAGATAAACAGGAAGGAGCAAAGCAGAAAACTGTTTAAAGGAGATCTGTTTTGCCAAGTTAACGTACTTAGCAGTGGACAGATTAGATAAGATCAAGGACATGGAACAAAAAAAAAAAAAAAAAAATCACTGTGTTTATCTAAATAAATGACTTGTAGCAGAATCCCCGAATCCAGTGTACACATCTTGATATGCCTAAATAGTAGTATAAAGTATTAGTTACACACGCACATTAAATATACACACACACACACACACACACACACACACACACACACACACACACACACACACACACCTTTAAAAGACATTATTCTAGCACTCAGTATTTTGTTAGATGTGTTCATGGGTCTACTAGGAAAGGACAAAATTCCAAACCTTTGAAATTCAGTCTGCCAAGACCAGACTACTGAAGTTTTGGAACTTCGAACGTTCTTAATGGAGATCGCCAAACACAGTGGAACGTGAAATTTACCATTTTCCTCACTGTGGTGTAATCTCGAGTTGGAATATTTATTTAGCATGGGGTGTGGGGGGTGCAGGCAGCCTGCCCCCCCCTGCAAAAACCTTAATTTTTTATTTTTTTATTTTTATTTTATGAAGTTCCAAAATTCGATATTCTGGTCTGGGCAGACTGAATTTTGAAGGTTTGGAATATCGACCTTTCAAAGTAGTTCCCATGTTCATACATCTCAACTTCTTGGTGCAAGAAATCTGGACAAAGCCTAAAATAATTGGAGACAAGGGCCCAAAAATAGGGACAGATTTTAAATATTGCTCTTATAAACTTGGTTGTTAGAATAAGAAGAGTTGTGCTAGCGTGCATGTTCTGAAGGCTGTGAAGTCTGAAAATCAAATGTATGACATTATTTAATTACTTTAGTCAGTAGGCTTGAGCCAGGAAAAAATGCCTCAGGGTGACAGCTGTTATGAGGAACCTACCCCTACCAAAAATATGACATAAAAATATAGACATACTGTGAAAATCTTGACAGTTGAGTGGTATGTGTGCATGTTACTTCAGTTTCAAACTGTGAAGGCAGCTGCAGGAATACTATTACTGTACTGAAATCAGATTTTCACTGACAAGTATTTATTTAAATAAAGACCACGTTTTGCAAAACCTGTGTCCAATGTACTTACTACACTGTATAGATGACAGCTTTGACGTGAAAGGAGCAGCAATGCTAGCATCGCCCAGCTTAACAATCGGCAACTGGTCCTCTTCGAGTTCTTTTAAAACTTGTCGCATTCGCTCCTGTGGCAGCTGTTAAGAACATACATTTACATTTACAGAAAGCCACCAGTATGCAAGTCATGGATACATCACATTTGATAACAGCTACAAATTAAGGCAACAGTGGGAAAAGTCCATTTGTTCTCAAGATACCTGCTGGTAAGCCATTACATCATAATGACCTCAAGTAAAACAGCACAACTATGAAGCAATTTTATGAACAAAAAAAAAAAACATTTGCACTTTAGAAAAGTTCAGTACCCATACTGTTCACTCATGCAGTTCAAGCCACTGAGAATCTATGTAGCTGTATGGCAGCTACATTAAGAGTCAAATGAAATACAAGCTCCAATGATTGCTTTGCACATCACATAACACATTCTGATTTGTTGCAGAAGCCTTAAACATTTGAACATCCATCATGCTCTTTCCTTTTAAGTACTGTAACAAGGGAGAAAAAAGAAGTTATGTACTTACCATAACGTTCCATGTTTGTTGTCCATAATCTCATCTTCATACTTTTGGGCTGGGTTTGGAACCGAGCATCAGTTCTGACTTGGCCTTATTACGAAAGCTCGAGAGCTTCCACTGGCTTGAGGCTAGACCCTATCCCATGATGCCCCGGGAAAGCAACCCAGGCCTTCTTTGCAAGCTACCAACAACAACAAAAACTTATACTGTAGATAAAGCCTAATCATTAAGGTGTTTGCCTTACAAACACAAGGTGCAGGGTTTGAGTCTCACAAGGGATAATTGGCTAGGCTTAAAATGGCTTGCAAGGGCAACTAGCCTAGTACTAATCTATTAATCTATTAATTATCCTTAGTCTATATCTTATGAGGCAAGAAGGGAACCACAGTACATATGTAGGCAATCCACAAAAAATTCCAATCGCTCCTCTAGGAGCAAAGGTAGGGGGAAGGAGGGTGGGACTTGAAAGTGAGACTATGGACAACAAACATGGAACGTTATGGTGAGTACATAACTTCTTTATGTCATGTTGTCCTATCTCACCTTCATTCTTGCTGGTTGGGACAGCGTCCCCAGCATCTTCTTTCTTGGGTGGCTCAAGGGAACAAGCTCTTCAGAACAGTGGAACCATAGGGTGTCCTGTACTAGGAGGCCATGTCTACTTTGTAATGAGTGATAAAGGTATGGGGGTTGACCCATGTGGCTGCAGCACAGATCGAATCCATAGGTTATCTGGCCTGAAAGGTGTCTGACATAGAAATGTATAGGAGATAGTGTCAGTGAGCCACTTTGACAAAGTAACCTTCGAAATTGGCACACCTTTTTTACTGACTGAGAAGGAGACAAAAAGCTGATCAGATTTTCTCCACTCTTTGGTTCTATGCAAACAGAAACATAGTTGTCTGTGTACGTCTAACTGGTGGAGCTTGCATTCTGCCTTGTTGCCATAATTTGGAAAAAAAGACTGGCAGGTCAATAGACTGATTCAAATTGGTCTCTGAGCAAACTTTGGGAAGAAAGGAGGGATCAGTTCTAAGGGAAACCCTGTCCCTATGAAAAATTAAGTAGGGAGGGTGTATAGACAGAGCCAGCAGTTCTGAGACCCTCCTAGCCAAAGTAACAGTGGTCAGAAATACTGTCTTCCAGGTGAGGAATTTTAATTGACAGGAAGAAGCTGGTTTATAAGGAAGAAGAATGAGCGAAGTCAGTACTAAATTGAGATCCCAAGGAGGTAGTGGCTCTTTTATAGGAGGTCTCAGTAAGAATGTTCCCTCAGGAAAGCTTTGTACAGTCTGCGAGACATTATTTTAGAGCCCATGTCCCCTACGTGATAGTTGGATATTGCAGCCAATTGTACTCTCACAGCAGCTGCACCTTGACTGAAAATTTCAACTAAAAAGTCTAAAACAGTAGTAAAAGGAAGCCCAACAAGAAAACCTTTTCCATTTGCTAGCATACAGTTTTCTACTTGCAGATTTATGGGATGAGACCAAAATATGAAGCACTGCCGGGGATATGTTCGGAAGCCTGGCTAAGATTGGAAGTGGAGCAGTCAAGCTGTCAACTTGAGAGACTGAATGGAGGGATGGGAGCATTCCAGATTGGTAAGTCAGAAGATCCAGTACTGGGTCCAGGATCCAAGGCTCCTCCTGGAGATGGGGCCCATAGGAAGGGGAACCATATCTGACAAGGCCAGTACAGAGCGATGAGAATTAGCCTGCAACTCAATGATCTGGCTTTATGAAGAACTTTGGGTATAAGCAGAAATGGGGGAAAGGCATAGAGAAGTCCCAGGGACCAATCGTGTACAAGTGCATCCCTTGGTGATTCCCCTGGAGGGGGGGACTAGGGCAAGATAGCTGCTGCATTTGGAGTTCATGGACGGGGCAAAGAGGTCGCAGCATGGCTGGCCCCATTTGTGAAAAACTTGGTTTGCAATTTTCTGTTTCAGGGACCACTCTTGAGGCATAAGAATCGCCCTGCTCAACCTGTCCACTATAACGCAGGATTTTCCTGGGATATGCACTGCGATCAAAAAACGTTGAAAAGATATTGCCCATTGACATACTCTTTGTGCCTCTCGGCATAGGGGGTAAGATGTGGTCACGCCTTGTTTGTTGATGTACCACACTACGGACATATTGTCTGTCTGGACTGCAATTGTACCTGGTGGAAGAAAGCTCTGGAATGCCTGCAATGCCAGAAACACTGGAGTGCCAGAAACACTGCTCTCATCTCTAGGACACTGATATGCAAGTGGTATTCGTGTTCCTGCCACGTTCCTTGGACCATTCGTCCCAGAAAATGCCCCCCCCCCCCACCCTATCTGGGAGGCATCTGTGGTCACTGTAGCTACAGGTTGGGGGAGAACAAAAGGTCTGCCTATCGTTACCTGCATGGACTGAAGCCACCATTGTAGGTTCTTTTTGCATGCGTTTGTAATGAGGTTCTTGTGTGACACGGACAACTCCTGTATGGACCACTGAGCAAAGAGTAGCCACTGTAATACTCTCATATGGAGTGCACCAGTGGGACTAAAGTTACTGCAGATGCCATCGAACCCAAGACCTGGAGAACAAACTTTGCTTGAACTTTTTTCCTCCCGAGCAAGATTGCAACCTGATGGTGCAGCATTAATACCCTTTCGTGAGGCAGTTTTGCTATCATGTCATTTACATCTGCTCCTATGAAGGTAATATGTTGTAAGGCAACAAGGCAGACTTGTCATAATATATGGTGATGCCTAGCTCTGAGCATAGTTGAATGGTAGTGTCCCTTGCTTTGGTTAATAGATGCTCGGTGGTGGCAGTGAGGAGCCAGTTGTCTAAGTATGGAAAAACCCGGAATCCTAGATGCCTCAGGTGAGCCATGACTACTGCCATGCATTTGGTAAACACTCTGGGGGCTGTAGAAAGACCAAAGGGCAGAGCTCTCAACTGGTAATGGCTGGCTTCCAGCCGGATGCGTAGATATCTCCTGGATTGCCTGTCCATCTTTATATGGTAGTACGCATCCTGGAGATCGATGGAGCACATGCAATTGTCTCTTCCCAGAAAAGGGAGTATCGACTGCAGTGTTATCATCCAGAACTTTGTTTTCCTTATGGACTTGTTTAGTCTGCTGAGATCCAAAAAGGACCTCCAGTCCCCAGTCTTCTTTGGAACTAAAAGAACCTTGAGTAAGTTCTGGATCCGATATGGTCTGCAGGGACTTCCTGGATGACTCTTCTTCTAGAAAACTTTGAATCTCTAGGGTTGCTTGATCCCTTTGACAGGGTGGAATGTCTGGGACTGACATTGACAGTGGGGGAGGTGTACAGAAAGGTATGATGTATCCCCTATATATAAATGACTGTACCCATTTGTCATAAGTGATGTTTCACCAGGCTTCGGGGTGCAGTGATAGTCTGCCCCCGACTGCCTCCAGAGGTGGGCCGACGGACCTCCTTTCAGGAGCGCTGGAAGGGCCTACCAAAGAAGGCATCTCTGTCACCCTGATTCTGTGGACCCCCTCTGCCACGAGGGCTGTGTCATCCATTATTTCCCCCTCTGCCCCTGGGGGGTAAAATTCATCTTGTGCATCTGGCAAAGTTCCTTGGGATTTACGGAACCACATCATCTCGCCCTTCTGGCATTTGGGGTAAGGCCTGGTAGGGATGGAAAAACATATTCCCACAGCAGACAGAATTTTGCCTTCTTGTTCCCACCTGGTCAGAGAGACTTTCACTTTTGGCCTGAACAAAGATAAGCCGTCAAAAGGAGTGTTGATGAAGAAAGACTTAAAAGCCTCCGCAAATTTGCAAAGGCGCATCAAGGAATGCCTCCGAAGTGCTATTCATGTGTCTGCAGCCCTACTCGCTCCATCAGCTGTGTAGGAGATGAGCCACATGGAGGAGTTAACTATAGAACCTAAGGTAGCAAGCTGAGAGAAGACCTTATCTGACCTCAGAAGCTGTAGAACCTTGGAGAGCATCTCCCAGCTCTTTCAGGAGATCCCTCTGAAGTCTGGTAAAGTGGGTAAGGTAGTTCAGCGATCGGAGAGTAAAGGTCGCTGACGAGACCATCCACTTCCCACATCTGTCCATTGTTCAAGATTCCTTATTCAGTGGATGAACAAATGTCTCAGCCATCTCCTTCTTGGTGGCCGCCGCCACCACCACCATAGCCTCTACCGGAACACCTTTGGTCAGGAATTCTTTGTCCGCAGGGGCAGTGATAAACTTGTTCGGCCTCCTCAGTACAGGTTCCACTGATTCTGGGGAGCCCTACACCTTTCGACTCATCACCCCAGGGAGCTGATCGAAAGGTGGAGACACACAAGAGGTGGAGGGTCAAGAACTGAATGCCTCCAGGTACATAGATTCATCCTCAGAAGGAGCTAGGGTCTTCCACCACCTGTTTCAGGACCTCAGGAATGTCTGAAAAGAAGACATCCTCAGAGGGTGACCTTGGGGACCCTTCTGACTCCTCCAAATCTGTACCTGAAGTGACGGACTCCTCAGGGGAGTCTAGATGTTTCCTCTTACAGGTTCTCTTTTGAGGAACCTCTCCAGAGGAATCCTCCTGGGATGTTTCAGAAGAGAGAGACTCACCCAATGAAGCATCCTGGGACACTGGCTCTCTACGCCTGGGGGGAGGGATGGAGCAGAGGTAGAAGCTGGCTCTCTTGGGGGAAGAGTGCTTGGAATCATGGATGGAGCCATCTGGGGGGACAGCATGCTCCGAATCACCTCAAAGGCACTATGACCCAGACCTGAAGAAGCCTCCGGCTCCAAAGACTTTCCCCGCACCAAGGAGGTAGGCTCCGAGATCGATGCATGCGCTGAGCTAATCTGTACCAAGGCCCCAAGAAGGAGAATCGGATCGGACTCCCCTCCCGGACACCTCAACCAAAGATGAAACCGAAGAGGTCAGAGCAGAAGTCGGGACCGAAAACCCAGGTGCGAGTCTCAGGCTCGACGGTTCCAGTACAAAAACATCCGTGTGCTCTGGCTCCGATACCCCTCAGGTCGGAGAAGGAAGAAAAGAAGGGACAGGAATGATTGTTGGTTCAATATCCTTATGGGCAGGGCTCCTTAAAAGTTTGGCAAGAGCCAGATTCTGGAGTATCCTCTTGACCACCCACGCCATGTCCTAATTCGACAAGCTCCTGGAGGAGCGAGAGGAGGAGGCAGAGGACTTGACACTGCCAGCAACCGACTGCAACAATGGTGATTGCGGCACCAAGGAGATTGGCTCCAAGACTGGAGACCGGCTCCATCTGTGGCTACCGCTTGGTTCCAAAATCACTAGGGGAACAGATGTCGATAATTTTTGGGCCCCGAAAGCCTCCGGGTCCGTAGAAGTGTCCTTGGCAACTTTCCTACCCAGCTCAGACGCTGGAGCCGAGTAAGAAGCCCTTTTTGAAAATTTTTCAGATCTGGGAGATTGTGAGGTCTTAGAGGAACTCTGGGTACCTTCGACTGCCTCTTCAAACAGACCCTTGAGTAAACCCCTATTAATCAACTTATTTCTTCACTCCTGCAACACCCGCAAACTAAACCCGTGGCAGATGGAACAGAAGGTCTTGTAGATGAACTGCTCCTAGACAATACATGCAACTTGTGTGCCCACCAGTAGTGATATATTTTGGGTACACAAGTCACATTTTTTTAAATCTAGAAGGCTTAGATTCCTTTTTCTTAGACATAATGAAAAGAATAACAAATACCACACTCGGGTAAAAGGAGATAGCTACTAAACTGCACACACCAAAAAAACGAAGCAAAAAACACACATTTTTTTTTTAAACTAGACGGAATGGGAGAGAGAAGATGAGGGTTAGAGGAGAAGAGGAGCCATCTCTAATTTAAAATAATGCACCTCTGAAAGACGGGGAGTGAAAAAAAAGGGAGCCCTCTAACTTAAACAGGTGAGAAGCAAATTAAATATTTAATGAACCCTCTAACTTAAAATGGGTTCAGGGATAAGAAAGAAAAACTCTAGTGAACGGGATAGGGGTATTAGGCCTAACAACAGCGACGGCCAAACCACAGTAGATAGCAACAAGTGATAAAACACAAAAGCTAACAAGCTGACAGCAACTTGTGATACTAAACACTGCAATAACCTCAACAATTAGTTTTTTTTAAGAAAAACACACTAAATAGACTGAAAATAAGAACTATAAACTCTTCACTAGCCAGAGCCCAGCGGAAAAGCATCCGATCTATGTTAGCAGCAAACAAGACCTGGGTTGCTTTCCCAGGGTATCATGGGATAGGGTCTAGCCTCGAGCCAGTGGAAGCTCTTAAGCTTTAGTAATAAGGTCGAGTCAGAACCGATGCTCTGTTCCGAACCCAACCAGCAAGTATAAAGACGAGACAGGACAACATAACATCACTCAGTTACAGCTGCCCCTTGCAGTACCATGCAAAACAATACACCAATGTATTATTTTTTTGCATCTAGTAATGATTGCAAATTCTCAGTACCTACAAAACCAGGAATCATGATTACGTTTACTGTTATTCCCTAACAGCTCTGCACAAATTTACAAAAATGTGACTATACACATGGATCCTTTAATTTTGCAGTAAAACAGTACAGTGTAGACAACATGCCACTACTTAACACTAACCCTAATGAGGTTGGTTCCAAGACAGATTACTGCCAATGGCAACATACGCAAACCAGAAGGGGATTTCTGAAAGAGTCTTGTGACTGTGCATAGTGCTATCCAACTCAATCATTTCACAGTCCAAACATTTCACTTAAGATGCTTGTCTGCTAGGCATTCCCACCTTCAAAGTAAGCATAATAATTCAAATTAAAACCTGCATCACTTCCTGAATGTTTCCTATAGGTTCATTGGCAAGCACGGCCGTTAAGGGCAATTTTAAGCCTAGCCATTTTCCCTTTTTGTGCTCAAATTAACCTATCCCATTTGGTCAGAGATTGGTCTTACCCATCCCACGGTCAATAATTATATATTACCCCTAATGAGAATAACTGGGATCATACCATAGATAATTTGACAGGAACTATGCATGGGATAAAGTATTTACGAGTTGCCTCTGTCAATTAGTAGTACAGAGGGTAGTCAGGGGTAAATTTTCTATTCCCATCCATAGTTCCAAGTTGCAGTTAGCTATAGACATGGATGAACTTTATTTTATGTGGATGGGATGTGCATATCAGAGCAGCTGTATTCCTGTTCAAGACATACAGTGGATATAAAAAGTGTAAACATCCCTGTTAAAATGTCAGGTTTTTGTGATATAAAAAAATGAGACCACAATAAATAATTTCAAAACTTTTCCTACCTTTAATGTGACCTATAACTTGTACAATTCAATTGAAAAACAAACAAATATGTTAGGGGAAATGTACAATAAGCTGGTTGCATAAGTGTGCACACGCTCAAACTAATACTTTGTTGAAGCACCTTTTGCTTTAATTTCAGCATTCAGTCTTCTTGGGTGCACACCTGCCATCAATTAAAGAGACTCTGATTAACCCCAAATAAAGTTCAGCTGTCCTAGTAGGATTTTCCTGAAATTTATTCAGTTGCCTGCTACAGCAAAAGCCATGGTTCACAGAGAGCTTGCAAAGCATCAAAGGGACGTCCCTCCAAAACTGATGAAAAGACAAGACGAAAACTGGTCAGGGAGGCTGCCAAGAGACCTACAGCAAAACTTAAGGAGCTGCAAGAATTTCTGGCAAGTACTGGTTGTGTAATACATGTGACAACAATTTCCTGTATTCTACATATGTCTGGCCTATGGGGTAGGGTTGCAAGATGGAAGCCTTTTCTTACACAGAAAAACATCCAGACCCGGCTAAAATTTACAAAACGATACATCAAGTCTCCCAAAGGTATGTAGGAAAATGTGTTATGGTCTGATGAAACCAAGGTTGAACTTTTTGGCCACAATTCCAAAAGGTACGTTTGGCACAAAAACAACACTTTGCATCACCAAATGAACACCACCCCCACGGTGAAGCATGGTGGTGGCAGTATCATGCTTTGGGGTTGCTTTTCTTCAGCTGGAACTGGGGCTTTAGTCAAGGTGGAGGGAATTACGAACAGTTCCAAATACCAGTCACTTTTAGCCCAAAACCTGTGGGGTGACCTGAAGAGGGCTGTGCAAAAGAGGTGACCTCGCAATCCGACAGATTTGGAGCGCTTTTGCAAGGAAGAGTGGGCAAATATTGCCAAGTCAAGATGTGCCATGCTGATAGACTCCTACCCAAGAAGACTGAATGTTGTAATTAAATCAAAAGGTGCTTCAACAAAGTATTAGTCTAAGGGTGTGCACACTTATGCAACCAGCTTATTGTATGTTTTTTTACTTTTTATATTTTTCCCTTAATAGTTTTGTTTTTCAATTGAATTGTACTGGTTATAGGTCACATTAAAGGTGGGAACAGTTTTGAAATGAGTTATTGTGGTCTCATATTTTACATCATAAAAAACTAGCATTTTAACAGGGGTGTGTACACTTTTTATATCCACTGTACCTGTCCTTCCAAACCATTCTGTTGATTTTGCAGAAGGGGTTTAGATCTCTAGACTGAGCATTTCTGATGCCATCTGACTTGCTGATGTGCAGTAAACCCACCAGTACTGGGTTGGAGGAGGCACTGTATGTCAGACAGAAGTCAACTCTTAGCAGTCTGTAGGAAGTACAGTTGTGTATACTTACCATAAATGTAGATGTTAGAGTGTATTCACTGTTGCAGTCATTACATTTGGGTAATCTGCTGGCAGGTTGCCCTCAGCCTGAATTCCAAAGTCTTGGGTCCTGCAACGGTTGCTGTCTTCTCTTCCATGACGTCAGGTTGTCAGGGGTATAAAACATGTAGCTGAAGCCATTTTCTTTAGTTTTTCTTGCCCTCGATGTCAGGTGTATATATATATATATATATATATATATATATATATATATATATACATACATACATGCATCAATATAAACTTTACCTTCATCTACAAGCAAATACACCACATAGGTTGTAGAAGATAGAGAAGGAAAGATAAACTCCAGAATGACAGGGGGATGGTGGGAGGGTAACCTGGACTGCAAGTGTGAATACACTCGAACATCTACATTTATGGTAAGTGTACACAACTGTACTATGTTCTTCGTGTTTCACTGTTGCAGTCATTACATTTGGGTAGAATCGCAAAGCTATGGTTGGGAGGCTGGAGCTAAACAGCATTAGGTGCGGCTGTAAGGCCCTGCAGCACTGCAGTGGCAAAGTCTGCCCTGGACTTAGAGTAAAGAGGCAAATGATAACGCTTTGTAAAGGTGTGAACAGAACTCCAAGTAGCAGCCTCTAGAATGTCTTTGGTTGGTACTCCTCTGAGAAAGGCTGCTGAAGTAGCTGCAGCTCTGGTGGAATGAGACCTAATGCCCTTGGGCACAGGTTTACCATGGTGTAAGTAGCAGAAATGGATGCAGTGGCTTATCCACTTTGAAATTGTCTGCTTTGAAATAGCCTTTCCTTCTGATCCTGCAACATATGACACTAGTAAATGCTCAGTTTTTCTTAGAGCTTTAGTCCTGCTCAAGTAGAATCTTAGCTGTCTGTGTACATCCAAAGAATGCAGAATTCTCTCCCCCTTGTTCTGCGGATTTGGATAAAAAGTTGGCAGATTAATTGTTTGGTTAAGAGCCACACTAGAAACCACCTTAGGCATAAAAGTAGGATTTGTTCTGAGACAACCCCTGTCTGGGTAAAATATGATAAAAGGCTCTACAGCCATGAGGGCCTGTAGCTCTGAAACTTCTTGCTGAAGTAATTGCTGGTAGAAGAGCTGTTTTCCATGATAAGAACTTTATATCAGCGGTAGCAGCTGGTTCAAATGGAGGCAGGGTGAGCTTTTCCAATACATAATTGAGGTCCCATGCAGGTAATGGTGATCTTCTAGGAGGCCTTACATTTTTGGCTCCTCTAATATACTGCTTTAGTAAAGGATGAGAAAAGATTTGTGGCTCTATATTGTAATGAGCCGAAATGGCAGAGGCATGGATTTTGAATGATGAGAAAGATGGGCCTTTGTCAATCTTAGTTAAGTATTGTAATATCTGAGGAATATTTGGTTCTGCTGTATCAGTACCTTGTGCTTGATTCCAAGCACAGAATCTCTTCCATTTGTCAGCATAAGATTTTCTAGTACTAGGCCTTCTGGCTTCCAAAATGACATCCATCACAGCTTTACTGAGAGGTGTTGTTTGTACAACTACATGATCAGCCATGCTGCCAGGTTCAGTGTCTGTAGTTGATTGTGCAGGATCTGATTGTTTTGCTGGGACAGTAGTTGAGGTCTTTGAGGTAAGGTCCAAGCTGGGTATTGAGACAAGTTCCTTAGGATTGGATACCAGTACTGGCATGGCCAGTACCTTGAAATTAATATCATCTTTGGTTTCTCTTGTCTGACTTTTAGGAGGACTTTGGGGAGAAGAGGCAGAGGAGGAAAGGCGTAAACTGATAGGTTTTTCCAACTGAAGGATAGGGCGTCCACTTTCCATGCTTGTCTGTGATTAAGTACTTGTGCAGAATCTTTTCAATTGATAATTTTGAAGAGAGGCAAATAGATCTATGTCTGGGCTCCCCCATTTCTCTGTTATCATGCTGAAGACTTGTGGATTTAGTTTCCATTCGTGAGGATCCATAAGGTTTCTGCTTAAATTGTCTGCCAGTGTATTTTGTTTTCCTGGCAGGAATTGAGCTTGAAGATGTATTTGGTAGGTCAAAGCTGCGTCCCACAGTGCCATGGCTAATCTGCAAAGGGAGTATGAGTGTTTGCCCCCTTGTTTGTTTATATACCACATGACTGTGGTGTTGTCTGTCTTTATCAGTAGTTGTCCTGGATGAAGCAAGTCCTTGAAGGCTGTTAGGGCATTTTGAACAGCTAGCATCTTTCTGGTTGATATGCAGATGCATTTGTTTTGGGGTCCATATGCCCTGAATGCATCTTACTGCCATGTGGGCCCCCCAGGCATAATCCGATGCGTCTGTTGTTAAAGTTTGGCTGGCAGGGGGGAGAGTGAAGTCTCGTCCCATGTTTTGGTGACATGCCTTTGCCCACCACAAAAACTCCTGCTGTAAGCAGGGAATGAGAGGACTCATTGCTTCCAGACTGTGTGAATGTTGACTCCATAAACTTTTCAGGTACCATTGAAATTTCCTCATATGCAGTCGCATATGCAATCAGTAAGATGCAGGATGCCATGAAGCCCAGAGCCTGCAGAATTTGTCTTGCAGATAACTGGGTCTTTGTTGTCATTAGTTTGAAGTAAGTAGTCAGTTGCCTTTGCTTGTCTGGCGTGAGGTAAGCCATCTGGGAAGTTGTATTCAAGCTTGCACCCAGGAATGTTATCTTTTGAGAGGGTACCAGTTGTGATTTCTTTTCGTTTATTGTGTACCCTAGGCATGTTAGAAGCCTTTTCACAAACGCCAGGTGTCGAAGAAAGTACAGTTTTGTACCTACCATAAATGTAGATGTCCGATAGGTATGCATCTGCAGTCCTTACATATGGGTTGTCCTGCCTCAGGCAGCCCTTCGGTCGGCCGGATTCCAAAGTCTGGGTCCGGCGTCGGCTGATGTCGCCCTCTCCCCGACGTCAGAGTGCCTGGGGTATAAAAGTGTCAGCCGACGCCATCTTCCTCAGTTTTTCTTGCCCCAGAAGCCAGGTGCCCTCTAAGGAAGGCTAAATTTGGAGAGATGCAAAAATTCCAAACATGCACAGTAATATAAAACAAATACACCATAATAGATAACCCCAGCTAGCTAGAAGAGGGATAAGTACCCATGAAGTACCACAGAGGGGTAGGAGGGAGGGAAAACCTGACTGCAGATGCATACCTATCGGACATCTACATTTATGGTAGGTACAAAACTGTACTATGTCCTTCAATGCATCTGCAGTCCTTACATATGGGTAGAATACCATAGCCAAGCTGGGGGAGGTAGGACCTAAGAAAAGGATGGTGTAGCTAAAATGCCCTGCAGGACTGCCATAGCAAAGCCTGCTCTGGATCTGGAATATAAAGGTAAGTTGTAATGCTTGGAAAGTGTATGCACGGAGCTCCATGTAGCAGCTTCTAAAATGTCCTTCGTAGCCACCCCTCTTAAGGCGGCTGTGGCTCTGGTGGAATGAGGTCTAATGTTAACTGGCACAGTTTTTCCATGGAAAGAATAGCAGAATCGAATGCAATTCCCTATCCATTTTGAAATTGTCCGTTTGGAAATTGCTTTTCCTTGTACACCAGCAGCATATGCTACAAAGAGCTGGTCAGTTTTTCTGTAATTCTTAGTTCTGTCCAAGTAGTAGCGCAACTGTCTGTGAATGTCCAGGGTACGCAAAAGTTTCTCTCCTTTGTTTTGTGGATTTGGAAAGAAGGTAGGCAGGTGAATAGCTTGGTTCAGTGAGACCCTGGATACCACCTTTGGCATAAATGAAGGATTGGTTCTCAATGAGACTCTGTCCTGATGAAAAATAAGAAATGGTTGTACTGCCATGAGGGCCTGTAACTTAGATACTCTTCTTGCTGAGGTTATGGCCAGAAGGAAGGCAGTCTTCCAAGACAGGAACTGTAGTTCTGAAGATGCTGCTGGTTCAAAGGGAGGCAGAGTTAATTTTTCCAACATGAAGTTAAGGTCCCATGTAGGCACTGGTGGTTTCCTTGGAGGGTTGATGTTTTTAATTCCTCTTAGAAACTGCCTTAGCAGAGGATGAGAAAATACAGGTGGATCAGTGTTGTACTCTGCTGAAATTGCTGAAGCATGAATTTTTATGGAAGAGTAAGAAAGGCCATTATGGAGCATTTCTGCCAAGTATTCCAGGATTTGTGCAATGTTCATCACTGTCGGATCCTGGCCCTTTGTGGTGTTCCAAGTGTGAAATATTTTCCATTTTTCTGAATATGCCTTTCTTGTGGAAGGCCGGCGAGCTTCCATGATGATATCCTTTACTCTCTTGGATAGTTTATCCTGGCGAGGAGTCAAGGTATTTTCCAGGCTGTCAGCTGCAAGGTTTTCAGGCTGGGGTGAAGAGTTTTGTAGTTGTGCTGTGTCAGAAGAAGAAGTGGCCATTGTGGTAGAGGCCACGGTTTTGTGCGTGACATGCTTCTTAACAGTGGGTACCAGTGCTGTCTTGGCCAGTCCGGAGCTATCAGAATCACTTTTGGCTGTTCTGTCCTGATCTTCAGTAAGACCTTGGTCATTAATGGAAGAGGTGGGAATGCATATACTGTTAGAGTATTCCAGCTGAAGGAGAGAGCGTCCACTTTCCATGCTTGTGGGTGGTATGTCCTTGTGCAGAATTTCTTCAGTTGATGGTTGTGGTGAGAGGCAAAAAGATCTATGTCCGGCCTCCCCCATGATTGTGTTATCTGAAGGAAGGTGTCTGGATGCAGCATCCATTCGTGCGGATCCGTGATATTTCTGCTTAGGCTGTCTGCCAGTACATTGTCTTTTCCTGGCACAAACTGGGATTGCAGTTGTATATTGAGTTTCAGGCAAAGTTCCCAAAGATTCATTGCTAGCCTGCAGGGAGGGTAGGAATGGGTACCTCCTTGCTTGTTTATGTACCACATAACTGTGGTTGACCTACATGAAGCTTCCAATGCATCATAATCACACTGCAAGAAATGGTTGCTAACCTGCTGGGAGTTATGTACCAGATCCTGAAGTGCCTTGCGATCTAGGGGTTCAGGTGAAGACAGTTTTTTATGCAATTCATCTAACAAATACTCTTGGTACTGTATCATATGGAATTGACAATTCAATGCCCTGATTGAAAGAGTGGAAGAAGTATACACTTTTTTACCCCATCTCTCTAAAGCCCTGGACTCCCTTTCAGAAGGAAGTGGGTTTTTAGTAATGGTGGTTGCAATCCCTTTAGGGCCCTGGGAAATAGTTTCTGGGTCAGGAGAGTGGCCCTTGTAAAGAAAATTATGAGAGTCCGAGACCCTGTAGTACCTATCGGGTTTGACAGGAGCCGGAGGGAGGAAGTCAGGAGAAATGCTAGACTCAGAAAACACATCATCAATGACATTCAAAACAGGAGGAATAGCCAAAGGTCTATGCTGAGGTAAATGCAAAAAAGTCCTTAATTTCTTCCTGGAATCAGAGAATTCCTGGCCCTGCCATTTGAAATGCTCTCTCATGGAGTGAAGGGTCTCCCCAAAGGAAAGCTCTTCAGGAGGGGAGGCCGAAGGAATAGATTCCTCTGTATCAGAGTCCTCGTAGGCCGTAAAGGCCTCCTCCTGGTAGTCTGATTGCGCAGAGGCATCTGAGGCCTCATCAGAAGACTGGGGATCTGTGTGCTCAACCCTGGGCCTTTTGTCTAGAGGGGGCTGAGAGCCCCTGTCCGGATGTGGCTGAGAGCCCCTAATTCAGGAAATAAGGTCCTCAGCTAAACTTAAGATCTGTGAACCAGTAGTGGATCCCTGAGGAATAGCCTTGGGGGGGCAGAGATTTTGGCTGTTTAGCAGCTTTAGCCCGTGTGAATGCCTTTATGGACATGGATGCAGGAGGCCTGGCTGCTCCACGTGCTGGCATAGCTTTATCTAGAGAAATGGTGTCGGAGGTTTCCGGAGCACCGGTTTCAGAGGGGAATTCTATAACCGACTCAGAGGCAGCCTCCGGGGCCGAGGTTGTCGGTTGAGCGGTTTCGACGGTCGGAAGTACCAAGGACTCTGTTTCAGCCGAGACCGAGACACTCGCGGTAGGCCTAGGCATGGTTTCAGTCGAAACCACGGTCCGCGTGTGCCGGTCCTTGTCCTTCCGTTTTTTGGGTAAGTGAGATGTCGGAGTCTCAGACGGCATATTGTAACAGTAACTAGCCCCAAAAAATTCCTCTGCAAACTCCGCCCGACGCCTAAGAGTGCGTCGATTGAAGGAAGCACAGGCTGTACAGGCCGAGACGTCGTGGTCTGGGCCTAGGCAGGGGAGGCAGTAAGAATGGAAATCCTTATGAGGTATTTGTTTCCCACAAGTTAAGCAATTATTAACTTTAAGCGTTTGATCTGACATCGGCTGAGGCAAGAAAGAGTCCCCAACGGGGTACTTAGCTTTGAAGTCTTCGGTAGCTGAAGTTACAGGAGCTGGCCGACCGGCACTTGCGAACTGCTTCTGCTTCGGGCACCACGCGGCAAGAAAGACTGGGGAAGATGGTGTCGGCTGATGCTTTTATACCCCAGGCGCTCTGACGTCGGGGAGAGGGCGACATCAGCCGACGCCGGACCCAGACTTTGGAATCCGGCCGACCGAAGGGCTGCCTGAGGCAGGACAACCCATATGTAAGGACTGCAGATGCATCCTTGAAGGACATGAATGTCCTTCTTCTCTGCTTGAATGAGATAGTTGTCTAAGTAAGGATATATTTGTATACTTCTTTGTCTACAAAATGCAATTACTGGTGCCAGGCACTTTGTAAAGACCCTGGGCACAGTAGATAAGCCAAAGGGCAGTGCAGAGAATTGGTAATGCATTAAGCCAGCCTTGAATCTGAGGTATCTTCTGCACGATTGTCTTATTGGGACATGCAGGTATGCCTCTTTTAGGTCTACGGCAGAAGCTGCTGCAAAGTCAGCATTTTGAAATTTGGAATGTCCAGGTATGTGTTCAAAATCGACAAATCCAGTATTGGCCACCAGGCCTTGTCCTTTCTGGGTACCAAGAACAGTCTTGAGTAAAAACCTTGTCCTTTTTCCTGTTCTGGTACTGGCTGAATGGCCCCCATATCCATGAGGGACGTAACCTGTTTCTGTGCCTCTGCCCACTGACCTTTTTGACAGATCTGGCCAACCATTTGCCTTTGGCAGACTGTGGAAATGGAATCTGTATCCCTGTGATACTATGTTTAGTACCCACTTGTCCTGGGTTATTAACTGCCAGTTTTGAGCAAAAAATGCTAACTTTCTCCCTATGGGTGCTGCCAAAAGATAAGTGCTTGGAGTAGGCAGAGGGAAGTCATTGGGGTTGTTTTCTGTAGGTTTGCGCTTTATCTTCTCCAGATTTGGAGGTAGAAGCACTCCATTGCTTTGACGTGTATGAATCTTGCGCCTGGTATCTGGAACCCTTAGGGCGTCTGGATTTGCCCCTTTGAGTTCTGTCTGACACAGGAAAGGACCAATTTTTTGTAGGCCAGTGTCTACTGAATCTAGGTGGCTGCACTTGTAAGAAGTCTTCAACAGTTTGCATAGACTTAGCTTTGTCTTCCATTTTCTTTAAAACCTCTTCTGCCTTAATACCAAACAGAGAATCATGCTGTAAAGGTGAATCTAGCAATTTAGCTTTAACACGATCAGGCAAATTCTATTCCTTTATCCAGGCATGCCTCCTAATCACGGATCCAGTAACTGTGGCCCTGCAGGAGGCCTCTAAGGAGTCAAAACCACATTGCAAAGTATGCTTTCCTACCTGTTCAGCTGCATGCAATAATTCCTGCAATTCTTTATTTTCTGCACATTCTGAAATCAACATCATTTTCTGTTTCAGCAATCCCATAACATGTTGTTGGTACTTAAGCATATGAAATTGACAGTTTAAGGCCCTGATTGCCAAGGTTGCAGATGTATAAACCTTTTTTCCCTATCTGTCCAGTGCCCTTGAATCTCTGTCAGAGGGGGTAGGATTTTTTGCTGTTGAGGCCTTAACTCCCTTTGGACCCTGTGAAATAGTTTCAGGATTAGCAGCAGGGTTTCTAAATAACAATTTATGTGAGTCAGGGACCCTGTAATATCTGTCAGGCTTACTAGGAGCCGGAGGTAAGGAGTCAGGGGTCAGGCTCGACTCCGAAAACACATCATCCACAATGTCTAAAACAGGGGGAAGGAGGAAATCCCTGAGCCTCTTTTTTGATTCTGAGAAGTCTTGACTCTCCCAGTGAAAATGCTCCCTCAAAGTATGCAAGGTTTCTCCAAATTAATAATCCTCAGGAGGAGATGCAGATGGTATAGACTCCTCTGCATCAAAATCCTCATAAGGAGGAATACATAATTCCTGATCAGAAGAGGAATCAGAAGAAATAGAAACCTGATCTGGAGATTCATAATCAGTGTCTTGCCTAGGCCTCTTATCTGGAAGGGGATGGGTACCCCTGATCAAGGTAATGAGGTCTTCAGCCATTTTGATCATCTGTTTTTTAGGCATAGAGGCCTGTGCACATGGCTCATGCGTCAGTTTTTTAGTTTTAGAAGTTGCTTTTGTCTTTGGTTTTGCAGCTGTCGGTTTGATATACAAATGTTGAGGTCTGAATACACCCTCAGAAGCCGGTGCCTGCTCAGCGGCTCCAGACCCATCCAAGGGAGAGACACACCCGTCGGTCCAATACCTTGAGTATCTTGCGGCATGCCAGACTCTATGTGGGTGTTGGTAGAGGCCTGCGACTCGAAGGTAGCGGGCATCAGGGGCTGCGAAAGCGCCTCACTGAGTACCGGCGACTGGCTTAGGAGAAGCTTCGTTGTCGGTTTTGGATCTCGACTGCCTTTCTCTGTCCTTTTCTTTGCATTTATTTTTATGCACTCCGGTGGTCGGATTGCTATCCGACGACATTTCTGGTTAGTTAAATCTGTTTCCAAAATACTTTGATGCAAAAATATACCGACGCTTAATAGTGTGCTGGTTAAATGTAGCACAAAACTGACAGCCAGGCACGTTGTGATCAGGGCCTAGGCAAGGAATACAGTACAAATGGAAATCCTTATGAGGTATTTGTTTCCCACAAGTAATACAATTATTAACTTTTTCTGACATTGGTAAGGAGCAAGAAAAAAGTTTCCCCAAAGGGGTACTTAGTTTTAGTGAAGACTTCGGTTCTGAAACTCAAACTCGAATATTTCAGTAGTCGGCCGACGGGCACTTGTGAAATGCTTCTGCTTCGGGCACCGCACGGCAAGAAAGACTAAATAAAATGGCGTCAGCTGCATGTTTTATACCCCTGACGACCTGACGTCATGGAAGAGAAGACAGCAACTGACGCAGGACCCAAGACTCTGGAATTCAGGCCGACTGAGGGCAACCTGCCAGCAGATTACCCAAATGTAATGACTGCAACAGTGAAACACGAAGAACATCACTAAGTATAGTGACAGTGCTTTGAGTCGGTCCATGTAGGACATGCTATTTAGGCCTTGTATCATTTTAGTAAGTTATCTCTGAGGGCGTTCCAGTTGTTGCATACATCTAGACAGATGCATCTCCAAGGGGGTATTACATTCAATAACTGGCCTAATAAGGGCTGAGTTAAGGGGAACAATGACATCCCTAGATCAAGAGACAAAGCCTTTTGTTGGTTGTGCAGTACAGAAAGACTTTCTTACAACAATGAACACATATTTGTCTAAAGTTGGGTCACTGTTCATATAAGCTCCCAAATGCCAAACAACTGTGCCAGCTCTTAGGAGCATACTGTTAATGTGGTAGTTCCCTGGGATAGATGACTTCCCAAAGGATACAACAATGCCCTTTTTAGCATTTAGTTTCAGTCCATGCTTTTGGCACTGGTTATTTATTTAGGACAAACCTTCCTGCAGCATGGCTAAGTCATTTTAAACTCAAGGAATGCTCCTAACCTGCAGTCTTCTGTAAACTTAGTCAGCTAATCAGACTTATGGGTCTGTACTGCATGGGTCTCTGGAAGGTCCTTCCAAATGCAGGGACTGTAGCTGTTCCCCATTCACTTGGTACAAAACCTGTAGGGAGGCGGAGACTTAACAGTGTTAAGGGTGGGGCTAAATCATGCTTCATGCTACTTAAGATGCATCCAGAGATATTGCAGGACCCACCAACGCATTATTTTTAGTTTTTGATAGCACTTTTAGGACTTAGTCTTGTGAGATAGCTTCTTGTTTCTGTCACTGATTTCTGTAACATACTTTAATTGCCAATATAAATATCTGTGTGGGAAGGGGAAGAGAAGATTGCCGAATACATCCAAATTAAAAAGTATCTAGATCTAAAGGCAGTTATCTGTACTTTCTTGAACATTATGCAAGCAAGGAAGAGAAAATACTATTGTGCCATAACGTACTGCTACTGCAGCAATGTTTGAGTGCTTGAGATTACTGCTGTATTTAAATTCATTACACATAGGAATTTGTTTCAGGCAAATATCCACCATCAAGGCAGACTCCCATAAGTTTGGGCATTTTTCCTGCAGGCTGGTCTTTTCCACACAAGAAATCAAACTAATACCAAACAAAAAGGGGGCAGAAGTCCACACCATTTTTGTTTATTTCTAATAAAATCCAAAACACAATACCAATAAGTGCGCTGTGTGACATGTCCCTATATAGGGGTCAAAAAGGACTACCTAATCCCCCCCCTCCAAAAACAAAAAAAAAAAAAAACTTGGAGATCAAAGACCCACAATGGTAAACATAAACCAACATACACGCCAATGCCAACATAGGGTAGGTCACCCTTCATGCCTTTCTCGTATTTGGTCTCTTTTTCTTCTGCTTGTGGGAATATTGTAGCGATTATCTCAGTATTTAGTCACCCGGTGGTGTGAACACTGGCTCTAGATGATTTGGTTACTGCTGATGTGACACCCTGACCCAATGTACAAAATGGGGAAAAAGGGTGTTGACCCCATCCTGATCACAGTATTTCAACCTCAGTAAGCCATTGCACAGTTGTATTATGTTTAACAAAAGGATTACTCTACCAATAGTACTCAATACATGCAGAAACGATACCAAGTCAATGCTAAACTCTGATGTCAACACCAAGACAGAGAAGCCAAAAGCCAACCAGACCATGCACAATTTCAGTAGCAAAGTCTACCTGCTTCACAAAAAAAATCCTAGTTTGTAATATGTTAAAAGGTATGGCAGGAAGTTCAGGTAGTAATCTCACATGCACTTTGCACAGACAGTTTTGAAACAGGCAGGTGATGTTGCTGCAGCTGCTAGTGGAATTAGCTTTTATCTGATCGTCTCTCCCTGGAACACTCATGATGCACTAAAAATAGGCTCAAACTAAATGCTAAAAAGTGTAGTAGTGTCACTATTGACAGGCCATTCCCTCTCCTTACCCTAGGATACTGATAACATGCAATCCGTATAAAAAGGGAGAAGTATACACAACTCTAGTAGAGTTCAAATCCCACAAAAGGGACCACTAGCTTTCTAGGTGGTCCAAGGTGAAGTATCCACAATAGTAAAATGAAAATGAAGTCAGGGACCTAGGAACTTGTGTTGATAATTCCCCCCTCTTTTGACCACCGTGTGACAATGGTGGTCAGGAAATCCTTTTATTTAGCATATCTAATCTCAAAAGGAATACCTTCAATATCTAAACAAATAATCACTCCATTATAGTCAGTATGGATCAGACCAATTGATTACACCAGCCCATTTGGGATTTATCTCACAAAATCTATCAAGCAATTAGGAAAACCCTAAAGATTCCTAACCAAAATGATCACAGGCCTAAAGAGTTATCAAGAGACTCTGGAAGCCCTATTCCTTTATTCAGTATCTTACAGACTTTTGAGAGGAGAGCTGGTTCAGACTTACTGTGGCATAACAGACCAGGCTGTCATGGGCATATCTCCACAAGTCCAATGGTTCAACTAACACAAGGACCAAGGATCTAAATCTACACCAACAGATTTGATAACACAAAGTAGCGGGACACAAGTCAGCATCTCCCAAACCTCTGAAATAAACTCCACTTGCATATTAAGCAGTACAAATCACTACCTTTCTTTAACCATAGCCTAGATAAATGGATTTTTCCCAGGATTGACTGGTATGGTCCTCCTGGAGAAAGGAGGTGCAGACTGAGGAAAGGTACTTGAAAGGCATAAATGGTCAAAGAACTACATGGCTTTGGAATATCTATGAAATCTTAAGACTTGCTAGGATAGAAAGTGCTTAGTTATTTGCTCAACCAAGTTTTTCTGGTTTGGTCTCATTTCCTTCTTCCATTGGTTCTGGTCAAAAAATATTTTAACTGTGCACACCCTGCTAATGCAGAATCTTTCCCCTCTCATCTGGGGCTTAGGGGAAAATGGTAGTTAAATATCTTGACTCAATATTATTTGAGGGACAACCCTGGGCACAAAAAGGGATGTAATGTAGACAACAGTTCAGTGGCCATCAGTGATTACAATTCAGATATCCTTCTAGCTGAGCTACTAGCCACAACGAAAATGATTATCCAAGAAATTGTATGGCACAATCACAGGCTGTCTAAAAAGGAAGAGGTGTAAATTTCTCTAGTACAGTTCAAATCCCACAAAAGGGACCACTAGCTTTTTAGCTGGTGTAAAGTGAAGTACTCACAATATCAGATGCTTAGAGGCGTCAGTAGGATGTAACGAGAGAAGAATGTGGCAGCATTAGTAGGCTTTAATGAGTCAAGAAACAGTTTAGATACTGCAGAATTCATAAGAATACACAAGGAAATAGCAGACAGGTGGACCCTAACAGAGGTTAAGGACTTGCTGCACATTTTTTTCTTTCTTGGATGTAATGTGGCAGGCTAAATAAAGAAAAACTGTTCTATTTGCACATATGCCACTTACTGCTAGTAGGCTTTTAAACATCCTCCAAAACAGAAAGAACCTTTGGGGCACAGAACAAGGACCCATCCCCTCCGGACAGTCAGCTCAAGAAGTTGGGATATGCTAAAGTTTCCTTCTTTTATGACAGAAGACAGCAATGTCCGATAAGAACTGGGGTGGCCCTCCTCTCTTGAGCTGTCTCTTATGCTAGCATAGCTAGTCTGCATTGCTGACAGGGGGTGCTCCATTATGTGTTATGTACCTCATCACAGTTGTGTTGTGTCACCACTAATGTGAGGGTGCCTGGCTTCTAGACATGTATGAATACTTGTAAAACACAAAATAATGCTAACTTTCCTTAATGTAACAGTTCTGACTACAAGAGTTCCACTGGCTTCTTTAGCTTAAACTGCTCCACTGTCTTCTGCTCCCTATAAAGGGACACTGTTTCATGTGGAAGTTCCATTACAATCAGATATTAGTGTGGATGACAAAAACTGCTCCACCATTTGTACACTCCTTTTTTCTGGAAGGCCAGAGAGACAGTATTTATATAAAAGGGGTGAGTACTACGATTCTAGCCATTAAGATCCTTAGGCAAGGGATAAATCCTAAGGTAAGCAATTCCTCTGAGGACTGTACCACTTTCTGCAACCCTGGGAGACAGATCTATGGCACCATACCTACACTTGATAGCATGCCTTCCCATTATATGAGAAGTGGGGTTCATTAAGGATTCCATCATCATCACCTCCAGTTTAAGAATATTCCTGTGGTACTGTGGGTTTGGCAATTAATGACCCTGACATCCAAAGTTTCAGAGGTATAAACCTCACTGAAGTGAGTAGCTACCCTACTTCCCTTGCCACGTGATAATGTTACTACTGGTGGGTATTAGTCTTGAACTCCTCCTTGCATCATATGAAATAACTGCCAGACCAGTAATGAGATTTTTATACAAATTTACAGAAATATTCACCTATCTTCTACTAAGCAAAAGGGTCAGATTTCCTGTGTGTTGGGGGCTGGCTCCATGGGTGCATATTCAAAGGCATTCTCAACCACCTTACACACCAAAAAGATGGCAGTAAGTTCAGGCTTATGAATGACTAACAACTCTGTGTACTTTTTATGGGAGTCCAACAATTCTTTCTAACCCCAATTAAAATGCTCCTTAACAAATCTTCATAAAGGTGATGCATTTACATGGAGAGCTAGATAAATGACGCCTCAGTGTCAAGAGTCACACCACAATGTTTATTTACATTTGTTTACCGGGAAATTCCGACTGGACGCAGGTCCTTTTTCAGCAGATGCCCGGGGAGAAAAGCTCCATATCATGTACATGATAAATAGAGATACAAAGTTGCAGCAATAGTAAACAACGTTACAGGTTGTTGGCTTTAATACAATAACAAGATATTGATCATCAACAGTATATACAGAAAATGTTGCAAGTTAAGATAGTTTCTTGTTGTTTATAATATTAGTAACAATGTTGTCAGACAAGATGTTAAAGTATGTAAAGACAACTAGCTATTTCTGACTGTGGTTAGAACTGGCGGTAGTATAGTTGGGTTAAGAGTCTAGGTGGGGGGAGGTAAGGGTGGGGGTGTTAGTCCGGATTAGGACAAAGCCAGTGCAAATTTAAGTGGAATTTGAGTGCAGTCTTGAAAAGGCTGCTGGAAGGTAGAGTAGTTAGAGGATGGAAGATTGTTCCAAAGTTTAGATATGGTACATGAAAATATGGCTTCTCCTGCTGTGTTTTTGGGTTTGATAACAGTGAGTTGATTTTTGTTGTTTGATCTTAGGGGCCTAGTGGGGTGATAGGGTTGGAGAAGGGTTTGAAGGCAAGGGATATTAAGGGGGTGGTTAATAACTTTATGAGCGAGGGTGAGTTGATTAAAGTGAAGGAGTTGTGGGAGTTCTAGCCAGTTTAGTTATTTAAGAGAGATACAATGATGACTGCGGTAGGAGGTTCCAGTGACAAATTTAGCAATTTTGTTGTAACAAGCATCCCAACTTGTGTACATCTGTCTGTCTAAGGTTGGTAAGCATGGGGGATGCATAGAATAGGGTGGAGATTAGCTGGGAACTGGCTATGGAGATTCTAGCCTCCTTGGTTAGGAATTGACGCTGCGATATAATGCACCAAGTTTCTTGTGAACTTTTTTATTGTGAGAGATATGTGGCGGTCAAATCTAAGTTTGTTGTCTATTTCCACACAGAGTAATTTTGTGTGTTCTGATGGAGAGATGATGGTATTGTCTTTGGCAAGAATGTTGAAGTGGGGGGTGTTTTGGGTGGCTTTGGAAGGTTGAAACAAGAGATGTTTTGTTTTACTTGGGTTGACCAGGAGCTGAGCATTGGACAGCCAGCCAGCTTTCTACAGAAGAGAATGATTCCTGTGTGATTTGTTGTAGTTCTGGTAGAGTGGGGGCAGAGCAGATGAGAGTAGAGTCATCTGTGTACTGTATAAGAGATGCTTGTGTGGTGGCAGTATGTAGGTTATTAGTGAAAAGTGAGAATAGCACAGGGCTAAGGACAGACCCTTGGGGAACTCCAAGAGTAACTGGGAGGTGAGGTGATATGTTATCGTCCCAGATTACTGACTGCTGGCGTCCTTGTAGACAGCTGTGGAACCAGTTGCAGGCTGACTGTGAGAAGGAGAGGTTGGGGAGAGTACAGTGTAATGGCTCATGAGACACCATGTCAAAGGCCTTTCAGAGATCTAGAAATACGGCAGTAGAGAAGAGGTAATTGTTTTGTGATGAAATACAGTGCTGGTGAAGGAGAGCTGAGCGGCTGTGATATGGCCTGAAACCATGTTGGGTTTTGGAGAGGAGATTATTAGCTAGGAGGTAGTTGGGAGACCTGGGTGCTGATACATTTTTCAAGTATCTTGGAGAGAGGGGAGAGGATAGCAATGGGGCGGTAACTGGAGAGGTCGGTGGAGAGGGTGCCTTTGTGGAGGGGAATGATGTGGGACATTTTCCATATCGAGGGAACATAGCCTTCCATTATGGAATGGTTGATTAGAATTGAAATTGGCTAGTGTATCAGCTGCAATTTTCAAGTATTCAGAGGGGAGGTTATCAGCTGCGAGTTTGGTGGGTTTAAGTTTTGACAATAGTCTTTTTATGGTGGAGGTAGGTACTGAGGTGAAGAAGAAAAGAGGAGTGGGGGTTTAGGGTTAGGAGTTGGGGGGGATGTTGTAGGGAAGTGTTGTTTGTTTAGAGATGTTATAGTTTCAGTGAAGTGTTTGTTGAAGGATTCAGCAATACTGCTGGAGGAGGGGGGAATGGACGGCTGGGAGGTATCTACCTTCCCTGGAGGATAGTGTTAATAGTGGACTAGAATTGCTTAGGGTTGTGGTCGGTAGAGTTTAGGGTGGATTTATAGTAGAGGGGTTTGTCTAATTTTATATGCTTTTTGGCTTTATTGTGCAGTTCAAGGAATGATTGCCGGAGTTATTTTTTGTTAGTCGCCAGTGCTCCTAGGCCTTATGTCGGGATTTCATTAGGGTTCTGGTGGTCTTCTGTAACCATGGGGCAAGCCTGGATCTGACTTTAGCATTTTTTACAGGAGCATGGATGTTTAGGATGGAGAGGAAGGTACTGTTGAAGAAGTAGACAGCCACATCTAGGCTGAGGTATTTTAGTGGTGACCAGTTAATTTTTTGCTGGGAGGAAATGAAGGAGTTGGGGTTGAAGTTGGACTTGTTCCGTATTTGCCTGTGGATAATGGGCTTCAGACTGTTTGTGTGGTGCTGAATTAGGAAAGTGGGGGAGTGGTCACTAAGGCTGTCAGGTAAGAAGCCTGCTAGGTAAGAGTGAGGCGCTTTGTTGACTAGGATCCAGTCAAGTAAGGTATGATTGTTAGGGATTTTGTTGATTCGGGTAGGGGATTGAATGAGTTGAGTGAACTTATGGAGATTAACGTGAATGGTTGGGAGACTATTACAGGATAGCCAGTTGATGTTAAAGTCACCGAGAATGATGGTTTCCTGGGGTAGAGACAGAGTAGCCCAGCTCAGGAGATTTTCTAGGGGTGTAATATTTTGCCATGGTGGGAAATAGCATCCTATGATATTGATTGTTTTGTTTGGGTTTAGTTTGAGATTGGCATAAAGGGTTTCTTCACTGTTGTGGTGAAGGGCAAATGAGTTCAGGAGTTGAATACTGAGGTGGTGTTTAAATATCAATGGTACACCACCTCCTTTTTTGGATGATCTGTCTATGCAAAGGATGTTGCATTCAGATGGAAGTATTTCCTCACTTTTGATGTGAGGTTTGAGCCAGGTTTCAGTTAGGAAGAGAATATCTGGGGAATATATGCTTATACTAGCGTGTAGTTCTTGGACTTTAGTGCATATGCTTCTGATGTTTAGGGACATTAAAAATAGGTCTCTGTTGTTTTCTTGCTGGCTAGGAGTTGAGTTGTGGGGGTGTTGCCTGGACTAGGGTTTGTGGTTGGGTTGTATTTGGGAGGACCAGGGTTTGGCTAGATGTCTCCAGCGAGGGCTAGTTTACAGGGGGTGTTTAGGATATGTTTTATATACATAATAAATTGCTTAAGGTATCTTAGGGATATTTTATTTTTGTGTGTGTTAGGTGTTTGGTAATGGAGTGTGTGTATTTGGAGGATGGTTTTGATGGCAGTGGTTGTGTAGTTATAGTGTAAATGTTTGAGGGAGGGTGTTGAGACAGTACAGTGGAAGTTGTTGGGGCATGTGACTGTGGAGCCTTGGTAGGATGTAATGTGAGCTAGAACTACGCAGGCTAGGATTGTTATTATATTATTAGGTAGCAGCATGACTGTGTTGGTTGTAGGGGGAGGGGGTGAGTAGTGGTGTAGCCTAATTGTTGGCAATTAGGGGTGGGGTTAAGGCTATGAATAAATGCAGAGGTACAGGGGCAGTTGGGAATAGGGGGCGGGGAGTGGAGTGAGCGTAGCGAACGGAGCGGGCTAGAACGCCCCCCCCAGGCTAAAGATTGCAGGGTAAGTGTCTAAATAGTCAAATTGTTAGGAGTTATTAGAATCTAGTAGGGAAAAACAATCTATAGGCCTGATTTCAGCTGTGTCCTTTCTGGGTGGATACCTAGTTTGAATCAGACAAAAAGTGGCAGTTCAAGTATCTTTTTGCCTCTATTTTACAAGTGGGCAATACCAGTGTATCTACAGGGTGACCTTTTTTCGCCTAAAGCATTATCTTGGTTTACTGATAACTAAAAAGAAAAAGTTAACTGGAGAATGTATTTACAACAGATGGGGGTGGGGGTGCAGCTGCCATCCCTAGCCATGGGTAGAGCCAGTTATTTCTGCTTTAGACCAGGTACTTTCTACAGTAGCAGGCTAAGAGGGAAATGTAGCTGGATACCTACAGTAACTTATTTTCTGTTTAAAGCCCTTGAGTCCTTGCGGCTAGTTTCTTCACTGCAGATGCAGCCAATGGCCAAGGATTCAGCAAGTGGGAGAAAGAGAGAACTCGTTCGAAGACAGTGGACAAGTAAAAAGAAGTTCTGTACCTATCATAATGTTCCACGTTAGTTGTCTTCATCTCACCTTCTTTCTTGCTGGTTGGGATTGGAGCCGATCCTCGGCTCTGGCTCGGCCATCTTCAATAGCTTGAGAGCTGTTTACTGGCTCGAGGCTACCCCTTATCCCATAATGCCTAGCGATAACTACCCAGATCTCGTCTGAAATAGCTATCTCTAAGAGATTAACCAGACAAAAGAACTGGCTGACTTATACCTCCCATATTCTCTAAATCAATAGAGGAAAAACAAAAGAACACTCAGCCAGTAAAACAGAAACCCCTCTCGGTCCACTAGAACAGGAGGACGGAGGGTGGGATGCAAGAAAGAAGGCGAGATGAAGGCAACTAACATGGAACGTTATGGTAGGTACATAACTTCTTTATGTTAATTTGTCTCTCTCTCATTCATTCTTGCTGGTTGGGACAGCATCCCTAGCAACTAACATCCTGGGTGGCTCAGTGGAACAGACTCTTCAGAACAGTGGAACCAAAGTCAGTTCTGCTCTGGGAGACCATATCCAGCTTGTAATGAAAAATAAAGGTATGAGGGTTTGCCCACGTGGCAGCTGCACAGACAGAATCCATGGGCAACCTAGACTGAAAGGCTACAGAGGTGGCCAAGGCCCTGGTAGAATGTCCTTTCGGTCTAATTGGTAACTCTTTGTTCCTTAACTGATAAATAAAAGTAATAGTGTTGGACAACCATCTAGATGAGGTCAACATGGAAACTGGAAGACCTTGTTTGTTTAAGGCATAAGAAAGGAATAATTGGTCTGACTTTCTTATTTCTTTAGTTCTGTGCAGGTAAAAACGCAATTGTCTACGAACGTCCAATTGGTGGAGTTTGTACTCTGCCTTGTTGCTATGATTTGGGAAAAACACAGGGAAATATACAAGATTGGTTTAAATTATTTTCTGAGCAGACTTTAGGAAGAAATGAAGGATTAGTCCTCAGAGCAACTCTGTCCTTATGAAACACCAGGTAGGGAGGAAGAACACATAGTCCCTGAAGTTCTGAGACACGCCTAGCTGAAGTGATAGCCACCAGAAAGAGGGTCTTCCAAGATAGAAACTTGATGTAGCAGGATGCTGCTGGTTCAAAAGGGGGCATAATTAAGAAAGTTAAGACTAAATTAAGGTCCCAAGGAGGAGGGGGATCTCTCACTAGAGGCCTAAGAAGAGATGTCCCTCTCAAAAAAGCTTTACAGTGCTTATGAGACATAATGTTAGAATTTGACAAACCAACACGAAAATTAGAAATGGCCGCTAATTGTACCCTAATCGTAGCAGAAGCAGACCCAGAGTGAAACAGTTGTGTTAGGAATTCCAGAATTTTGTGGACTGGGGCTGAGAAGGGATCCACATTCCTAGCCTCTTCCCAACAAGAAAAATTCCATTTGCTAGCATAAGTTTTTCTCATTGTAGACTTATGAGAGGAGACGATAATCTCACAGACTGCTAGGGAAATGCTAGGAAGCCTGGCTAAGGTTGGAAGTGGAGCAAATAAGCTGTGAGCTGGAGAGTTTGGAGGGATTGATGCAACCCGCCTGACTGATGAACCAGGAGATCTGGAATTGGGTCCAGAGTCCAGGGCTGATCGAGAAGGTAATGGTGCAGGAATGGGAACCACATCTGTCGAGGCCAGTAGGGGGCAATGAGGATCATTTTGCAACCCAACGATATTGCTTTCTGTATGACTTTCGGTATCAGGGGAAATGGAGAAAAGGCATAAAGAAGTCCGGGAGGCCAATCGTGGACTAGAGCGTCTCTGGGTATGTGACCTGGAAGTGGAAGAAGGGAGAAGTAGTTGCTGCATTTGCTGTTGAAGGGGGTGGCAAAAAGATTGCAGCAAGGCTGTCCCCATTTGCAGAAAATAAGATTGGCAACTTCCTGATTCAGAGACCACTCGTGAGGCATGAGGATTGCTCTGCTGAGCCTGTCCGCTATGACGTTGGATCTCCAGGGATGTGCATCGCAATCAGAAAACGTTGGGAGGAAATCGCCCACTGCCAAAGTCCGAGTGCTTCTCGACACAAGGATCTGGTTCCGCCCTGCTTGCTGATGTACCACACACCACTGACATGTTGTCTGTTTGAATCACAATGGTCCCGGAAGGAAGGGAGTCTTGGAGAGCTTGCAATGCTAGGAGCACGGCTCTCATTTCTAGGACATTTATGTGCAGATGATGCTCGTGAGGTTTCCAAGTGCCTTGGACTGTCCTGCCCAGATAATGCCCCCCCCCCACCCTATCAGGGAGGCATCTGTCATCACTGTGGCTACTGGAGGGGTTTGTTTGAAAGGTCTGCCCTGAGTAACTAGTGGGAGACCATCAACCAAGAAAGATGTCTTTTGCGTGCCTCCGTGATCAGGATCATGTGAGTCATGAGTAGCTCTTGGAAAGACCACTGCGTGAACACAAGCCACTGAAGAATTCTCATACGAAAGCGCGCTAGTGGGATTAGAAGAATGGCAGCTGCCATGGAGCCCAGAGTTTGAAGGAAGTACCTGACTTGGATCCTTCTGCTCTGCATTAGGATTTGTACTTGTTGATGAGTTGCGGACACTCTTTCTAGTGGTAGCCTTGCAAACATATCCCTTGTGTCTAAGTCTGCTCCTATGTAAGTGATAGATTGACAGGGAAACAAGGCAGATTTTTCAAAATTTATTGTAATGCCTAGCTGGGTGCAGATTGTGATTGTATAATCCAGCGCTTGTAGGAGTTGATGCCTGGTGGTAGCAGTGAGGAGCCAGTCGTCTAGATATGGAAACACCTGGAATCCTTTACGTCTTAGGTGAGCCGTGACCACTGCCATACATTTGGTGAACACCCTGCAGGCTGTGGGGAGACCAAAGGGCAGAGCTCTGAACTAGTAATGACTGGCTCCCACCCGTAAGCGAAGATATCTCCTGGAGTGCCTGTCCATCTTGATATGGTAGTACGCGTCCTGAAGATCTATCGAGCACATCCAATTGTCCTGATCCAGAAAGGGTAGAATGGACTGTAGCATGACCATCTGAAACTTTGTTTTTTGTAAAGACCTGTTTAGTCTGCTGAGATCCAGAATCGGTCTCCAGTCCCCTGTCTTTTTTGGTACCAAAAAGAACCTTGAGTAAGTTCCGGATCCGTGCTGGTCTGCAGGGACTTCCTGGATGGCTCTTTTTTCTAACAGTTTTGAAACTTCTATTACTGCTTGCTCCTTCAGATTGGGTGGAACATCTGGAAGGATTTTCTTTGATGGTAAGGGGGGTTGGTGGAAGGGAATTTTGTAACCTCAAGATATAATGGACCGTACTCATCTGTCTTTTGTTAAATTTTGCCAGGCTTTTGGGTACAGTGAAAGGCTTCCCCCGACTGCATCCAGAGGTGAGCAGCCAGGCAACCCTTCAGGGATGCTGGAAGGGCTTATCAGAGAAAGATTCTCTGTTGACCTGTTTCTGCGGACCCTCTCTGCCCCGAGGGCGGCATCTATTATTATTGTTTCCCCCCCCTGCCTCTTGAGGAAAAATCACTATGCGTGTCAGGCAAGGCTCCCTGAGATTTACGGAATCACATCTTACCACTCTTCTGTCCCTTGGGGTAAGGTCTAGAGGGAGTGGAAAAACTGACTCCCACGGCACAGAGTCTTGCCTTCTTGCTCACACCTAGACAAGGTGTCTTTCATCTGTGGCCCAAAGAGAAAGGAGCCATCAAAGGGGCTACTGGTGAAGGACGCTCGAAAGGGTTCCGCAAAGTTACACAGCTGCATCCACGCATGCCTCCTAAGGGCCAAACCCATGCCCGCGGCTCTACTCACCCCATCGGCTGCATAGAAAATGAGCCTCATGGAGGAGTTAACTACAGAATTAAGCATCGCTAGCTGGGAAGCTACTTTGGCTTGTGCTCCCTCAGCTGTAGGATCTTGAAGGGTATCTCCAAGCTCTTTAAGGAGATCCCTTTGAAGTCAAGTAAAATGACAAAGGTAGTTCAGTGACCTCATAGAGAAGGTCACTGAAGCAAACATTCACTTCCCATACCTGTCCATTGTCCTAGACTCCTTGTTAGGGGGATGAACAGATGAAGAGGTCTCTGCTAACTCTTTTTTGGTGGCTGCTGCTACTACCATGGCATCAACGGGCACACCTTTAGAAAGGAATTGCTTATCTTGGGGAGCTGTAATAAATTTACCAGGTCTCCTCGGAGCTGGTTCTACTGTGTCCGGAACTGACCAAGCCTTTTGACCCACTACTGACATAAGGGTATCAAAAGGCGGAGAAACCCAGGAGGTGGAAGGTCGGGAACCAAAAGCATCCAGGAATACAGACTCATCCTCGGTAGGGGCTATGGGATTCCAGTTCCCCCTCTGCCTAAGCATTTCCAGGATGTCTGAGAAGGAAACATCTTCAGAGGGGGATCTCGGGGACCCTTCCGATTCATCTAAGTCTGTATCACAAGTGACAGACTCAGGGGAGTCAATGTGCTTCCTCTTGCACTTCTTTTGAGGGGGCTCCTCTGAGTGATCAAGGGAGGCCTCAGAAGAAGAGGAAACACCCAATGGGGTGTCCTGTAGCATCAGTTCCCTACGCTTGGGGTCTGGAGGAGGAGGAGCAGAGGTTGGCACAGGCACTACAGGGAACGGAGCCGGTGGAGCTGACTCGGGACAGCACACTCCACATGACCTCAAAGGCATCCCTGCCACGAGGCAGAGAAAGCTCCGGTTCTGAAGAAATAGGAATCTTTCTCCACGCCGAGGGGGACAGCTCCGAGACTGATGTTGGAGCCGAGCACACCTGCGCTGATGCCCCGAGAGGGAGAATGGGGTCGGATAAGGGTCCGATGCCACTCGCCCCCCTCGGAGCAGACGAGGGAGCCCGGGCGCCCAGATCCCTCGATGGAAGGTACCATTAAGGTAATCAGAGCAGACGTCGGAACCGAAGGAGATATGGTTATCGGAGCTAACGGTTCCACTACCCGAACCCTAACGAACTCCGGCTCCGAACTCATTGGAGTCGGAGGAGGAACATCAAGTGAAGTGGACGGAGCTGATAACCGTTGAGGAGGGCTGGACAATAATTTAGCTAGTGCCTGCGACTTTAGCAACCTAATGATAACTCTCTCCACATCATGATCTGACAGCCTACAGGATCGAGAGGAGTGAGAGGATTGGTGGCTACGCTCACTCTGAAGTAATGGAGACTGAGGAGCCAAATGCACAGACTCTAAGGAAGGGGACCTCAGCCTCTTGTGGCTCCGCGACGGCTCCGAAGCATCCGATGGAGCCGACGGGGAGGTTGTCTTGTCGGTGCCAGCCTGAAGCGACATTGAAGGTAAATCCTGCACAGGACTCGGCTCCGAGGGTGGAGTCGATGGCATAGTGGATTTTGGGGATTTCACTGGCTGTGAACTCTTTGCCGGTGAATCCTGGGGTTTTAACAGACCCCTAAGAATCAGTTTGTTCTTACGCTCCTGCAGGACTCTTGTACTAAAAGCATGGCAAATAGAACAAGAGTCCTGCAGATGAACAGCGCCTAAACAGTAGACGCAACTAGTGTGCCCATCTGATAGAGATATTTTCTGACAGCATAAGTCACACTTCTTGAATCCAGAAACCTTAGCCTTCCTTAGACATGCTGTACCAGAAAAAAGGAAGACTAAGTAAATACAGACAAGAACAAGAACAGTACTATACTAGACAAAAAAATACACTAGTACTATCTATAACTATCAAAGAAATCTAAGATATAATATAGTTAAATTTTTTTTTTTTTAACAATAAAAGGAAAAAAGAAATAGGAAGCCTCTAAGTTAAATGGCTAACTTAGGGGTGGGGGAGGGGTGGGGAGAACTCTCTAATTTAAACGAGTTCTACACAAAAGGAGAGACACTATAGAAGAAACAACTGCAACACTTATCACTACTCTAAATAGAAAGATATTAGAAAATTTTAAATTTCAGAGGAAAGTATATACAAAAAATTAATTATACGAGCCTGAGCCAGAAAAACGACACCCTCGCAGCTGAAGCAGCAAACGAGATCTGGGTAGGCATTATGGGATAAGGGGTAGTCTGGAGCCAGTAAACAGCTCTCGAGGTATTGAAGATGGCCATGTCGGAGCCGAGGATCGGCTCCGATCCCAACCAGCAAGAATGAATGTGAGATAGACAACTTAACATCTTATTTTCTGTTTAAAGCCTTTGAGTCCTTGCGGCTGGTTTCTTCACTGCAGATGCAGCCAATGGCCAAGGATTCAGCAAGTGGGGGACTGAGAGAGAACTCGTTCGCAGAGACAGTGGACAAGTAACTTATTTTCTGTTTAAAGCCCTGGACAATGGACAGTAAATTTCTGAAGCATATGTACAATCTGGGTCTTTATCCTTGCTGACATCCAAATCAGACAACAGTTCACGAGGGAAAGTACTGCTGGATTACGCACTTAACTGTAGAAGATGGAGTATATTCACTACTGCAGTACTGACTCCTGGGATTCCTGGCTGTAAAAGCCTGCCAGCTAGCCAAACTTCCAGACCTCTTCACCCTTCCCCCTCTAGGCTTATTAGACTCCTTTTTACACCGATGTCTAAACACTGGTGGTAAAAATGGAAACTGACTGACTGATACCATCTTCAGATCTTTCTTTACCTGGCTGGTGCAAGTTTATTCAATATATATTATTGAGTCAGCGTAATCTCACCCAGGGGAGAACTATCCCAAGTTACAGATTCCAGCAAAAGAATCCTAACAAAACATCTCTCCAGGCTTCTGTGGAAGTCTGAGAAAACAAGCACCTGGCCAAGTGATAAGAAGTGTGCAAAAAGCCAAAGCTATCTTAACCCAGAGGTATCCTAGAGATTGAGGGAAAGGAAGGACAGGTCTCTTACTGCAACAGTGAATATATTCAAACATATACGACGATGACAAGCTCCTAACAAAACTATACCACATTCTTCCCAATTCAGTGTTACAGTGCTGAGTCCTACAGCTTTACAGACCACTTCCTGGAGGAACGGGGGGACAAAAGGCACTCCAGTATGACCATGGCAAAACTCACCTTACCACTGGAAGTACTAGCTAAGTTGCAATGTTTGTCAAAGGTATACACTCAGAGCCAAGTAGCTGCTTTCAACATGGCCTGGCTAGTAACCTCTCCTGGGAAGGCTATAAGTCTTCTTCCCAAAATAGTTGAATATCCTATTCTCCCTGTAATTGAGAATAGGGTTTCTGGATGTAGCCACATTTGATCTCTTGCCGGAAACAATAGAAACCATTACTTGATTAGCAACCAGGTTCTTATAATGGTGCATGTGGAAGTCCTGAACCCTATAAAAGCAATTAGACTTCCTCTAAGCAAAAATATACTGTAAAATGTATCATCTGGGATTTGCAGAACTGGAAGAACAATCACAGGTTTTGGTTCTGGGAGGCCCAAAATTTTATATATCTGAACTGTACTTTGCAGAACTCCTTATCTTCCCATTTGAATATTTCCTTCATTCTGTGAAGGTTACCTATGAATGATACACCCTCAGCTGTTGATGCTTAGGAAAGGCTGCTGTTAGTATTAGACTGAAAGGTACGAGAGTGAGGATATTTGGTTTACATAAGCTAATTCATACCTCTAAGCCTGAGGTATCAAAGTCCTTCTGTGCATTCTTCAAAGATTGCTTGTCTGGATTTTAGGAAACCCACAAACCCCTCAGCTGAAGTGATGATATACTGTTAGGGAACCTGAATGGTAGAAGGAGGGGAAAATCTCTCAGCCCTGGCTTAAGGCAAGCTGACCAACAGCTATTTAGGCTTAGGGGGCTTTGGGCTGTACTTAAGAGTGTAATCTGCCTTGGAGATCTTGGTACTCAGGTAGAAACATGAGACCTAAATCTGATCTTCAACCTCCTGCACAAAAAGTGTGGGGATATTGTCCCAACTACCCCATAAATAATGTTGGTACACTCATTCCACAGCTTTCAGGGAGGCCCCAAGAACCAATCAATAGCATGGGGGTTTCAGCCAGTAAAGATGTGCTGGTAGCCAGAGGTGTGACAGCCACCTGAGGGGTCAAGCTAGCTGTCACAAGGACATATCTGATAGAGGGAGATAAAAAGGCAAAATACCTCATCAACACTGGAAACTGCTGGATTCTGATACAGTATTATCTGTCTCAGATACTCTCTTCTCAATTGGCTACTTCTCTGAAGACTACATTTTCTTATAAAGAAAATTAGAGGAAAAGCAGACATAACAAGGCAAAATGAGACCAGGCATGTCCCTTTCAGTGAAAAGTATTCCTGAAAAGAGTCTGCTCTGCACTTCATAGTCTTTTAGTTAATAAATAAAGCACTCTGTGGACAACTGCACACATTACGCTCCAGAACCAGACAAAACACATGCAATACTAATGTGTTATCTGCTTCCGGAATTCAAGAAAATCATTAACCTTATTAGGAAACATCTATGAAAACCAACTACAGTAACACTAATGGGCAAAGATGAGGATTTTTCCTCCAAATGTGGTACTTATCTAAACAGTCTGGAATCAGGCCAACCTGATGAACTGATCTCACAACTAGATAGTTAAGATGTTAATTCAATTGCGGCAAGAAAGATCAGAAGATAGTGCTGTCTGACACCCTTATATACCATCAATGCCCTGATGTTTATATGAAAGGGTATACACTGGGCTGGCATGGGGAAGGATGATCAGCTCCAGAAGGTGGATCAACTATTAGGCTTTTGCAGGTAGGAATCCCAAGAGTCAGCAAAATTTAGTAATGTAACAGTGAATTATAACAAACATCTTTCTTCATCTTCACAAGGCTGTGGTACCAGATGTGCTGGGTTCTGCTTCCAGAAGAGGGGAGACATTAGCTTTTTGTCATGTAGTGATGTACTCCAGCAAATTTACAGTACCCAAAAATGGCCAGGAAGGATGTAGTGGGAGTGCAACTCTTGGCCCTGACCCTCAATCCGAAGGTGTTGGGACCTACAAATCTGAGAGGCAACTGGTCTTCTCAAAAAGAAACGGAAGCTGATGGGTCTGACTGACATGCTCACCTATATAAAACTGTTAAGTACATACTCTACATGTTGCTCCAGATGTGAACCAAATGCTGACTTTCCTACAACATATGGCCATGAACTGCCTTTTTGCTGTGACAAAGTTCTAATAATCACTGAGGCCTAGTCATCCAAAGATGGCACCACCCCAAAAGATGGCCTTTGTAGAGGCTTTGACAAGTGGCTGTGCTTCAGACTCCAAGGCTGGGTTCTACCAAATTACAAATCCATGAAACAGGAATCCTCAGGCTTAAGCAGGATTGACAGGGTCAAGTCCAAATGCATCCCCATCTCTCTGTGGCTCTTTAATTTTCTCAGGTAATACACAGGAGGAAAATAATGCACAGGATTAAGGATAGGAGTTAATGAGCTCCTTGTAATCCAACGTAAAAGATTTTATTCATTCATCTTCTATTTACTTAAACACAACTCTCAAAGTCACTTAACCAACCAATGCTCTCAGATTATTAGTAAAAAAGGATATTTGAGTCCAGTGGGCTTATTTGGTTAAGTGGATAAAATAACAGATCTGAAAAATGACAAAAGTTTAAGTACCCTTCGGCCTAAGGAAACTAACTTCAGGTGCTCCAGAAAGTCCTTTTTTAATTCATTTTTTTTTAAACTCTATCTTTGAGAAAGATTTTTTTTTCTCATTAAAAAAGAAGCATTCCTTATGACTGCCTATATGATGTTCTTCTCCCAGACAGAAATGTAAAGTCCTTCATAGGTAGGTACTAGGCCATCGGCCCAAGGGCCTATGTAAGCCTAGCCAACAAAGTTCCCTGGCTTACACCCCCACCCTAGAAAGTTATTTTCCTGTGCCACTGTCGAGCAGAGATACAGAAGTGATCCCTGTGGTGTATTTCATATTTCCCATCCACTCATCAAGAAGTGCTAATGAAGAACTTTGCTTGACATAGATGAGTAGCCCGTTCCAGAGTATGGGAAGTCTCTGGGATAGGAATCTATCCCTCTAGCATGTCCTGTTTATTGTAGTGACAAGATTTAGGTCCCTAGAGCGTGTAGCTCAGAGGGATTGGGACTTATTTAGGTGTAGCATGTCCAACAGCTCTGGGTTTGACATAGCTTTACATGTTAGGAGTAGGCTATATGCTACGGAGTAAAGCTGGAGTTTTTTGAGGCGGTCAGTGTAGGGCATTTGTTTGAGGCCAGTAATCCTCTTTGTGAGGTACTTCTCTGGCCTTTCCAGCTGCTGCAGATGTCTTGTGAGGTACATTCCAAAAGGGGCGTTGTACTCTATAATGGGTCTAATGAGTGTCGAGTAGAGGGGAACAAAGACCTCTTTTTTCCTGGATGAGAACCCTTTTACGATGAGGTGTGCCACGTAGAAGGACTTTCTGACTACTGTGGTAATGTGACTATCAAAGGAGAGACTACTGTCCACTTGGGTCCCAAGGTCTCTTCCCACACAGTTAGTGTTAAGTAGACTGCTGCCTATGTGGTAGTTCATGGGTACAAAGGGGATGACAATGCACTTTTTGGCATTGCGCTTGAGGCCATGGCTCTAACACCAGGCATCTGTCTCAGCGAGGCCCTTCTGTAGGATGTCCGCATCATTTGGGGACTTGACTATGGCTCCTAGTTTGCAGTCATCTGAGAACTTCATTAGCCAGAGGCCTTCTGTGTTAGCCTGTACTTCAGAGAAGTAGGTACCAAACAGGAGAGGTCCCAGGACGGAACCCTGTGGTACTCCACTTGTCACTGCTTTGAGGTCAGATTTGGGTCTGCAACTTTTACAGTGTGGGTTCTGTCAGTGAGCCAGTTGGCAATCCATCTTGTGACATAGGGATTTATACTTAATTTAGTGAGTTTAGCTATAATTCCAGAATGGGGGATGGAGTCGAAAGCCTTGCCGAGGTCAAGATAGGCTGTGTGAACTACCTTACCCTCATCTACGGCTTTGGTGACTGCCTCAAAGAAGTCGATCAGGTTCAGGAGGCATAATCTGCCTTTCACAAACCTGAACTGGGTGGGATCCAGAGTGCGGAGGTTACTAATGTCTTTGTTTATGAGTTCCATGATGATACATTCCATGGCCTTGCAGACTAGGCTCGTCAGGCTAATAGGTCGATAGTTCCCAGGATCAGTGGTGGCTCCCCCTTTGTGGAGTGGGATAACTGTTGCTGTGCGTCATTCAGAGGGCAAAAAGCCTGATGCAAGGCTATTATTGAACATGGTGTTTAAGTGGGGAGCCAGTTCGTTCTGAAGTTCGTGTAAAACGCAGCCTGGGATGTTGTCTGGTCCCATGGATGCTGTGTTTTTGGCTTTAGAGAGTGCAGCTTTTACCTGCATAGTTGTGATTACAGGGACTCTGCATTCTTCCTGTATAGATATGGGCCCTTTAGGGGGTGAGGGGGGGTAAAGTTAGCACTGAACCTATCTGCGAGGATGTTGGCAATATCAGTTGGTTCTGTAATTTTCATGCTGTTTGTGCTGTAACTCAGAGCAGATCTGGGTGTTGCCATCAAGATTCTTGACATAGCTATAGAATGCTTTGTGGTTGTCCTTAGAATTGGTGGCGATTTTGTTTTCCTAGCTAGCTTTGGAGAATCTTATAAGGGATCTCAGCTTCTTACTGAGGCTGACCACTGAGCTCCTCCACTCATGGGATTTTACTCTCTTTTGCAAAAGTTTCTTCCTTCTGTTGTACAGTTTGTTTATGGCAGGGGACCACCAGATTGGCTTCCTTTTTTTGGAGGATAGCGTCTTGGTTCTGTTTGGGATAGCACAATCCATGCGCTCGTGTAAGTGCTTATAGAGTGCATCTGTGTAGGATTCAGCAGCTGTAATGTCATGAAGTTCACCACTTCTGACTTAAGAAGCATGAAGTTGACTTTGGAGACATTTTTTACCATGGTTTCCTTAATGGGGGGTGGGGGCGGGATGTGGATATCAAGGGTAATTAGCTTATAGTCGGATCAGACCAACGAGGAGTTGACTTCAGGTATGGAATACCAGTCACTCATGTTGGTAATGACTAGGTTTAGGATACTGTTGCCTCTGTTGGGGGTGTGGATAAGTTGATTGGCTAAGTTGATCCAGGGCATTGGAGTTTATGAATTCCAGAAAGCGTTGAGCTAAGGAGTTGGTACACGAGTAGTTTTCCCAGTTAATGGTGGGGGTAGTTGAAGTCGCCCATTATTCGGGTGTTTGGTTGAACCTTAATATTTTCCAGTACATCAAGAAAAGAGGAGTGGGAATTCTGGGGCATGGTGGGGATCTGTAGCAAGCTACAATTTGAATTGCAGTTTTGCCCAGACTTAGTTGCACTTGGATAACCTCGGATGCGTTATGCTGAGCAACTAGCCTGGAGATGTGGATATCCTTAATGAATATGGACACACCTCCACCTTTGGTGTTCCTGTCCAGGTAACATGGCCAAAAAGTGTGGTATGAGTTATAGCCTGGTAGTGCAGGGGGTGCTCTCTGGAGCCTTGAACCAGGTCTCAGTCACTGCACAGATATCGATGTTCTCCATTTTAAGGAGTGCCTCAAGTGAGTGCATTTTGAGATTTAGACTTCTAGCACTGAGTAGCATTACCCTCAGTTTTTGCTTGCCTGTTCCTGTTACGGTGGTGAATTTGTTATTTGAACTTTGCAAAGCATCGTGGTCTGTCGACCATGCCATCCCAAGCAGACAGATACTGGATCCCCTTAGAATGACATCAGGAGCTTAGCCAATTGTTGAAGTCAATCATTTTGCCCTTGTACTGCGTTATCATTCTGGGCGATGGCAGACTGCTACTCAGGGCTACGGTCATACCTGCCTGGGCTACATGATTGGAGAGCTCTTCCATGTCTCTTTTCATGTAGTCTAGGGAGGTACGTCTCAGGTTATTCACACCAACATGGACAATGACAAAGTCATATTTGTACTTTTTGTGGAGTGACCTGAGTGTGTGGTTATGTGGCGGATCCTGGCACTCGACAGGCAGCTGACAGTAACCTTCTCCTTGTTTAGCCTGGTGAGTGGGACATCAGTGTGCCTGACTATAGAGCCACCTATTACTAGTGTGTTGGGTACGTTGTTTTGCCTTATTGGCTGTGGTTGAGTGGCACACTGAGTCTGTGGGCTATGTGTCATTTGGGTTGTGTTGGGGGATGGAGGTTGCTTGCGTTTCTGCTTTGGAGGTCTCTGTTGCTTAGACAGATTATTATTGAGAGCCTCCGTGAAATGTTTTTGTGTTACTATGTGTGGATTTTGGAGGTGTAGATTTAGTGCGACTATGTGATGAGTGTGGTGTGGTGCAAATGTTTACCTTCTCCTCATGACTGTCAAGTTCAGTCTTGGTTGGAGAGAGCTTTACCTCCAGTTTGGCTAGATAAGTGCATCTCTCACAGGTTGTAGTGTTGGGTGGTAGGAGGAGAGGGTTGTCTGTGTACAGCAGGCAATTTCTACATTGCCTCAAGATGCCTAGATTCATCAGATAGACAGGAGAGAACACTGGGAGCTGACCCTTGGACATGCCTGAATAAAAAATATTTTCCTCTAGATAAGAGAGGAAAGTGATTACACGAGCTGTTTTTCTCTAAGCAAGTGAAAAAAGTAAGTACAAAACCTGTTTTCCTCTAGGTAATGAGGAAGGTTGAGTGCTATAGTACTTAGTAGCTTATTTAGTGCTTACAAGTTCTGAACAAGTGCTGAGCATGAATAAGCAAATTTAAGTGCTAAAACTAAGAATCTGTATCTGCACTAGACAAGTTATAGGACAGAAACAAGTGCAAATGCAGGCTTTCAAATCAGAAAGTTGAGAGAGATGGAAGAGATTGCCCAAACGGCCAATAACTACAATTTCTGGACCAGAACCACTCCTTATGTGGTAGACAGGTTACCTAGTACTTACCACTCCCACTGATAAGCTAGAAGGCTTCCCTCCAACACAAAGGTTTGGGGGGCACAGAAGCTTACATACAGCCCTGGATACAGCAAATCTGTATCTGTAGCTATCTGAAACACTAGTTACAGGAAAGGTAGGAAACAGGCTTACAGTTTTTTTTTTTTACGGAAAAGTAGCAAAAACAGTAGTAAAAACAATTCACATGCAGTGCAAGCTAGCACACTTGAATATGTAGCAATATTAGACCAAACACAGTTTAAAAAATGCAATTAAATTAAAAATGACAAAGCAAGTGCAGAAAGAGTTTATTAGGTAGAGTATGGTAAAGAGATAGGACTGGGGGAGTGTCCCAGATCAAATCTGCAGTTGGGCGAGCAACAGCAAAAGCTACCAAATTTAAACTACAAGCCAAAAATAGTGAGGGTGGGTAGGACAAAACAGTTTCAACAGAGATCTAAGCAACAACTAACAGTACAAACTCTAAAACCAAAAAATATATACTCAGCTCTGTATATTTGCAGATAGATTGGAAAGCAATCTCTCAGAACAGGGAGACAACAGTTTCAAAAGAGATCTAAGCAACAATTAACAGACTCTAAAACAAAAAATATATACTCAGCTCTGCATATTTGCAGATAGATTGGAAAGCAGTCTCTCAGAACACAGGTTCCAGCAATTAAATGCAAGCTGTTACTAACTGGTCTAATTTTATGCAAGTGATCCTTGAGTTAGATAATACACAAGCTGTAAAAACCAGTTATACCAACTGAAGACACAGCATAAATGAGGGAGGGGGAACAGTTTCAACAGAGATCTAAGCAACAACTTACAGTACAAACTCTAAAACCAAACAAATATACTCAGCTCTGTATATTTGCAAATAGATTGGAAAGCAGTCTCTCAGAACAGGGAGACAACAGTTTCAACAGAGATCTAAGCAACAATTAAACTCTAAAACCAAAAAAATATACTCGTCTCTGCATATTTGCAGACAGATTGGAAAGCAGCCTCTCAGAACACAGGTTCCAGCAATTAAATGCAAGCTGTTACTAACAGGTCTAATTTTATGCAAGTGATCCTTGAGTTAGATAACACACAAGCTGTAAAAAAACAGTTATACCAACTGAAGACACAGCAGAAAATGGGGGGGGGGGACAGTTTCAACAGAGATCTAAGCAACAACTAACAGTACAAACTCTAAAACCAAAAAAATATACTTAGCTCTGTATATTTGCAGATAGATTGGAAAGCAGTCTCTCAGAACACAGGTTCCAGCAATTAAATGCAGGCTGTTACTAACAGGTCTAATTTTATGCAAGTGATCTTTGAGTTAGATAACACACAAGCTGTAAAAAAACAGTTATAACAACTGAAGACACAGCAGAAAATACGAGGGGGACAGTTTCAACAGAGATCTAAGCAACAACTAACAGTCGTCTTCTTCTTCTTTCGGCTTTTCCCGGTTAGGGGTCGCCACAGCTGATCACCTGTCCGCTCATGACTGGCAGTGGAGTTTTACAGTGTCAAGTTGCCAGCCTGGTGCCCAACCTTCCACAGAAGGCACACGCACTCACGGCTAGGGCCAATTTAGAGTGTTCAATCCACCTACAGCATGTCTTTGGGATGTGGGAGGAAACAGGAGCACCCGGAGGAAACCCACGTGACAACAGGGAGGACATGCAGACTCCGCACAGAATGCACACCAGCCGAGAATCGAACCAGAGAACCTCTTGCTGTGAGGCGGCAATGCTAACCGCTGCACCACCGTGGCTGCCCCTAAGCAACAACTAACAGTACAAACTCTAAAACCAAAAAAATATACTCAGCTCTGTATATTTGCAGATATATTGGAAAGTAGTCTCTCAGAACACAGGTTCCAGCAATTATCTACCTACAACAAGAACACTTGTTGGTAACTTTTGATTTAGATGTCATGGACGTTGGAACACAAAAAAACTCTTCCAAAATATAATTTCGACTTTAAGAATTTACCAGACAGAAATAAATAAACTAAGGAATATCAAGAGATGATAAAATTTTGAACTGACTAATCATTCTGAAAGACAAGAATCTGGATGGTGAATAATGAAGACCAAACACCTGGATCATGGCAAAAAGAAATGATGTAGGCCACTCTGCATTTCTACCAGGCATTAGCTTGATGTTTCCAGCATGGAGAGACAGAGACCAGCCCCCAGAGGACATCCAAAATGCTTGGAACCTATCCAGTTAGACATTCACCCATGATGAATTTCCATACATTATGAACATTACTGCAGTAGTGAACCCTATGATGAACATAATGAGTTAAGCAAAGCAGTACGGAAGCAGTGAGTAGAACCTGCTTACCGTGCCTCTGTATTTATACCACAAACATATACACTACTTTAATGCAATGTGACTTGACAGCCTACTTCTATTAGTTGAGTGCTGTCCTTCAGACATATACAAATAGCTTCATGATCTGACTAGAAAAGGCATTACTTTACCAGTTTTCACAGGTTCATCAAAGGGAGATAAATCAAGGATGGGGTATACTGTCTCAATCAGCAATGAAGTCAGCCTATAGGAGACCATAAGATGCAAACATCAATTCTGCATCACTAGTACATCCTGAGAATAGGGGGTCAAGACATGTTTCTACACTGTTAACCAGTGCCTTGAAAGCATACTTTCTCTCTCTCTCTCAAGGTACGAATCATTATGAGGAGCATGCAGCTTGCCAACACCCATAAACAAACCATAAGTTCTATTCTCTCCTATTCACAGGATCAAAGGAGGTTACTAGGCTAATGGCCCCGGGGCCCTTACAAGCGTCGCCAAGAGTTAATCCCCCAAAAAGAAACCTCAGTCAACACCTGTCACCCCTGTCAATGAGGGACAAAGGTAGAATCCCCTGGGACAAATTTGTGGTTTCCCATCCACTCATCAAGGCTGCGCATGAAGAGGATCAGTGATGTACTCTGTTTGACATGTATGGGAAGTCTGTTCCAGAGATGAGGCAGCCACTGGGAGACAAACCTGTCTCTCCAGCAGGTTTTGTTGACATTGCATATTAGATTTAGGCCTTCTGAGCGGCTAATACGCAAGGAGTTAGACTTATGGATATGGAGCATCTCTAGCAGGGCAGGGTCTTATATTGCTTTGTAGGCGAGACACAGATCACCTTTGAACAATCTGTATGATACCAAGTAGAGTGACAGTGATTTGAACCTGTCCGCATAGGACAAGTGTTGGAGGCCATGGATTCTCTTTGTGAGGTATTTCTGTGGCCTTTCCAGCTGATTCAGGTGTTTGGAGAAGTACATACCAAACAAGGCGTTATACTCAATTACAGGCCTAATGAGGGAGGAGTACAAAGAGGTACTAACCTCCTTTTTTCTGGATGCAATCCCTTTACAACCTGAGTACCCAGATCTCTCACCACAGGTTGTGTGCTAAGAGGGTTGCTGCTGATGTGGTAATCAGCAGGGGACATGTTTTTACAGAATGGTATGATAATACATTTTTTGCATTTAACTTAAGGCCATGATTTTGGCACCAGTCATTTGTTGCTGTCAGACCCTCTTGTAGTATGTTAACATTATTTGGGGAGTGAATGACATCACCCAACTTACAGTCGTCTGCAAACTTTGTCAGCCACAGGCCCTTTGTCTTTGCCTGGACCTCTGAGAAGTAGATGCCAAACAGTAGGGGTCCCAGGACAGATCTCTGGGGAACACACTAATGACATGCCTGCTGTCGGGGGTAGTGGCACCTATTTTGACCTTGTGGGTCCTATCAGTGAGCCAGTTGGCCACTCAGCTGACAAGACAGGGATTTATGCTAAGTTGAGTTTGCTTTTTGATGATGCCCGAGTTGGAGAGTGTGTCAAAGGCCTTGGCCAAGTCAAGGTAAGTTGTATGTACTGACTTTCCTTCATCAAGGGCCTTAGTGAGAGTCTCAAAGAATTCAACCAGGTTCAACAGTCAAGATCTGCCCCTGACGAATGCGAATTGGGTGGGGTCCAGTGCTTGGAGATTGCCTATGTCTTTGTTTATGAGATCCATAATAATACGCTCCACGGCTTTGCAGATCAGACTTGTCAAGCTAATGGGATGATAGTTTCCCGGGTCAGCAGTGGCACCACCTTTGTGCAAGGGGGTGACAATGGCAGCTCTCCACTCTGCTGGAATGAAGCCTGTAGTTAGGCTGTGGTTGAATAGGGTGCTCAATGGGGAAGCTAGTTCTTGCTGGAGATGGTGCAGAATACAGCCTGGGATACTATTAGGTCCCATGGAAGCTGTGTTTTTTTGCCTTGAATAGGCTCTTTAACACTTGATCTACAGAGATGAGAGATGCTGGACAAGTATCCGGGATGTCGAATGGGCCTTGGGGTGGATAGGGGGCGAGGTTTGCACTGAACCTATCAGCTAGCAGGTTAGCTAAGTCAACAGGATCAGTGTAAGTGATACCGTCAAGTACTAATTCGAACAAACCTGGGCTTTGCCATGGAGGTTCTTGATGTAAGAAGAAGGCTTTGTGGTTTCCCTTTGTTTCAGAGGGTAGTTTCAATTCATAATTGGCTTTGCAGGTTTTCACTAGTGACCTAATTTGCTTGTTGAGACAGAGGAGGGAGTTTTTCCAATTTGGAATTTGTTCCTTTTTACCCTTGGACAACAGTTTCTTCCTTTTGTTGTAAAGCCTGTTGACAGAGGATGTCCACCAGACAGGCTTGTGTTTCCTTGAGGAGCAGGTTTTAGTTCTGTTGGCTATGGCTGAGTCCATGCAGTCGCACAGGTGCTTGTATACTGCACTGGCGTACTGTTCAGCATAGTTGTCTGCATTCTCTGAGGGGGGCTGTGGCATGTAGCTATGGATACCCTCCCCCCTTAGGAGGCTGTAGTCAGCTTTTGAGAAGTTTTTTATTCGGAGAGGAAGAGAACATGTTCACAATCTTATCTGTCCAAGCAGAACACCAAAGATGATTGTATTACCGATCAATAAGTTAAGAAAGAGACAAGGGGACCTCTAGAGTGTGATGGATCAAGCAGAGATTGATGTTCAGATCTGAAAAGTGTTGCATTAGATACGTGGTACAATGCCTATGCCTGGAGGCTCTACAACTTCAGGGATGGGATTTGTGCTGGGTATCCTATACATCATTCCACAGAGACATCTGTTCTTACTACCTACTTCAGACTGAGATCAACCACAGCAAGAACCACTGGAGGGAGTCAAAAAGAGAAAAAAGAAACAAGAGGTTGTGTTGAACTGTAGCCACCAACAGGACAGTCCCATTGCACAGTTATGAAGAACTCTGAAGAGGAATAGTGTCATCAGTCTCAGGACAGAAAGGAACAAGAAAGTCTGTTGCCAGGAAATCCAATCCATAAAAGGGAGACCAGCTCTGGACTTTTGGCTTGTGGCTGAAAGGATTACTTACAACACTGAACTCAGTACGCCCTTTACCATTTAGACTGCCTATAAATGGAACCAAATTTTACTTTTCTCAGTTGATGAAATGATAAAGATGGCAAAAGTAAGCCTGGCTTTGCAGCAGGTCTGACAAAATAAAACTGAAAGATGCCTGCCCATCAGTCATTCATGCTTCCGCACTGCAGGACCATTAACCCCCTAAACATCTTCTGGCAAACAACTATCGAGCAAAAGACAGCTGAAGGAAACTGTGATGGAAATTCTGAGTCTCTCCTGTGAAGTTCTGGAGCTTCCTATGCTACTAGAGTACCATAATGCTGTACTAGTCATTCCTCAAGTCTACAATATGCATCCTAAAATCTTGCAGCAACAGCAAAAAAGGGGCAGCACAGAGAGTGACTTTCCTAAACATGTTGATCTTTTTACTTGAAGAATGAATGCACCCTTGTCGAGTATCAGCCCGAATCCACCAGCTTTCTTGAAGAGAATGAAAAAAGTACAGTTCTGTAAAATCTTACTGTAACAGTAGATGTCCTTTTCACTGCTGTAGTGAAGTGGTGTTTGAATGAGATCAAAACCAAAGTGTCAACTGAAGACTGGACAAGTGAGGGTGAATGACAGATCCCTTGTCTTGCATGACAAGATCCATCAGAAGAGGTAATGTGTGATGAAGGTCCCTGACAAGGTGAAAGAGGAAGGGAAACAGTGCTCTCTGGGCCAAAATGGAGTCACCAACAAGATTCTTGGAGAGTCCTTTCTTATCTTGTGTAGGATCCTGGGAAGTAGAAGTGGAGGGTAAACATATGAAAATATCCCCTTCCAAGAGAAAGACATGGCATCCATCTTCTAAGTCAGAGGAGTTGGGACTCTGGAAAAGAAGCTAGGAGGTTGCCTGTTCAAACGGGTAGCAAAATGATCCACTTGGAGAATACCCCATCAATGTACTATGCCCAGAAATGGGTCTATGTTCACACATACACTGACCATCAGTCAAATTGTAGTACTTAAAACCCACACAGCTGCACCCCACACACCCCCCTAACAATAAATACCAACTCAGACATTGCACTACAGTGAGGAAAAGAGCAACGTTCCTTACGTTGGACCACTGACAAAATTCCCTGTGTTACAACTTTGATGATGTGCACGTAAACAGAAATGCACATTGATGCATTGCATTCAATGGATAGCCATTCAGGGATTTTATCATTTGATGTGTGAACATAGACCCAACCAGAAACACCTCTCTGTGAAGCATCCATTCATGAGGTTGTGTCCTGGACCTGCTCAGAGAGTCTGCCACAAGACTGTGTTCTGAAGGAATGTACTTAAGTTTTCTGTTTCATTATTAGTTGGATGTCTGCCTTGAACACCCTAGGAGGCTCACAGTCATGCCCAGACTCAATGAGGGTACCAGGGACCTCCTCCCTCACCACAATCTGGGGAATTCCCTTAGGCCCTTTGAAAATGATTAGATGCGGGTTCCCCCCTCAATTTCTGTTGCTGATGTTTACATTGCCTCAGAGGACATGCAATAAGCTGTTTCCATGCCTGCCTCCAATAGGGTCGCATCAGCAGAAATCAGTGTCTGCATTCGGGGTCTTCACTCACCTTGAGAAAGACAGCCAGTAGACTAAGACTTCTTGGTCTTCTTTTCGAGAGACAGCTGTACCTTGGGTTGGGCAGACTCAGTCATGGTAACCTGGATCCAAAGGCTGAAATGTTGGTTCTCAAAATAAATAGAAAGACAGGACAGATGGCTGTGAAGCATTTTAGATGCAAAGGCCTGACAAATGGTACACCGGGTATGACTGTTTGAAGTACTAGACAAAACAAACAATTCTCCTGATGGTCTTTCCATGCAATCTGCCTCCACACTGACATTTATCCCTCCTGGATGACATGATCCTTAAATACACAAATAAAGGAAGAAAAACAAGGTACCCCCAACAAGGCATTTATTTGTAAATGATTTGGTAGAAACCTTGAGTGTTCAACATGCGTATGTTACCTTTATGCTCTATGCCTAAACCAGGGAGCATACTGCTGCTGTATGATGCTGGGATGATGTAAAGGCTTTGGTATACTGGCCGGACATTGGGATATCTTTGGCAGGAGATTCCACAGGTGATGAATACTGAAACAATGACATGGAAGGATGGCAGATGTCATCAGAACCAAGACGTCCTCTAACAAATGCACTGACAGCTCCCTTTAAAAGCAAAAGCTGGCAATATGCCAGTAAATTCAAAGCATGCTTTTATAAATTGCCCTGTAGGTGGAAAACCTACTTCACTCACTTTGCAATCTACCACTGGTGTCTTCAAACTTTGCAATCAGGACAGATGTGAATGCCAAATGTGACTCAGCAGGCGAACATAGATGAAAGGACAGCCTAGCACAGAACATTGGTCTGATCAGAAAAGTACTTTTTGATGTCCTTACATTCATTGCTGCAGTATTCACTGCCATATGGGATTCTCTGTCACAGAGGCATGAATGTCCTTGCCAGTCTACAAAAAACACTTTTTGGTTGCTTATTCAAAAGGTACGTTGAATGTCATCCAAACGCTTCCTGCATTGCATAGGGCATAACAGTGACATTCAGGCCTACCATAAACAGAAGTTCTTTGTCACCAGTTCCGAACATATCTTTTCACCAACTGTTTTTCTATGTTCGTTTCTGCCAGTTGAACGCATTTTTGTTCTCTGAGGACTACCTATACCTGCTTGTTGACTTCTTTGCAGTTGCAGATAAATGCCCTGTTGGGATTTTTGTTTTTCCTTTTTTATTGCTCCATGAGGTTAATGTCATCCAGAAAGGGTAAATGCCAGTGTGGGAGACAGATTCCCCATAAAGACTGCCATGATAAGTGTCTTTTTGCCTAGGACCCTCTCATGACCATACATCTTGTTAAATTTGTCAGGTGTTTCTTCTGCAAACCCTTCATAATAGACTTTCTTCCTTTTCCTTGTATCTCGAGAACCAGTGTCTTAAGCTTATTGCTAAAGATACAATGGAATGAATCTCCCGCCCACAGGGTCAGCTGTTGGGGAAGAAGAAGGTGAAAAAAGTATGACCATAATCTTCCGCTGTCCAGCCTGTGCCAAGTGTTTCTCCCGAGGTCATTACAAACCCGGAGGCTTGCCCAACTGTGTTGTTGGATTATTCTACTGGGACCATGTCGGAGACTGGTGAGGGTCTGGCTGACAGCACATCCGGAGATGCAGGTGTCCATCTCAGACGTTCGGGGGGAACCACTGCTGATTTTTTCCAAGGGGCCTAGGGGAGTTCATCGGTTTTTAGTTGGGGAAGAAGTTTCTACTATGGTTCTCGACTGCTGTCCCGGGTCTGATCCTTTTAAGGTTTTTGAAGGGGAATTCCTTGAAAAAAGAAACAAAAACATTAAACGTGTTTCTTCTGCTCCTAGGGATCCACACAGTCAGTCCCAGGCCTTCACTCAATGGATACTTACTGCTTTAATGTCCTTAAATTCTCCTCAAGGGTTTTCAATTCCTGCTCCTCCTTGGTCCTCTACTCCCCTTAAAAGGTCTAGAAAACAAGATTCTTCTGAGGATGAGTCAGATTCTGATGAGGAATCCCTTGACTTATTCTACTCAAATTCCTTCTTCTTTGGACTTTGGGTCAGAGGAGGAGGAGGAATTTATTAGCCCAGATGCTCCTTTTGAGGAAATTTCCTTTGGAGACGCACACTCTTGGATGAATAAATTTTAAGTGCGATTGTGCTCAGGTTTCTGATATTCATAAGAGGTACTATGAGTTGCAGCAGTTGGAACCTCCTAAACCTGCTGCTATTTCTTCTGTTTTGGCTGCTTTGCTGGATGCTTTTTCCAATGCTTCTCATGCACCTGACTCTGCCCCCTGCTCACATGAAGCCTGACAAGTTTTATAGGGTGCCTGAGGATTGTTCTTTCCTATATAAATCTCCTGCTGCTGACCCCTCTGTAGTGTTTGTGGCCTCTAATAAGCCATCTCAATTGCTTCTTTCACCCAAGTTATTAACTTCTGACAAGGACAGTAGAACTATGGAAAGGTTGGGTAAGGTGGTTTACATTTCTGCTACTGTAGCTTTTAGGGCTATTATCAGACCCATATGTCTAGGTTTGTGTTGAGTCTTCTTTCTCAGGCTTGTCAACTTATTTCTGATTTTCCAGACTCTAAGGGTAAAAATTCTGTTCTTTTCTTGCTTGGGACTTCCTCTCAAATTGTTTGTCATTCTCTTAAATGTAGTTATGATGCAGCAGACACCTTTTCTAGGGCTGCTGTTTTTGGTTTGGTAATGAGGAGGTATTCTCAGCTTAGGCTTCAACCTTTACATGATAATATTAAAGCTAAGATTATGGAAGCTCCTCTGTATTCTAAAACTTTTGCTTGGTGAAGCTGCTGCTGGTTTAAGTCCCTTCAGGAGAAGGGTAAGGCCTTACAGGAGCTTAAATATGTGTTTGTTTCTCCTGTTCCTAAATTTCACAGAAATTACCCCACTAAGCCTGCCTTTGTTCTACTAAAGGTAAGAAGAGTGGCAAATGGGCTCCTCCTGCTAAGGCTACTCAGTTTTCAGGGACTCCAAAGACTTCCTTTCCACAAAAAACAGGCACTGTGTGACGATCTGTCTCTTCCCAGCAATATTCCTCTCTCTCTTCTCCTTTCTGTCTCTCTTTCTGTTTGGCTTCAGATCACTCAGGATTCTTGGGTTCTGTCAATCATTCAGAAAGAGGTGAGCCCCAAAAACCATTAGCAAAAACCAAAATGCAGAGCCAGCAAACAGTGAAATATAAATTTAATGTTATACAGTTAGGAGAACAAAACAACAGACCGGTTTCAGCTATAAGTTTGTTAAGCCTTCATCAGTGTAGTAAATTCTGGTTACATCCATTCTCCTTTTATAATATATTACACCTAGAGGTCAGTTGAAAGAATCACACATTAAAAATATTCATTAAGTCCTGGTGAAAATAAAGCATCCAGTTTAATGATCCATTTTTTTCTCCTTGTTGTTTAGCAACTGGTGCCAACCTGATTTATTTCTGTTACCTTGTATTTTATCAATGATGGTAAAATTGAAAACTGCATTGGGATGTTTCTCGGCATGTTTGTATAGGGCATTTGTTGGTTTCCTGATCTTGATATCACTTACGTGTTCCGAGATTCTAAACTTGACTGGTCTTGAGGTCTGCCCAACATAAAAGGCAGAGCAACTGCAGGTGGCCATATAAATGAGCCAATCCGACTGGCAGTTTGCAAAAAATGCAATATTAAACACCTGCCCGGTATTCTTGCTAGTAAATTCCCTGGTCATCAGCATCCTTTTACAATGAGTGCAGTGACCACATGGAAAACAACCTTGTAAGACCCTGCCTTCTAATGTTGTCTGTGTTGAGTGTGTATCAGATGTATATACATGTTTGTAATGACTCATATGTGAGCCAAGACTTTTGCCCCTTCTGAAAGAGAACGGACACACGTCATCTACAATTTCACTTAACCTGGTATCTGCTGAGAGAATATTCCAGTGCCTACGTACACTGCTGAGTAGGACATCCATATTCCTGCCATATGTGGTGATTAATCTGATTGGTGGATTATTCTCCGCTGTTTTGTCCCTATACTGAAGTAAATCAGACCTGTTTTGATTAGATGCCCAGTATCTGTACTGGTATACGTCCCCTCTTTTGCAGCCTTTCTGCCTGAATCTCATAACTAGATCTTCCTCATATGAATGATGAATAGTTGCATCTGAACATATCCCTTTAATATGTAAGAACTGACTTTGGAATGTTTCTGCATATATGAGGAGGATTAAAGCTGGTAGCATGCAGTAAGGAGTTGAACTGGGAGTGTTTGCAGTAAACTTCAGTTGTTAGTGTGTGATCAGCTTTTCGGGTTATTAATACATCCAAGTAAGTGATTCTGTTGGTACCAAAGGTAACCGTAAACTCAATCCCCCATTTATTGTCATTCAAGTATTCAACAAACTCCTGGAGATAAGTACTATCAGACCTCCATACTAACCAGCAATCATCCAAATATCTCCTCCAGATGTCGATCTCATCCATGTAGAGGTTATGGGCCCGATCATAAATCAGTTGTTCCTCAATATACGCTATGAAGAGATTGGCATATATGGGGGCAAAGGAGGCTCCCATGGCAGTTCCTTTGACCTGTAAATAACAGTTGTTCTGAAAATAAAAAAAACATTTTTGGTCAAGGCATGCTCTACTAAACAGAGTAAGAATGTATTGAAGCCAGGTAGGTATAATTCGGACCTAAATAGCCAATATTCTAGAGCCTCCAAGCCCGCCCAATGGGGGATATTTGTATACAATGCAGAAACATCCAAAGTACACATAAGCCACCCTGCTTCCAACTGCATGTTGGAAATGACCCGAAGGAACTCAATGGTATTGTGAATCCTTGCTCTGACCCATTTGAGCAAGGGTTTTAGATGTAAAGTCAGGAACTGGAATAAGGGTTCAGTAAGTGAGCCTCTGCCAAAGACAGTTAGCCTACCTGGTGGATTTTGTAAGCTCTTATGGATTTTTGGTAAAAAATATATATATACTGGCTGGAAGGGTCTCAAACGGTTAGGTGGTGCAATGTGTTGTCCGTTATGATCCCCTCTTCCTTAGCAGAATTCAAGAAGCAATCTATTTGTTTCTTGAAACCAGTAGTAGGGTCACAAACCATTTGTGTATAGTAACGTTTATCAGAGAGTCGTCGCATTGCTTCCATATTATATTGTGACCAGTCCTGTACCACTATAGCCCCATCTTTGTCTGCTGGTAGTATCACTAGTTCATTAGTACCCAGTTCCCGAATCATGTCCATCTCATGTTTCGATAGGTTGTTGGATTTTGCCCGGTGATCCCGGTAGTTAAAGTGTAGATCTTTGAGAAATGAGTTTTGGAACATGAGTACAGTGGGATGCATGGTTGGAACAAAATTGGATTTATGGTATTTGAATCCATGTTGTGGTTCTGATTCAGATGCTGTAAGGAAAAAGAGTTTTAGGTTAAGGCTTCTACAAAAAGATGATATATCCTGTGCAAAGGTGTCTTCAGGCACATAAAAAACAGGTATAAAATGTAATCCTTTATTAAGTAGTTTAACATGAGAAGGTGACAATTCAACAGAGGAAATACTGAGTACATTATTCTGTTCTACTTCTGTACAATGAGTTTGAGCAACTCTTCCATACTGTCTACCCCTGTGTTTCCTGCCCCCCCGCTTTGGTTCACATATGAGTCATTACAAACATGTATATACATCTGATATGCACTCAACACAGACAACATTAGAAGGCAGGGTCTTACAAGGTTGTTTTCCATGTGGTCACTGCACTCATTGTAAAAGGATGCTGAAGACTAGGGAATTTACTAGCAAGAATACCAGGCAGGTGTTTAATATTGCATTTTTTGCAAACTGCCAGACGGATTGGCTCATTTATATGGCCATCTGCAGTTGCTCTGCCTTTTATGTTGTACAGACCTCAAGACCAGTCAAATTTAGAATCTCAGAACACATAAGTGATATCAGGAAACCAACAAATGCCCTATACAAACATGCCGAGAAACATCCCAATGCAGTTTTCAATTTACCATCATTGATAAAATACAAGGTAACAGAAATAATAAATCAGGTTGGCACCAATTGCTAAACAACAAGGAGAAAAATGGATCACTAAACTGGGTGCTTCATTTTCACCAGGACTTAATATTTTTAATGTGTAATTCTTTTAATTAGCCTCTAGGTGTGATATATTATAAAAAGAGAATGGATGTAACCAGAATTTACTACACTGATGAAGGCCTAACAAACTTATAGCTGAAACCGGTCTGTTGTCTTGTTCTCCTAACTGTATAACATTAAATTTATATGCCACTGTTTACTGGCTCTGCATTTGGTTACTGTCAATCATTCGTCAAGGGTACTTCATGGTGTGGAAATCTTATCCTCCTTTTATGGGCATTCCTCAGCCTCCTCGGGAACAACTTCCCTTTCTCACACAGGTTCTTCAAAATCTCAACTCAGGGTACTATTCAAAAGGTGCCTGTGTCCCAAAGTGGAAAAGGGTTCTACTCCAAACTGTTTCTAGTGTCCAGAAAAGAGGGCACTTAGAGACCTACTCTAGACCTCTCTCATCTAAACACTTTTCCAAACGTGCCTTCTTTTCAGATGTTGTCCCTTCAGATTCTGTTTCCTCTCTTGCTCCCGCGGGCCTATATGGTGTCTCTGGATCTCAAGGATGCTTATCTCCATATTCCGGATCCACCCTCTTTTCAGGAAGTTTTTATGTTTCTCTGTTGTTTCCTGGCATTTTCAGTTCTCTGCCTTGCCCTTTGGCCTTTCTACTGCCCCACGGGTGTTCACCAAATGTCTTCCTCCTGTGATTGCTTTTTGCAGGCTTTGAGGGATCCAAATATTTCCTTACTTAGATGACCTGTTGATTCAGGCGTTCTCTCCAGTGAACCTTTTGCAAAATCTCCATTTGGCCATTTCCCTTCTTCAGAGCCTGGGGTTCACTATAAATTTCAAAAAGTCTCTTCTGACTCCTTCTCAAGATCATGTTTTTTTGGGTTGCACGATTCAGACTGTGCCAATGCTTGTATCCCTGCCCCCTCCAAAGACCTTAACTCTCATTTCTTTCTTTCACACTTTTCTTCCACTGACTTCCATTATCACCAGGGAGTGTCAGAGAGCTCTGGGTTTCATGGCATCCACTATTTCGATGCTCCCTCTGGCCGAATTTCACATAAGAAAGTTTCAGTGGTTTCTGAAGTCAGTTCAGTGTGGCTCCAACATGCACATCCTCTAGACTTTGTGGTTCCTCTTCTTCCTCGTCTCAGACAGGACCTTCACTGGTGGATTCAGCAACTGTCTCTGAATCCAGGGATTCCTTTTCAATCCCCTCTTCCCTCTCAGGAATTGTTCACAGATGTTTCAGACATGGAATGGGGGCAACATTTGGCTCCCTGAAGGTACAGGGGATGTGGTTGCCTTGTCAGCAAAAGGAGCACATAAATGTCAAAGAGATGAGAGGTCTTCTGCTGGCTCTTCGGGCCATTCATCTTCTTTTCTCTTCAAGGCCTCTCAAGGTTTTAGCAGACAACAGCACAGTGATGTGGTATAACAAACAGGGAGGAATAAAACCTTATCTTCTTTGCCGGTTGGCACCTCTGATATGGGACCTTGCTGTCAAATATCAAGTGACTCTTCAGGCAGTTTATATCTTTTCTGGTCAAAACGCTGTGGCAGACACTCTGAGCAGGTCCTTAACTCAGTCACATGAATTGATGCATCACAAGGACAGGTTTCTGGACATTATCCACCAGTGTGGTACTCCTCAAGCAGATCTTTTTGTCTTCCCTCTGACTAGACAACTTTCTCTATTTTGTGCCACAGTCCTAGGTCCTCTGGTAAGGAAGGTGGATGCCCTCTCATTTCTTTAGAAGGGGATGTTTCTCATTGCATTCGTTCCCGTTCCTCATATTCTGACAGTCCGGTTCAAATTTCAACAAAGTGCTCTCAAAATCTAGTTGATGACTCCTTTCTGGCCGCAAAAGCACTGATTCCCTGTACTTTTGCATCTAGCCAAGGGCAGTTATCACAAATTACCTCACAGGGTGATCTAATTACACAAGACTAGGGATCTCTCACTTATCCCCACCTGTCCACACTTCAACTGACACTGTGGGGGACAGGATTTTGATTCTTCATAGACACCCGTTTCCAGTGGACGTGCTGCAAGTCCTGCAGGACGCCAGGAAACCTACTACTATGAAATCGTACTTATGAAAATGGAAGAGGTTTTCTCTTTGGTGTCTCTCTCGCAACCTGGACCCACTTACTGTGGATGTTTCTTTGGTTCTCTCTTATTTGTGTGAGTGGCTCAATGATGACTTGGCCTATTCTTCTATTAAGGCCCACTTATCAGCTGTCTCTGTCTGCCTTTTTCTCCTCCTCTAGTTTCTAGATTTGAGGTGAAACAATTTCTTAAAGGCGCCCTTAATATTAGAACTCCCAGGAAACTGAAGCCTGTTCCTCCTCCCTGTGATCTTAACTTTGTTTTGGAGAAGTTGACTCAGGCTCCTTTTGAGCCTGTTGCTTCAGCCTGTTTGCATCATTGTTCCAAGAAGACTATTTTTTGTTAGCTCTTACTTCTGCCAGACAGGTGAGTTGCAGGCCCTTATGCCTTGTCCTCCTTTTTGATCTTTCATGAGGACAGAGTGTCCCTGTGCATTAATGAGAAGTTATGTACCTACCATAACGTTCCATGTTAGTTGTCTTCTCTCGCCTATTTTCTTGCTGGATGGGTTCGGAGCCGAACCTCGGCTCCGACTCGGCCTATACTAAAGCTCAAGAGCTAATTTTACTGGCTCGAGGCTACCCTATATCCCATGATGCTAGGAGGTAACTACCCAGATCTCGTTTGGTAGCTGATAAACAATAGCCAATTCAGTCCCCCCACTGAGGTGGAGGAGGAGAAAGAAGAACTCCCAAATATCACTATCTAAAGCTGTAACTACCACAGGACCAACTGTTTGGGCTTGGAATAGTGCAAGATAAGGTCCCTTAGAAGAAGGGGAAAACCTCTCGGTCTGTCCAGGCTAGGGGGATGGTGGGCGGGACGCAAGAAAGAAGGCGAGAGAAGACAACTAACATGGAACGTTATGGTAGGTACATAACTTCTCAATGTTAAGTTGTCAATCTCGCCTTCATTCTTGCTGGATGGGACCGCGTCCCTAGCACCTTCATCCTGGGTGGCTCATTGGAACAGACTCTTGAGAACGGTGGAACCAAAATTTGCCCTGTTTCTGGAGGCCATGTCCAATTTGTAATGTGTAACAAAGGTATGAGGAGAGGCGCAAGTGGCTGCCACACAGATAGTGTCTATTGGCACTCTAGCTTGAAAGGCTGCTGATGTGGCTAACGCTCTGGTTGAATGGGCTCTTGGCCTAGTAGTCAATTCTTTACCTCAGAGTTGATAAATATAGGTAATCACAGAGGACAGCCACCTAGACAGGGTCACCTTGGATACCGGAAGGCCCTTTCTACTTTCTGCATAAGATAAGAATAGTTGATCAGATTTCCTGATTTGTTTAGTTCTGTCCAGATAGTAGCGAAGTTGACGATGAACATCCAGACAATGTAGTTTTTGCTCTGCCTTGTTTGAATAATTGGGGAAGAAAACTGGAAGATCAATAGATTGATTTAAATTTGTCTGAGAAGCCACCTTGGGTAAAAAAGACGGGTTAGTTCTTAGAGAAACTCTGTCTTTATGGAACACTAAATAAGGAGGACGAATGCAGAGGGCATGAAGTTCAGATACTCTCCTAGCAGATGTAATGGCGACTAGGAAGAGTGTCTTCCAGGAAAGTAACTTCAATGAACAGGAGACCGCAGGTTCAAAGGGAGGGAGAATCAAGGATGCTAAAACTAAGTTTAAATCCCACTGTGGTGGGGGGTCTTTGATCGGGGGCCTGAGTAAAAAGATACCTCTGAGAAATGCCTTGCAAAGCTTATGGGACATGATACTGGAGTTCGACAAGCCTATGTGAAAATTTGAAATGGCTGCTAGCTGAACTTTTACTGTGGAGGAAGAAGATCCTGAATGAAAGATTTTGGCTAGGAAATCCAAGACCGAGTGTATTTGAGCAGTGAAGGGATCTATGTTCCTAGCCTTTGCCGAAAAGGAAAAACGTTGCCATTTACTAGCATAGATCCTTCTGGTGGAGGACTTAAGGGAAGCTACAATAATATCCCGGACAGAATTTGAAATCATTGGAAGCCTGGCTAGGGACGGAAGTGGAGCAACCAAGCTGTGAGGTTGAGAGATTGGAGGGATTGGTGCAGCTGCCCTGATTGATAAGCCAAAAGATCTGGCACTGGATCCAGATGCCAAGGCTGCTCCAAAAGATAGCGATGTAGGAAAGGGAACCATATCTGTCGAGGCCAATAAGGGGCAATGAGGATCATCTTGGCTCTCAAAACGGTAGCTTTCTGAATTATCTGTGTGATTAATGGAAAGGGGGGAAAAGTGTATAGAAGTCCCCGAGGCCAATCGTGGACTAGAGCGTCTCTGGGGGGATGGCCTGGAAGGGGGAAGAGAGTGAAGAAGTCGAGGCACTTGCTGTTTTGTGGTGTTGCAAAAAGATGGCAGCAAGGAAACCCCCACTTCCGAAAAATTTTGTCCGTCACCGATTGCTTGAGAGACCACTCGTGGGGCATGAGAATAGCTCTGCTCAGCCTGTCCGCTATGACGTTGGACTTCCCGGGGATGTGCGTTGCTATCAGAAACCACTGAGAAGAGATCGCCCATTCAGAGTCTGAGTGCTTCTCGACACAGGGGATAGGACTAGGTTCTGCCCTGCTTGTTGATATAACATACTACGGACATGTTGTCCATCTGAATTGCAATAGTCCCCAGGGGAAGAGAGTCTTGGAGGGCTTGCAACATCAAAAGCACTGCTCTCATCTCCAGGACGTTTATGTGCAAGTGGCATTTGAAGGGTTGCCATGTGCCATGGACTGTCCTGCCCTGAAAATGCCCCCCCCCCCAATCAGGGAGGTGTCCGTTGTGACTGTGGCGACCGGGGGGGGGGGGAGTAAATGGTCTGCCTTGATGGACTTGAGGGGAGACCATCCACCAAGATAGATGTTTTCTGCAAGACAGAGTTATTAAGATAGTACAGTTGTGTACACCTACCATAAATGTAGATGTTCGAGTGTCTTCACTGTTGCAGTCATAACTGTAGGGTGCTCCTGCCGGCAGGCAGCCCGAGGTCATCCAGAATCCCAAAGTCTGGGTCCGGCGTCGGCTGTTCAAGCTAGTACCCTGACGTCAGTACGCTCTGGTACATAGCCCTCAGCCGACGCCATCTTCTCCAGCCTTTCTTGCCCTAGATGTCAGAAGTCCCCAATAAATCAAAAATGAATCCAACAAGGAAACACAAATACACCACAAAAGAGAAAAAGAGGGGATAGGAGGGAGGGAAACACCGACTGCAACAGTGAAGACACTCGAACATCTACATTTATGGTAGGTGTACACAACTGTACTATGTTCTTCGTGTTTCACTGTTACAGTCATAACTGTAGGGTGGAATCCCAAAGCAGTGAAAAAAGGGAGGAGGCTTAGACAGAAGAAGGGGCAGCGAGAAGACCCTGCAAAACAGCAGAGGCAAAGCCTGCCCTGGTCTTAGAATACAAAGGGAGATTGTAGTGCTTGGAAAAAGTATGCACAGAACTCCAAGTGGCAGCTTCCAAGATATCCTTGGTAGGAACTCCTCTGAGAAAAGCTGTAGAAGTGGCAGCTGCTCTAGTAGAATGACTTCTCACAGTACCTGGAAACTGTTTCCCATGATGAGTGTAACAAAATCTTATTCCATAAGCAATCCATTTGGAAATAGTTTGTTTTGAAATAGCCTTTCCAAGAGAACTGGAGGCAAAAGAAACAAACAATTGGTTAGATTTTCTGAACTCTTTAGTCTTGTCCAAGTAAAATCGTAACTGTCTGTGCATGTCCAAGGAATGCAAAATCCTTTCCCCTTTATTTTGAGGATTAGGAAAGAAAGTAGGAAGGTGAATTGTTTGATTTAAAGCCACTTTCGAAATCACCTTAGGCATGAAAGTAGGATTGGTCCTCAAGGATACTCTAACCTGGTGGAAAATAAGGTATGGTTCCACAGCCATGAGAGCTTGCAACTCTGAGACCCTTCTGGCAGAAGTCAATACTAACAAAAGAACTGTCTTCCAAGATAAAAACTTAATATCTGAAGATGCAGCAGGCTCAAAAGGAGGCAAAGTAAGTTTTTCTAAAACATAATTAAGATTCCAAGCAGGAACAGGAGGGGTCCTGGGAGGCCTTAAATTCTTAGCCCCTCTCAAGAATTATCTCACCAAAGGATGAGAAAAAACAGGAGGATCAGTATTGAAATAAGCAGAAATAGCAGAAGCATGAATCTTAATGGAAGAAAAGGAAAGTCCATTAGACAAAAGATCCGAAAGGTAAAGCAAAATAGAAGAGAGATCAGGCACCAGTGGGTCCAAGCCTCGGTCCTGCATCCAAATACAAAATCTCTTCCATTTAGAGGCATAGGATTTCCTAGTGCTAGGCCGTCTAGCTTCCAGAAGAACATCCAAAACTTGTTTGGGAAGACTAGAAGAAATCAAATTCCTTTGAAGAGCCAAGCTGCCAGGCAAAGGGTCTTGAGATGGGAATGTAGCAACTGACCCTGATGCTGGGATAGAAGAGAAGGGTTCAGAGGGAGAATCCAAGGAAGTTCCAAGAACAGGTGCTTTAAAGTTGGATACCAAAACTGTCGAGGCCAATTTGGAGCAATCAAGATGAGGAACTTGGGCTTGTCCTGTTTTATCCTTAGTAATACCCAAGGAAGTAGAGGAAGAGGAGGGAAGGCATATCCCGAAAGGTTTCTCCAGCTGAAGGACAGGGCATCCACTTTCCAAGCTGTTTTGTGGAAGGACCTGGTGCAAAAGCGAGGCAGCTGATGATTGAGATGGGATGCAAACAGATCTATCTGGGGACATCCCCAAACTGCAGTAATCCTGTTGAATAAGTTGGTGTCTAGCATCCATTCGTGAGGATCTAAAATGTTTCTGCTCAGGCTGTCTGCTAAGAGATTCTGTTCTCCTGGGATGAATTGAGCCTGGAGATGTAGATTCAGATTTAGAGCTGTGTCCCATAAAGCCATAGCTAGTCTGCAAAGGGGGTACGAATGAGAACCCCCCTGCTTGTTTATGTACCACATGACTGTGGTGTTGTCTGTGCGAATCAAAAGAGGCCCTGGATGCAAAAAGTTCTTGAAGGCTAGAAGAGCATTTTGAACTGCCAACATTTCCTTCAGATTGATGTGCCAGTGAAGATGGTCCTTTGTCCAGGTTCACTGCTGGCAATTGCCTAGAAAATGTGCTCCCCAAGCATAATCCGAGGCGTCCGTGGTTATGATTTGAGAAGGTTGAGCAAGACAAAAAGGCTTTCCTTCGTTTAAAGCACACACCCTGGACCACCAAAGGAACTCCTTCTGGAGGCAGGGGATCAGAGGAATCAGAGTGTCCAGATCGTGGTAATGCTGTGACCATACACTTTTCAGACACCATTGAAGCTTTCTCATATGAAGCCTTGCATTTGGAATCAACAGAATGCAGGAAGCCATGTAGCCCAGAGCCTGCAGGAATTTCCTTGCAGTGAGCTGAGTTAGAGTTGCCAAAGTCTTGAAAATTGAAGCCAGCTGTATTTGTTTTTCTGGAGTGAGGAAGGCCCTTTGTAAGGTTGTATTTAAGAGGGCTCCCAAAAATACCATTTGTTGAGAAGGGATCATATGTGACTTTTTTGTGTTCACTGAGAATCCCAGTAGGAGGAGAAGACGTTGAACAAAATCCAGATGTTGAAGTAAAAGATCCTTGCTGTCTGCCTGAATAAGGCAGTCGTCCAAATAGGGGTAAATCTGAAGCCCCTGAAGTCTGCAATAAGCCACTACTGGTGCCAGGCACTTGGTAAAGACTCTGGGCGCAGTAGATAAACCAAAGGGCAGTACAGAGAATTGAAAGTGTCTCGAACCTGCCTTGAATCTGAGGAATTTCCTGCGTTCCTGCCTGATGGGAATGTGTAAATAGGCTTCCTTTAGGTCCAATGTCACCATCCAGGCGTCCTGAGAGAGCATTGGAATCAGCTGCTGCAGAGTAAGCATCTTGAATTTTGGAATTTCCAAAAAGGTGTTTAACACAGAAAGGTCCAGAATAGGTCTCCATGAGCTTTGTTTTCTTGGAACCAGAAACAGTCTTGAATAAAAACCTTTTCCCATCTCTGAGAGTGGAACAGGCTCTATGGCTCTCATGGCCAGAAGAGCATCCACTTGATTTAAGGCCTCTGACCATTGATGTTTTGGCAGATCTGACCAACCGATAGCCCTTGGCAGAGTATTTTGTAGCCTTTTAAAATCACGTCCAATACCCATTTGTCCTGGGTAATATGAGTCCAATTTCTGTAAAAAAGAGAAAGTTTTCCTCCGAGAGGGGCATCCAGGTAAAGAGGTCCTGTAGCCCAACCGAGAGAGTCATTGAGTTTGCTTTCTTTGAGATTGGGATCTGTCTTCTCCCCTTCTAGGTGAAGAAGCAGTCCATTGTCTCGATCTGTATGAGGCCTGAGCTTGGCCACGACCTCTGGAGCGTCTATATCTTCCCCTTTGAGGCCTGTCAGACGTGGGAAAGGACCAATTTTTGGAGGGCCAATTCCTGGAAAATCTAGGAAGCTGAACTTGCAAGAAATCTTTCACAGTTTGCATAGATTTTGCCTTTTCTTCCATCTTTTTAATAACCTCCTCAGCCTTAGATCCAAAAAGAACATCATGCTGAACAGGGGCATCTAATAATTTAGCCTTAACCTGTTCAGGTAAACCTTGTTCACGAAGCCAAGCATGTCTCCTGATAACAGTACCAGAGGCTACGGCCCTGCAAGAAGCATCCAAAGCATCAAAACCACAATGCAAGCTATGTTTGTTCACTTGTTCAGTTGCATGCAATACATCCTGTAAGTTCCTTATCTTCTGCACATGCAGGAAGGGAAGCAAGCTTTTGCTTTAAAACAGACAAAAGAAATTGCTGATACTTAAACATATGAAACTGGCAATTTAAAGCCCTAACAGAAAGGGTAGCAGAAGTATATACCTTTTTACCCCACCTGTCTAAGGCACGAGAATCCTTCTCAGAGGGAATAGGATTTTTAAAAGTAGCAATTTTAGCAGCCTTAGAACCCTGAGAAATAGTTTCAGGATCCGCAGAAGGGTTCTTAAATAAGAACAAATGAGAATCAGGAACCCTATAAAATCTATCAGGCTTAGAAGGAGCAGGAGGCATGGAATCAGGATTCAAATTAGCCTCAGAAAAAGCATCATCCACAATGTCAAGAACAGGAGGGATAGCCAAAGGCCTATATTGAGGAAGAAGAAGGAATTCTCTAAGCCTCTTCTTGGAAGCAGAATAATCCTGACCTTCCCAATGAAAATGTTCCCTCATCTCATGTAAGGTTTGCCCAAAAGAAAAATCTTCAGGCGGAGAGGCACAGGGCAAGGAGTCCTCAGCATCCGAATCCTCATAAGGAGGAAAAGAATATTCCTGATCAGAAAAAGAGACAGAAGATATAGAAGCCTGGTCAGAGGAAGCCATAGGAACATCCTGTCGAGGCCTTTTCTCAGAGGGGGGGTGAGAACCCCTAATCATTGTAAGCAAATCTTCAGCCATCCTTAACAATTGCTTCTGTGTCCTGGGAGTAGATTCAGAAGTAGCTTGAGCAGGAGCTTTAGACTTAACAGGAGTCTTTGTCTTTGCCTTTGCTATAGTGATGTGAGTAGGCCTGAATACCCCCTCAGAAGCCGGTACCTGCACAGCGGTTCCGGACCCATCTGAGGGAGCGACGTCCGAAGGTCCTGCAGCAGATAAAATAGTAGGCCTTGATGGCTCCCTATGGGAGTCTGTATCAGCCATTGGTTCAGAAGTGGCAGACGACAGGGGCTGGAAAAGCGCCTCACTGGCGACAGCCGAACCGGACGCTGGCTCCAGCTGCAACGAGTCCTGTTTGGACCTCGGAGGCCTGTCCTTGCCTTTGCGCTACTTTTGAATTCCTGTAGTGTCTAACGACATTCTATAATTGAAGCGTCTGCCAAAGTAATTTAGAGCCCAGTCGTACCTGCGCTTGACAGTACGAGAATTGAACCTGGCACAGAACCGACAACAAGAAACGTCGTGGTCAGGGCCTAAGCAAGGTAGACAGTAAGAGTGGAAATCTTTATGAGGTATTTGTTTTCCACACGTAATACAATTATTAACTTTTTCTGACATCGGAGGAACAAGAAAAAGATTCCCCAACGGGGTACTTAGCTTTGAGAAGAGAAGTAAGAACTTCGGACCGACAACAACCAAATACGCTGTTCGAAAATCGCCAACCAACGACTTGCGAGCTGCTTTCCACCGCACGGCAAGAAAGACTGGAGAAGATGGCGTCGGCTGAGGGCTATGTACCAGAGCGTACTGACGTCAGGGTACTAGCTTGAACAGCCGACGCCGGACCCAGACTTTGGGATTCTGGCTGACCTCGGGCTGCCTGCCGGCAGGAGCACCCTACAGTTATGACTGCAACAGTGAAACACGAAGAACATCTTGTGTGTCATAGGGAGCTGTTGGAAGGACCACTGGGAGAAAAGCATCCATTGAAGAAGCCGCATGCAAAAGCGGGCAAGGGGAAGAAGCATGATGGCTGCTGCCATGAGACCTAATACTTTCAGGACATACCTGGCCTGAATTTTGTTGCTCTGAAGGAGGACGTGAACATGATTTTGAATATCCAAGACCCTCTGCTCTGTTAACTTTGCTGAGAGCTGAACGGTGTCCAAGGTGGCGCCTATGAAGGTAATAGACTGACAAGGCGACAAGGCAGACTTTTCTAAATTTAGAGACATACCTAGCTCTTTGCAAATGTGAATGGTGTAATCTCTGGCTAGAAGAAGTTGACGCCTGGTGGTGGCAGTGAGGAGCCAGTTGTCTAGATATGGAAACACCTGGAATCCTTGACGTCTCAGGTGAGCCGTAACCACTGCCATACATTTGGTGAACACTCGGGGGGCTGTAGTGAGACCAAAGGGCAGGGCTCTGAACTGGTAGTGACTGGCTCCCAGCCGGAAGCGGAGAAACCTTCTGGAGCGCCTGTGCATTTTGATGTGATAGTACGCATCCTGAAGGTCCACTGAGCACATCCAATTGTCCTTGCCCAGAAGGGGCAAAATGGACTGAAGCGTGACCATCCGGAACCTCGTTCTTTTTACAAACTCGTTTAGTTTGCTGAGATCCAATATTGGCCTCCAGTCCCCTGTTTTTTTTGGTACCAAAAAGAACTTTGAGTAGACTCCGGATCCTATTTGGTCTGCTGGGACTGTCTGGATGGCTCTCTTTTAGCAGTTTTAATATTTCTAGTGCTGCTTGTTCCCTTAGACTGGGTGGAACGTCTGGAAGAGACCCCATTTGAATCGTCGGGGTTTGGATAAAGGGGATTTTATAACCCTCGGATATGATCGACTGCACCCATTTGTCTTGAGTGAGGGAGAGCCAGGCTTGTGGGTACAGCGATAATCTTCCCCCGACTGCCTCTGAAGGTGGACAGTCGGGCAGCGCCTCAGGGATGCTGGAAGGGTTTGTCAGAGGGGGTTTTCTCTGCTACCCTGATACTGCGGACCCCCTCTGCCTCTTGGACGGCGTCTGTTGCTGTTGTTCCCCCCTCTGCCTCTGGGGGTGAACTGACCTCTTGCGTCAGGCGTGACTCCTTGTGATTTGCGGAACCACATTTTTCCACCCTTTTGACCCTTAGGATATGGTCTAGATGGGGTTGAAAAACGGACTCCTACGGCAGAAAGAGTCTTGTCATCTTGTTCGCATATGGTCAAAGTATCTTTCACTTGAGGTCCAAACAACGCTAAACCATCAAAGGGGGAGTTAGTGAAAGACGCCTTGAAGGGGTCTGCGAAGTTGCAAAGCCGCATCCAGGCATGACGCCTCAAAGCCACACCTGTGCCTGTGGCCCTACTCGCCCCAACGGCTGCATACGAAATAAGCCGCATGGAGGAGTTGACAATGGAATTCAGGGTTCCTAGCTGTGAGTTAATTTTGTCCTGAGACCCAGCAGCTGAAGGATCCTGTAGGACCTCACCCAGTTCTTTAAGAATGTTTCTTTGAAGACGGGTGAAATGGCATAAGTAATTCAGCGACCGCATGGCAAAGGTTGCTGACGAGAACATCCGCTTGCCGTACCTATCCATTGTCCTAGATTCCTTATTAGGCAGATGGATAGGCACCGAAGGATCAGCCAGTTCCTTCTTGGTGGCTGCCGCCACCACCATGGCATCAACCAGGACACCTTTAGATAAAAATTGCTTATCAGAAGGGGCTGTTATAAATTTGGAAGGCCTCCGTGGGGTGGGTTCCATCGAATCAGAGGCCGTCCACGCCTTCCGCGCCACCACTTCCATAAGGGGGTCAAAGGGCGGAGACACCCAGGAGGTGGAGGGTCGAGAACCAAAAGCCTCCAGGTAAACCAACTCGTCCTCGGAAGGATTAAGGGAAGACCAGTTCCCCGGATTAAGGGAAGACCAGTTCTCCCCTCTGTTTAAGGATTTCAAGGATGTCAGAGAAGGAGACATCCTCAGAGGGGGACCTTGGGGATCCTTCCGACTCATCCAAGTCTCTGTCAGATGTGACGGACTCAGGGGAGTCCACATGCTTCCTCTTACATATCGTCTTACGCGGGGGTTCACCTGATGGATCAGGAGAAACCTCGGAAGAGTAGGATATTCCCAATGGGGAAACCTGAGGTGTTGGATCTCTGTGGCCGGGGGCAAGAGAGTGGGAAGAGACCTCAGCAGGCACTACAGTGGGAGGAGCTGATGGAGCTGACCGTAGGGCTGGCACTGGGGCCAGTACACTCCTCATGACCTCGAAGGCGCCCCTATCAGGCAGGCTAGAAAGCTCCCGCTCCGAAGAGCTAGGAACCCCAGCTGGCACCAACAGGGACGGCTCCGAAGCCAATGTAGAGGCCGAACTCACCAATGCCGACGCTCCGAGAGGGAGAAAGGGGTCAGACAAGGGTCCGATGCCACTCGCCCTCTCAGAGCCGGCGAGAGAGTCCAAGCGCCCGGATCCCTCCAAGGATGGCACCATGGACGAGATCGGAGCAGACGCCGAAGGGGGAGGTATCGGCTCCGACGTCACAACGGTCACGGCTCCGAGGAGCTCCGGCTCCAAACACTAGGGCAGAGTCGAAGGAGGAATAGTATGTTGTATGGACGTAGCCGCTGTCTGATGAGACGGGCTGTGAAGCATTTGGGCCAGTGCCTGAGACTTTAATAGTCTGCTTACCACCCTCTCAAGGTCATGGTCGGAAAGCCTGGAAGACAGAGAGGAATGGCTCCGATGGCTCCGCTCCGAGAGTAAAGGTGACCTCAGAGCCGAATGGATAGATTCCAGAGATGGAGATCTGGACCTCTTGCGTGTGGAGGGCATCAAGGTTGATGGAGCCGATGGAGCCGTAGACACGTCGGCTCCAGCCGGAGCCGACTTTGAAGATAGAGTCTTAGAGGTATCGGCTCCGGCCGGAGCCGATGCAGGCAGCTGCGATACAGAGGTATCGACTCCAGCCGGAGCCGATAGTGTCGCAGAATGTGAGCCACCATCCGAAGGCTTAGAGCTCAGAGCCGATGGTTTAGGTGGCTTCAAAGGCTTCCCCGGCATGGACTTAGCCGGGGAACCTTCGGGCTTTAATAAGCCCCTTAGGATCAACTTATTCCTGCGCTCCTGCAGGACTCTTGGGCTGAATGCATGGCACACCGAGCAAGAGTCCTGCAGATGCAGGGGTCCCAGGCAATAAACACAAGAAGTGTGACCGTCTGTCAGAGACATCTTCTGACAGCACGAGTCACACTTCTTGAAGCCTGAGACCTTTGTCTCCTTCGAAATATTGTTGTCGAAAGGAAAACAACAATTATAAAGATAAAAAAAAAACACACACACACACACTCCAACAGATAGGGATACTAAAGGTACACTCACACAGCTAAGAATCCCTGTGAGGGAACTAATAATAAAACGGAAGGGCCTAAGGCCTAACCTAGAGTGGGGAGTAGGACTGGGATAAGGGATAAAAATAGGAACTAAAAATTTAAAATAACCGAAAAACTAGCCTATTTAGAAAATATATATTACTATACTAGGGGAAAACTAAATAGAAAACTAAGATTTTACTGAAAATTATTCACTAACCTGTGAGCCAGTAAAAAGAGCACCTCGCTAGCGAAAGCGGCAAACGAGATCTGGGTAGTTACCGCCTATCATCATGGGATATAGGGTTGCCTCGAGCCGGTAAAATTAGCTCTCGAGCTTTAGTATAGGCCGAGTCGGAGTCGAGGTTCGGCTCCGAACCCATCCAGCAAGAATGAAGGCGAGATTGACAACTTAACATCTGTTCTTTTATGCCTAAGGTGGTTAATGAGCTTTTACTGAACTAGTCTATTAATCTGACTACTTTTTTCCCCTCTCCGCAAGATGACAGTGAGACTGTGCTGCATACTTTGGATTTGCAAAGGGAACTCAGGGTTTATTTGGATAGGACTAAGGCTATTAGAAAATCTGATCAGTTATTTGTTTCTTTTCATCCTAGATCATTGGGACTTGCTGTATTCAAGCAAATTATTTCTTCTTGGATTTCTACGGCTGTTTCCTTTTGTTACACTTTTCATGGCAAGAGCCCTCCTTCTTCAGTTAAGGCTCATTCTATTAGAGCTGTGACTTCTGGTGCTTTATTCAAGGGCTTAGATGCTAACTCTATTCTTGAAGCAGCTACCTGGACTTCTATGCATACCTTTGCCAAGCACTACAAGTTAGATGGTATCTCTAGAGTTAGGACTGGTTTTGCAAGTGTCATTCTTCATGTTTTTTTTGGGGGGGGGAATGTTCGGCTCCTTTCCCCTCCTCAGTTTCCTCTTTTGCTTTGGCACTCTCCCATATGGTAATGTATACTGCAGCAGTGAATGTAAGGACATAGTACAGTCGGGTAAAATATTACCATAATGGTAGATGTCCTTGCCTTCACTGCTCCAGTATTTGCTGCCTCCCTCCATCCCCCTAGTCTCTTGCCTTCTTGGATATACAGATTACCTTTTGGGTTACTTGAACTGATGTTCCTGCTGGAGCAATCAGTTCTGTTTATGGTAGGCCTGAATGTCACCTTTATGCCCCATCCTACGCAAGGAGCATTTGGGTGATGTTCGGTATCCCTTTTAAATAAGCAACAAGTAGTCTTTGGTAGACTGGCCGGCCATTCAGGCTTCCACAGCAGGTAATGTCATATGGTAATGAATACTGCAGCAGTGAAGGCAAGGACATTTACCATTATGGTAAGATTTAATACAACTGTACCTTTACAAACCCGCCAAGTATTACTATGGGGCTGAAACAGAAGCTCAGAGGCCTTCAACTGAACAGTGGCCTCAGTAAGCTTATAGAGACTATCAAGAAGTTCTTGGGTACTATGATCAAGCATGACCATGCATTTGTAAAAGCGGCACCTAAAATGCTGACCAGAGTTCTTTTTGAAGCAAGGACTGATGGCACCAAACCATCCTGTTTATGCAGAATTCTGAAGAGAAGCACTAGTGACATTAAAATTATAACTGACTAGAAGCAAACTTACTCATGAGAGCTATAAAGAAAAACTTCTCTGCAGGACTTTCTATCGAGGATAATTGGAAGAAACCTTTACTTCCAAAGCATGACACCATAAAACCAGTAACATGATCAAATGTAACAAGTAAATGTAACTAAAAGAAAGGTCGATGCAGCAATATTTTCCTGCCATATCATTTTAGTGAGCAGGATCCAAGCTGAACAGCTTAAAATAGCAAAGACATGTGCTTTGGGAATTTTCTTTAGTAATGTCTTGTAATTAGAATCTGCACTTTAATGGTGAAGTACTTCTAAGAAAACAGAGGAGCTGGAACATAAAAAGATGCTTACCACATCTGTGAGGAATCATTCTGCAATGCACAAATATTGAAATCTCTTCTGATATCCCCATTTCAGCATAGTTCAGAATATTCCCTGGTTTCTACCCTTAGACAGCACATGCTGCAAGTTATATGCTGGGCTAAGACAGCTTTCCAGCTCCTGTTTTATCTGCGCAGTTTAAGACCAATCCATTGAGCAAGCACAATCTAAAAATACTGAAATAAAAGTTCAAAAATATAAAATCATAATCTTGCTTGACTAATAAGAAAATACATTGGCAGAAACAAGATGGAGATGCCTTTCATATAAAAAAGATGGAGGGCAAGTCCCAAACACCTACTGTACAGTACGTCCGTACATAACTGTAGAAAATTACTTCAAAGGATGTCTATAGTGGACAAGTGATGCACGGAATCTCAACCTCTTTGGGATGCTGTACAAAGCCTACAATGCCTAAAGGTACTGGCTTAGAAGGCAGATATCTTGAAGTACCAGAATGCCACACAAGGATTAATGTGGTGATAATGGAGATGCATTAAAAGTAGTAGCAGTACTCTTCCCCCCCATGTCATTTTGCTGTTGTGTCTGTCAACCATCTAGCCATCCTCTATTAGTCTCATTCCACACGGTCATGTACAAGGGATGTGTACAGTACCACACAGGACCAGAACCATCCAAAGGTAGTCATCATACAGGCTGTCAATGAGGACTACTTGTGCCTCACTGGCATTTTGGCAACTGAGGACATTTACCGAAGTCCTAGCAATACTCCCTGGTGGTGAAATGAGGATATGCATTATCACAGGGACCATGTATACCCCCTCTACCTCATGTACACTTTCTCCTTCACATGTAGTAGCAAGGACCACCTTCACTGGCATGGATGGCCACAGCTCATATCCTTTCTAGACTGACTCCCACTTACATTCAAAGACTTAGCTTTGCCTGGCGCTACAGCCAAGCCATTTGGGAATCCTGCCCAAACATACACAGAATGAGCATACCCACCCTCCCCTGTCTGTACAATTAGGCACACAAACATGTATTCCACACATTGCCTGGGATGCAGTCAGAGCTTTATTCGTCTACATCACTGATAACACGTACTGCTGCATGAAGTTCTAAGTGTGAACATGTGCACAAATTTCCACAAATGACAAGTTCTTCAAAAAGGCAATGGAAACAAGCAGATCTCTGACAGCATCATGCAACTAGCCTTTTGCCACATGCTAAAAATACAATGCAGTTAGCAATCCACTTGAAAAGGGTTTGCTCAGACTCTGCCAGGCCCTCTATGCCTAGAGCAAAGGAGATGAAAGTACAGTTGCGTAAGCACTCACCATAATAGTAGATGTCCTAATGATCACTATTGCAGTATTCTTGACATATAAGTCATCACCCTCAATGTCTGACCGGTGTACCAAAGCTTTACCTTCCCTAGGGCATACGCCTGATGCATGACCTCAGCTAGAATGTGTTGGGACAGGTAACCATTTGAAATCTGAGGAACGAATGGCCGAAAGATTGGAATTACATAGACTAAATCCAACATGTCACTTCTAGGAATATTCCCTTTTCTCCAAGGTATGTCGATCTCAGAACAGGTAAATATAAGGTCAGGGGTGTGGGGTGTGCAAAGAAGTTTTAAGGAGAAGATAGATTTTCAACATTCACTCTTCTCCTGTGTTTTCATTTTTTTTCCAGCTTGTCAGCACTCCACATTTTCAGTGTCGACACTTCAATATAGAGCAGCAGGGATATATAGACCAATGTGCAATGTGGATCATCAGACGATCTCCAAACTAGAGGCCTGAAGACTACTGATAAAGGAGACTGGTCAACTAGAAAGTGTAGATCAAACAGGTATGAAAACTTACCCGTTCCCATGCAACAGAGTAGAGGATAAAAGCAAAGGGGGACAGGAATATGAAGGTTGAAGCAAGGTATAGAAAATGGGATGGCAGGTGGGATGGAATACTGGTAAAAGTGATCAGTAGGACATCTACTGTTATGTTAAGTTGTTATACAACTCTGCTATGTCTTGACTGAAATCACTGTTGCAGTATTCCTGACATAATGGTGATTCTGAGAGCTGAAGTATGAAAAAAGACAGTTGGCTACTGAGTGGAAGAGCTGTCCTACAGTCTGGACAGAAATGAGAAAAGGTTGCCCTGTACCCGGAGAAAGCATCAATTTTGTAGTGTTTGGTAAAGATGCGCACAGAGGACCAAGTGGCAGCCTCTAAGACAGACCTGGAGTCTATTCCTTTGTGAAATTCTCCTGATGAAACCACTGCCTTAGTGGAATGCACTTTAAGGCAGGAGGTGCTGTGAGAAGCAGAAAGAGACAGTCCTACAAATCCAAGATGCAATAGTTTGTTTGGTGACTTGCTGGCCCAGCTTACGGCTCATAAATGATACAAACAGCTGGTCAGTCTTTCTGAAAGATTTTGTTTTGTCCAGATAAAATATGATTTTCCTGTGAATGTCCAGATAATGTAAGATCTTTTTCCCCTTGTTTTGTGGACAAGGAAAGAAAGTGGGAAGATGGACAGCCTGACTGAAGGACATCTCTTTCACTACCTTAGGCATGAAGGAAAGATTAGCTCTAAGAATTACCCTGTCCTTGTGAAAAATAATAAAAGGGGCAAAGACCATGACAGAGTGCAACTCAAACTCTCCTAGAAGTCACAGCCAAGAGAAGAATAGTTTTCTGAGTACAGAATTTTAGAGAAGAGGAAAATGTTGATTCAAAAGGAGGAAGTGTAAGCTTATTTAGAAAAAAATTAAGATCCTAAAGGGAAGAGACTGGTTTCCTTGGTGAGTTTAAATGAAAATCTCCCCTGAGGGAAAGTGTGACCTAGGCCCTAGCCATGGGTGGAGGACTAAGAGGGAGGCAGGCATTGACAGCTGACAGGTGAACTTTTATAGAAGATTAGGCCAAACCTGACTAAAGTATTTTGCACAGATATTGCAGAACAGCAGGAAAACTGTGTTAAGGATGGGCCCTAACTACATTTGTGGCATCAATAGGCAAATCTTTTCCACATAGCTGTGTAAGACTTTCTAGTAGCAAGTCTCCTGGCCTCTTGTAAAACCTGAACAACCTCTTCAGAGAAGAGGTGTCTTTGAGGAACTAAAATCCTATCATTCACAGGGTCAAGTTGAGAGATGGAAGATTTGAGTGGAACAACAATGCTTTTTGTTGAATTTGCAGGTCTGGTTGAAGAGAGATTCTTCTGTAATTTCCCTTTGACAGGTGAAATAGCAGTGGAAACCAATGCTGCCTCAGACAAAATGGCACCAGAAAGAGGAGCGTGGGTGCTTCCTTTTGTGCCTTGAGAAGGGTTTTTGGAAGAAGAGGCAGAGGAGAAAAAGCACTGAGGAACTTCCTTGTCCACTGGAAGAAAAAGGCATCTGTACTCCAGGGTGTGGGAAAAGTGTCCCTGGTGCAGAACTGGGGCAGCTGATGGTTGCCTGATGATGTAAAGAGGTGTATTGGAGGAGTCCCCCCCCACTAAAAGGTGATTGCCTTGAAAACTACTCCATTCTCTTCTTCTCCCCAAAGGAAGCTTCCTCAAAAGAGGAATCTGATGAGGGGGGAGTCCTCTTCATCAGAAGAGATTAACTGAGAGGAATAATCCAGAGAATGGTCAGAATCACAGTCCTGTTTATCAGAAGAGGAGGAAACTAAGGAAGGTTTTTGAGGAGTAGCCTGTGGTTGTTGAGACCCAAAGAAGGGAGGTCTCAAAGACATAACAGCTTTGAACAATCCCTGTGAGAAGTCCATCCACTCCTTTTCCTTTGCTGCTGGGGGAGAAGCCACATGCCTAGTCTTCTGTTTTTCCTTTTTAGGTGTGACATCTGCCTGGATGAGACATGGAAGTTTGGAACGCTATCGGACTTCTTATTAGAGAGCCTGGGAACTCTTCTCTAACTAAAATTTGAGGGATATTATGCAGTCCCTTGGAAATGACAAGACATGGTTCTGTGGACATATCAGCAGTCTGTAAGGCCTCAAGAGTCATACCAGCACCCGATGGGGTCTTGATAGTGGGCAACTGAGAAGTAGCCCAATATATTGTGGGTCTGGAACCTCAGTCGGTATATCAGAGTCAGAAACTCTGGACTGTGGATCTGTTCAAGGCCACTTTAGTTGTTTTCTTTGGTGGCAGAGAGATGTCACAAGATGCAGCATCAGCCATCTTGGATTGGGCCATGTGCTTAAGATGCTGGATCTCCAGAAAGGTCTTGAGAGCTGAAAGCCTTGCCCCAAGAGTTTTGGGAATGAAGAATTGACAGACTGAGCAAGATTTGTGACTGGGTTCCGGGCCTAGGCAAAAAAGATACTTGGTATGCAAGTCCCTGTACAGAGTCTACCTCCGCACTTATGCTACTGCTCCTAGCTGACATACAAGTTTCAACAAAATAGTGTAAGTAGAAAGGAAGGCTCCCCAATGGGGCACTTATATGCAAAAATGATCAAAGCAAAACTCCCAACAAGCAAATGATGAATAGTCTGATGGATGCATGACTAGCAATCAGGCTAGCTACGTGGTAGTCTGAGGATCCAAGCTTATATGTCTGTCTATATACCCAAACACATACGAGCTGAGGTCATGCATAAATTGTATGACCTAGGGAAGGTAAAGCTTTGGAACCCAGCTGAACGTCACTGGTGACAACCCATAATTCAGAAATACTGCAAAAATAACTTAAATCAGGACATCAACTTGTTCGCCTTCCTGAATTTGTGCACTCTAAGTACAACTAGAACTAGTGGCACATATCGAAAGGATGAAAAGCTTTCTCTGCTCTTTTGGGTTACCTCCAGTACAAGTTCTTTCTTCTCCACCTTGGAGGAAGAAAGATGTGAACTACAGCCAGACACACTATGGAGATCGCAATGGTGACCATATGACCCTGTCCCACTGTTATGGAGAATTACAGGCCACAACAGCAACAGAAAGTGCATCCTGAGTTAAGATGGGTGCTGTTAGAGTAGCCAAGGGTACCTCGTGTAAGACAGCATACAGTGTTAATATGGTATTCAAAACACATACAGGAATGACAGTGTTCACAACAATTGTCCAGTAAAGGCACCTACACAGACATAATCAATGTCTTCAGCAGCAACTGATCAACACTGGCCACTGAGGTCAGAAAAACAATCAGACCCACGATTGGCTGAGAGACCCTAACGGCAAAGGGGCTCAAACAATGAGAAGTATGACATTCAAAGCACCGCTCAGGACATTTGTGCCACAATCACTCTCGATTATTTAGCCCTGATGCGGTGGTGGTGCTGCGGTAGCATTGTCACCTCTCAGTAAGACGCTGTCCGGTTCGATTTTCAGCAAGAGCATCTTCTGTGTGGAGACATGCGTGAATGGGCGTACCTTTGTTGAAGGTTGTGCATCAGGGCTGGCAACTCGGCACATAAAAATCTACTGCCAATCATTAGCGGACCGGAGTTCCACTGTGGCGACCCCTAACCAGGAAAAGCCGAAAGACACAACAAAAACAACCAGTGACTGGAAAAAAAAACAAACCCTGATGATGATGGGAACTGCAGTGATATCAGCAACTTCAATGGTGGTGTTTATGGGCAAGACTTTTAAGAAAACAGCTGTAGTCTCTAAATAAGAAGTAATGCTATTGAAGTGCTTACTGATGTCCCTTCCAGTGTTTGCAGTTTCATCAGAATCAGCACTGTGACAGGGGCCAATAATGAGTAAGCAGTAAAACAGAGTAGACTACACATCTGCTCGAGCTATGGGGGGAAAAGGACATTTATTTGTACTTGCAGAACCACTCTCACCATCTTTCTGCAGTCAATGTCAGGGGTAACAGAGCAACTAGAGCCAAAATGGAAGGATCTGGCAGATCTGATGGACAAAGGATTACAGGAAACAAATCTGCAAAATTGCATCTCAGACAAAGACTTTGTATTGTTGTGATGGCCTAGGAGGCTGAACATCCATAACATTAACTGCGAATTTGGACACAACTGAGGAATCAACACAAACATTATCAGCATCTAGTCTTTGCTTCTACTGAGGAACAGGAGTAACTTCTTAGGAAGAGGATATTTTCTCCTCTTCCTCCCTCCTTCTTAGAGATTTCTCCTCAACCTTTTTTCTTTCCTTCTTTCTTTGGTCTGGACTGAAAGGATCCATCTTTGAACCCTTGAGAAGTGGAAACCTCTACTGGTGAGGAGTCAAACCTAGGTCATAAACCTTTCAATATTAATTTATTTGACACAAATGAAAATGTGTAGAGTCTACTTTTTGGCAAAAAGTAGAAACAAATGGAAAGATATGACCTGAAAAACGAGGTAGAATGTAAATGAAAGATGACCAATCCTGAAAGAGTGCAGCAACTACAAATCTGAAGATTTTTTTCTTATAAAGCACAAAGTTGTAGCCAGGAGACACTTCTATACCTGATTTGATGAAGATAAACCAAGATCATGCTGGATCCACAGGACCAAATATTTCTTGACTTTGTGAATTCTAATACCCTGGAGCAGCTGGTTTGCACTGCACCAGGGGAACAGATATCCTTGATCTCATATTCTCAAATAGCACTACACCCCCCATGTGTGATGTCCTCAGTGGTAAGATCAGATCACAAATGGTCTCCCTGGAAATTAAGGTAAAATTAGATCCACCACTGAACCCTTAAAAAACTTTTCTAAGGCAAACTATCTCTTATTAAGAGAAAGCAGAGCTACATTCCAAGCTCCCCCAATACAGAAAACACAGAAGCTTATGCAGAGGAGTACACAAAAGCCCTATATGAGCCACATTAACACCTGCATAGAAATGGCAGTACCAAACCGAAATAAGCCTAGGTCAAACCGCAAAAACAAGCCAAGCTGGTGGACCCCTGGTCTTAACCTGTTGCACAACAAAGGAAAGAAAATCCTGTTGAGAAGTAAGAGTGAATGTGCACAACAGAGCAATAAGTCCCTCATTAGTGTAAACAAGTGAATCAGGGAAAGTACAGTTGTGTACACTTACCATAAATGTAGATGTTCGAGTGTATTCATTGTTGCAGTCATTACATTTGGGTAATTTGCTGGCAGGTTGCCCTCAGTCGGCCTGATTAACAAAGTCTTGGGTCCTGCGTCAGTTGCTGTCCCTTCTTCCATGATGTCAGGTCGTCAGGGGTATAAAACATGCATCCAACGCCATTACATCAGTTTTTCTTGCCCCAGATGTCAGGTGCCACCCGAATGGGGTGCAAATAAAATTAAAAAACACAAAAATATACCTCCAACCAAAAGTAAATACACCAAAAAGGCTTTTAAGCATAGTAAAATAGAGTAGAGGTATAGCCAGAGAAAATTAGGGGGCTGGAGGGAGGGTAACCAGGACTGCAACAGTGAATACACTCGAACATCTACATTTATGGTAAGTGTACACAACTGTACTATGTTCTTCATGTTTCACTGTTGCAGTCATTACATTTGGGTAGACTCCCAAAGCTATGGTTGGGAGGAGGAGTTTATACAGCATTAGGACCAGCTATAAAGCCCTGCAAGACAGCAATAGCAAAGGCAGTTCTGGATTTAGAGAAAATTGGTAAATAATAATGCTTGGTGAAGGTATGTGCAGAACTCCAGGTAGCAGCTTCTAGAATATCCCTGGTAGGAACACCTCTGAGAAAGGCTGCAGAAGTAGATGCAGCCCTGGTGGAGTGAGATATGATCCCCTGGGGGATAGGTTTTCCATGGTGCTTAGAGCAGAAATGAATGCAATGGCTTATCCATTTAGAAATGGTTTGTTTTGAAATAGCTTTCCCCTCTGCCCCTGCAGCAAATGTTACCAGCAATTGTTCAGATTTTCTTTGAGATTTAGTCCTGTTCAAATATAATCTAAGCTGTCTGTGCACATCCAAGGAATGCATAATCCATCCCCCTTTGTTCTGTGGATTGGGAAATAAGGTTGGCAAATGAATAGACTGATTAAGAGCCACACTGGAAACCACCTTGGACATGAAGGATGGATTGGTCCTCATAGATACCCTGTCCGCATGAAAGATGATGAAAGGCTCCACTGCCATAAGGGCCTGTAATTCAGATATCCTTCTAACTAAAGTGATTGCTAAAAGGAAAGCTGTTTTCCAAAAAGAAATTTTAAGTCTGCAGTAGCAGCTGGCTCGAAAGGAGGCAGAGTGAGCTTCTCCAAAACACAGTTAAGGTCCCAGGCAGGGGTAGCAGCTCTCCTGGGTGGTCTCAAGTTCTTTGCCCCTCTGAGATACTGCTTGAGCAGGGGATGAGAGAAGAGGGGCGGTCCTGTGTTATAGTGAGCTGAAATAGCTGAAGCGTGGATTTTAATAGAGGAAAAAGACAGGCCCTTGTGAAGCATCTCAGTTAAGTATTGCAAAATCTGAGGTAAACTGGGCACTGCTGTGCTCATCCCTAAAGATTGGTTCCAGGCACAGAATCTTTTCCATTTGTCAGCATAAGATTTTCTAGTACTAGGCCTTCTCGCCTCCAAGATGACATCCATCACAGGTTTGCTGAGGGATGACAAGGGTGAATTTAAGTGATCAGCCAGGCTGCAAGGCTCAATGTGGAAGCTAAAGGTGCAGAATTTGGTTCTCCTGCTGAGACAGCAAGGAAGGGGTCTGAGGCAGGTGCCATGGAGATATTTGTGACACACTGCGCAGGAGTGGGTACCAGTGTTGGCGTGGCCAGTCTGGAGCAATCAAAATCATTCTTGGTTTGTCCTGTTTGACTTTTAGCAGAACGTTGGAGAGCAGAGGCAGAGGGGGAAAGGCATAGACTGACAGGTTTTTCCAGCTGAAGGACAGAGCATGCACTTTCCAGGCTTCTTTGTGGGGAGTCCTTGTGCAAAACTTGTCCAACTGGTAGTTCTGGGGGGAGGCAAAGTACAGTTGTGTACCTACCATAAATGTAGATGTTCGAGTGTATTCACTGTTGCAGCCATTACTCTTGGGTTATCCTGTTGGAGGCTACCCGCAGTCGGCCTGAATTCCAAAGTCTAGGTCCGGCGTCGGTTGCTGTCGCCTCCTCCCTGACGTCAGTGCGCCAGGGGTATAAAAGATGCAGCAAATGCCATTTTCTTCAGTTTTTTCTTGCCCCAGATGTCAGGTGCCCCCAAAAGGGTAGGCTAAAAATATGTCAATAAAGCATGCATGCACCAAAGTAAATTATTCCTTCATCTACAAGCAAATACACCACATAGGTTGTATAGAATAGAGAAGTACAGATAAGTTCCAGCAAAGACGAGGGGGATGGAGGGTGGGTAACCTGGACTGCAACAGTGAATACACTCGAACATCTACATTTATGGTAGGTACACAACTGTACTATGTTCATCGTGTTTCACTCTTGCAGTCATTACAATTGGGTTGAATCCCAAAGCTAAGGTTGGGAGGTTGGAGCTAAATAGGATTAGGAGCGGCTATGAGGCCCTGCAGAACTGCAGTGGCAAAGCCTGCACTGAACTCCAGGTTGCAGCCTCTAAAATGTCTTTGGTTGGTACTCCTCTGAGGCAGGCTGCTGAAGTGACTGCTGCTCTGGTTGAATGTGGCCTAATGTCCTTAGGAACTGATTTGCCATGTTGTGAATAGCAGAAACGAATGCAGTGGCCTATCCACTTTGAAATAGTCTGCTTTGAGATGGCCTTTCCTTGTGATCCTGCAGCATATGCCACTAGTAATTGCTCAGTCTTTCAGAAAGCTTTGGTTCTGTCCAAGTAGAAGCATAGCTGTCTGTGCATGTCCAAAGAATGCATAAGTCTCTCATCCTTATTCTGTGGGTTTGGATAAAAGGTAGGCAAGTGAATAGTTTGGTTAAGGGCCACACTGGACACTACCTTAGGCATAAATGTCGGGTTTGTCCTCAGAGAAACCCTATCTGGATGGAAAATGATAAAAGGTTCCAGAGCCATGAGTGCCTGTAGCTCTGAGACTCGTCTTGCAGAAGTTATTGCTAGGAGCAGAGCTGTTTTCCAAGATAAAAATTTTATATCAGCTGTAGCGGCTGGCTCAAAAGGAGGCAGGGTGAGTTTTTCCAAGACATAATTGAGGTCCCATGTAGGTATTGGTGATCTCCTTTGAGGCCTTAAGTTTTTGGCTCCTCTGAGGTACTGCCTTAGTAAAGGATGAGAAAAAATAGGTGGCTCTGTACTGTAATGAGCTGAAATGACAGAGGCATGAATTTTAATTGATGAAAAGGATAGGCCTTTGTCCAGCATCTCAGTTAAGTATTGCAAAATCTGAGGAATATTTGGTACAATCGTGTCAATTCCTTGTGCCAGGTTCCAAGCACAGAATCTTCCATTTTTCAGCATAAGATTTTCTGGTACTAGGCCTCCTGGCCTACAAAATAACATCCATCACCGCTTTAGAAAGAGGGGTGTTTACATTATCCGCCAAGCTGCCAGATTTAAGGTCTTGATTTGGCTGTGCAGGATCTGATTGTTTTGTTGGGACAGTAAGTGAGGAATATGAGGTAATGTCCAGGCTGGGCAATGAGACATGTTCCTTAGGATTAGGTACCAGTGCTGGTGGGGCCAGTCTGGGGCAATCAGTATCATTTTTGGCTTCTCTTGTCTAATCCTTTAGGAGTACCTTGTGGAGGAGAGGCAGTGGAGGAAAGGCATATACTGTTACGTTTTTCCAGCTGAAAGATAGAGCATCCACTCTCCATGCTTGCTTGTGATAAGGCCTTGTGCAGAATTCTCTGTAGTTGGCAGTTGTGAGGGGAGGCAAATAGATCTATGTCCGGGCATCCCCATTTCCTTGTTATCATGCTGAAGACTTGCGGATCCAATTTCCACTTGTGGAGATCCATGAGGTTTCTGCCTAGTTTGTCTGCCAGAGTATTTATCTTTCCTGGCAGGAATTGTGCCTGCAGATGTACTTGGTAAGTCAATGCTGTGTCCCACAAAGTCATGGCTAGTCTGCAAAGGGGGCAGGAATGAGTGCCTCCCTGCTTGTTTACGTACCACATGACTGTAGTATTGTCCGTCTTTATCAGTAGTTGTCCCGGATGAAGTTGATCCTTGAAGGCTGTCAGGGCATTCTGAACAACTAGCATCTCTTTTTGATTGATATGTAGATGCATTTGGCTTGCGGACCATGTGCCCTGAATACATCTTCCTGCCATGTGTGCCCCCCAGGCATAATCTGATGCATCTGTTGTTAATGTCTGCCTGGCTGTGGGTAAAGTGACTGGCTGCCTCTTGTTGTGGTGACAGGCCTTTGCCCACCATCGAAACTCCTGTTGCAGGCAGGGAATGAGGGTAATTATTGTTTCCAGGCTGTGGCAATGCTGAGTCCAAACACTTTTTAGATACCATTGAAGTTTCCTCATATGCAGTCTTGCATATGGAATTAGCAGAATGCAGGATGCCATGAAGCCCAAAGCCTGCAGAATTTTTCTTGCAGATAACTGGGCCTTTGTTGCCAACAGTTTGAAATAAGTAGTCAGTTGCCTTTGTTTGTCTGGCGTGAGATAAGCCATATGGGCAGTTGTATTTAAGTTTGCACCCAGGAATATTACCTCTTGAGAGGTTACTAGTTTTGATTTCTTTTCGTTTACTGTGTAGCCTAGGCATGTTAGTAATCTTTTTAAAAACGCCAGATGCTGTAATAGTATGTCCTTGTTCTCTGCTTGAATGAAGCAGTCGTCCAAGTAAGGATATATTTGTGTTCCTCTTTGTCTGCAGAATGCAATTACTGGAGCCAGGCATTTTGTGAAGACCCTGGGCGCAGTAGATAAGCCAAAGGGCAGTGCAGAGAATTGGTAGTGCATTGAGCCAGCTAGGAATCTGAGGTATCTTCTGCATGATTGCCTGATTGGGACATGCAGGTATGCCTCTTTTAGGTCTAAAGTCACAAACCAAGCCTTCTTGCCCAGCATAGGCAGAACCTGCTGCAGAGTCAACATTTTGAATTTTGGGATATCCAGACGTGTTTAGAATAGATAGGTCCAGTATTGGTCTCCAGGCTTTGTCCTTTCTGGGCACCATGAACAGTCTTGAGTAAAATCCTTGACCCTGCTCTTGTTCTGGCACTTGCTGAATGGCCCTCATGTCAATGATTGAAACTTGCTTTTGTGCCTCCGCCCATTGATTTTTTGGCAGGTCTGGCAAACCATGTGCCCTTGGCAGGGTATGAAAGTGAAACTTGTAGCCTTCTGACACTATGTTCAAAACCCATTTGTCCCGGGTTACTATGTGCCAATTTTGATACTAGAGAAATACGCATTAACACAACACGCTATATGCTTTATATGATTATTTGATGAAAAAGTGCTAGTTTTCCCCCTAATGGTGCTGCCAGAAGATAAATGCTTGGCGCAGGCAATGGGAAGTCATTGGGACCGTTTCCTGTATGGCTGTGATTTGTCTTCTCCACTTTTGGAGGTAGAAGCACCCCATTGTTTAGACCTGTATGTGCCTTGGGGCTGGGATCTGCCTCTAGGGCGTCTGTATCTGCCTCTGACACTGGAAAGGACCAATTTTTTATAGGCCAGTATCTGCTAAATCTTGGTGGCTGTACCTGTAAGAAATCCTTGACTGTTTGCATAGATTTAGCTTTGTCCTCCTTTTTCTTCAACACCTCCTCTGCTTTAACACCAAACAAGGTATCATGCTGTAATAGTAGAGCATCTAATAATTTTGCTTTAACATGATCAGGCAAATTCTGTTCCTTTAACCAAGCATGCCTCCTGATGACAGAACCCGTAACAGTGGCCCTGCAGGAGGCCTCCAGAGAATAAAAACCACATTGCAAAGTATGCTTTCCAACTTGTTCAGCTGCATGCAATAAATCCTGCGTGTCTTTGTTTCCTGCACATTCAGAATTTGTCACCATTTTCTGTTTAAGCAGTGACATAATATACTGCTGATATTTCAGCATATGAAACTGACAATTTAAAGCCCTTATAGCCAAGGTAGCAGAAGTGTAAATCTTTTTTCCCCATCTGTCCAGGGCCCTAGAATCCCTGTCAGAGGGGGTAGGGTTTTTTGCAGTGGAAGCCTTGACCCCTTTGGGACCCTGAGAGATAGTTTCTGGGTCAGCAGCAGGGTTTTTAAAAAGAAATTTATGTGAATCAGGAACCCTGTAATATCTGTCTGGCTTAACAGGAGGTGGAGGCAAGGAGTCAGGAGTCAGACTGGACTCTGAGAAAACATCATCTACAATGTCTAACACAGGTGGAATAGCAAGGGGCCTGTGCTGAGGCAGTAAAAGGAAGTATCTGAGCCTTTTCTTAGATTCTGAATAATCTTGGCTCTCCCAGTGGAAATGCTCCGTCATGGTATGCAGAGTTTCCCCAAAAGAATAATCCTCAGGAGGAGAGGCTGAAGGGGATAGATTCTTCAGCATCATAGGTTCATACTAGGCTATCTGCCCTAGGGCATTTATAAGCCTAGCCAAAGTGTGTTTGGCTTTTGCCACCCATTTTAATTACACGATGTCGTCTGATAGCCATCCGACTACCGCAATTCACAAGAAACGCAAAGAAAAAGAAAAGGACAAGCATCCGAGGTCCAAAACTGATGACGAGGCTTCTTCTAAATCAGTCGCCCAGAATCCTCATAGGGAGGAAGGGAGTATTCCTGATCAGAAGAGGAATCAGATGAAATGGAAACCTGATCTGAAGATTCATATTCTGTCTCTTGCCTAGGCCTCTTATCAGGAGGGGGATGGGAACCCCTGATCAAAGTAATTAGGTCTTCGGCCATTTTGAGCATCTGTTTTTTAGGCATGGAGGCCTGTCCATGGGTCTGTTCTACTTGTTTGGGTCTGTTCTACTTGTTTCTTTGCCTTTAAAGGTGCTTTAGTCTTTGCCTTTGAAGCTGAAGTCTTTTTTACATATAATTGTGTAGGCCTGAAAACACCCTCAGAAGCCGATGCCTGCTCAGCGGCTCCGCACCCATCTGAGGGAATAGTTTCTGAGGTTCCAATACCTTGAGTTTCCAGCGGCCTAGTCGGTTCCACGTGGGAGTCGGTAGCGGCCTGCGGCTCTAAAGTAGCGGGCGTCAGGGGCTGCGAAAGCGCCTCACTGAGAACCGCCGAACCGGCAACTGGTTTAGAAGAAGCCTCGTCATCAGGTTTGGACCTCGGATGCCTGTCCTTTTCTTTGCGTTTCTTGTGAATTGCGGTAGTCGGATGGCTATCCGACGACACTGTGTAATTAAATCTTCTGCCAAAATAGTGAAATGCAAAATCGTTCTGACGCTTAATAGTGCGTTAGTTAAATCTAGCACAGAACCGACAATTAGCAACGTCGTGGTCAGGGCCTAGGCAAGGAATACAGTAGGAATGAAAGTCCTTATGAAGTATTTGCTTACCACAAGAAATACAATTATTAACTTTTTCTGACATCGGTCTGGAGCAAGAAAAAAGTTTCCCCAATGGGGTACTTAGCTTTTAATGAAGACTTCGGATCTGAAATTCGAACACAAAAATCTCAGGAGTCGGCCGACCGGCACTTGCGAACTGCTTTTGCTTCGGGCACCGCGTGGCAAGAAAGACTAAAGAAAATGGCGTTTGCTGCATCTTTTATACCCCTGGCGCACTGACGTCAGGGAGGAGGTGACAGCAACCAACGCCGGACCTAGACTTTGGAATTCAGGCCGACTGCGGGTAGCCTGCCAACAGGATAACCCAATTGTAATGACTGCAACAGTGAAACACGATGAACATCTATATCTATGTCTGGGCTCCCCCATTTGCTTGTCAACATGTTGAAAATCTATGGTTCCAGTTTCCACTCGTGTGGGTCCATGAGATTTCTGCTTAGTCCGTCTGCCAGTGTATTCAATTTTCCTGGCAGGAATTGAGCTTGTAGGTGCACTTGGTAGCTAAAGGCTGTGTTCCACAATGCCATGGCTAGTCTGCAGAGGGGGTAAGAATGTGTACCCCCCTGCTTGTTTATGTACCACATAACCGTGGTGTTGTCCATCTTTACCATTAGTTGTCCTGGAAGAATGTAGTCTTTGAAGGCTGTCAGCGCATTCTGTACAGCTAACATTTCTTTTTGATTGATATGTAGGTGCATTTGATTTGGGTTCCATTTGCCCCGAATGCACTTCCCTGCCAGGTGAGCCCCCCCCATGCATGGTCTGATGCATTTGCAGTTATGGTTTGGGCAGCAGGGGGTAGTGCGAATGGTAGTCCCTTGTTTTGGTGGCAGGCCTCTGGCCACCATAGGAATTCCAGGCGTAGGCAAGGTATGATAGGAATCATTGTTTCCAGGCTGTGACAATGTTGACTCCATAGACTTTTTAAGTACCACTGTACTTTCCTCATATGCAGTCTTGCATATGGAATTAGAAGAATGCAGGAGGCCATGAACCCCCAGGGTTGCAGTATTTGTCTTGCAGATAGCAGGGTTTTTGTGGCCACTTGTTTAAAGTAAGTTACCAAATGAATTTGCTTCCCTAGCGTGAGGAAAGCCATCTGGCCAGTTGTATTCAAGCTTGCACCCACGAACGTAATCTGTTGAGAGGGTACCCATTGTGATTTTTTTCATTTATGGTGTATCCCAGGCACATTAGAACTCTTCTTACAAACGCCAGATGATTTAGAAGTATGTCCTGTTTTTCTGCCTGAATTAGACAATCATCCGGGTATGGATATATTTGAATATTTCTTTGCCTGCAAAATGCAATAACTGGAGCCAAGCACTTTATGAATACCCTGGGCACAGTAGACAAGCCAAAGGGCAATGCCGAGAACTGATAATGCAAGTAGCCTGCTTTGAAGCATAGGTATCTTCTGCAAGATTCCCTGATTGGGATGTGTAGGTATGCTTCTTTTAAATCTAGAGTTGCCAACCAGGCATCTTTGCCTAGCATAGGAAGTAACTGGTGAAGTCAGCATCTTGAATTTTGGAATGTCCAGAAAGGTGTTTAGAGTAGACAGGTCCACAATTGGACGCCATGATTTGTCTTTTCTGGGTAACAGAAAAAGCCTGGAATAGAAACCTTGTCCCTTTTCCTCTTCTGGTACTGGTTGTATAGCCCACATGTTTAAGAGGGAAAGTACTTGTTTTTGAGCCTCTGCTCACTGATTTAGGGGCAGGTCTGGCCACCCGTTTGGTGTTGGCAATGTGTGGAAATGAAATCTGTATCCCTGGGACACTATATTTAAAACCCATTTGTCCTGGGTTATGAGTTCCCAGTTCTTTGCATGAAGAGCAATCTTTCCCCCCAAAGGGGCAGCTAAAAGGTAAGTGCTTGGTAATTTTAAAAGGAAGTCATTGAGACGGTTTACCATAGGGGGGTGTCTTGATATTTCCAGATTTGGAAGTGGAGGCCCCCCATTGCTTAGTTCTGAGAGTTCCCTGGGACTGAAACCTGGTGCTTTTGGTGTGTCTGGATTTGGCTTGAGAGGATCTGGAAGGAGCTGGAAAAGACCAATTCTTAGTAGGCCAGTGTCTACTAAATCTTGGAGGTTGCACTTGTAAGAAATCTTTAACAGTTTGCATAGATTTAGCTTTATCTTCCATCTTTTTTAGAACTTCTTCAGCCTTATTGCCAAACAGACGGTCCTGATTTAAAGGAGCATCCAACAATTTCACTTTAACATGATCAGGCAAAGATTGCTCCTTAAACCATGCATGCCTTCTAAGCACAGACCCAGTAACAGCAGCACTGCAGGAGGCCTCTAAAGAATCAAAACCACATTGCAAAGTATGTTTTCCAACTTGTTCAGCAGAAAGCAATAAATCCTGTAAATCTTTATTTTCCACACAGTCAGGAATCAACATCATTTTCTGTTTAATCAGTCCAATAACATGCTGTTGATATTTTAACATATGAAATTGGCAGTTTACAGCCCTGATTGCCAAGGTTGCAAAAGTATAAACCTTCTTACCACATCTATCCAGCGCCCTGGAGTCTCTATCAGAAGGGTAGGATTTTTAGCAGTAGAAGCCTTAATGTCCTTGGGCTCCTGAGAAATGGTTTCTGGGTCTGCAACAGGATTTTTGAAAAGGAACTTGTGGGACTCAGGAACCCTGTAGTATCTTTTAGGAACCCTGTAGTATCTTTCAGGTTTACTAGGAGCCGGAGGCAGGGAATCAGGGGCCATACTGGATTCCGAAAACACATCATCAACAATGTCTAGTACAGCAGGTATAGCCAAGGGCCTATGCTGAGATAGAAGAAGGAAATCCCTAAGCCTCTTCTTTGAATCACAGAATTCCCAACTTTCCCAGTGGAAATGCTCCCCTTAAGGTATGTAAAGTTTCCCCAAAAGAAAAATCCTCAGGAGGGGGAAACAGAGGGAATGGAATCCTCTGCATCAGAATCCTCATAAGTAGCTATGGACAAATCCAGGTCATTAGAAGAATCAGAAGAAAGAGAAACCTGATCAGAAGATTCATAATCACGCGCAGCCCTAGGCCTCTTGGGGGAGGGGGGGGGTTGACTACTCCTGATTACAGTAATTAGATCTTCAGCCATTCTGATCATTTGTTTTTTAGGCATACAGGCCAGAACACGTGGCCTGGGCATCGTTTTATTAGACATAGATCAAGATTTAGGCCTTAGTAATGAAGGTGGAGTCGATTTAATATGCAAGTCTGTAGGCCTGAATACACCCCTCAGAAGCCGGTGCCTGCACAGTGGCTTTGGACCAATCCAAGGTAGAGAAATCTGCAGGTACTATAGGTGAAGCCTCTCGCGACATACCGGACTCTGAATGGGTCTCAGTAGAGGCCTGCGAATCAGAAGTAGCAGGTATCAGGGGCTGTGAAAGCGCCTCACTGAGTACTGGCGAACTGGCAACTGGCTTAGGAGAAGCGTTGTCGGCAGTTTTGGACCTCGGCGGCCTGTCTCTGTCTTTATCTTTGCATTTTTTTGGAATCCCAGTAGTCGGATGGCTAACCAATGACATTTCTGGATAATTAAACCGAGAATCGAAAAATTTAGAGGCAAAAAAAGTACCGATGACGGATAGTGCGCTGATTAAATAAAGCACAAAACCAACAGCAAGATACGTCGTGGTCAGGGCCTAGGCAAGGAATACAGTATGAATGAAAATCTTTGTGAGGTATTTGCTTTCCACAAGTAATGCAATTATTAACTTTTACTGACATCGGTAAGGAGCAAGGAAAAGTTTCCCCAACGGGGTACTTAGCTTTAAGTTGAAGACTTCGGTTATGAAACTCGAAAACGAAAATTTCAGGAATCGGCCAACTGGCACTTTTGAAGTGCTTCTGCTTCAGGCACCGCACGGCAAGAAAGACTGATGTAATGGCGTCAGATTCATGTTTTATACCCCTGACGACCTGACGTCATGGAAGAAGGGACAGCAACTGACGCAGGACCCAAGACTTTGTTAATCAGGCCGACTGAGGGCAACCTGCCAGCAGATTACCCAAATATAATGACTGCAACAGTGAAACACGAAGAACATCTAGTCATATCTCTGAAAGTAGACTGAGGTAAACAACAGCCTCCAAAGCTAAGGATAACCATAAGGCATTTTTCAGTTATGTCTGCAATCCTAAGGGCAACAACCAAGCAATGAGCGGAATTAGTTATAGATGGCATTTCTTACACTCAGCCAGAATGCTGGCCAGTAAATTCAGCCCAGACTTCACTTCCCCATCACCCCCAGTTGTCCCCCAAGAAATACCCTCCACCACTCCTCTGCCAATTATCACCAATGAACAGTTAGCCATGGTGCTCTCAAAAGCTAAAAACACTATCAATGCAGCCCGATGATATACCTGGTTGTCTCTTGTATAGCTTACATCAGGACCTATCAGTCCCAATAGGATCTCTATTTAACCACAGCATCTGGACCAGCTTTGTTCTGATATACTAGAGAACAGCTGTGGTCACCCCCCCTCTGCATAAGGGAGGACTGTCAACTGACCCGGGTAATTACAGATCGATATGCTTGACTAGCATACCTCTCAATCTCTTAGAGAAAGAAATCTGAACAAAGCCATAAATAATGTGGGGACAAAAGCCCAAAAATAGGGACACTTTTTTAAATATTGGTCTTAGAAACTTGATAGAATAACAAGTACTGCATTGACCCACATTTCCTGATGGGTATGAAGTCTGAAACTCGAATGCCTGTCATTAGTTTCTGACTTTAACACTCAATGATTTGCCATAAAAACACAATTTTATGAGAAACAGACCACATATACGAGGCAAAAATCTGGACATTCTGCAAAAATCTGTAGAGTTGAGAGGTATGTTGACTAGTCTTGTTTGTAAGGCCATGGAAAGAAAATCATGGACCTGATAAATAAAGACAAAGAAAATCTCCAAATACTGTATCTGCCCCAACTCAACTTTGTCAAGGGCAGGTCATGCCAAATAAATCTGGTGGACTTCTTTGAGAAAGTCACTAACACCACGGATGAGGGCAAAACAGTGTATACTGCCTAACTCGACCTGGCCAAGGCATTTCACACAATTCCGACTCGGGTATTATAAAGTAAACTCACAAAACTAGGCATAAATCCCTATGTCACTAGATGGACAGACAAAGTACAGTTGTGTACACTTACCATAAATGTAGATGTTCGAGTGTATTCACTGTTGCAGTCATCACATTTGGGTTATTTGCCTGCAGGTAGCCCTCAGCCGGCCTGAATACCAGAGTCTTGGAATTTCTGCATCGAATGCTGTCGCTCTTCCATGACTGCAGGTCATCAGGGGTATAAAACATGCAGCCGATGCCATTACATCAGTTTTTCTTGCCCCAGATGTCAGGTGCCCCCAAAATAGAAAGCAATTATATGGTGTGGCACACCCCCAGCAAAAAGAAAGTACACATAGTATAAGATATGCCAAACCAAAACGGATAGGTGAAAGCAAAGACAATCAGGGGGCGGGAGGGTAACCAGGACTGCAAAAGTGAATACAATCGAACATCTACATTTATGGTAAGTGCACACAACTGAACTATATTCTTCGTGTTTCACTGTTGTAGTCATCACATTTAGGCTGATTTCCAAAGCTAAGGAAGGGTGGATGTAGATTAGGAAGCATTAGGGCTAGCAATCAGGCCCTATAAGACTGCTGTGGCAAATACAGCTCTGGATTTAGAAAAGATAGGCAAGTGGTAATGCTTGGTGAAAGTGTATACAGAGCTCCAGGTTGCAGCTTCCAGAATGTCCCTCGTAGGGACTCCTCTGAGAAATGCAGTAGAGGTAGATGTAGCCCTACTGGAATGTGTTCTTATCCCCTGTGGGGTAGGTTTTCCATGGTGTTTGTAGCAGAAATTGATGGAGTGTGCTATCCATTTGGAAATGGTTTGCTTTGAAATGGCCTTCCCCTCTGCCCCTGCAGCAAAGCTGACTAACAGCTGGTCAGATTTTCTGAGAGGCTTAGTTCTGTCCAAACAGAATCTAAGCTCTCTGTGCACATCCAGAGAATGCAGTATCCTTTCCCCTTTATTCTGGGGATTAGGGAAAAAAGTAGGCAACTGAATGGACTGGTTTAAAGCCACACTAGAAATCACCTTGGGCATAAAAGATGGGTTAGTCCTGAGGGAAACCCTGTCAGCATGGAAGATAATGAAGGGTTCCACTGCCATTAGAGCCTGCAGTTCAGACACTCTTCTAGCTGAAGTATTGGCTAGAATTAAAGCTGTTTTCCATGAGAGGAATTTTAACTCTGATGTAGCAGCCGGTTCGGGGGGGGGGGGGGTTAGCTTTTCCAAAACAAAGTTAAGGTCCCAGGCTGGAGTGGGAGTTCTCCTGGGGGGGGGGGTCTTAAAATTTTGGCCCCCTCTAAGGAATTGCTTTACCAGATGATGAGAAGAGGGGTGGCTTAGTATGATAATGAACTGAGATGGCAGAGGCATGAATCTTAATTGACAAGAAGGATACGCCCTTGTGGAGCATTTCTGTTAAGTAAACGAGGTAAGCTGGGCACAGTTGTGCCCATCCCCTGAGACTGGCTCCAGGAACAGTGTCTCTTCCACTTTTCTGAATAGGACTTTCTAGTACTAGGCCGCCTTGCCTCAAGAATTACATCCAGCACCTTCTTACTGAGGGTTGCTAGTGGTGAGTTCAAGGGATTAGCTAGGCTGCAAGGTTCAGGGTCTGCGACTGAGGGTGCAGAATTTGGCCCACCTGCTGGGACAGTAGGGAAGGAGTCTGAGACAGGTGCCATGGTTGTAGCACTGTCAGAGGGTACCAGTGCTGGCGTGGCCAGTCTGGTTCAATCAGTATTGTCCTTGGCTTGTCCTGTTTGATCTTTAGTAGAACTTTCGAAAGGAGAGGCAGAGGGGGAAAGGCATAGACTAAGAGGCATTCCCAGGTAAAGGACAGAGCATCCACTTTCCAAGCTTGGCTGTAAGGAGTTCTCGTGCAGTATTTGTTCAATTGACAGTTTTGAGGGGAAGCAAACAGGTCCACCCCTGGTGTCCCCCATCTATTCCTCAAAAGCTTGAATATTTTTGGTTCCAGTTTCCATTCGTGTGGGTCCATGAGATTTCTGCTTAAGTCGTCTGCCAGTGAATTTAGTTTGCCTGGCAGGAATAGAGCTTGTAGGTGCACTTGGTTGCTCAAGGCTGTGTTCCATAGAGCCATGGCTAGTATCCAGAGTGGGTAGGAATGGGTTCCCCCCTGCTTGTTTATGTACCACATAACTGTGGTGTTGTCTGTCTTTACCAATAGTTGTCCTGGAAGAATAAGGCCTTTGAATGCTGTCAGAGCATTTTGTACCGCTAACATTTCTTTCTGATTGATATGCAAGTGCATCTGCTTTGGGTTCCATTTGCCCTGGATGCACTGACCTGCCATATGAGCCCCCCATGCATAGTCTGATGTGTCTGTTGTTAGGGTTTGGGCGGCAGGGGATAGAGTGAAAGAGAGTCTCTTGTTGTGGTTGCAGGCCTCTGCCCACCAAAGGAACTCTGCCCTTAGAAAAAGAATGATAGGAATAATTGTTTCCAGGTCCTGAGAATGTTGACACCATAGACTTTTTAGATACCACTGAAGTTTCCTCATATGCAGTCTTGCATATGGAATTAACAGAATGCATGAGGCCATGAACCCTAGGGATTGCAGTATTTTCCTTGAAGATAGCTGGGTTTTGGTGGCCAGTAGATTGAAGTAGCTTGTCAAATAAATTTGTTTCTCTGGAGTGAGGAATGCCACCTGGGAAGTTGTGTTCAAGCTTGCTCCCAGGAATACAATCTGTTGGCAGGGTACTACGTGTGATTTCTTTTCGTTGATGGTGTAAGCCCAGTGAAGTTAGAAGTCTCTTTACAAATGCCAGGTGCTGTAATAGCAAGTCCTGACTTTCCACCTGAATCAGGCAATCGTCCAAGTATGGGTAAATCTGAATACTTTTCAATGCAAAATGCAATGGCAGGAGCTATGCACTTTGTGAATACCCTAGGCGCAGTAGATAAGCCAAAGGGAAGTGCAGAGAACTGATAGTGCATAGAGCCTGGTAGGCTAAAAATTATGCCAATAATTATGCATGCAGTAAATAAACATTTCCTTCATCTACAAGCAAATACACCACATAGGTTGTATAGGATAGAGAAGTATAGATAAGTCCCAGCAAAGAAAAGGGGGATGGTGGGTGGGTAACCTGGACTGCAACAGTGAATACATTCGAACATCTACATTTATGGTAGGTACACAACTGTACTATGTTCATCGTGTTTCACTGTTGCAGTCATTACTCTTGGGTTGAATCCCAAAGCTGAGGTTGGGTGGCTGGGCCTAAATAGGAGAGGCTATAAAGCCCTGCAGAACTGCAGTGGCAAAGCCTGCTCTGGATTTAGAGTAGAGAGGTAAATGGTAGTGCTTGGTAAAAGTGTGCAATGAACTCTAAGTTGCAGACTCTAAAATGTCTTTGGTTGGGACCCCTCTGAGAAAGGCTGCTGAAGTGGTTGCTGCCCTGGTTGAATGTGGCCTAATGCCCTTAGGCACTGAATTAGCATGTTGTGAGTAGCAGAAACGAAAGCAGTGGCCAATCCATTTTGAAATAGTCTGCTTTGAGATAGCCTTTCCTTGAGATCCTGCAGCATATACCACTAAAGGTTGCTCAGTCTTTCTGAAAGCTTTAGTTCTGTCCAAGTAGAAGCGTTGTTGTCTGTGTATGTCCAAAGAATACAGGAGTCTCTCACCCTTACTCTGTGGGTTTGGATAAAATGTAGGCAAATGAATGGTTTGGTTAAGGACCACACTGGACACTGCCTTAGGCATAAATGTTGGGTTCGTCCTTAGAGAAACCCTGTCTGGATGGAAAATGATAAAAGGTTCCACAGCCATGAGTGCCTGCAACTCTGAGACTCGTCTTGCAGAGGTTATTGCTAGGAACAGAGCTGTTTTTCCAAGATAAGAACTTTATATCAGCTGTACTGACTGGCTCAAAAGGTGGCAGTGTGAGCTTTTCCAAGACATAATTGAGGTCCCATGCAAGTATTGGGGCTCTCCTTGGAGGTCTTATGTTTTTGGCCCCTCTGAGGTACTGCCTTAGCAATGGATGAGAAAAAATAGGTGGTTCCGTACTGTAATGAGCTGAAATGGTAGAGGCATGGATTTTAATTGATGAAAAGGACAGGCCTTTGTCCAGCATCTCAGTTAGGTATTGTAAAATCTGAGGAATATTTGGTAGAAACGTGTCAATTCCTTGTGCCTGGTTCCAAGCACAGAATATTTTCCATTTTTCTGGTACTGGGCCTCCTGGCCTCCAAAATAACATCCATCACTGCTTTAGAGAGGTGTGTGTTCTGAATGGCTACATTATCCGCCATGCTGCCAGATTTAGGGTCTTGAGTTGGCTGTGCAGGATCTGATTGTTTTGCTGGGTCAGTAAGTGAGGAATTAGAGGCAATGTCCAGGCTGGGCCTTGAGACAAGCTTTTTAGAATTTGGTACCAGTGCTGGCGGGGCCAGTCTGGGGCAATCAGAATCATTTTTGGCTTCTCTTGTCTGACCTTTAGGAGTACCTTGGGGAGGAGAAGCAGAGGAGGAAAGGCATATACTGTTAGACTTTTCCAGCTGAATGATAGAGCATCCACTTTCCATGCTTGCTTGTGATAAGTCCTTGTGCAGAATCTCTGTAGTTGGCAGTTGTGAGGGGAGGCAAATAGATCTATGTCTGGGCATCCCCATTTCTTTGTTATCATGCTGAAGACTTGAGGATCCAGTTTCCACTCGTGGGGATCTGTGAGGTTTCTGCTTAGTTCATCTGCCAGAGTATTTTGCTTTCCTGGCAGGAATTGTGCTTGCAGGTGCACTTGATAAGTCAATGCTGTGTCCCACAAAGTCATGGCTTGTCTGCAGAGGGGGTAGGAATGTGTGCCTCCCTGCTTGTTTATGTACCACATGACTGTAGTATTGTCCATCCTTATCAGTAGTTGTCCTGGATGAAGTAGATCCTATAATACTGCCAGGGCATTCTGAACAGCTAGCATCTCTTTTTGATTGATATGTAGATGCATTTGGCTTGGGGGCCATGTGCCCTGAATACATTTTCCTGCCATGTGGGCCCCCCAGACATAATCTGATGCATCTGTTGTTACTGACTGCCTGGCTGTGGGTAGGGTGAATGGCTGTCCTTTGTTGAGGTGACAGGCCTGTGCCCACCATCGAAACTCCTGTTGGAGGCAAGGAATGAGGGTAATTAGAAGTTATGTACTCACCATAACGTTCCATCTGAGTAGGTGTATTCATTTGTCTGCAACCTGTGGGTTATGGATCCGACATCGGATCCGAACCGGCATGGTTTTCCAGCTATGGATCCAAGCTCTCAGCTCCTCCCCTCACCCATAATGCCCTGCTCTACCCTCATGACCTCAGATCGAGTTTGCCAAAGCAACAACACCCTGAAAAGGGTAACATAGAATAAGCAGGAAACTGAAAGGCCAGGGGGATAGGAGGGCGGGATGGTTGCAGACAAATGAATACACCTACTCAGATGGAACGTTATGGTGAGTACATAACTTCTAAATCTGAAGTAGGATATTCATTTGTCTGCAACCTGTGGGACAGAGTCCCCAGCTACCTGAATCTTGGGCGGCCATCATGGAAGGATATTCCGAAGCACCGCTGAGCCAAAGGATGCTCTACCCCTAGATGCAAGATCCAACTTATAGTGGGAAATAAAAGTATGAGATGAAGCCCACGTGGCTGCTGCACAAATATCATCTAGAGGAACCCTAGCCTTGAAGGCTGCCGAGGTAGATACTGACCGGGTTGAATGGGCATGAACCCCTTCCGGTGCGGGCCTTCCTGAAGCTTGATAAGCCAATAAGATGCACTGTGAAATCCAGCGGGACAGAGAAACTTTAGAAATTGGCTTGCCCAAATTGAATTTTGCAAAGGAAATAAACAACTGGTCGGATTGCCTATGACCAGCCGTCCTGTTCAGATAAAATCTAAGTTGCCTGTGAACATCTAATGAATGGAGCTTATATTCACCCTTGTTTTCATATTTAGGGAAGAAAACAGGGAGGTTAATGGACTGATTGATGTTTGCTTCAGAAGCGACTTTAGGAAGAAAAGACGGGTTGGTCCTGAGGTAGACACGGTTCGGATGAAACACCAAGTAAGGAGGTTTAGCTGATAATGCTTGAAGCTCAGAAACTCTCTTGGCCGATGTGATGGCTACCAAAAAGGCTGTCTTGTAGGACAAGAATTTGAGATCCACCGTAGCCGCTGGCTCGAAGGCGGTCAAGGCCTGTAGAACCAGAGAGAGGTCCCAAGGAGGAACCGCTTGTTTTATAGGGGGCCTGAGAAGAAAAGTACCTTTAAGAAAAATCTTACACAATTTGGCTGACATAAGAGGATTAGAGTCATGGCCAATGTGATAATGAGAAATTGCCGCCAGTTGTACTTTGACTGTGGAACTGCTGGCACCATCGTTAAAGAGAGTGGTTAGAAATTCAAGCACTAATGGAAGAGGAGCCGTGAAGGGATTCAGGCCTTGCCGCTCCGCCCACAAAGAAAAACGTTTCCACTTGCTGCGGTAAACCTTTCTAGTGGATGGTTTATGAGCTGCCACCAAAATTGCCTTAACAGGTGACGAAATACCGGGAGTCCTGATCAAGAGTGGAACTGGAGCAGCCAAGCGGTCAGCTTCAGGTTGTCCAGATTTGGAGGAGGAATGCAGGATGGATGGGATATCAGATCCGGGATGGGATCTAGAATCCAAGGAGGATTCACCGAGTGAGACCTTAGGAAGGGGAACCAGATCTGTTGAGGCCAAAACGGAGCAATGAGAATCATTCTGCAACCCATCCGAGAGGCTTTCTGAAGAACTTGGAGCATCAGAGGCAAGGGTGGATAAGCATACAGAAGACCGGGTGGCCAAGCATGCACCAGAGCGTCTCTTGGGGAACCTCCGGGAGGAGGTATCAGAGCAAAAAAACTGTCGCACTTGGTGTTTGAGGGAGAGGCAAAAAGATCGCATGAAGGGGTTCCCCACCGTGCGAATATGCGTTCCGCTACTTGACAATTGAGAGACCACTCGTAAGGGGTCAGAATGGTGCGACTGAGCTTGTCCGCTAGGATGTTGGACCGACCCGGAATGTGCGTTGCTATTAGAAAGCGGTTGGTGGAGATTGCCCATTCCCAAACTCTCATGGCCTCTCGACAAAGAGGGTAAGACCTTGTTCCCCCTTGCTTGTTGATGTACCAGACCACAGACATGTTGTCCGATTGAATCGCAATTGTTCCCAAGGGAAGAAAGCCCTGAAGTGCTAGCAACGCTAAGAGCACTGCTCTCATCTCTAGAACATTGATATGCAGTAAGGTCTCTGAATCGTCCCAAGTGCCTTGGACGGTCCGACCCCCAAAGTGCCCCCACCCGAGGCGGAGGCGTCCGTGGTCACCGTGGCGAGGGGAGAAGCACAAAATGGGCCCTGTGGAGATCCGGGAGTGAAGCCACCACAAGAGGGACCGCTTGCAAGCCTTGCTGATCGCAATGGGATGATGCATGGGGAGAGCAAGGTATGACCACTGTACTAAGAGCGTCCACTGTAGAATGCGCATATTGAGCCTGGCAAGAGGAAGAAGTGCTATAGCAGATGCCATGGACCCTAGAGCCCTCAGGACCAACTCCACCGGAACAGAACTTGAGTGGAGAATGGCCCGCACCTGGAGCTGCAGATTCTGAATTCTGTCCGCAGTGAGGAAGGCTCGTAAACTCCTTGTGTCTAGCCTGGCCCCTATAAAATCTAAGAGCTGTGTGGGCGCCAGGTTGGATTTCTTTGTATTTATTGTGATGCCCAGAAGAGGAGCAAGATGGAGGAAGGAGTCTCGCGCCAATAAAAGTAGATGCCTTGTTGGGGCGGTAAGGAGCCAGTCGTCCAGGTAGGGAAACACCTGCACCCCCTGAAGCCTCAGGTGGGCCGCTACCACTGCTAATACTTTGGTGAACACCCTGGGGGCTGTGGTGAGACCAAAGGGAAGGACCCGAACTGGTAGTGACTGGCTCCCAGCCGAAGCGGAGGAACCTCCTGGAGCATCTGTCCATCAGGATGTGGTAGTCTGGCGTCCTTGAGGTCTATCGAGCACATCCAGTGATTTTCTCCCAGAAGGGGAGAATAGATTGCAGAGTGACCATTGAATTTTTCTTTGGGGACTGCCAGATTCAAGAGAGAGAGGTCTAGGATTGGTCTTAGTTCCCCGTCTTCTTTGGCACTAAAAGAACCTGGAGTAGAACCCTGATCCGACCTGGTCTGGGGGAACGGGCTGGATGGCTCTTTTCTTTAGCAGATGGCCAATTTCTGCCAAAGCGGCCTCCCGTTGACCGGGTGGGGCGTCTGGGAGGGACTTCAACTTTGGAAGGTGAAGGAAAGGGATGCGATATCCTCTGGATATGATTTGGAGAACCCAGCGGTCTGATGTTATGGACTCCCATGCCGCTAGGTGCCCAGGAACGTCCCCGACTGCCTCCAGAGTGGAGCAGTCGGGCAACCCTCAGGGTTGCTGCGGCCGTTCAGAGAAAGGTTCCCTGGACCCGAAGTTTCTGGGAGCCCCTCTGCCTCTAGGGCGTCCTCCCTGTCCTCCTCTGCCACGGAAGGACTGGTTGTCCGGAGCAGGCTGGGACTGCTGCGACTTCGGAACCACATCTTCTTCTGACCCTTTTGGTTCCTAGAGTAGGGCCTCTGGGGTGCAGAGAAGCGGATTCCGACGGCAGACAGCATCTTCCCGTCCTTCTCGCTCTGGGTCAACGTCTCGCGAACGGTTTTGCCAAAGAGAGCAGAACCATCAAAGGGGGCGTTCGCAAATGACGCTTTGAAGGGCTCAGAAAAATCGCAGTGACGGAGCCAGGCCTGACGTCTAGTGACTAGGCCTACCCCCGCAGCTCTAGCGGCGCCTTCCGTAGCGTGGGAGAGTAGCCGCATAGAGGTATTAGTAACTGACCTTAGAGTGGCCATACGGGTGGAGTGCAGAACCCTGTCCTCCTCCGAAATGGACTCTGGGGGAGATGCAGCATAATCTTTAATCAGATCTCGCTGCATCCTAATGACATGTGCCAAATAGTTCAGCGACCTTACCGAGAAGGTCGCTGAACTAAACATCCGCTTCCCCAAGCGGTCCATCATCCGAGACTCCTTGCTCGGGATGGACTGAGGACTCTCCTGAGCCAGTTCCCTCTTGGTGGCCGCCGTCAACATGGCATCTACCGGAGGCCCCTTACTCCAATGGGCACGGTCGGACGGTGGGCTAAGGATCCTATCGGGCCTCTTAGGAATTGGCTCCACGGTGTCCGGTTCCTTCCACGCCCTGGTGGTAATGAGGTCCACCAGGGGGTCGGCAGGAGGGGACACCCAAGAGGTAGACGGGCCCGCTTCAAATGCCTCCAAGAACACGGACTCGTCCGAGGAAGACTTGGGGGCAGACCACCCCCCCCTTATGCGGAGCATTTCCATGATGTCTCCAAATGAGACATCCTCGGGGGGTGACCGTGGGGAGCCTTCCCCTTCCTCCAAATCCGTGTCTTCTGTGAGAGACTCGGGGGAGTCAATGTGCCTCCTTTTGCACGTATGCTTGCGAGGGACACCCTCTGGGGGGCTGTCAGAGGAGTCCTCGCAAGCAGCAACTTGTTCCATTGGAACAACTTGGGGCACAGAAGCGGGCTGTCCCAGGGGCCGGATGGTGGAAGCCTGGCCCAGTGCAGAGGGAGCGCGGGACGGAGCCTGAACAAGTGCCGGGGTCCGGAGACCCTCAACAGGGCCCTCTCCACTACATCAAATGCCGAAGGGCCGACCTCGATCAAAGGATCCGACAATCGGCTCCCTCGGATCCGAAGAGTGGATCGGAGCCGGCGCCGGATCCGGGGACAGTGCGCTCCGACACAGACGGCGCCGAAGGAGCACTGATCCCCGGATCCGAGGCTCGGATCCAGGCTCGAGAGGTCGGATCCGATGCACTCGAGGGCAGGGTCGGATCCGGTACCAAGTACTATCGGCGCCGACCCACCCGAAGCTGCTCGGCTCCAGCTGCTCGAACCCGGTAGCGGGTCGGAGAAGGAGCAATAGGTTTGAAAAGGGTGTTGAGCTCCCCAGAGGGGGAGGCAAACACTCCCATCTGCATCTGGGCCTGGATGAATCTTCTCATCATCCGGTCCAGATCAGCATCGAAAGGCTATAAGTAGATCTCGACGAGGCTACCGAGGTAGGCCTGGAATGCCTCCTCGATAGCCTCGGAGATCGGGTCTCCTCCTCCTCAGGACCCGGTGAAAAGCACACTGGGGACCGGAGCCGAGAGGAGGAGACCGAGCCGACAACGGAGCCGGGAGAAGCCAGCTTGGCTGGCGGGCCGAAACAGAGGTCTCGGCCCGCCAGTGGTGCTTCTCCCTCCGGTCCTTTTTCTAGCATCCCTCTCCTCTCCAGAAACGGGAGGTTGAGTCCCAGGAGGAGGAGGGGTGCCACGGAGGAGAACGAAGCCACGGTTACCCGAGGAGGCGGAGGTCGGAGCCGAGTCCGGCGGTAAAGGCCCGCCAAGACAAGCTTGGACCTCCGCTCCTTAAGTGCCCTGGGGTTGAACCCTGCACAAATGGAGCATCCAGATGTGAGGTGTTCAACCCCCAGGCACCTAACACACCGAGTGTGGCCATCAGCCGGTGAAAGCTTATTGCCACACTCGGTGCATTTAGAGAATATAGATTTGGGCTGATCAGCCATCTAAATCTATACAGCTACTAATTAAAAGTAACTAAACAAATACAGACACACAGGCCCAACACACACACACTACGCCAACAGCGAGGGGAGGGAAAAAAAAATACTTAATTTAACTCTAAACAAAACTATCAAAGAGGGATACCTAAACTTCCACACAAATATGCACAAAAAACTTCAAAAAGTCTGAATTAACAGATATAAAATCTAGCACTTAGCTGAGAGCTATAGATACCAATCCAGTCACCAGCGCGGCAAACGAGATCTGAGGTCATGAGGGTAGAGCAGGGCATTATGGGTGAGGGGAGGAGCTGAGAGCTTGGATCCATAGCTGGAAAACCATGCCGGTTCGGATCCGATGTCGGATCCATAACCCACAGGTTGCAGACAAATGAATATCCTACTTCAGATTTAATGTTTCCAGGCTGTGACAATATTGAGTCCAAATACTTTTTAGGTACCACTGATGTTTCCTCATATGCAGTCTGGTATATGGAATTAGCAGAATGCAGGATGCCATGAAGCCCAAAGCCTGCAGAATTTTTCTTGCAGATGACTGGGTCTTTGTTGCCAACATTTTGAAGTAAGAAGTCAGTTGCCTTTGTCTGGCGTGAGATAAGCCATCTGGGCAGTTGTATTTAAGCTTGCACCCAGGAATATTATCTCTTGAGAGGGTACTAGTTTTGATTTCTTTTCATTTACTGTGCACCCTAGGCAAATTAATAACCTTTTTATAAACGCCAGATGCTTTAGTAGAATGTCCTTGTTCTCTGCTTGTATAAGGCAGTCGTCCAAGTAAGGATATATTTTAATTCCTCTTTGTCTGCAAAATGCAATTACTGGTGCCAGGCATTTTGTGAAGATCCTGGGTGCAGTAGATAAGCCAAAGGGCAGTGCAGAGAATTGGTAGTGCATTGACCCAGCTATGAATCTGAGGTATTTTCTGCAAGATTGTCTGATTGGGATTATGCAGGTATGCCTCTTTTAGGTCCCAAAGTTACAAGCCAAGCCTTCATGCCCAGCATGGGCTGAAGCTGCTACAGAGTCAACATTTTGAATTTTGGAACGTCCAGAAATGTGTTTAGAATAGACAGGTTCAGTATTGGTCTCCAGGCTTTGTCCTTTCTGGGTACCAAGAAAAGTCTTGAGTAAAATCCTTGTCCCTGCTCTTGCTGTGGTACTTGCTGAATGGCCCTCATGTCCATGAGGACAAAAAGTATTATTTTGTGTGTCCCTACCAAGCAAATGTAGATGGTAGTCCATTGCATTGCTGCAGTCCCGAATACAGAACTGCTCCTCGGTCGGCTGGGTCATTTATGGAGTTGACGCAGCGGGTCATGGCGGTGATCACGCGTCATAGGCCATGTCAGGGTATAAACTTTGAAAGAAGAAGGCCCAATCCTCAAAAAACACTCAAGCAAACACTCAAACCCCCTAACAAGAAAAAAATCTAACACTAACAAACACTAACTAATAATAATAATATAATACTAACACAAACACACAAAACCACACACAGGAGACACAGAAAAGGCACAAACACCCCCAAGCACAGAGAACATCTACATTAAGATGGCAGTCAAAAACTGTACTTATGTTCTTCTCACATTGCTGCAGTCAGTACATACCACATCACACTTGGGTAGATTCCCAAAGCAGAGGGGAGGATGGCAAAGAAAAGAGAGAAGCAAGCAGTGTCAAAATGCCTGTAGAGAATAGCAGTGGCAAAACCAACCCCTAGTAGAGTAGAGAGGAAGGTGGTAATGCTAGAGAAAAGTATGTACTGAACATCTTGTTTTTGTGCCTCTGCCCATTGATTGCGTGGCAGGTATGGCATACCTTTTGCCCTTGGCAGGGTGTGAAAGCGGAACCTGTAGCCCTGGGTCACTATATTCAAGACCCATTTGTCCTGGGTGATCATGTGCCAATTTTGAGAAAAAAGTGCTAGTTTTCCCCCTAAGGGGGCTGCCAAAAGATAAGTGCTTGGTGCTGGCAGAGGCAAGTCAATGGGACTGTAGCCTGTATGGCTGTGATTTGTCTTCTCCACTTTTAGAAGTAGAAGCGCCCCACTGTTTAGGCCTGTATGAGCCCTGGGGCTGGGATCTCCCCTCTGGGGTGTCTGTATCTGCCTCTTTGTGGCCTGTCTGACATTAGAAAGGACCAATTCTTTATAGGCCAGTTCCTACTAAATCTTGGTGACTGTACCTGTAAGAAATCCTTTACTGTTTGCATAGATTTCACTTTGTCCTCCATTTTCTTCAACACCTCCTCTGCTTTAACACCAAATAAGGTATCATGCTATAATGGAGCATCTAATAATTTTGCTTTAACATGATCAGGCAGATTCTGTTCCTTTAACCAAGCATGCCTCCTACTGACAGAACCCGTAACTGCGGTCCTGCAAGAGGCCTTCAGAGAATCATAACCACACTGCAATGTACGCTTTCCCACTTGTTCAGTTGCATGCAATAAATCCTGCATTTCCTTATTTTCTGCACAATCAGAATTTGACAACATTTTCTGTTTTAACAGTGACATTAAGTATTACTGATATTTAAGCATATGAAATTGACAATTTAAAGCCCTCACAGCCAAAGTAGCAGAAGTGTAAACCTTTTTCCCCCCATCTGTCTAGTGCCCTTGAATTCCTGTCAGAGGGGATAGGGTTTTTTGCAGTAGAAGCCTTGACCCCTTTGGGACCCCGAGAAATAGTTTCTGGGTCAGCAGCAGGGTTTTTATAAAGAAATTTATGTGAATCTGGAACCCTGTAGTATCTATCGGGTTAACAGGGGCAGGAGGTAAAGAGTCAGGAGAAAGGCCGGACTCTGAAAATATATCATCTACAATGTCTAACACAGGGGGAATAGCAAGGGGCCTGTGCTGAGGTAGTAAAAGAAAATCTCTAAGCCTTTTCTTTAATTCTGAGTAATCTTGGCTCTCCCAGTGGAAGTGCTCCCTCATGGTATGCAGGGTTTCCCCAAAAGAATAATCCCTCTGGAGGAGAGGCTGAAGGGATAGATTCCTTCAGCATCCGAATCCTCATAGGGAGGAAGAGAGTATTCCTGTTCCGAAGAGGAGTCGGAGGAAATGGAAACCTGATCCGAAGATTCATATTCTGTCTCTTGCCTAGGCCTCTTATCAGGAGGGGGATGGGAACCCCTGATCAAAGTAATTAGGTCTTCGGTCATCTTGAGCATCTGTTTTTTAGGCATGGAGGCCTGTCCATGGGATTGCTGTACTTGTTTCTTTGTCTTTAGTGGTGCTTTAGTCTTTGCCTTTGAAGCTGAAGTCATTTTTACATATAACTGTGTAGGCCTGAAAACACCCTCAGAAGCCGATGCCTGCTCAGCGGCTCCAGACCCATCTGAGGGAATATTTTCCGAGGGTCCAATACCTTGAGTTTCCTGTGGCCTAGTCGGCTCCACGTGGGAGTCGGTAGCAGCCTGTGGCTCTGAGGTAGCGGGCGTCAGGGGCTGCGAAAGCACCTCACTGAGAACCGGCAACTGGCTTAGAAGAAGCCTCGTCATCAGTTTTGGACTTCGGATGCCTGTCCTTTTCTTTTTCCTTGCGTTTCTTGTGAATTGCGGTAGTCAGATGGCCATCTGACATCGTGTAATTAAATCTTCGGCCAAAATAGTGAAATGCAAAATCGTACAGACGCTTAATAGTGTGTTGGTTAAATCTAGCACAAAACCTACAATTAGCAACGTCGTGATCAGGGCCTAGGCAAGGAATACAATAAGAATGGAAGTCCTTATGAGGTATTTGCTTCCAACAAGAAATACAATTATTAACTTTTTCTGACATCGGTCTGGAGCAAGAAAAAAGTTTCCCCAATGGGGTACTTAGCTTTAAATGAAGACTTCGGATCTGAAATTCGAACACGAAAATCTCAGGATTCGGCCGACCGGCACTTGCGAACTGCTTTTTCTTCGGGCACCATGTGGCAAGAAAGACTGAAGAAAATGGCATCGGCTGCATCTTTTATACCCCTGGCGCACTGACGTCAGGGAGGAGTCGACAGCAACCGACACCGTACCTAGACTTTGGAATTCAGGCCGACTGCGGGTAGCCTGTCAGCAGGATAACCCAAGTGTAATGGCTGCAACAGTGAAACACGATGAACATCACACCCCTAGGAGTAGACTCAGAGGTAAGGGATCTAGGTGCACAGGTACAGAGTAGCCTGAACTTTGACCATACGTGTCCACAGTGGTGAGGAAGTCATTCTATGTGGCAAAACTTCTAAGTAAAGGTACAGCATCCATGACCAGGGAGATTACAGCCCCATTGTACACAACCCTCATTAGACCAATAACAGAGTACAATGTGCCAATTGGAATGTACTTGACATGCCACTTACAATATCTGCAGCAACCTCAGAGGTTCCTCACTAAGAAAATACAGGGTGTAAACAACATGTCTTATGTGGCTAGACTGAAAGACCATTCCCATTACTCTGTGTCCCGTCCACTATTAAGAGGTGACCTATGCTTGACCTACAAGACACTCGCAAAAATTCAGCCTTGGTGGAGACGCTACAGAGAGGGTCACTCATTCTAGGGATCTAAACTTAGTCACTGAATCAAACAGAACATGCTGAAGAGACAGATACATGTCCCAGAGATTGCTCCTTCTTTGGAATAGGCTTCCTGTTCATGTAAAGCAGAGTCTTTCCCTGGCCATCTTCAAGACCAAGCTGGACTGATGGATGGGGAATCAAATTCACACCAGAGTTGGCATCATGTCCCCTATAGATAGTTATTGGAAAAATCTGTAAAATACTCATGGAATAGGCTCATGCCATCCTTCTGCCCCCCCAAGGGCCATACACTTGGTAAAATCGAGCTATATTGGCTAGGCTTGGAAAGGCGCTTGAGCTGTTAGCCTAGTAATATCCAATAAACCTATACAATGGTGCAGCAAAGTCTTCACAAAACCAATGCGCATAATCGCAAATATACACTATGGTGCAAAGGATGGGGGAGATAATTCTTTGCAGTACTAGTGTAGATAAATCTTCAAAATACAGAAAATCTAGTGAAGTGGAGTGGTACAGATGATGCACGGCTGTAAAGTATAGCGGCAAACTAAAGGGAAAATAACTGCATGACGAAAGAGGGCTAGAATCCAAAGGAACACTTCCATGGCCACATATACAGTCTGTGTGGAGTGGAGTGGTGTGTATTAGTAGCTCAAATATGCCCCACAATGACAGTGTTATTATGAATATGCAGGCCTTTGCTTACCAGCAAGATCATCGGGGAGGACTAGGCCTGGCAATCATTTCATAAACCACTTGATCAAAACACTCAAGATTACCAAACTATATAAAGTATTTATAATGAAGATGTTTAAACTTAGCCTAAAAAACTCTCTCGACAATTCCTGGACCTGCTATTGCTCGAGATGATATTTATTTTCCACACTCCTATGTCCTCTGGCCTTTCCCCTCTCATCCTCACCCCCTCTATCATCACTATAAGCTTTTCATTGCTCACCCCTCATAACGTCAGCTTATAGTCTACAAACTAACAAGAAATCTCCCCTCTCTCTTAGAACTACTTAACATAACCAAACTCAAAATCTCCTAGTAACATACCTCTCCTTTCTATTACTCTTTCTCTTTATCTCAACTATTACCTACTAAACCTTTTAAAGTCTTAGCATCACTCTCATCTTCACAGCCTTTTATTACATTATTTGTTCATTCTTTGTTCACCAAATGTTGCTACATAACTCTATGAAATGAGGTCTTGATGTTTTCCAATTTACAGTTTCCAAATCTATGACATGAAGTCTGCAATTTGCTGTTTACTAATTTGATGACATACTTACTGTATTTGTCTTAACATTACTAGTATAAGAACTTTTGTATTATATATTTACTGTTATTGTATGTTACTGTTTCGGAGCTTTTCTGCCCGGGCCTCCGCTAAAAATGGGTTTCTGACCCAGTCAGACTTTCCAGGTCACCAAATGTCAATCAATCAATAAATAAATAAATGAAGAGGAAAAACAAAACTAACTCGCTGTCCAGATAGCTGTTCTTCTCTCTGTGTCATTATTCTGTGCCGGGCAGCTCTTGATGTTGGCTTTACAGTACCACTTCCTAGAGACAGCATGGCAGGTCTACCATCATTCTGCGGTTCTTTGGGCTTCTTTTTCTTTTCTGGAATTCTCTCTGGAGCATTAGCTAGTAAAGCTACTCCTGTTAATAAAACAAATTTATTAACCTAGTTAGCAAATGAAAAATCAAGCAGAACAATGAATGAAAAGTCCTACTTAGAACTAGATTTGCTAAGACACAGAAACACATAAGTGGGCAGACAAGTTATGAAAGATGCAACTGTCCCCTGCATAATAGCAAATATTATGGACATGCACAGCATTTGGTAGCTGGAACCACTTTGTTAAACCTGGTGATTTAAGAAAGCCAGCAAACTCTGTAGGTATGATCAAATTTAGTAAAACACACAGCTATATGCAACAGCTCTATCATATTCTTGCTAATGGAGACAGTTAAGTTTCCCCAAGGATTTCTGCCTTGAGTAGGTTTTTCTCTGCCACTTTAAAAAACTTTGAAAATTTGATTAAAGCTGCCTCAGTTAAAGCTCAGTGACTTTCACAAATCTTTTCATGAAGGGAAAATGAATCAAAAGTGAATATAAACTGCACATTTCTTGACATTACGTATTAACCATCTACTTCCCACACAGTTCTTCACTTAATCATGGCTGTGTTGCTACCTGTTAGACTGGATGGTTCTTGACAAGTTAAGCTAGGGAAGGCCTGTACCTGAAGGCAGTTCCCTTATACTACAAGTTGGTACAACACGGTTTTGAAGAACATTCTGATGGGATGAGCAACACCGGAGAATTTCAGAGTACAGTGTTGCACTGCAGAAGCCAATAATTAAATAAGTAGGGTCTGCAAATATACCTACTATCAAATCTGAAATGGAGTGTCTTCTGTACTTACCTACATCGGCATGCTTCAATGCCCCAACATCATTTGTTCCATCGCCACACATCAAAGTAACATACCCAAGGCCCTTCAAGGTTGTAATGACAAACTCCTTAAAAACAGAAAAAATACAATTGTATGAATACATTCAACATGACAGCAAATGTTCAAACAATACAATCTCTACATCAGGATTTCATAATGTGATTGGGTATTAACAAAAGGGAGATGCTTGACTCCTCTGGCATGATATTTCAGCAGTTGGATGTCTACAGAGATAAGGAGATGCAGTTTCATGACACAGACATTACAGTTTATAAAAAACTGTGCATCAAAAGGACCATCATTACTTTTTGATGACAGGAAGCATCAGATAGAAAGTACTAACACATGCTCATGTCAAGAATAAAGGAGACAAAATGCCTAAACCAACCTAACTGCGTCCCACCCAACAGAAAAATTGACTTGAGAGAATTAAAACATTACAGCACAACTCCTACTACCAAACTAGTTGTACTTCAAAAAAATCAGAAGGAAATATACTGTGGGTTATGTAATAAAACATATGAGAACCAATATGGTGTATACATGATCAAAAATTGACTATATGCAAGCACAGTTGTGCAGGCAACTTACCATAACTGCAGATGTCACTGTGCAGGTAACTTACCATAACTGTAGATGGTACTGTATGGTCACTGTTGTCGTAACTTGCAAGGATCTCTGCTATTGGCTGTGTCTGATGTTGAGCTTACATTTAAGAGCTGAGCACCTTCATGGTTGGGCTGACACTGCCTTACCTCAGATGTCTTCACATACCTGGTATACAAATGGCATCTGACTGTGTCAGTTTTGGTTCTTTCTTGTCCAAGCAGGACACAGACATGCTTATGTCAGGGTCTGCTGGTCTGGTCTGGTCTGCACAAGGAGTACACCTGTGACATACAGAATACAACCCCACCCTTAAGAATAGTACAGCTGTGCACACTTACCATAAATGTAGATGTTCGAGTGTATTCATTGTTGCAGTCATCACATTTGGGTTATCTGCTTGCAGTAGCCCTCAGTCGGCCTGATCAGTCTTGGGTCCTGCATCGGTTACTGTCTCATCTTCCATGACGTCAGGTAGTTAGGGGTAAAAAGCATGCAGCCGACACCATTATATCAGTTTTTCTTGCCCCAGATGTCAGGTGTCCCCCTAATGGGAAGCAATTAAACATATATATGCAAGGTTATACCTCCAACAAAAAAAAAAAAGCAAATACACCAAAAAGCTTTTAAGCACAGTAAAGGAGAACAGAGTTATAGCCAAAATAAGTTAGGCGGCTGGAGGGAGGGTAACTAGGACTGCAACAGTGAATACACTCAAACATCTACATTTATAGTAAGTGTACACAACTGTACTATGTTCTTTGTGTTTAACTGTTTCAGTCATCACATTTGGGTAGATTCCCAAAGCGAAGGATGGGAGGAGGAATTTAAATAGCATTAGGGCCAGCTATAAGGCCCTGCAAGACTGCAGTGGCAAAGCCAGCTCTGGATTTAGAGAAAACTGGCAAATGGTAATGCTTGGTGAAAGTATGTACAGAACTCCAGGTAGCAGCTTCTAGGATGTCCCTGGTAGGGACACCTCTGAGAAAGACTGTGGAGGTAGATGCAGCCCTGGTAGAGTGTGGTCTTATCCCCTGTGTAATAGGTTTTGCATGGTGCTTATAGCAGAAATGAATGCAATGGCCTATCCATTTAGAAATGGTTTGCTTTGAAATGGCCTTTCCCTCTACCCTGCACCAAATGCCACTAGCAGTTGTTCAGATTTCCTTTGAGGTTTAGTCCTGTCCAAGTAAAATCTAAGTTGTTTGTGCACATCTAAGGAGTACAGTATCTGTTCCCCTTTGTTCTGTGGATTAGGAAAGAAGGTTGGCAAATGAATGGACTGATTAAGGGACACACTGAATACTACTTTGGACATGAAGGAGGGATTGGTCCTGAGGGACACCCTGTCCACATGAAAGATGATGAAAGGCTCCACTGCCATAAGGGCCTGTAATTTAGATAACCTTCCTGCTGAAGTGATTACTAAAAGGAAGGCTGTTTTCCAAGAAAATAATTTTAACTCTGCACTTGCAGCTGGCTCAAAAGGAGGTAGAGTGAGTTTCTCCAACACAAAGTTAAGGTCCCAAGCTGGAGTTGGGGCTCTCCTGGGTGGTCTTAAGTTTTTGGCCCCTCTGAGAAACTGCTTGAGCAGTGGATGAGAGAAGAGGGATGGTTCTGTGTTGTAATGAGCTGAAATGGCTGAGGCATGAATTTTGATGGAGGAAAAAGAAAGGCCCTTGTGAAGCATCTCAGTTAAGTATTGAAGACTTTGAGGTAAACTGGGTGCTGCTGTGCCCATCCCTTGAGTTTGGTTCCAAGAACAGAATCTTTTCCATTTATCGGCATAAGATTTTCTAGTACTAGGCCTCCTTGCCTCCAAAATGACATCCAACACTTGTTTACTGAGGGATGGTGATGGAGAGATCAGGTAATTAGCCAGGCTACCAGCTTCAGGGTTTGAAGCTGAGGATGCAGAATCTGGCCCTCCTGCTGGGACAGCAGGGTAGGGATCTGAGGCAGGTGCCATGGAGCCAGAAGTGACACACTGCGCAAGAGGGGGTACCAGTGTTGGCGTGGCCAGTCTGGTGCAATCAGTATAGTCCTTGGTTCGTCCTGTTTGATCTTTAGTAGTACTCTGGAGAGGAAAAGCAGAGGAGGAAATGCATAAACTGATAGATTTTTCCAGCTGAAGGACAGAGCATCCACTTTCCAAGCTTGTTTGTGGGGAGTCCTTGTGCAGAATTTGTCCAACTGGTAGTTCTGGGGGGAGGCAAACAGGTCTATATCTGGACTCCCCCATCTATCAACATGTTGAAAGTCTTTGGTTCCAGTTTCCACTTGTGTGGGTCCATGAGATTTCTGCTTAGTTCGTCTGCCAGTGTATTTAGTTTTCCTGGCAGGAATTGAGCCTGTAGATGCACTTGGTAGCTCAAGGCTGTGTTCCACAGAGCCATGGCTAGTATGCAGAGGGGGTAAAAATGGGTACCCCCCCCTGCTTGTTTATGTACCACGTAACAGTGGTATTGTCCGTCTTTACCATTAATTGTCCTGGAAGAATGTGGTCCTTGAAGGCTGTCAGAGTATTCTGTACAGCTAACATTTCTTTTTGAATGATATGCAGGTGCATTTGACTTGGGTTCCATTTGCCCTGAATGCACGTCCCTGCCAGGTGAGCCCCCCCACCATGCATAGTCTGATGTGTTTATTGTTAGGGTTTGGGCAGCAGGGGGTAGAGTGAATGGTAGCCCCTTGTTTTGGTGGCAGGAAATGGAGTCTTCTGCATCAGAATCCTCATACGTAGATAAGGGTAAATCCTGGTCATCAGAGGAAACAGAAATTTCAGAATCCTGATCAGAAGTATCATAAGCAAATTCAGTCCTAGGTCTCTTAGAGGGGGAAGGTTGGCTTCCCCTGATTAAAGTAATAAGGTCTTCAGCCATTCTTATCATTTGTTTTTTAGGCATAGAGGCCTAACCATGCGGTCTGGGCATCGGTTTTCTAGGCATGGTTCGAGTTTTAGGCCTTGAAGAAGAAGATGGCATCAGTTTAATATGCAAGTCAGTAGGCTTAGGCCTTGAAGAAGAAGATGGCATCAGTTTAATATGCAAGTCAGTAGGCCTGAATACACCCTCAGAAGCCGGTGCCTGCACAGCAGCTCCGGACCCATCCAAGGTAGAGACATCCGCAGGTTCCACAGTTAAAGCATCATGCGGCATACCAGCCTCCAAAAGGGTCTCAGTAGAGGCCTGCAAATCTGAAGTAGCAAGAATCAGGGGCTGCGAAAGCACCTCACTGAGTACCAGCAAATTGGCGACTAGCTTAGGAGAAGCGTTGTCGGCAGCTTTGGAACTAGGCGGCCTGTCTCTGTCTTTATCCTTGCGTTTTTTCGGAATGTTGGTAGTTGGGACTGAAGACATATCTGGATAACTGAACCGAGTACCAAAATATTTAGAAGTGTAAATATACAGACAACGAATAGTTCGCTGTTTAAATAAGGCACAAAACCAACAGTGAGGTATGGTGTGGTCAGGGCCTAGGCAAGGAATACAGTACGAATGAAAATCTTTATGAGGTATTTGCTTTCCACAAGAAATACAATTAATGACTTTTACTGACATCGATTTAGAGCAAGAAAAAGTTTCCCCAATAGGGTTCTTAGCTTTAGTTGAAGACTTAAGTTCTGAAACTCGAAAACAAAAATTTCAGGAGTCAGCCGACCGGCACTTGCGAACTGCTTCTGCTTCGGACACCGCATGGCAAGAAAAACTGATGTAATGGTGTCGGCTGCATGCTTTATACCCCTGACTACCTGACATCATGGAAGATGAGAAAGCAACTGATAAAGGACCCAAGACTTTGATAATCAGGCCGACTGAGGGCTACTGCAAGCAGATAACCCAAATGTGATGACTGCAACAGTGAAACATGAACAACATCCTGAACAAAGAGAGGACAGATGCAAGGTACAGTAGGGAAGGAGAGAGAGGGAATATGTGCACCCACCCTGGCTCCCTCATGGTCCTGCTGCATGGAAAGAGGGAGGGAAACAGGACTACAACACTTACCATGCTAACATCTACAATTATAGTTAGCTACCAACACAACTGCATGTTCACTATGGGTCACTGTTGCAGTAATACCTTATAAGGAACATTTCCAGAGTTTTTCCAGTCAGGGTGGGGTGGCTCGCTCACTGCTTGCATGATGGTTAAGGATGACTTTCAGGACAATGGAAAGCAAATCTAGCTCTGTCACAAGTGATCATAACCAGTCTGCTGTATTTTGATAGATTCTGAACAGAGGACAAGCTGGCTGCTTCTAGAATGTCCTGGGCACAAACTACCTTCAAATAAGCAGTAGTAGTTAAAGTGCCTTTTACTAAATGGGGCTTGACATTTTCCTGTTAAGACTGTGCTATACATTTCAGAACAAATGTTAATGTAGTGTACCAGCCACTTAGGCACAGCTTGTTTTATTACGGCAGCCCTTGCATGATCTTAGCAAAGTATGGGCTGCAAGACAGCCAAAGCAAATTTTACTCTATATCTAGACTGGGCACCTGATGTGCAATGCTTACACAATGTGTGAAGAGATATCTAAAGATGACCCTAGCAAATACTTTTATCAGGCACATTTTTGGACAGACATGATGTGACAGTTGCTGAAATGCTGGCATGAGCACCAACCTCTCCAAATTCTTACTGTACCTGTCACACAAAAAAATAATAAACGTGGAAAGGGTAATGGTAATTTTAATGAGCTGACAACCTTGTATTTCTCCTTTCATAAAATACAAATTGTAATAGGAATGCCTTATTGGTTTAGACCTTTCATACCATTACCAGACATCTTGTGCGCATCCACAAAACTCTAGATCCTTTTGCTTCTATTTTCCTGTTTAGGAAGGAGAAAGTCAGCAGATCAGACTGGTTCAGTGGAAACGCATAAAGGAAGAACATACTCTCATATTAACTCTGTTTGGAGAAACATGTACAGTCATATACATGTCAAGACCTGCAGTTCAGGAATCCTTCTGGCTAAGGCAACTGCTACAAAAAAAAAAGCATTTTCTTCTGAGATACAAGTTCCTGAAGGGTATAGTGCGAAATGTCATAGAATCAGAAAATATGTTGTCACTGTCCATGTTTACATAATGCACTACACTGGAAATATTTCAGTTCTTTGTTAGCAATCATGAAGACAATATGTGAATATGTACATTACAATTTTCAAAGATCAAGTGTTCAAACTATTGCATGATACAATGTAAAACCTTACAGGATGATGACAAAAAAAGTTACTGACAGTTGCACTGCAAGGTTTACAAGCTGTATTATTTATATTGTTAATATGACATAATATGAAAACCCCTACCTGGCTGAAAATATGCCCTGCTGACACTGTATGCCTGTGCTTTACAGCTTACAGGATATGAAAAACTACAAGTGAAAATTTAGATAAAAATAATAATTCAGGATTTTTTGTGTTATACTATATTACAGAAGTAAAGACTGAACTGACAGTTAATTGCTGAAGAGTGTTTTCACCTTTGTAACTGCATTTACTTTTCATAAAATATTATATTTGTTTGATTCATGCTCTACACATTCACTTTTCAAACAATGCTTAGGAAGATAAAGACATATGTAGATTGCTAGGTGTGACATGCCACAGCCATTAGATGTGAGCAAGTTTATGAAGATATGGGTGACTGCCCACAGATTTTTGTGGCCCAGGAAACACCAAATTTTCATGAGACAAAGAACTTAACAGTCTGCTGAACTATAATATGTAAGGGAGGTGTGGCAAAACATCCTCTACATCATCACAGTAGGACACACTGGTGATGTAAACTTCCTGTGCTTCACTATACATACGCAAACTGATTCAAGCTGGTTTAATTCAGAATAGGTCTCCCGATGGTCATTTTCCTCTGCCACTACGATTAATATTGGGTTAATCATCTTTCTCGGCTTTGTCAAAAATACTGGATATCCTGTATGACTTGGCAGTAACTGCTGAATAACACTCTGAGCCAAGCAGACTGGATTTCTTGAAGCACAGGCTTGCACTAGAATTAAAAATAATTCTACATCTGTTGACATTATCTCATTAAGCCAGGCAAGGTGCTCAGCAATCCAGTGCCTGTTAGCCTAGCTAAACCACCCAGCATGTACTGGGCTATGTGTATAGTTTGCTTAGTCGTGTACCCAAAGGTTGATATATGGGACCTGTAACTTAACTTTAGGTTCCAAGTCTAGCAAACTTTCCACAGTGCTGGCAGATTCATCAGTTAGCTCCCTCTGGATTCTTAACATGCACCCTCAGGGAAAAAAGTGCAAGATCATAGGAATTTACTAGGCTAATGGCCCTAGGCCACTTGCAAGCCTAGCCAAGTTCTACCCTTAATTTCACGATCAGTACCTAATGCCCCAGTCCAAGAGGGACACAGGTGGAACCCCCAGGGTGAATTTACGGTTACCTTTCCGATCGTCCAGATAGGTTTTGAAGAGGGCCAATGAGGTGCTCTGTTTGACATGAAGTGAGAGTCTGTTCCAAAGGTGTGGTAACCTCTGGGAGACTAATCTGTCCCTCCAGCAGGTTCTATTAAGCAAGTAACACATCCACCATTTGACTTGCTGATATGCAGCACTTCCAATAAAGCAGGGTCAAAGATTGCCTTACATGCAACGCAAAGCAAAGATCACCTCTGAGTAGTCTGCATGAAACAGAATAAAAGTACAGTTGTGTACACTTACCATAAATGTAGATATTAGAGTGTATTCACTGTTGCAGTCCTTACTAATGGGTTATCCAGCTCCCGGTAGCTGGTAAGTAAAAATGACCTCAGCTGCCGTCGGTTGTAAAGGACATCAGGGCATCTGATACAAAAGGAGGCAGCCGATGTCACTTTCTTGCCATAACAGTCAGAAGCCCCTAGAAATAAGGCTTAAACCAAAAGCAATTTGGAAAATAACATCCAATTTAGCCTGTACCTCAGGAAAAGAGAAGAGGACCAAAAAAAAGGAGGGGGGGAACCAGGACTGCAACAGTAAATACACTCGAACATCTACATTTATGGTAAGTGTACACAACTGTAGTATGTTCATCGTGTTTCACTGTTGCAGTCCTTACTAATGGGTTGATTACCAAAGCCCAGAGAAAAGGGAGGAGGAACCAACAGAATCAAGAGTTGGAGATAATGCCCTGCAACACAACAGTGGCAAACCCTGCCCTGGCTTTGGAAAACAGAGGCAAATTATATTTTGTGAAAGTGTGAACAGAAGGAAAGTGTGAACAGAAGACCATGTGGCAGCCTCCAAAATATCTTTAGTAGGGACACCCCTTAAAAAGGCTGCAGAAGTGGAAGCTGCCCTAGTTGAGTGGGTCCTAACCCCTTGAGGAGGAACCTTGCCATGAAAGGAATAACTAAAAGTAATACAATGTGCGATCCACTTGGAAATGGTTTGCTTAGAAATAGCCTTACCCTGAGCTCCAGGGGAAAAACTGACCAATAACTCTGCTGATTTCTGAAGATCTTCAGTCCTGTCAGGTAAAACCTGAGCTGTCTGTGCACATCAAGAGAATGTAGGATCCTTTCACCTCTATTTCGAAGATTAGGTAGGAAGGTGTATGGACTGATTAAGAGTCAGGCTAGAAACCACCTTAGGCATAAAGGAGGGATTGGTCCTCAGAGAGACCCTATCTGCATGGAAAATAAGAAAAGGCTCCACAGCCATCAAAGCTTGCAGCTCCGAAACCCTTCTTGCTGAAGTTATAGCCAAGAGGAAAGCAGTCTTCCAAGAGAGAAACTTTAAATCCACAGTGGCAGTTGGCTGAAAAGGAGGAAGAGTGAGTTTCTCTAGAACAAAATTAAGATCCCAGGCTGGAGTAGGTACCCTTTCTGGGAGGTTTAAAGTTGCAAGCACCTCTGAGAAACATTTTCATCAGAGGATGAGAGAAAATGGGTTGTTCAAAAGAACAATGAGCAGAAATGGCTGAAGCATGTAGCTTGATAGAGGAAAACGAAAGACCACCCTGAAGCAATTCAGCCAGGTATTCCAGGATCAGAGGGAGGGTAGGCTGAGAAGAAGATTCCCCTCTAGCCTGCATCCAATGAGAAAACCTTTCCCATTTGCCAGCGTAGGATTTCCTAGTGCTAGGCCTCCTGGCCTCCCTCAACACATCAACCACCTGCTGGGAAAGAGAAGAAGATAAGGAAGGAGTCATACAATGACTGCTGCTAAATGGAGGGACTGAAGATGAGGATGCAGGATGAGTCCCCCTTCCTGAACCAAAAGATCTGGCTTCAGAGGAAGATGCCAAGGAGGAAATTGGGAAAGACTATGAAGCAGTGGATACCAATGCTGTCTCGGCCAGTCCGGAGCTATGAGACTAGTCCTTGGTCGCTCATCCCTGATCTTCAGTAATACTCTGGGAAGAAGAGGAAGAGGAGGGAAGGTGTAAACTAATAGCAACGTCCAAGGGAAGGACAGAGCATCCACTCTCCAGGCTCTGCTGTGATGCTGTCTGGTGCAAAAGAGAGGTAGAAGATGGTTGTCTAGGGAGGAGAAAAGATCCACCTGAGGCATGCCCTACGTTGAATGATGCTGTATAAGACTGCTCTGTTCAGCTGCCACTCGTGAGGATCCAGGGTTCGCCTGCTCAACTGGTCTGCTAAAACATTGAGCCTTCCTGGAAGAAACTGAGCTAGGAGATGCAGGTCCAGGGAAGCTGCCACGGACAAAAGATTTATGCTTTGTCTGCAAAGGGGGTAAGAGTGAGTCCCTCCCTGCTTGTTGATGTACCACATGACTGTGGTGTTATCTGTTCTGACAAGCAAGAGTTCCTGGAGAAAGATGCTTGAAAGCTAGTAAGGCCTGCTGAACTGCAATCAACTCTTTTAGATTTATGTGCAGGTGCATCTGCTGGATGCTCCAGTGTCCCTGTATGCATCTGCCATCCAGGTGTGTTCCCCAGGCATAGTTCGATGCATCTGCAGTCAGAACTTGAGTGGCAGGAGGTGGTCGAAAAGGCATGCCTCTGTTTTGTAGACAGGCTGTTGCCCACCACAGAAACTCCTTCAGCAGAGATGGAAGCAGAGGAATCATCATATCCAGGTCCTGTGTGTGTTGACACCAAATGTTCTTGAGGTACCACTGCAATTTCCTCATATGCAGTCTTGCATATGGAATCATGAGAATACAAGATGCCATGAATCCCACAGTTTGCGGGTATTTCCTTGCAGGGAGCTGGGACAGGCTTGCCAAGTCCTTGAAGTAAACTGAAGATAGTTGTCGGCTTCTCCTGGGTGAGATATATCATCTGGGCGGCTGTATTCAGACTCGCTCCCTGGAATGTTATCTCCTTGAATGGTACCATTTTTGATTTTTCCTTGTTGAGAGTGTAACCCAGGGAAGAGAGAAGAGTCTTTACGAATTCAAGATCCTTTAGTAGCTGTTCCTGACAACTTGCTTGAATCAGACAGTCGTCCCAAGTATGGGTAAATCTGAATTTTCTTCTGCCTGCAAAAAGCAATGACTGGGGCCAGGCACTTTGTGAAGACTCTGGGAGCAGTAGACAAGCCAAAGGGCAGTGCAGAGAATTGATAATGTTGCTTGCCCACTCTGAAATGAAGATACTGCCTGCAACTTCTGATAGGGATGTGCAGATAAGCCTCTTTGAGATCCAAGGTTACCAGCCAGGAATCCTTTTCTAGCATTGGTAGCAACTGATGCAGAGTGAGCATTTTGAACTTTGGAATTACTAGAAAAGAGTTCAGAATGGAAAGATCTAGGATAGGACTCCAGGTGCCTTCTTTTTTTGGAACTAGGAAAAGCCTGGAATAAAAGCCTACTTGCTGAGCAGGAACTGATTCTATTGCTCCCAGATAAAACAAAGACAAATTTTGTTTTTCTACTTCTGCCCTTTGATTTGGTGGAATGTCTGGGAATCCCTTGGGAGCTGGAAAGGTGTGGAAAGAAAACTTGTGCCCTAGGGAAAACCATTCTGAGCACCCATTTGTCATCTGTGATAGTGGCCCAGACATCTAAAAAAGGGCCAACCTTCCCCCTAAAGGACTCTCCACGCAAGCAAGAACAGGCAGAAGTTGTAAAAAGTCATTGAGAGTGTTTGGATTGAGATGCAGGCTTGGAGCTTCCCGCCTTAGAAGTGGAAGCCTGTCACCGCCTAGACCTTTGAGGGGGTAGCCACCTTGCCCCCTAGAAGATTTGTAACCTCTAGTCCTGGAACTGTTCTGTCTGCTGGTATCAGGAAAGGTCCAACTCTTGGAAGGGTAATTCTTGCTAAAGCAAGGGAGCTGAACTTGCAGAAAATCCTTAACAGTTTGCATGGACTTGGCCTTAATCCTCCATCTTCTTAAGTACCTACTCAGCTTTGCTGCCAAAAAGATTGTCTTTATGCAAGGGTACATCCAAAAGCTTAGCCTTGACAGGTTCTGGAAGAGGCTGTTCTCTGAGCCAAGCATGCCTTCTAATAACAGATCCAGTAGCCGTAGCTCTACTGGAGGCCTCAAAGATGTCAAAACCACAATGCAAAGAATGCTTATTGACCAGAGTGGCTGAATTCAACAAATCCTGCATGTCTTTACTCTCTGCCAAAAGAGGTACACTTGCTATCTTAGACTTAATAGCCTCCAAGGTGTGCTGCTGGTACTTCAGCATATGAAAAAGGCAACTGGTAACCCTAATAGCTAAAGTGGCAGAGGTATGAACTTTCTTACCCCACCTATCTAGGTTCCTAGATTCCCTGTCAGAAGGGACAGAATTCCTGGTAACAGTGGCCTTAACTCCTTTAGGGCCCTGAGAAATAACCTCTGGATCCGCCAACAGGTTCCTGAAAAGAAACAGATGAGAATCATGGACTCTAAAGTACCTGTCAGGTTTCCTGGGAGCGGGGGGAACCGAATTTGGAGACAAGGAATTTTCCAGAGAAAACCACCACCAACTTCCAACACAGGGGGAATAGCAAGAGGCTTATGCTGAGGTAAATCCAGAAACTCCCTAATCCGTTTCTTAGATTGGGGATAATCCTGACTTTCCCATTTAAAATGTTCCCTGAGGGTATTTAAAGTGTCACCAAAAGAAAAATCCTCTGGAGGAGAGGCCGAAGGGATGAACTCCTCTGCATCTGAATCCTCAAAAGGAGAAAATTCCTGAGAAAATTCCTCATCAGAAGAAATGCTGGAAGAATCAGATCCTGAACAGGACAAAACCTCAGGAGAAACATTACAAACTCCTTTTAGAAGGATGAGGCTGAGAACCCCCTAATAAGAGTTAGCAGATCATTAGCCATTTTAACCATTTGGGATTGAGGGGAACCAGAAGGAACTGGAGCCTGCCTTTTCACAGGCTTACGAATGGAAGATTTATCTGCAAGCCTGAAGGACTCGGAAGGCCTGGTAACTGCCAAAGGTGCAGCAGAAGTCAAAAGAAGAGATTTGCTGTCAGAACGCAAAACGGAGGCCTCGGACCCCAGAGTCAGCTTAGCGGTTCCGGCTCCAGCAGAAGAGATGACCGGCGACAGGTCGGAAGACAGAATGGAGGCTGAAGGCCTAAGGGACTCGAACTCAATTAAGGCCTGCGGTTGTGCATCTGCAGAATGCAGGGATTGCGAAAGCTTCTCACTGGCTCCCGCCTGACTGACGATCAACCTCATCCGAAGACTTAGATTTCTGAGGCCTGTCGCGGTCCTTATCCTTACATTTCTTCGGAACAACCGAAGCCTGAAGACCGGTGGACGGCTTACCAACAAACTTAGGACAAACTCCAAAATGCCTAGCCAAAATCTTAACCTGACGACGGACAGTACGCGGATTAAAGGAGGCACAGAGATCACAATTGGGAACATTGTGGTCAAGGTCTAAACAAATAATGCAATAGGAATGAAAATCTCTATGGGGAATCTGCTTTCCACAGGTAAGGCAATTATTAACCTTTTCTGATTCGTTAAGGCAAGAAAAGAAGATCCCCAACGGGGTACTTAGCTGTAATAGACTTCAACTCTTGTAGTCGGGAACCAACAAAGGTAAACTGCCGACCGGCACTCGTACATGAAAAGCTTCTGCTTCAGGCTCCGCGGCAAGGAAGACCGAGGAAGTGATGTCAGCTGCCTCCTTTTGTATCGGACACCCTGACGTCCTTTACAACTGATGGCAGCCGAGGTCATTTTTATTTACCTTTGGTATTCTGGCTGAACGAGGGCTACCGGGAGCCGGATAACCCATTAGTAAAGACTGCAACAGTGAAACACAATGAACATGTGCCAGTTATTTCAGATGATACACATAGGACAGATGCTGAAGACCTTGAATTTTCCTTGTGAGGAACCTTTGTTGTCTCTCCAATTGCTGCTGGTGCTTGAAAAGGTACGTACTAAAAGGGGCTTTGTACTCAATTATTGGTCTAATGACAGAACAGTACAGGGAGGTTATAACTTCTTTTTTTTCTGGAGGCAAAGCCCTTACTTATGAGATGAGCAATATAGAATGCTCTTCTTACCACTGTGGAGACACGGTGATTAAAGGTACGGTTGTTGTCAACCTGTGTTTCCAGGTCTTTCTCCACTGAGAGTATACTTATGGTGTTGCTACTGATGTGGTAGTTAGCAGGAACATCACTCTGACCAAAAGGGATGATAATACATTTTTTGCATTGAGTTTAAGGCCATGAGTTTAGCACCAATTATTTGTTTGTGTAAGACCCTCTTGTAGGACTGTTGACATTGTTTCATGATTTTATGACCACTCCCAGTTTGCAATTCAGGAAAGTTTGTCAGCCACAGACCTTCAGTTTTTGCTTGTACTTTGGAGAAATAAGATTTCAATAGCAGAGGTCCCAGGATTGATCCCTGTGGAACACCACTGGTTACAAGTCTGCTGTTGGAGGTGGATTCCCCTTTTTTTTACTATATAGGTTCTATCAGTGAGCTAGTTAGCAACCCATCTAACAATATAAGGGTTGACACCTAACTGGGTGAGTTTGTCAATGATGCTTGAGTTGGGGATAGTGTCATAAGCCTTGGCTAAGTCTAGGTAGGTAGTATGCACAGATTTCCCCTTGTCCAGGGCCATGATGACTGTCTCGAAGATGTCCACCAGGTTTAACTTGCATGATCTCCCTTTGACAAATCCAAACTGAGTAGGGTAAAGTGTTTGCAGATTACCTATAACTTTGTTAATAAGGTCCATGATGATTCGCTCCATGGCCTTGCAAATAAGGCTAGTCAGGCTAATAGGTCTATAGCTCTGATGTCAATGGAAGCACCACCTTTGTGCAAAGGGATAATGGCGGCCATTTTCCATTTAGGTGGGACGAAGCCCGGTGCTTAGACTGACTGAAAAAGTATCCAATGGTGTTGCTAATTCTTCTTGGAGCCCATGTAAGATGCAACCTGGGATGTTATCAGGTCCCACAGATGCTGTGTTTTTGGCCTTAGAGGGGGCGTTTATGACCTGATGAACCATTCACTTTACTTAGTGCAACTGACTGGGTCTCTCACTCACTTTACCTGCCTTAGTGGTAGTCTTGACTGGCTCCAACACTTTTTTCAACACAAGAAGGCAACTTACTATTATTTATTTCTTTTGTTCTTACAAAGACTTTAAATGCTGTAAACATTTTGACTTTTAAATTCATTTGAGTAACAGAAGAAGCAGCAGCAGAAAATACACGTATGTGAGACATTCTCCATAACAATAAATAGATGACTTCCTTTCTCATCAGTGTCAAATGGCTCAGTCTTCCAGACCAATGGCCTACTTTTACACTGTGTGGCCAGATGATGGCAGCAGACACTAAAATATGCAAGCAGGCAGTCCAGACTAAAAGCATGGCAGTCCTGGGCCACTTTTTATACTGGTATCCCATACACCTTGAATTTTAACAGTGGACATGATCTTCTAGGTATATTAATTTAGCTTCACTAAATTCCAAGTCTGACCTCTGAAGTTCAATTGCTTCAATTCTTTCAATGAATCAAAAGATTGAACATCCTCATCACTGAAAAACAAAAACAAGTGTTTCTGCAATTGGGCAAGCCTGCTGCAACTCATGCCCTCAGCTAAATTAAATATACCAACTCTGAGATCACTCCACAGCAGGGAAAGAAAAATCATCTTCCACGCCTCGATGATCTCAGCCATAAAAACACTTATAACATTCACTCATTGATCAAAGAAATGGGAATACAGGAATGCACCTAAAAAGTCAGCAAATTACTGTTTTGGATGATATAACCATCAGTGCATACGAAAGGTATGTACTTATCACAACGACAGATCCGTGTTACCTTGTTTTTGTCTAGTTAACTTTTAGGTTATTAGATTTGACTTTGGTACCTTTTGGAAGATGTGGCTCCAAAGCCTCGAATCCTCCCTCACTTACAATTGTCTCTACCTCCCCAAATTACCTCAGACTGGGTTTGCCTGCTCATAACCAGAAAGCTATTCCACTATCACAACAGTACAGACCTTAACACAGATAAGGAATGCTAATAACGTGGGAAAGCAGTCTCAGGCTGTAGAAAGACAAGGTTCTTAGAGAAGTCCATCCAATCAAAATGGAGCACAGGGTAACAATCCTGGAAGGGGGATAGAGGGAGTGATGCCGTAATGGACGACAACGTGGATCTACTGCCATGCCAAGTACATAACTTTCCTATTAGATGTCATTTTTCATTCAATTCAACCTTTGGGACAGATTCCTAAGCTACCAAAAATGTGGGTGGCATTAAGGAAGGATATTCCCGAGAATGGTGGAGCCAAAATATGTACAGGATCTAGAATGTACATCCAGCTTGTAGTGAGACACAGAGGTGTCAACAAGTATCCTAAGCAACTAAAATTAATTCCCAACTTGCATGTATATGTACTTGTTAGGAAATTACCTAATGAATTTTTCTTCTTCTCTCAATCAACATATCTGCTTGGTATGTCTACATATACTGCTCTCTCTGCAGTTAGCACCTGTGCTATTAAATGCATCTTTTTTGTACTATGCCATAATGTTACACTGTTTTTTTTTTTTTATTCTAGGCATTGTTACATTCCATGTAAATAACTTAATGCTAACCAAATTTATCAAACATACTGTTATGGCATTCTCAAAATTCTGTACTTTTGCCTTGTATATATTCGTACTGTACATTTCTCTCTTTTTGTACTGTTAAGTATTAGGCTCTCTAGGCCCAGTCGGACTAACCCGGTTAACAAATGTAAAAATAGGTAAGTCACTGCAGCACAAATCTTGTCAATAGGAACTCTGCGCATCAAAGCAGTAGAGGTAGCTACAAGCCTTTGCTGAATGAGCTTTTGGTTTCTTGTGTAAGGCCAGTCCCAGCTTGTCACAGACAAAGATTATACAATCGAAAGACACCTAGTGTGTGTGACTTTAAATACATTGTGGCCCAATTTAACTTTGGAAAAGGCAACAAAGAGATGATCAGATTTCGAGCTGTCTGTGAACATCTAGTAAATGTAAAGTATATTCTCCTTTATTACAAGATTTTGGAAAAAGACTGGCAAATCTATGCTTCTGTTCAGGTCCTCCTCAGATGTCACCTTTGGGAGGAAGGCTGGATTGATTCTCAAAGGCATATTTCCCTTATGGAAAATGACAGGATTTACAAGACAGTGCTTGCAGTTCTGAAATCTTTTCCACAGAAATAACTGCCACCAGAAATATGGTATACCAACAGAGGAATTTTAGATCCACTGTGGATGCTGCTTCAAAGGGGGCCTAGTTGATGCCTGTAGCATGACAGTTATGTCCCATGGGGGAACTGGATCCCTTATAGAGGACCTCAACAAGAAGGTTCCTTTTAGAAAGGCCTTTGAAATCTTAAGTGAAGGTATGGAAGGTTGATTGTGTTTAATATGGAAATCGGAAATAGCTGCTAAATGGACCATGATTGCTGAGAAACTACAGCCATTTTGGAACAGATATGACAGGAAGGCCAGGACAGCAGGAAGAGGTGCTGAAAAGGAATCTATTTATTTGGAGGAAGTATGCCAATGGTACGGCCTATCAAAAAGCTCCAACAGCACAAGTTAGGGGATCTAAGAACTTCAACAAAAATAAGCAGGCAGATTCACAAAATGGGTCTATATCATATGAGCTAATCGCACAAATTGTGAACGCTCATAATATCAAACATACTGGACCCTCAAACTACTTTTTCTGAGATCGCGGTACAGTGAATAATGGGATATTTGCCCACAATAGGAAGTTCGAGGTCAGGTACATTCAGGGTTGCCAGATTTCCGACTGGCCAGGTAAGGACAAAAAAAGCCTTTCAAAGCAAGTGAAGACAAAAAAAAAAAAAAAAAAACAAAAGCGGAGGCTGTCCGGGATTTAAACAGGCAGTGCGCAACTCGGGATCAGGCTGCTGATCCCGGGAAAGTCGTGCTCAAATAGGGACGTCTGGCAACCCTGGGTACATTTGATATTATGAGTGTTCACAATTTGTGCAATTCGTTCATATGATATAGACCCTTATAAAATATGCATCAATCCATGGTGAATCAGATTTCACTGAACGGTATTGTGTTAACAATGAACACAGGAATGTTTCGTCATCATCTTTTTTTTATATTGTGTGGAATGCCCACAGCTTTGGAGATCGCAGAGATTAAAAGGAAGGCAGCAGGGGAACCAATGGAACACCAACAACCAGCCCCGGTCATATATGGGGAACCAACAACAGTACAAGAACCAGCCAAATCCCAATCAACAGAACCAATGGAATTGACAGCAGCGGAGATGAGAAATTCTCTAGTTGGGAATCTAGGCAAAAATTCACTGGATGAAGGGACCTGTAGAGTTCTTGTTAATGAAACAGGTGACTTTAATATACACAACTATCAATTAGTAAGACACTGATTGAGACTTTCTCAAAGGGTTTGAGTTTTGTACCTTCAAAACATGCTAATGTTGCAAATTTTCTAATGGAGTTAAAACTGTATACAAGGAATCTTAATTTTAAAATTATCTTCAATGAGCTGTGAAAGGACTGAGAATTTCTAGCACCTATAGTCCTCCATTATACCCTAATGTACAATTATATGAAAAGTTATGTGAATTTGAGTTCAGACTTTTGTTAATACAGAAGAAAAATACCAGCTGAAAGAAATAAAAAAGATGAAAGGAAAAAAAACTGTAAGGATCATGAAACCAATAAGGGAGGGGGTATGGTGGTTATGTACAAAGATCTCTGAAACAAAAAATGTTTGATATGTTGAATGAAGATACATATACCCCAGTGTCCCTGAATCAGGTAAATGGTGCTTTTAATAGAATTAAAACACAAATAAAAGACTTGCTTAATGAAGGTAGAATAACCATAGATTAATTCAATTATTTAAATGTTAGTTATCCAAATATGTCTAACATTTTTGCAATCTCAAAAAATCATAAAGACCAGAACAATCCACCTACGTGCCCAACTGTGGACGCTAGGGGTTCGATTACTAGCACTTGCGCTAAGTTTCTGGACATACAGTTGAAACATTTAATAAAGAATGAAATACAAGTATGTAGGAATTCTTGGGATTTCCCTAATAAAATTAATGTATTATTCTTTAATAAGGAAGACATCTTGGTCACAATTTGATGTTAAAGACTTATATACATTTAATCCTCACTCTTTAGATATTAAATGGCTCTGTGACTATTTAATTAATAATAATATTGAACGGGTTAAATTTAACTTATATGAAGAACTGTTAGAACTAGTATTAAAAAAATGTTTTTGGTGTTTGAGAGTCAATTCTTCCTCCAAACCAAAGGTGTCGCTATGGGTTTGAGCTATAGCTCCCTATTTGCTAACACAGTAATGGTCTATTGGGAAAATACATTTTTACTGGACAGCAGGTTTAAGGACAGTTTTAGAACATACACTTGTTACCTTGATGACATTTTCCTTGTATGGAAAGAAAAGGAAGAAGAACTTGATAAATTTCTTGATTATATAAATCAAACTACTGTGTTCCTGAAATTCACTTCACAGAAAGACGTTACAAAACTAGCATACTTAGACATACTGCTTGAGAAGGACCTATTTAATAGTACTTATACAGCACGTATTTATAGAAAACCGATATATTCTAATGCCCTACTCCATTTTTCTAGCGCACACATCCTATCTCAAATATAAAATCAGTAATTAAAGGGCAGTTTATGTGCGCTGCCAGAAAGGGTACAAGGGATGATAATTTTTTAGCAGAATGTGAAAACTTAACAAATATGTTTTTAAAGAGAGGCTATCCGATGGACTTTATAACAAAAGTCTAAAGAGGAGGTAATCTATAAAAGGTCAACAGGTCATTTCATACCTATTTTGAACTATGGAAACACGTTGAAATAAACAAAAAGGAAGATAGAATTAATGACAAATTTAAATGTGCCTATGTGACAACCTATAACTTAGAAAGTGACAAAATAAAACAAATTATGATGAAAACTTGGTCCATTTTAAAAGATGGTGTGAATATAAGGGGCAAAATTGAAGACTTCCCTAGGTTTGTGTATAAAAAAAAGGTATGACTTTAAAAACATTGCTACAAAAAATGTTCATTAAACTAAATAGCATGTCGATCCATGGTATGCGATAGTGTGATCATTGTAATTATTGTAAAAATATACATGTTTTCAAACAGGTGGATATAGGAGAGAAAAGAACAGTTTTCCTTAACAGTTACAACTGCCAAACTAAAGATGCAGTGCATGTGAGGTTTTTGCGCTTGTATACAGATCAGCAAGCTCCTGCCCGGTGCCCTGCAGAGTTCTACAGCAGCAGAGAGAAAAAAAGAGAGACTTTGGAGTGATTAAGTATCATTTGTCTGCATTGTTGGCCTGCCTTTAGCTAATTCTGCCTAAAACGCAGATTTTTTTTTTTTTTTTTTTATTTTTTTTTTTTTTTAGAGTTTCTGCAATTTAAAAAGCTTGTTTCAGCTACATACTGTACTTATTTTACTGCCTGCACTTTAACAAAGTCGTTTCAGTGTTTAAATTACCTGTTTAACTGTTGTAGGCTACACACTCAAGTGTGATAGCCATTTCTGTGCATTTAAAGTGTTTTTTTAATTGTATCTGCTTTATTTTCTGAAAAAAAAAAAAAAGAAAATATACTTGTTTTCCCGCCTTTCTAAGCTAGTATAGTCCAGTTTTGAGGTAAGTGCTGAATTCAGGGCTGTGTTACAAGTTTCTGTGTTTGCCCATACCTTAACTGGATAGAAGGAAGTTTCTCTGTTCACTTGTGAGACAGGGGAGCATTGAACAGCATATCTGTCCCCGGAGGAGTGGTTTCAGCTCAGAAATTAGTAGTTTATTGGCCATTTTGGACTAATTTCTATCTCTTTCATTTCCCTGCTATAAAACCTGCATTAGTGCGGTTTTGCGCGCCAGGCAGCGCCAGTTAGCTGGGGTATACCTTTTTCCCATCTCCACAAAGTCTGCTCTTCAATTTTTCCCTCTGAATTAGACAAACTTTCAACTTAAGCACTCAAACCAATCACTTCTCAGCCTGGCACTTGCTCAAAACTCATAGCAAGCACTAATAAACCTTAGCACTAGACCCCCCCCCCTATACTGCAGAGAAGGACTAGGCTCTCTATTTGACCTCACCAGCCAATCAGTAAAACAGTTCACAGTACCTATCCAGGCATGTCCAAAGGGCAGTTTCAGGTGTACTCTCTGGTCCAACTGGTGAATCTGGGCATTTTGAGGCAATGTTACAACTGCCTCATGTACACAGACAACCCTCTCCTCCTACCACCAAACACTAATACATGCAAGAGAAGCAATTATACAGCCAAACTGGAGGCTAAGCTCTCTCACCCCAAGACTGGACCAGGCAGTCAAGAGGAGAAGGGAATTACTTGCACACCACCAGTCTCACATAGACCTATGAAACCAGCACCAGGAAAAAACACACATAAATATACAAAAACATACTCGGAGGCTCTAAATAAAAATCTGCAAAAGCAACAGAGACCTCCAAAGCAGACATCCAAGCAACCTCCAACCCCAACACAAACCATGAAACACATACTTCACAAAACCAGTGTGCCATACAATCACAGCCCTTAAGCCAAAATAACATACCCAACACACTGGTAATAGGTGACTCTACAGTCAAGCACATTGACGTCCCACTCACTAGGCTGAACAAGGAGAAGGTTACTGTTAGCTGCCTGTCAGGTGCCAGGATCCTCCACATAACACAAGCACTCAGGTAACTCCAGAACAAGTACAAATATGACTCTGTCATTGTCCATGTTGGTGTGAATGACCTGAGCCGTACCTCCCTGGACTACATTAAAAGAGACATGGAGGAGCTCTCTGATCACGTAGCCCAGGCCGGTATGACCCTGACCCTGAGTAGCATTCTGCTCTCACCAAGAATGATACCACGGTATAAAGAAAAAATGATCAATTTCAACAATTGGCTAAGCTTCTGGTGTCATTCAAAAGGGATCCAGTGTCTGTCAGCCTGGGATAACATGCTCCTCAAGCCACACTGCTTCACTAGAGACGGCTTGCACCTGTCACCCTTAGGCTTTAGAATACTGGCCAAGGCTCTTGCCACCCCCACAGTGCCTTTTTTTAGGCAAGGCTCAAAAGACAAACCCACTGCCGTAAATAGCACAAGTAACAAAAAACTGAGGGTAATGCTACTCAATGCAAAAAGTTTAAACCTCAAACCGCACGCACTCGAGGCACTCCTCAGTATGGAGAAATTCGATGTATGTGAAGTAACAGAAACCTGGTTTAAGGCTCCAGAAACCACCCCAGCACTACCAGGCTAAAACTCATATCATACATTACGGCCACAAAACCCGGACCAAAATACAAAAGGTGGGGGCGTATCCACATTCATCAAGGATACCCATACTTCCAGGTTAGTGGCACAGCACGACGCCTCAGAGATCATCCACGTGCAACTAACGGGCAAAACTGCAATCAAAAATGTAGCTTGCTACAGATCACCCACCATGTCCCAGGACCCTCATTCCACATTTCTGGAAACACTGGAAAACATAAAGGTCCTACCAAACACCCTGATATTGGGTGATTTCAACTACCCAAACATTAAGTGGGAGAACTACTCGAGTACTCGCTCCCTTGCCCAACATTTCCTAGAATTTATAAACTCTAATGCTCTGGATCAACTGGTCAACATCCCCACCAGAGGTGACAACATATTGGATATGGTCATCACCAACATGGGCGACCGGTGTTCCACATCAGAGGTCAACCCCTCGCTGGTTAGATCTGACCACAAACTGATCACTCTGGATATTCACATTCCGCCCCCACCCCAGGTCAAAGAAACCACCGTGAAAAACTTTTCAAAAGCAAATTTCACTTTACTTAAGACCGAGGTGGAAAGTTTCAAAGCCCCCATGCTAAAGGATAACTCTGTCCAAGCTGCAAAATCCTTCATAAATGCACTCTACGGGCACCTACATGAATCCATGGATTGTGCTATCCCAAGCAAAACCAAGACTCACTCCTCCAAGAAAAGGAAATCAGTCTGGTGGACCCCTGCTAAACAAGCTATACAATAGAAGGAGGAAACTAGTACAGAAAAGAGTAAAATCCCAAGAAGGGAAGGCATTCCTGATAAGCATCAGCAGGAAACTAAGATCCCTCATAAAATCATCCAAGGCTGGCTTTGAAAGAAAAATTGCCAAGGACTCCAAAGATAACCACGAGGCATTCTTTAGCTATGTCAAGAATCTAAGTGGCAATTCTCAGATCTGCTTGGAGTTTGTGCAGAATGGCACAAGATACATTGAACCGACCGATATCGCCAACGTCCTGGCAGAGAGGTTCAGTGCAAACCTCACCCCCCTCTCACCCCCAAAAGGGCCCATAACCATACCAGAAAAATGTAGTGCCCTTGAAATCACAGACACTCATGTTAAAATAGCCATCTCCAAAGCCAAAAACACAGCATCAATAGGAGGGGACGGTGTCTCAGGCTGTGTCCTGCACAAGCTCAAAGATGAACTAACCCCTCACCTAAACACACTGCTCAAACTCAACCTCTTCACATGCTACATGCCCATAGAGTGGCGCACAGCAACTGTAATTCCGCTCTACAAAGGTGGAGCCAAAACAGACCCCAGGAACTATCGCCCTATAAGCCCAACTAGCTTGGTCTGCAAGGCTATGGAGAGCATAATCATGGATCTCATTAACAGAGACTTTGGGAACCTCCAAACACTGGACCCTATCCAGTTAGGCTTTGTCAGGGGCAGATCATGCCTCCGAAACCTGGTGGACTTTTTTGAGACAGTTACCAAGGCTACAGACGAGGGAAAGGTGGTCCACACAGCCTACCTAGACCTCGCAAAGGACTTCAAAACCATTCCCCATTCAGGTATTATAGACAAGCTCACCAGCCTGAACTCCTACATCACGGGATGGGTTGCCAACTAGCTCATGGACAGAACCCATATGGTAAGTGTTGCGGGAGCTAGGTCTGACTCTAAACCGGTTACAAGTGGTGTTCCCCAGGGCTCAGTCCTAGGACCCCTCCTGTTCAGCATATACTGCTCAGAGGTAAGGGCTAGCACAGGAGGACTATGGCTGACCAAGTTCGCAGACAATTGCAAACTAGGGGCTGTAAATGACTCTCCGGCTGACACCGACATCTTCCAAAAGGGTCTCACTGAGACAGATACCTGGTGTTAAAACCATGGCCTCAAGCTAAATGCCAAAAAGTGCAAAGCCATCCCCTTTAGAAAAAACATAGTACCCACAAACTACCACATAGGTTGTAGCCCCTAAATACAGAAGACGTAATAAGGGATCTGGGAACCCAAGTAGATAGTAACCTCTCCTTTGACAATCACATTGCCAAAATGGTTAGAAAATCCTTCTATGTGGCCCACCTAATCAAAAAAGGGTTTGCATCCAGATCAAAAGATGTCATTGTGCCCCTCTACGCATCACTCATCAGACCCTTCATAAGAGTACAATGCCCCATTTGGGATGTACCTTACAAGACATCTGCAACAGCTGGAAAAAACAAAGAAGTACCTTACCAAGAAAATCACTGGCCTCAAACAGATGCCCTATGCAGCTTGAATGAAGAAACTCCAGCTGTACTCGGTTGCATAGAGCCTACTCAGAGGTGATCTCTGCCTGACATACAAGACCATGTCCAACCCAAAATTGATGGACATGCTCCACCTAAAGAAAACCATATCCTATCAAGCAGTGGCGGCTGGTGACTTCAAATCACAGGGGGGCTGCAGGAGACGCTGAATGGGCGGGGTCAAAGGGAAGGGGTGTGGTCAACCATAAAGGGGAGGAGCTATGCACAAAACCACAAAAAAACTAACTTTAATTAAATACGCTGCCCTGGGTGGCAAACCATCATTATGAAAGTCCAATCAAGACAAAAATAAGTGTAGAAGAATAAAAATATTTCAATGCATTGGCTGCATGACAGCTACTTAATATCTAGATGGAAACAAAAGGTTGTGAGGCATGAAAAATAAATTACTTTTTAAATACATTACTGGAATGCCAGTCAAAATCAAGTATAAGAAAACCAGAAGCACTCAACTCAAACCACTTCTCCTTGCACTGCAGTTCTAATTATAATATATTCAGCTTTATTAAAGTACCAAGCAACATGCTGAAAGTAGAAATCTATGTGATGCCCCCACTTGTAAAATGTTTCTTATCCAAAAGACCTGCTGCCTGACAACTTGTTTCATGGGGAAAACATGATAAAAGTAAAAATGAAAAGCAAACAAGAAACAAGCTCAAGATACATTGCTTAAAGGATTACTGTACAGGTTATGGACCACACATGATTGGCATTCTGTTTAGTTTACGGGTAAAGCCTGTAGAGATGACTGGAAGTCTCCAACAAGTGTAATGAGCTTTTTAAAATAATGGAATCCTGTCCTTTAATACCCAAGGCTTATACATTATCTAGTCAAGTATTCTCTGCATGGCAACAACAGAAAGGCTTTCAATATTGGCAATTCTTTAACAGTATGCTTATTAAAGCTTACTTGCATCTTACGATGTCAGACAAGCTTACCTTATGGTCATTAAAGCATTGCTACTTAAACACAGAGCAACAGGCACTTTGAGTAATAAGCATAAATCAACAGTACAAAAATATGACAGAAACCAGACCATTCTGCAAAATCAAGGACAGATGAAAAGCCACTGTAGTACTTATGCAGTGCGCCCCTTCCATCCTAGGTAGACACAACTACTACTTGCCTTGCTTGGACACATCCAGAGTCACTACATGGGGAGTGGGTGCAACAAGCATGTCACAATTTGAAATCTCTCTGGCTGACTGTGATGGCCCTGACACATTTGTCATACCTCTCAACTTCAAGAGCAAGAAATCTGGACAAAGCCATACACAGAAGTGGGACAAAGGCACAACAATAAGGACAATTTTAAAATATTGCTCTAATAAACTTAGAAAGATAATAGAATAGGTCTTGCATTAGTATGAATTTTCTGAAGGGTATAAAATCTGAAACTCAAATGTGTCATTTTCTAACTTCAGTCTTTAGTGATTTGTCACTAATTTGCCAAAAAACACAATTTTATGGTGATGCAAAAATATAAAATAGACACACAATACAGCTTCTACCTGTCAAAGAAGGGACACTTTAATATTAGTACTGCTACCTTGAGCAGCTGACAAAATAAAAGAATCTACATGCATTTCAAGTAATCTATAACTTTGATTATTACAGTTATTTCTTAATTGTAAACCCTCCATGTTTTCTTCCAAAATTGCTATTTTGGAGGGATTATTAGGGGAAGAGCAACATTTTGAGCCAAAATTGGGGACAGTTGAGAGGTTGGCTATGCCTAATTCTATAAAGCAATTTATTTGCATGTACCTCTCAACCTGTTAATGCAGTAAATCTGAACAAGGCCAAATATATTGGGGCACATATAAACAGTACTAAAATTGCTCTTGTATAAATTGAGACAGTTGATAGAACGGCTCTTACTTTAACATGCATTTTATGAAGGTTATGAAGTCTGAAACTTATTATTTAGTGACTTCTGGCAAATCATTTAGGAATTAAAACTACAAATTTTATGAACAACAAACCAAAATAAGAAGCAAAAATCTATTCATTCTTTGAAAATCTGGACAGTTGGGAGGTATAGTTCAGCTGGGCCTGTCTGAGTTTGCTGCCCTTCCCCCTGACAAAATAATGGTTGAACTGGAGCCTCTGCAGCCATTCCAATTAACCATTACTTGGCTATTTCACTCCATTTACCATAAACACTAATGTGCATACTGCTTTACTTCAATGATTGGACTTCATTTGAAAGTTTTATTTTGTATTTTACAGCACAAACATTAAGTCATCTGTTAAACAAAGCAATGCAGTCTCACAATGAAAACTTAGCATTAAAACTTCTCTGCCCTTGAAACTCACATTCATTGAAACCCACATTCAAAGAAAATACATTTTGCCAGTGGCAGATAAAGATTAATTTTGGGCTGTTGAATCATAGGCCCTTGCATATGAAACATACATGTGCTCTTTGATACACCTTCCTCATTGTACTAAAATTATATTCCTTGTACAATACAGTACACTTGTTAGAGGGTGTTTTAAATTTGTTTTGAACATTTTTCCAGTAAGCAATGAAACAAAACATATGCACCCATAATGGCAAAACTGCCCAGTTGAGAACATTTATCATAAAAAGTCTACTCAGACTTCCACAGTCCACCATTATTAGTAAATATACACAATTCTACAGTCCACCATTATTAGTAAATATGCACAATTCCACAGTCCACCATTATTAGTAAATATGCACAATTCTACAGTCCACCATTATCAGTAAATATGCACAATTCTACAGTGCACCTTTATCAGTAAATATGCACAATTCTACAGTCCATATTTAGTGAATTCAGTTCTTGCCATAGCTGTCAACCTTAGCACAAAAACCTGGATGAAGCCAATAATGGGGAAATACAGTCCCAAAAATAGGGACAAATTTAAAATATTCATCTTATAAACTTAGAAAATTGCTAGAAAAAAAGGTTGTGCTACTATGTATTCTGAAGAACATGAAGTTTGAAATTCAAATGCCGGTCAATTTTACTGCGGACAGAACAAAAACAATTTTCAGCAGAGACGAGGGATTAATACTGCAGACACGTCTTTGTAAAATGGCAGGGCATCAGAGCAAATCCACACAAACACAGAGAGGAGATGCAGACTCCACACAGAAGCCAGCCCAACCAAGAATCAAACCAGAAAACCTATAGCTGTGAGGCAACAATACTACCACTGCACCATCAAATCTGCAAGGAATTAAACATTCAGAAACCTGAAGTCTGAAATTCAAATGCCTGTCAATTTTACTGCGGACAGAACAAAACAATTTTCAGCAGAGATGCAGGGATTAATACTGCAGACACGTCTTTGTAAAATGGCAGGGCACCAGAGCAAATCCACACAAATACAGGAAGGAGATGCAGACAAAAGCCACCCCAACCAAGAATCAAACCAGAAAACCTATAGTTGTGAGGTAACAATACTATCACTGCACCATCAATTATACAAGGAATTAAACATTCAGAAACCTGAAGTCTGAAATTCAAATGCCTGTCAATTTTACTGCGGACAGAACAAAACAATTTTCAGCAGAGACGGAGGGATTAAAACTGCAGACACATCTTTATAAAATGGCAGGGCACCAGAGCAAATCCACACAAACACAGGCAGGAGATGCAGACTCAAACAGAAGCCACCCCAACCAAGAATCAAACCAGAAAACCTATAGCTGTGAGGCAACAATACTACCACCGCACCATCAATTATGCAAGGAATTAAACATTCAGAAACCTGAAGTCTGAAATTCAAATGCCTGTCAATTTTACTGCGGACAGAACAAAACCAATTTTCAGCAGGGATTAAAACTGCAGACACGTCTTTGTAAAATGGCAGGGCACCAGAGCAAATCCACACAAACACATGGAGGAGATGCAGACTCCACACAGAAGCCACCCCAACCAAGAATCAAACCAGAAAACCTATAGCTGTGAGGCAACAATACTACCACTGCACCATCAAATACGCAAGGAATTAAACATTCAGAAACCCTTAAGTCTGAAATTCAAATGCCTATCAATTTTATTTAACATTTTTTAATCAGGACAGTCTGACTTGGAACAAATAAACAATTTTCAGCAGAGGCCCAGGAAGAAATAATGCAGACATGTCTTTGTAACATGGGAGGGCAAAAAAGCAAACCCACACAAACACAGGGAGAAGATACAGACCCCACAAAGAAGGAACCCCAGTCCCTGCTGCTCCTCTTGCAGTCTCTGGCGGGGGGTCTATGCACTGTAAAAGTGCACAGGCGTCTCCTTGTGTCCCTCTATGGGGAGACGCCGGGCTGCCTTGAGCATGCGCATAGACCGATAAGTCGGACTTCGGTATCTGCGCATGCCAAAAGAAATCGAAATTATAAAAAAATATTTTTTTTTATTTTTCATTTGTTTTTCTTGCTTTTTTATTTTTGAGGGGGCTGCAGTCCGGCAGCCCTATGCCACTATGCCACGAGCCGCCCCTGCTATCAAGCCACACACTCTAGGGATCTAAACCTCACCACAACAATAAATAGGACATGCTGGAGGGATAGATTTCTGTCTCAGAGACTTCCCATGCTCGGGAACAAGATTACAATCTACATTAGGCAGAGCTACTCGCTAACCCTCTTCAAGAGAAATCTTGACGAGTGGATGGGAAACGGAAAGTATACCCCGGGGATCACTTCAATGGCTCTGTTGGACAGAGGCACAGGGAACTAATCTAAGTGGGCAGCGTAAGCCAACACATTCTGGCTAGGCTTATAAATGCCATCAGGCAGATAGCCTAGTACCTATCTATGAACCTATGTGGCTTTATGCCAACGCTGTGAGGCATATTATATAGGAAAAATTAAGTGCTTGTTAAAAGAATGCATCTACGATCATTTTTATGAAATTAAAAAAGCAAAAACAACTAATGCACTCGCAAAGAATATTATGATTAATGATAAACATTAGTTTAAATTTGTCTTCCTAGAAAAAGTAAACAGAAATGAGGAGTAGTGGCCAGTGGGCAGTCCACCTTGAAAAGAGAGAACTTTATTGGCAGCTCTTCCTTAATTTGACCAATCATCCAGGATTGAACAAGCAAGTCTCTATTACTAGCGTACTAAAAATAAAAATGCTACAAAGACAGTTCTAAAAGTACATTAGAAACCCATTCCAATAACTTCATTTGTATGTTTATATATTTATAGGCATTTTGTATTGGTTCATTTATTCACAATACTTTCAAATGTAACATAGATTTGAGTTCTATATGTCTAGAGAAGGGAAGTGTTCATTTAATGTACATCCACACTGATTGTTAATGAAAATTAAGTATTTTGTGACTGGTTTAGTGGTACCTGGAATAAAGAATGAATTACATCGGTAAGGTGAGGGGTGTGTTATTAAACAGTGATTGTTACTGGTTCGTGGTTTTGGCATTGTATAACTGACTCTAATTCCTAATCTCTGTTCAAGTTGGAGCAAGAAGTCCTACTGCTGGACCAAAAGATTTCCGGTTGGAGTGGTGAGGAGCCCATCATCTGGATATCTGAACACCCAGAACCCTAGCAGCTTAATATATGCTGCCAACACTGCCATAACTATGAATGGCCGAGAAGCTGTGGTTAGACCAAAGGGCAGTGCTCTGAACTGGAAATGACTGCCTCTCAGATGGAAACTAATAAATTTGCTGTAATACCTAACTATCTTGATGTGATAGCAGGCATCCTGGAGATGGGTTCCTAATACGTGACTGAAGTTTTACAACTTTAAACACCATATGGTTGAATCCATATGTTTGAATTTGTAAAACTTCGAATACTTAAAAAAAATAAATAAATAAATAAATAAAGGAAAAACTTATCTGACTGTTTTAAGCAGGGGGGCAAGCCCCCCTGTACCCCCCCACACCCCCCGCTCTTTAAATATACCAACACCGAGATTGCACTACAGTGTAGTAAAGGGAAATCTTCCCTTTAGACACTGTACTGCATAAGAGTGCGGTCTCGGTGTAGGTATACTTAAAAAGCAGGGAGTGTTGAGGGCACAACCTCCCACATGGGGGGTGCAGGGGGGGTTGCCCCCCTCTGCTTAAAATAGTCAGCTAAGTTTTTTTTTCTTTTTTCTTTTTCGAAGTTTTACAACTTCGAACATATGGGTTCGACCATATGGTGCTCGAAGTTGTAAACTTCAACAATATAATAGGAACCCCCTGGAGATCTGTAGAGCACATCCAGTTATTCTTCCTCAAAAGAGGTAGGATGGACTGCACCATGACCATCCTGAACGTCATATGTTTTATAAAAAGATTTAGGTGGCTTAGGTCAAAAATCTGCCTAATGTTCCCTGCTTTTTTTCTGTAACTAAAAAATTCAGAATACATTCCAGATTATAAATGGTCAGGGGGGACCTGCTGGATGACTTTTCCAGCAGCTTTGATATTTCTACTGCTCTGGATTCCATATGACTGGGTGGTACATTGGTAATCTTTCTCCTTTTTTGAGGAGAGAAAGCAAATGCAATAGTGTAGCTTCTGATGATTATCCTCTGCATCCATGATGTGATGGCCTGCCAGGTTTGAGGGTGCAGGGATAACTGCCTCCCAACTGCCTACACACTATGTCAGTCAGGCAATCCTTCAGGAGCACTGATAGGATTTCTCAGTAAAAGGACCACAAAATCCCGGATTCTGCACACCCCCCCACTGCCTCAATGGTGACATATGTTGAAGCTCCCCCTTCTCTGCCTCAGGAAAGTCTGCCTCCAGGAGTGTCTTGATGAAAACCCTAAGATTTGTCTGACCACATCATCTTCCCCCTTTCTCTGGTTCCTAGAAAGGTCCTCTGCTGGGTGGAGAACTGGATTCCAAATGGTGGACAAGATTTTTTCAGTCTTGCTCACTCCTAGTGTGCATTTCCTTAATCTTTGGTCTGAAAAGTTGTGAACCACCAAAAGAGAATTCAGGAAGGTGTCAGACTACCAGCCTAGCCATCTGGAGTTTTGTAAATAATTATATGTCATTTGTGAATATCAACATGATTCATATGCTTGTCTTAAAACTATATGTTACGTGTATATTAAACTACTGGTACAGAAGTGTGTGTTGAACAGGGTTTTGTGCTATAAAACTTAGTTTCAATGCAGCAAGGAGACAGGATGTCTAGAACTAGGGCATCTTCTGCATTGTTGTGCAAGTGTTTTATTGTTTTATGACTTCCAGGGTCTGCAAACATCTGAGAGATGTATTTCTCACAGGTAGATGGTAAAAATGCTTGTACTTTGACAATGGGGGTTGCTTGGTAACTGAAGTCAGGTGACAAAAAAGTGATGTCATCCAAGTTAACCCAGCAGTAATATTTGATATTAATTTAAGAACTCTGTAAGAACTCTCTCAGAGACAGACTAGGCACTTTGTATTTTGTCTTTGACCTAGCAAGAACATCCACTCATCACCACATCTGCAGTTGCCTTGCTGTAAGCAAGTTTTTAGGGCATAGCAACTCTTTTAGATTCAGATAGGAATATAGTAAAGTATAGCTTATATGTTTTCTTTATTTATTTTAGCCTGTCCTGCAATGTTGTTTTAAATATTTCCTATGATTTTGAACTCTGAAGTTACTGTGTTGATTTACTGAGTATTGTCTTGTTCTTTTATTATTTATTATTAAATATATTTCAACCCATCTTTGTGGCTGATATCTGCGAGAAATATTTAAGCTCTTAGTGTACTTGCATATCTATATGATGACACTGTACAAGCCACTCCTAAATAGCATTGCTCTTGGTCAGACTACCATCTGGATTAATAGTAACATTCCACAGTAGGATAGAACACCCTTTGTTAAGGGCCTTACAGTATCTGATAAGTAGTGGCTGGTGGCAGTAGAAACTACCTTATAGTCTGGAAAGAAGGGAGCATAGGTATTAAACCTATGCCAGCCTTTCCCTGGTGTGTATGTGTTTGTATATAAATCAAACCTCAAAGTGTGTGTGTGTGTGTGTGTGTGTGTGTGTGTGTGTGTGTGTGTGTGTGTGTGTGTGTGTCAGCTACTTGGGCAGGGACACGAAGCACTGGTTGGACAGAGAGGGTGCTGGAGGTTTTGGCTTGGCCACTCAGCTGAGATCTCAGTCCTATAGCTGTGCCACTGGGGAGTCTTACTGGGGATCTGGAGAAAGATAAAGATATCAGCCCCATACTGACTGTCTCTGTGTGCTCTTAAGGGAAATTGCACTTTACTGTGTGTGTGTACTTGTCATCCTCCCAGTGTGTGCATCCCCTAGCTGTTGCCAGTGGCGAAGATTGAGGCTCCTTGATTACTGGGCCAATACAGGGGAATCACAGAAGAAAGTACAGTTTTGTACCTACCATAAATGTAGATGTCCGATAGGTATGCAACTGCAGTCCTTACATATGGGTTATCCTGCCTCAGGCAGCCCTTCGGTCGGCCGGATTCCAAAGTCTGGTGATGTCGCCCTTTCCCCGACATCACGCTATCTTCTTCAGTGTTTCTTGCCCCAGATGCCAGGTGCCCTCTAAGGAAGGCTAAATTTTGAAAATAGAGAAAAAATTCCAGACAAGTACAACAACATAAAAATAAATACACCATAAAAGATTACCCCAGGTAGCTAAAATGAGGGGTAGCAACCCAAAAGAATACCACAGAGGGATAGGTGGGAGGGAAAACCTGACTGCAGTTGCATACCTATCGGACATCTACATTTATAGTAGGTACAAAACTGTACTATGTCCTTCAAGGATGCAACTGCAGTCCTTACATATGGGTTGAATACCATAGCCAACCTGGGGGTGGTAGGCACTAAGACAAAGATGGTGTAGCTAAAAAGCCCTGCAGGACTGCAGAAGCAAACCCTGCTCTGGATATGGAATATAAAGGCAGGTTGTAATGTTTGGAAAATGTATGCACGGAGCTCCATGTAGCAGCTTCTAGAATGTCCTTTATTGCCACTCCTCTTAAAAAGGCTGTGGAGGTGGCTGTAGCTCTGGTGGAATGTGGCCTGATGTCAGCTGGCACAGTTTTTCCATGAAAAGAGTAGCAGAATCGAATGCAATTTCCAATCCATTTAGAAATTGTCTGTTTGGAAATTGCTTTTTCCTGCAATCCAGCAGCGTAAGCTACACAAAGCTGGTCAGATTTTCTGTAAGACTTTGTTCTGTCCAAGTAGTAGCGCAACTGTCTGTGAATGTCCAAGGTGTGCAGAAGTCTCTCACTTTTATTTTGAGGATTGGGAAAGTAGGTAGGCAGGTGAATAGCTTGATTCAGGGACACCCTGGATACCACATTTGGCATGAATGACGGATTGGTTCTCAAAGAAACTCTGTCTTGATGGAAAATGAGAAATGGTTGTATTGCCATAAGGGCCTGTAGCTCAGAGACTCTTCTTGCTGAGGTTACTGCCAGAAGGAAAGCTGTCTTCCAAGACAGAAATTGCAACTCTGAAGATGTTGCTGGTTCAAAGGGAGGAAGAGTTAATTTTTCCAGCATGAAGTTGAGGTCCCATGCAGGCACTGGTGGTTTCCTTGGAGGGTTGATGTTCTTTATACCTCTTAGAAACTGTCTTAGCAATGGGTGAGAAAATACAGGCGGATCAGTGTTATATTTGGCAGATATTGCTGAAGCATGTATTTTTATTGAAGAATATGAAAGGCCATTGTGGAGCATTTCAGCCAAATATTCTAGGATCTGTTGAATGCTCGTCACTGATGGGTCTTGACCCTTTTTGCTGTTCCAGATAAGAAATCTCTTCCATTTAGCTGAGTTTGTTTTTCTAGTGGAAGGTCTGTGCGCCTCCAGGATGATATCTTTTACCCTTTTGGAAAGTGCATCCTGAGGAATAGTCATGGAATCTTCCAAGCTGCCAGCTTCAATGTTTTCAAGCTGGGGTGTGGTGTCCTGTAATTGTGCTGTGTCAGAAGAAGTGACCATTGAGGAAGGAGCCACGAATTGGTGTGTGTCAAGCTCCGTAGCAGTGGGTACCAGTGTTGTCTTGGCCCGTCTGGAGCTATCAGTAGGACTTTCGGTTGCTCTGTCTTGATCTTTAGTAATACCTAGGTCATCAAAGGAAGAGGTGGGAAGGCATATAGTGTTAGAGAGTTCCAACTGAAGGAGAGAGCGTCCACCTTCCATGCTTGAGGATGGTATGTCCTTGTGCAAAACATTTTCAGATGGTGATTGAGGTGGGAGGCAAAAAGATCTATGTCCGGCCTAACCCATGCTTGAGTTAATTGTAAGAAAATGTCTGGATGCAACATCCATTAGTGTGGATCCATGATGTTTCTGCTTAGGCTGTCTGCCAGAACATTGTCCTTCCCTGGTACAAACTGGGATTGTAGCTCTATTTTCAATTGTAGAGAAATATCCCAGAGATTCATTGCCAGTCTGCAAAGAGGGTAGGAATGGGTACCTCCTTGCTTGTTTATGTACCACATAACTGTGGTATTGTCTGTCTTTATTAGTAGATGGCCCTGATGCATGGACTTTTCGAAGGTCTTGATTGCATGTATCACTGCCAGCATTTCTTTTTGGTTGATGTGCAGGTGCTTTTCTTTTTGTGTCCATTTTCCTTGAATGCATCTGCCCTCCATGTGCGCTCCCCATCCATGGTCTGAGGCGTCTGTTGTTATGGTTTGACTTGTATGAGGCTTGCTGAAAGGCAGACCTTTGTTTATCTGGCTTGCTTGAGCCCACCACAGAAATTCCTTTTGAAGGCATGGAATGAGTGGGATCAATGCTTCCAGGCTGTGGCTGTGTTGAGACCATAGACTTTTTAGATACCATTGTAGTTTCCTCATATGCAGCCTTGTGTGGAATCAGAAGAATGCAAGATGCCATGAAACCCAGGGCCTGCAGGATTTTCCTTGCAGTCATCTGGGTGTGTGTTGCCAATTTTCTGAAGTATTCTGGTAATTGTTTTTGTTTTTCTTTTGTCAGAAACGCCATCTGGGTGTTTGTATCCAGTGTGGCACCCAGGAAAGGTATTTGTTGGGATGGCACGAGACTTGATTTCTGAATACTGACTGTGTATCCCAAGGCCTGCAGTAGGTGAATGACATAGTCCAAGTTTTTTAACAAGGCTTGTTGGCTGTCCGCTTGTATAAGGCAGTCGTCCAGGTAAGGGTATATTTGTATCCCCTGAAGTCTGCAATGTGCAATTACTGATGTCAGGCATATCGTGAACACTCTGGGCGCAGTAGATAAGCCAAAGGGCAAAGCTGAGAATTGATAATGCTCTGAGCCTGCAAGAAATCTGAGGTATCTTCTGCAACTTTGTCTGATTGGGACATGCAGGTATGCCTCCTTGAGGTCCAGAGTTACCAAGACCCTTGCCCAGCATGGGAAGGAGTTGCTGTAAAGTCAGCATTTTGAATTTTGGCACAATAAGGTAAGTATTCAGTGCGGACAAGTCCAGAATGGGTCTCCATTGGTTTTCTTTTCTTGGAACAAGGAACAGTCTTGAATAAAATCCTTGGCCTTGTTCTGCAGAAGGAACCTTTTCTATTGCTCTTATTTGAAGTAGGTTTGTTATTTGTTTGAGTGCCTCTACCCTTTGATTTGGTGGCAGGTTTGGCCTGCCATGTCTTGTTGGTAGTGTATGAAAATGGAATCTGTATCCTTTGTCTATTATGTCCAGTATCCATTTGTCCTTTGTAATATTGTGCCAATTTTGTGAGAATAAAGATAATTTTCCGGCCAAAGGTGCTTCTAATTGAGCCCTGGATGGCGGAGTCAAAGTCAAGTCATTGAGATTGTCCCTGTGGAGTAGTGGAAGGTCCTGCCCCACCTCTCTGGTTCGGGGGCTGCCACTGACGTCCTCTGTAGGAGCCTCTAGTTTGCCCTCTACCTCTGCCACGTTTGTTTTTGCCTCTTTGAAATTTGTCTGTGTCTGGAAAGGACCAATGCTTAGAAGGCCAATTCCTGCTGAATCTTGGAGGCTGTACCTGGAGGAAATCTTTGACTGTTTGCACTGATTTTGCCTTTTCCTCTATTTTCTTTAAAACCTCTTGTGCAGTAGCACCAAATAGCTTATGTTTCTCTAGTGGTGCGTCCAAAAGCTTAATTTTCACATGGTCTGGCAATGTTTGTTCCTTTAGCCATGCATGTATGACCGCACCTGTCATTGCTGCTCTACATGAAGCTTCCAATGCATCATATCCACACTGCAGGAAATGGTTGCTAACCTGCTGTGTATTATGAACCAATTCCTGTAATCCCTTTCTATCTAATGTTTCAGGGGAAGCCAATTTCTTTTGCAATTCATCCAACATGTATTCCTGATACTGAATCATATGAAATTGAAGAAAGGGTGGAAGATACCTTTCTAAAGCCCTAGAATCTCTTTCCGCAGGAAGAGGATTTTTAGCAGTAGTGGAGGAAACCCCTTTAGGCCCCTGAGAAACAGTTTCAGGGTCAGCAGTATGGCCCTTGTACAGAAATTGATGTGTGTCTGGGACCCTGTAGTACCTGTCTGGCTTGACAGGAGCAGGTGGGAGGGAGTCAGGGGAAACACTAGCTTCTAAGTACACATCATCTAAAACATTTAAAACTGGAGGAATAGCTAAGGGTCTATGCTGAGGGAGCTTTAAAAATTCCCTTAGCCTTTTCCTAGAATCTGAGTATTCTTGGCCTTGCCATTTGAAGTGTTCCCTAATGGAATGAAGTTTCCCCAAAGGAAAACTCCTCAGGAGGAAGCAGAGGGAATGGATTCCTCCGCATCAGAATCCTCGAAGGCCTCCTCCTGGTAGTCTGAGTGTGCAGAATCACCTGAGGCCTCTTCGGAGGACTGGGGATCTACCTGCTCAACCCTAGGCCTCTTGACAGAAGGTGGCTGAAAGCCTCTCTCTGGATGTGGCTGAGAACCCCTAATTAAAGAAATAAGGTCCTCAGCTAAACTTAAAATATTGAGAACCAGAAGTGGATCCCAGAGAAACAGATCTTGGAGGGAGAGACTTAGCCTGTTTGGCAGCCTTAGCACGTGTGTAGGCCTTAATGGACATAGACACTGGGGGCCTGGCAGCCCCACGTGCTGGAGTAGTCTTATCCACTGGAATGTTAGAAATATCCTGGGCTACAGTCTCAGAGGGGAGAACAGGAACCGGCATCGAGCTGGCCTCAAGGTGTGAGGTGGATTGGTCTGTAGCGGTTATTAAACCGCGGTAACCGTCGGTGGACCGTGGGGTGGTGTCGTTGGTCTGTAGCGGTTGCGAAACCGGCTCAAAAGAGACTGAGACACTCACGGTAGGCCTAAGAGTGGTGTCGGCCGAGACCGTGGACCGCGATTGTCGGTCCTTATCCTTCCGTTTTTTAGGTAAATATGCTGTCGGAAGTTCCGACGGCATGATATAACAGAAATCTTCCCCAAAATAATCCTGTGCAAACTCTGACCGACGCCGGGTGGTGCTATTTGAAAGAAGCACAGGCTGCACAGGCCGAGACGTTGTGTTCTGGGCCTAGGCAGGGTAGGCAGTGAGAGTGGAAATCCTTATGGGGTATTTGTTTCCCACAAGTTAAACAATTATTACCTTTTACAGTTTTATCTGACATCGGCCTGAGGCGAGAAAAGGTCCCCAACGGGTACTTAGCTTTTGAAGACTTCAGTAGCTGAAAACACACAAGAAAGACTGAAGAAGATGGCGGCTGACGCTTTTATACCCCAGGCTCTGACGCCGGAAAGGGGGATACATCAGCCCGCCCGGACCCAGACTTTGGAATCCAGCCGACCGAAGGGCTGCCTAAGGCAGGACAACCCATATGTAAGGACTGCAGTTGCATCCTTGAAGGACATCTTCCTGAAGCCCTCCGAAAAGTCACATAATTGCATCCAGGCATGCCAACGGATGGCTATGCCTGCCACTCTGACCACATCATCAGCTGCATTTGAAACCAGATATGCATATATGTTAGACATTGACCATAGGATAGAAAAATGGGACTCCATTGTTTTCTGGATTTCCGACTCTAAGTTGCCAGAGGGGGAACTGGCGATCTCCTTGGTCAAGTCATTCTGGAAATTTATATAGGCAAGGTAATTCAACACTAAGTACAAACATTGCTGATGCATATATCCATTTTACAAACCTGTCCAACACCCCTGACTCCCTGTTTGGGAGGTGGGTGGCCATATGTGCTCTCTTCAGAATTCCTTCTTTGTGCAATGGGGAAAAGAACCATGGCATCTACTGAGGGATGCTTGCTCCAGTTTACTCTGTCCATTGAAGTGACCAAGATTTTACCTGGTTTCTCAGAGATGGCTCCACTAAATCAGAATCCTACTAAGTCACCAGGTCTATGAAGATATCAATGGGTAGCACTACCCAAGAGGTGGAAGAGCCAGACCCAAAACCCTCGAAAACACATCCTCAGGGAGAGGGTGCTTCAATGGACCAACCCCCTCTCTGTTTTATCACCTCCAAAATGTCACCAAAGGTGAGGTCTTCCAGAGGGGATTGTGGGAACCCCTTCCACATCAACCAAGTCAGTTGTCTTCTGTAACTGACTCCAGGGGAGGAGGCAAATGTATTTCAAACACATTTCCTAGGACCCTAGCTTGTTTGGGCTTCAGAAGAAGGGTCAGAATCACACAGGAAACTTGCTTGACAATTACCGCAAAGGCTGTAGGAGGCTGGCCTTGCCAGTCGATCTGGATGTGTAAAGTCAGATGCAGTATCCAACAAGGGTTGGAATGGAGCCGAGTGTCAGAGACAGACACCTCTTTTCTTGGTCTGGCAAGAACCCTTTCAAATGCACTGAAGGCTGAGGCTGTAATTGGAGTTGAAGAACCACTCTTCTGATCTAAGAAAGAGAGAGCGAAGGAATAGCCTACTCTCTGACCTGCCTCAGCTCCAAAGTCAACAACAGTACAGAGCTACTGAATGTTGAAGCTCGAAGGGGATGAGACAGCTCAAATAACTTAAGAGCTGACTTGATCCTCAGAGTCCTGGTACCAAGGCTTCGGCTCTGAGTTTTATCCTGATCCAATATCATCACAGTCAAGAGACATGCTCCAGTGCTGTAAAGGGATAAGACTCAGCTGACCCAGGTTCAGTTAACGGGTTCTGGTGACTGACGGGAGTGGTAGTGAAGGGATGGGCATAATCATCCAAAGTTGGAGGGCATTCAATACACTCCCTAAGGGTAGGTGTAATCAAATAGAGGAGTTGCCCTTGGATGTCATCAACAAGTGTCGAGGGGGAGGGAAAGAGTGGCAGGTCATAAAGAAAAATACCACAGGATGGAAGCACAGGCCCCCAGGATACCCTCACGATTCATGATCAGCCCCAGCATAAAAGCAGCAAATTTTGGGAGGGGGGACTGGAGAGTAGGTGGTAGACCCAGTGTGGACACTGGGACTGGGGTCTGGGCTGGTAAATAAGAGATCTGAATGTGTGAAGAGTTGAGGCAGTAATAGATATTGTCGCAGTCAAAGCTGATAGGACTGTTGACTCCAACATAGTTGCCCCTTCGAGGCTTGGTCCTGCTGGCAGCGGATCCAACGGATGGACTGGAAGAGGTGAAACTACTGGAGGGTAGCTGGACCTGTACCATGTGCACCTAATGGGGTCGGCACCAGGAGAACTCCAAGCTAGAGCTGCATCTGTGGGTATCTCTGCATCATCCTGTTGACATCTGCTTCAGTAAGGTCCTCGATGACCAAAAGGACCTTGACGAAGAAGCCACAGACAATGGTGTCAAAGTATTCCTCTCTTGCAAAAATGGAGGATGGAGGCAAGGGCTCACCGGTTCTGCTGAGAACAGAGAAAGATGCGATGGAAAACAGATCCAAATGGCAACTGGATCAGACTGTCTTAAAATTTTATGTGCCGGACCAAAAGGTTCAGTTGGATTTTTTTGACAAATTCTTCTCCATCCCTTTTGTATTTTCTCGCTTTCTTTCCCTCTCTGGCGGCTTTCAGTTTACATAATCTTTTTGCTGGATAAACAGAAGGAGATGGTTGTGAAAGTGATGTTTGCGAACAAGATGGGTGGGAATTAAGGCTTTTAGCTACAACTTGCCCCTGCATCCTTGCAAAAGCCTTGTACAGAAAGAGGCACAAACCTTCCATTCTACATCCAAATGAGCCACTCCTACGCAATAAAAACAATAGGAGTTAGAGTCCTGCAGAAGAATCATATGACCACAGGCCGTACATTATTTGAAACCTTAAACATGGTCAGCCACGACTGAAAACATCTTACCCAACAGCGGATCTACAGACAGACAGACACACACACGCACACACACACACACTCTCTAGCCATGTATGTGGGTGCATGCTTGCAGGTGCCATCAAATACAGCCACTTTTATAACTGCATGCACCTCACACATCTGACCGAGATCAAACAAGTTGGTATATAAATAGTACCCAGTAATGTACTTCAGCTTACTATCAGACCCATATAATTCAACCCACTGGTTAACTCAGATGCCCTTGCAGCATCCAGGGGATCAATGCAAGAACTGCTACTGGGTTTTACTGAGATATCCAATATTATCTTGATCCTGCAGAATCTAGCTGGCTTCCTGGGTGTTGGTGCTTGAGAATCCAGTTCCAGGAAAGCATTTTCAAAGAAATCCTCAAAAGACTGGAGGGACAGTTGTCACTGTGGTCTCTTCTGAGACTACCAGTTCTGATTATCTCCTACAAGTGTTAGACAGTTCATTGATTCCCTGCTTAAAAAGATCCATCATTAAATTGACAGCTTTCATGAAGAAAACATTTGGAAGGGGTAGCACAGAAAAAGGACTGTAGCCTATAAAGGAGAACCCTCCCCCAAGTCGTCCATTTCATCCTCCTCTTTGAACTCAGTGTCAGAACTGATCCTTACAGAGCTTCTTCCACTTCTATATTGACACAGCCAAGCTTAAGATGGTGGGGTCCTCAGGAAGAGGCAGTGGGAGTATGCACCCTCTGCTACTCATTCTTCAGTGAAGTATCTGTAGTCAAAACTGATCATGGCTGATGTCAATGGGACAGACATCTGTCCCACCTGATGAAAGGACAAATAAAAGGTGGCTTTTTTTAAGCCCTATAAACTATGGACCCTTCTGTAATGTTTAGATCCTGAATAAACAGAGTTAGGACATCAAAAGGAGTAAAGAGCAACTGCCAGCAGCATGCATACAGGCCGTTTCATGTGGATGTCTGGGAAATAGCATTCACCTGTGAGGTGTCCATTGATCCTGGTGAGGGCTGCCTTGGCTGTGAGAATCCTATGTTAAGGTCAGCTTCCAGACAGTCATCAACAGGCTAGGATGCAGAAGAAACTGGGACTGGTGCTGAACAAGACCACAACTCACCTGCACTGGAGTCCTCAGGCCACTGTGGGATTTTCAGGGTCACTAAGACATTATGATCCCATATCACTGAATCTTTTGAAAACAAGATTTTTGATTTCTCCACCTTTCTGTGGCACTTAATCTTAAATTCTTTACCTAGACTGATGGAAACAGGCTCTTCTGCCACAGGAGACACGACAAGGTAAGTCTTTTGTTATTAAGGAAGGTTCAGATATTACAGACCCTGTGAAAGTGTGAAAAGGGTACAGTGTTCTGAGGAAAAAAAACTGTCCGTCTTAAGTAAAAATCAAAGTTCTTCAGGGGAATCAGTCTCCTACAGGTAAGCTTGCTAGTGAAGATTTATGGAGATGTCATTGGCCTGAATATGGCCTGCATTTCTGCAGTGACAACAAAAGTGAGCAAGCACAGAAAATTTAAAAATATGAAGTGCAACTGTGTGAGTAACTTGCACCGCAACAGTTATGTTCCTTACACTGTGAAATGGATGAATATGAATATCTGCCCTTTTCCTCTGCTTTGAGATTTTGGTGATGTGCCATATGATATAAGCTCCACCTCTGTCCTAGGAGCTGATTTGACATGCAGTTTAAAAACAGGACTTACTTGGCATTAATCATTTCTTTTTCTGGCAAAAAGTGATTAACAGTGTGGTCTGGCTATGGGCATTTTTGTCCCCCCCCCACCACCAATCCAGCCTGTAAAGCCTATGAGGACTTTTGTCCATGTTTGAGCTCCAGGACCCTGCCAGGTTCTACCTGGGTGTCACTGGTGTGGAGTGGGACTTTCAGCGAATGCAACTATACAAAACTGTAAAATGTATCTTGTACACTCAAAGAAACTGGTATTCTGGGTTGGAAAAGTAGAGGGTTACCCAAATATATGTCATAATGTCTCTATAGCCTCAAGTGGTCCCAGGACCTTTCTAGGAAAACAGATAAAGAATTGGGGTTGAATAAAAGGAATATGTACTTCTGCAGTGATCCCTCTACTTGAACTACTATTATGCGACCTATTTACATAGCTGTAGTATGCCTACTGTAAAGATCACTGTTGCAGTACAATTCCTTATCCATTAGCAGAGTGCCAAAACAGTCCTCAACACTAATCTGGAAGGAGGTCAGCCTGTCATGTTCTGCAAAATGGCAGTGGCAATCTCACTGTAACAGGTGTACAGTTTGCATGGTTATTACAAAAAATACACACAAGTTTTAGCAGCTGCACTGCAAACACCCAGAGTGGATACATTCTTGGAAAAGGGTGTTCTGGGGACTGTGCTATGACTGCAACCCTAAGGGACTCTTTTTGAGTTACAGTGAAAGGCAATGCGTTTAGTCAGTCATATACAGCATTTGTTTGGTGGCTGGCTTACCATCTTTACCATGCATCTAAGGGACAAAGAGCTGGTTCACTCATCTGATTTCCTTTGTCCTACGAATGCAACATATGAGAAGTCTATGGACATTGAAAAAGGTGCAACATCCTTCTCCCTTTTACTTACTAAGCGACTCTGAGCAAGTCATGAAGACAGTGCTCCTGTGATACCCCTGACGATGGGCTTGTGTCTAGTTGGTCAACCTGCTTAAGTAAATTAATAAATAAAGATGATCTGGGCTGCTCTCTCTCTCTTTTTTAAAGTGCATCTTACTGATGTATTCAGCATAGAGAGATAATTTTGCTCTGAAGACCTCCAAAGCTCTGGAAAACTGGAAGGATGAATGGACATCTGCCTGCAGCTAGCTCCCAAGCTTAGAGAATGACACCACAAGCACTGATCTTCATAATGAAAACCATTTGTCTGCTGGCAGTAATGTCGACACTAACTTTACATGCTGATATCCTGCACTGCCACTTTCTCAGGCTAGATCCATACTAAGCTTAAGATGATGCCTTATGGGTTTTAATTTTAGCCCTTTTAACTCTGATGCAATTATTTAGGTACAATTGTAACATGTCCTCTCTTATCGGTCCTTTCTTAGATTACTTATCTTTCTGTAATTACCCACTCCAATGCTCCATTCTATTTCCTTTACCCACACTTCACTGAGCATTGCTATGTCTGCTTTTATCTGTATCACTTCTTAACAATATACCTTTTTCCTACTGCAGCATTTGCCATTTAAATAAGTATCTTTAATTAAATCACTTACTTTTCTGCATTTTTAATGTTTGTACTAGTATTTCACACATTTTACTACCTAAAAACAGAATGAATCTGCCTGCTGGTTATCCAGCCCAAGCTTTGTGAAGATGTGCACATTCAAAACTGTAAGAATACTTCTATTAATATAAAAGTGTTTTTTTTTTTTTTTTTTTTTTTTTTAACTCAAGTGAATTTAAATCTGTATATTTTTAAAAACCTTTTAGCTGCCTTTCTCTGCATTTATTTTACTGGAAGAGACAAACTTGAAGGGATAGACAGCTACTGATATGGCATCATCAGTTTTTGTGTCACTTAGCATCTCTGTATACGTTTCATATTCCATCTTGAGTGTCAGCCCATAAACTGTTTACCCAGCACACATGACTATAGCTCTACATTTTTACTTTTCCTATGATCTTTAGAAATGTGGCATTAATGTTTTCTATCTATTCTCCCAGTAAGAGATTTGTGCATGCCTTCCCTATTAGATAATTGCCTGTGTACTATTACAATATGATTCTCAGCTAGAGCGTCTTCTGTGTGGAGACATGCATGAATGGGCGTACCTTCGTTGAAGGTTGTGCGTCAGGGCCGGCAACTCGGCACATAAAAATCTACTGCCAATCATTAGCTGACCGGAGTTCCGCTGTGTTGACCCCTAACCCGGAAAAGCCGAAAGACACAACAAAAACATCATTAAAGCTAGTCTCTTCTGGGGAATCCATTCAACCATTTGTTTATTTCAAGGATTGATCACAATTATTAGTAACACAATTCTTCTCTATTTACTGCTCCTGCTATATGCATTTATTACTCCCTGGTCACTTTTAATATGTAACATGATATGTGTTGTTCTACTGAACTCACTTGTGTTTAAGGTCTCAAGACAATACTTCCTCAACACTGTTTTGTTTTATGTCATACCCTTTTATTATTTATAATGTTTGATACATTACAAACACAAAACTATATTGAAAGATGTCAAAGGAATATTCTCACAAAGCAACCTACATCAAAAGTAAAAAAAAAAAAAAAACTCTAAAAGAAAAAGAAAAATTAAAAAAGACATTTTATATATATATATATATATATATATATATATATATATATATATATATATATATATATAAAATCATCTCCAATAGCAGTGTATATATTCAAACATTAAATTGCTCCATTACTGCAATGGAAAAATTGGTATTGGAAAAACATTCCAATTTTCTAAAATTATTCTTTTAGTAACCTTAGAAGCTAGATTTATCTAAATTCTAAAAACTGGCAAGTATGAATGCTCCTGTCAAAATGTATTTCAAGACATAATTCTAAACTGATGCACAGCTATGTTTGAATAATTTTATGAGTATCTTGTCAGTAATAAAAAAAAATCTGAGGATAAAACCATCATCGATGACAGACATCTGGAGGTTCAAATGTACTACAGCATTTTGAGTCATTTGATATGTGCAGTAAAATTAGCCTACCAGGAATATAATGAAGTCCATACATAACATTTTAACTGAATAAATCAAGTCCCAAATGATTTATGAACAAAATTAACTTCTTTTTCCAAAACTGGTTAGAAAAAGCCATGATCTGATGTCGTCAATTTTCATTCTTCCTCAAACCTGTGGGTATGCATCCAATCCTTGGATCCGATCTGGCTGTTGCAATAGCTCATGGCAACCAAAAAGCTCTTGAGCACTTCTCTTACCCATAATTCACCCTTCTAAGTTACCTCAGATCTCATTTGCTGCTTTGTGAAGATGTGGGTTTCCCAATTGTTCTTGAGCAGCTAAGTGAATTCTCAATAATTATTCTATTATCATTGCCTTCTAAAACTCTAAACTCCTTTAAATAGCTTTAATTAAACTATATTCTATCCCCTTACCTTAGCGACACATTTTTTTCTACAGTTAAATACCTTTTTCCCCTTCTACAAAAGTACAGAAAATGTAAAATCTTACCATAACCATAGATGTCCTTTTCTTCCATGTTGCAGTATTCTACATATGGGTTTACACCCACTTCCTTCAAGTACATCTGTACAGTATTCCAAAATTTTTCAGTCTCTCAGTGGTGCATGGGACGTCTGACGTGGCTCAGGGAACGTGGGCCATAAAAGTGACTAAGGCACACACCAGCCCTCAGAACTGGAGGCCCCAGCCATTCCTAGGAAGGCAGAGGCCGTCCAGTGCCACCCAGAAGGGAAAATGCAACATAACAGGAGGGGAAGGAGGGTGGGAAGGAATACTGCAACATGGAAGAGAAGGACATCTATGGTTATGGTAATATTTTACACAAATTTTCTACATTCTTCTATTCCAATGTTGCAGTATTCTACAGGTGGGTGAGTGCCAAAGCTCACTGTGGATGGGGAGGTGGTTCTGGAAGCAGTCTTCAGGACTCAGTGAAAGATGGCCCTGGCAAACCCCGTCCTGACTTTATAAATATGGTCCAGTTTGTAATGTTTGGTGAAGGTGTGAACTGAATACCAAGTAGCTGGTTCGAGGATAGCAGAGGTATCTAGCCCCCTAAAAAAGGCTCCTGAAGAGGCCATAGCTGTGGTGGAGTGTGCTTTTATACTACCTTTCAGGGGACTTTCCATGGTGTTGGTAGTAGAAGGTGATGGCCTTGGAGATACAGGCCGAGATGGTCTGTTTGGTCAATGCCTTCCCCATGGCTCTAGGGTGGAAGGAGACAAATCGTTGGTCAGACTGTCTGATGAACTTAGTTTTGTGTAGATAAAACCTGAGCTGTCTGTGAACATCTAGGGAATGAAGTGATCTCTCACTGTCCCCCTGAGGATTGTGGAAGAATGTAGGTGGGGGTACGGCATAGTTCAAGGATAGGTCATTCACCACCTTGGGCATGAAAGAAGGGTTAGTTCTAAGAGTAATCCTGTTATTGTGGAAAACTAGGAAGGGTGGGGTAGCCATAAGAGCTTGTAGCTCTGAGACCCTCCTGGCTGAGGTCAAGGCCACTAATAGAACCATTTTCCATGTGCAAAGTTTTAGGGAGGCTTTGTCTGCTGGTTCAAAGGGAGCCAGAGTGATTTTTTTCAGAACATAGTTAAGATCCCAAGGTGGAGGGGATGGTTTGCTGGGGGATCTTAGGAGGAGTACTCGTTTGAGGAAGAGTTTGGCAGGGAGTCTGGACCATCATTGGTAAAAGGGAATTCAACTCTTGAATCCCTCCTATCAAATTATCAACAATTATTATTCAACCGGTGAATTTGATGGGAGGGATTCAAGGGTTGAATTCCCTAAAAAACAAAGGACGCTATTTATGGAAAATACTTCAGGATACACCAATGGTATTACCAATGATGGTCCAGTTGATATGGGTGATAATGGTGAGTTGAGTCCTTTTGACCCTTTAGAGAAAGGGGGGGAGGGCCCACAGAGGTCCGAAAGATTAAGGAACCAGAACCGTCCATTTTCGTATGCGGAGGCAACAGGGAATTACTATCACAGGAGACAGGGAGGAACTAGGTACAGATAGGATGGGAATTGGACCATATTGGGGAATACAGTAATGACAATAGGAATGTAAATGGACCCACATCCAGTGTACATAGTGGGAATAGTGGAGAAGGGATCTGTGGATCCATTACTCAGATAACAAATACAAATATTAATATGGATGCATATACTGATTTTATTGAACGAAGGGACAACAGTGTGATGGAACACCCTAATATGAGTATGTGTAATATATATGTTCAAAATAATTTTTATATATATAATTTTACCGAATTGGAAATTACATCCGGATTTTCCGGTCTTTTTACAAAAGGTTTTTCATTTATACTCATCAAAAAACCCAAGGTTGATGAAATTTTACTTGACATTAAACTATTTACTAGGAAGTTAAATTTGAAATCCATGCTACAAAATGAGGACGTAGGTGTGAAGGATTTGCTTAGAAGAAGAAGTACATTTAACCCTCCTTTGCAACATGATATTTTTAATTTTGAGGCCTACATTTTGAACATAAGAGAAGGCTTCAATTTGAATGATGGATTAAAAGAATATAGTAATTTGACAGTGGAAGAAGTTAATATTTTGAAGATGCTACAGGTCAATGACAAAATAAGAATTATGAAGCCCGATAAGGGGGGTGGGGTGGTCTTGATGGACCACTGGGATTACACAAGGAGGATGCTTGAGATTTTAAACCAAGGTGACAGGTATCAGCTTGTATCCAGGAATGAAATGAATATTTGTTATAAGAAAATTGATCTCTGCTTGGAAGACAATCTTATGCAGGGACTTATAGATGTCGATTTGTACAATTTTCTTAGGGTACTCAAACCAGTCATTCCTGAGATATTTGGGATTCCAAAAATACATAAAGATGCCTGTAATCCCCCTTTAAGACCTACTGTGACATCCCAGTGTTCCAAGACACAAACCCTATCAATTTATGTGGACACCAAGTTGAAGCATTTTTACCAGGACTATCACCACATACTAATAGATTCCTGGGATTTTTTGGAGAAATTTAACAATATTCCATATGATGACAACTATGGTTTTATTACAATTGATGTCAAAGATTTATTCTCAGTGATACCCCATGACATTGGTTTAGGTTGGTTTGAACACATGTTAATTGAGTTTAATTTTCTAAACAATGCAGAATTCAGATTGGTATTAGAAAATATGGAGTTGGACTTGAAAAATAATTTTATTTATTTTCAAGGAGACATCTACCATCAGGTTGGCGGGGTGGCAATGGGGTCTGCTTGCGCCCCTATATACGCGAATATCATTATGCTTTTCTGGGAGTTGGAATATGTATTTAAATCTCCATTTTGGGAACACATTATACAATATTTCCGGTTCTTGGATGATATTTTTATTGTTTGGAATGGTACCATAGCACAGATTGAGGAATTCATTCAATATTTGCACACTACAACTACCTTCCTGCAATTCACATTTCAACACAATTTTGATCAGGTCAACTATCTTGATGTAACAATTAGTAAGAATAAAAGGGTCAAACAATATAAATCTAGAATTTTTAGAAAAAAATATTTTTCAAATTCATATGTACATTTTGAGAGTGACCATCCCTTATATTTAAGAAGAAATATTATCAAGGGTCAAATGATCAGGGCCTCACGAATGACCAGTGAGAGCTACGAATGTGTGGAAGAAATGGAAATAATACAAAACTTGTTTAGAGAGTGAGGGTATCCTCTAGGACTTATAAAAAACGTTGAGAGAAGTCCTAAGAAAACGTAATACACAATATTTACCACTTTTGACAAACAACATGATCACTAGTGGTACAGCGGTAATTTATTAGGAAAACCAAAACTAGTGTAATGGATGGTAATGATATACCACGTCTAACACTTACATATTATAAGGGGATGGGTTGGATGCAAAAGGGTATAAATGAGGTTTGGAAAATCTTTTCTAGAATGTGTAACAAATTATCTATATTCCAACAGCCTTTGAGATTCAGTTATAGAAGGAATTCTAATTTCAAAAAACTATTTGAGAAAAAGGACCCCCCCGAGAACAAGTGGGACACAGCCCAAGGTAGGGACCCATAAATGTGGCAGATGTGGACAGTGTTCCTTTGTTACAGGTGAAAAGGAGCTATTTTTGAGGGGCATTGGGAGAAAATTGAGATGTAATGGGTATTATACTTGTTACACCAGAGGTGTGGTTTACCTCGCATACTGTTTGACTTGTGGGGCTTACTACGTTGGCAAAACGGAACAGCAGTTAAGAAAACGCATTTATGAGCATATGAGGGACATAAATAAGAGGAATGACAATAATGCCCTGTTTAGACACACTACCACATGTGAGAATGCCAATATTAAGTTTTGGGTCCTAGAGGAGGTCAAGAAGGGTGATAGTGGAGGTGATTGGGAATCTCTGTTGGAATATAGAGAATTAATATGGCAGCTGAGGTTGGATGTATGTGGCCATATGGGGATGAACGACCACCTCTCTATAAAACCTGCATTGAAGCTTTTAGCAAACAATCCTAAAAGGAAATGAACTTTTTATTTCCCAAGATTGTTTAATATATTTTTAGGAATATTTATTACCAACAAATTTATATATTTCAATGTATACCTAATTGTGTTTTATATTTTATATATGATTAAGTTAGTTTTATTCATATCTATGTATATACATTCAGTTGCATTATTAATTTTTTAACAAGGAAGTTTACCATTACTGTTTGTACCTCATGAAGCACAATTTATTCTGCTGTATTTGAGATTTGTGTGATGTTCTTGTTACGCACCTTGCACTTTATATTTGTATTTATATCCATATATATATATTTTTACTGCTACTGTTTTGACAGTTCTGATCGTCTTTGTTGTCTTGTGAAATTTTAGTAGTATATTCTTATAAATATGCCAGTTCATATGGTGATATTTTGGTAAAACAGATTTTGCATTCAGTAATCACCATAGCATTTTTATTTGTTATAATTATGCAATCATTCAATTATTCTCTTAGTCAGATGGTATATAAGACATCTACCCATTGTAAGGAGTTGATTCTGATGAAGTCTATATGCTAAAGACGAAAGCGCGCTCAATCCCAGTTCTGTTTATGTTATTGTGTTGTTTTGAGAGTTCACATTAAACTAATAATTTTAGCCTGCCATCAGTGTGTTGGGCTATTTTTTGTGGAACTTTTAATTCATTTTAACTCATTGCTTACCACATCGTGGTTTTATTTTGGAGGGCAGCCCTTTATGGTACGGCAAGCGGAGATTTTCTGTTGTTGGTTTCAAATTCTAGAGGAGAGGAATTGGTGACTTGTGGTTACATATACTGATAGGTTTGTCCAGTTGAAAGATAAGGCATCCACTTTCCATGCTTGTCTGTGATAAGTCCTTGTGCAGAATCTTTTTAGCTGATTGTTGTGAGGGGAGGCAAATAGATCTATGTCTGGGCGTCCCCATTTCTTTGTTATCATGCTGAAGACTTGTGGATCCAGGTGCCACTCGTGGGGATCCATGAGGTTTCTGCTTAGTTCGTCTGCCAGAGTATTTTCCTTTCCTGGCAGGAATTGTGCCTGCAGATAAACTTGATAAGTCAATGCTGTGTCCCATAAAGCCATGGCTAGTCTGCAAATGGGGTAAGAATGAGTGCCCCCCTGCTTGTTTATGTACCACATGACCGTGGTGTTGTCTGTCTTTATCAGTAGTTGTCCCAGATGAATTAGGTCCTTGAAGGCTGTCAGGGCATTTTGAACAGCTAGCATCTCTTTTTGATTGATATGTACATGCATTTGGTTTGTGGACCAGGTGCCCTGAATGCCTCTTCCTGCCATGTGGGCCCCCCAGGCATAATCTGATGCATTCATCGTAAGGCTCTGCCTGGCTGGGGGTAGTGAGAATGGTTGTCCCTTGTTTTGGTGACAAGCCTTTGCCCACCATTGAAACTCCTGTTGCAGGCAGGGAATGAAAGTAATCATTGTTTCCAGGCTGTGGCAATGTTGTGTCCAGACACTTTTTAGGTACTATTGGAGTTTCCTCATATACAGTCTTGCATATGGAATTAGTAGGATGCAGGATGCCATGAAGCCCAAAGCCTGCAGAATTTTTCTTGCAGATAACTGGGCCTTTGTTGCCATTCCCTTGAAATAAGTAGTCAGTTGCCTTTGTTTCTCTGGCGTGAGATAAGCCATCTGGGCAGTTGTATTTAAGCTTGCACCCAGGAATATTATCTCTTGAGAGGGTACTAGATTTGATTTCTTTTTGTTGACTGTGTACCCTAGGCATGTTAAAAGTCTTTTCACAAACTTCAGATGCTGTAGTAGAATGTCCTTGTTCTCTGCTTGTATGAGGCAGTCGTCCAAGTAAGGACATATTTGTATTCCTCTTTGTCTTCAGGAAGCAATTACTGGTGCCAGGCACTTTGTGAAGACCCTGGGCGCAGTAGATAAGCCAAAGGGCAGTGCAGAGAATTGGTAATGCTTTGAGTCAGACTTGAATCTGAAGTATCTTCTTCATGATTGTCCGATTGGGACATGCAGGTATGCCTCTTTTAGGTCTAAAGTCACGAGCCAAGCCTTGCTGCCCAGCATGGGCAGAAGCTGCTGCAAAGTCAACATCTTGAATTTTGGTATATCCTGGAAAGTGTTTAGAATAGATAGGTCCAGTATTGGTCTCCATGCTGTGTACTTTCTGGGTACCAAGAACAGTCTTGAGTAAAATCCTTTTCCCTGCTCTTGCTGTGGCACTTGTTGAATAACCCCCATGTCCATGAGGGCTGCGACTTGTTTTTGAGCCTCTGCCCATTGATTGTTTTTGGCAGGTCTGGCCAATCGTGTACCCTTGGCAGGGTATGGAAGTGAAACTTGTAGCCTTGAGACACTATGTCTAGAACCCATTTGTCCTGGATTATAATGTGCCAATTTTTAGAAAAAAGTGCGAGCTGCCAGAAGATAAGTGCTTGGTGCAGGCAGGCGGAAGTCATTGGGACCGTTTCCTGTATGGTTGTGATTTGTCTTCTCCACTTTTGGAGGTAGAAGCACCCCATTGCTTAGACCTGTACGAACCTTGGGGCTGGGATCTGCCTCTAGGGTGTCTGGATCTGGCCGTTTGAGGTCTATCTGACACTGAAAAGGACCAATTATTTGTTGGCCAGTGTCTGCTAAACCTAGGTTGCTGTACCTGTAAGAAATCCTTGACCGTTTGCATAGATTTACCTTTGTCCTCCACTTTCTTTAACACCTCTTCTGCCTTAACACCAAACAATGTATCAGGCTGTAATGGAGCATCTAATAATTTTACTTTGACATGATCACGCAGATTTTGTTCCTTTAACCAAGCATGCCTCCTAATGACAGAACCTGTAACAGCGGCCCTGCAGGAGGCCTCCAGAGAATCAAAACCACATTGCAAAGCATGCTTTCCAACTTGTTCAGCTGCATGCAATAAATCCTGCATTTCTTTGTTTTCTGCACATTCAGAATTTACTATAATTTTCTGTTTAAGCAGTGTCATGATATATTGCTGATATTTGAGCATATGAAACTAGCAATTTATGGCCCTAACAGCTAAGGTAGCCGATGTGTAAATCTTTTTTCCCCATCTATCCAGTGTCCTAGAATCCCTGTCAGAGGAGGTAGGGTTTTTTGCAGTGGAAGCCTTGACCCCTTTGGGACCATGAGAAATAGTTTCTGGGTCTGCAGTAGGGTTTTTGAAAAGGAACTTATGAGAGTCAGGAACCCTGTAGTATCTGTCCAGCTTAACAGGAGCTGGAGGTAAGGAGTCAGGGGTCAGACTAGACTCTGAGAACACATCATCTACAATGTCTAACACAGGTGGAATAGCTAAAGGCCTGTGTTGAGGTAGTAAAAGGAAGTCTCTGAGCCTCTTCTTAGATTCTGAAAAATCTTGGCTCTTCCAGTGGAAGTGCTCCCTCATGGTATGCAAGGTTTCCCCAAAAGAGTAGTCCTCAGGAGGAGAAGCTGAAGGAATAGATTCTGCAGCATCAGAATCCTCATAGGGGGGAAGAGAGTATTCCTGATCAGAAGAGGAATCAGAAGAAATGGAAACCTGACCGGAAGATTCATAGTCTGTCTCTTGCCTAGGCCTCTTATCAGGAGGGGGATGGGAACCCCTGATCAAGGTAATTAAGTATTCGGCCATTTTGAGCATCGGTTTTTTGGGCATTGAGGCCTGTACCTGTGGCTGGTGAACTTGTTTCTTTGCTTTTAAAGGTGTTTTAGTCTTTGCCTTTGAAGCTGATGTCAGTTTAATATATAATTGTTTAGGTATGAATACACCCTCAGAAGCCGATGCCTGCTCAGCACGTGGGAGTCGGTAGCTGCCTGTGACTCTAAAGTAGCGGGTGTCAGGGGCTGCAAAAGCGCCTCACTGAGAACAGAAGAACAAGTGACTGGCTTAGGAGAAGCTTCGTCGTCAGTTTTCTACCTCGGTTGTCGGTCCTTTTCTTTTTCTTTGCGTATTTTGTGAACTCCGGTAGTCGGATGGCTATCCGACGGCATTGTATAATTAAATCTTCACCCAAAATAGATTAATGCAAAATCGTACCGACACTTAATGGTGCGTTGGTTAAATCTAGCACAAAACCGACAACTAGAAATGTCGTGGTCAGGGCCTAGGCAAGGAATACAGTAAGAGTGAAAGTCCTTATGAGGTGTTTGCTTCCCACAAGAAATGCAATTATTAACTTTTTCTGACATTGGCCTGGAGCAAGAAAAAAGTTTCCCCAACGGGGTACTTAGCTTTTAATGAAGACTTCGGATCTGAAACAACACAAAAATCTCAGGAGTCGGCCGATCGGCACTTGCGAACTGCTTCGGGCACCGCACGGCAAGAATGACTGAAGAAAATGGCGTTGGCTACATGTTTTATACCCCTGATGACCTGACGTCAGGGAAGAGGCAACAGCAACCGACGCAGGACCCAAGACTTTGGAATTCAGGCCGACTGTGGGCAACCTGCCAGCAGGATAACCCAAATGTAATGATTGCAACAGTGAAACACGAAGAACATCCATGGTGTTGTCCGTGAAAATTTTTAATGGGCCTTTCTGGAGGTAAGGTAGGAAGGGTCACAGGGCAAGAAGAACTGCCCTCATCTCTTGAACATTAACATGTTCTAGTTTGTGTGGCTTCAGCCACAGGCCCTGTACTTTTCTTTGCCCTGGAGTTGCTCCCCAGCCCATATCAGACTTCTAAAGGGTCTCGTTAGAGGCCTGCGTAGACATCGAATTGGGCATCAGGGGCTGCGAAAGCGCCTCACTGAATTTCAGAGAACTGATGAACTGCTTAGCGGCAGAGTCGTTGGAAGGCTTAGCCTTGTGTGGTCTGTCTTTGTCTTTACCTCTGCGTTTTTTCAGAATGTCCATGGATTGTTGGCTGATGGATGCCATATTGGAATGCAAAGACAGAACACAAAAATACCTGTCTACAATAAGAGCTCTACGGCGAATGGTTCTCGCATTAAAGAGGGCACAGAACCGAAAACGGGGGACGTCATAGTCTGGGCCTAAACAAATGATACAGTAAGAATGGAAGTCTCGGTGTGGGATCTGCTTTCCACAGGCGAGACAACTGTTAACTTTTTCGGACATTGGCTAGTGCAAGAAAAAAGGGTCCCCAACGGGGTACTTAGCTTTAGATGTTTTCAGCTGAAATTCAAACTCTGGTAGTGAGTGACTGGCACTTGTGCGAACTGCTTCTGCTACGGGCTCCACGGCAAGAAAGACTGATGTAATGACGTTGGTTACCTTGCTTTATAGCACTGACAACCTGACATCAGACTACAGGTGACTGCAGCCGACGCAAAAAACACTGACTTGGGTACTTGGGCCGGCGGAGGGCTACCACTGCAGGGGTAACCCACAGGTGATGAATGCAACAGTAAAACATGAAAAACATCTGCTGTCACCTCTCGAACATTGACATGTTCTAGTTTGTGTGGTTTTGGCTACAGGCCCTGCACTTTTCTTTGCCCTAGAGTTGCTCCACAGCCCAAGTCTAAGGCATCCGTATGCATGACTTGCGTGGGTAGGGGTGGTTGAAGAGGTAGATCTGGGTTGCTGGTCACTTGTACCAGCCACTACTACATTTCTAGTTTCAAGCAAGGGAGATGAATAACCCTGTAATCCAAGGGATGGGAGTGTTGGGTCCAGACTGACCAAAGGTACCACTGTAACTTCCGGTACCACTGTAACTTCCTCATATGCAGTCTTGCTAAGGGTAGCATGGGTATGGTGGCTGCCATGTAACCCGGAAGTATGAGGTAATGCTTTGCTGTCAGTTATGTTGCTTGAGAGACGCAAAGCATGAAGTAACTGTTCTGGAGGACAGACAGGACCCATTTGTCTGAGGTGATGTGAGACCATACAGGGAGGCAGTAAGTGAGATGGACTGACAGGGGTAGAGAGGGAGGAGGCAAGGTTGGCAGGTAGTCAGATGCTACCCACCCTATCTTGAAATGGCATCCTCTGGCTGGAGGGGGCTGCTTTCTAGTAGGTTTCCAGGGCCTGGAGGGGGGCTGCAGGGCGAGACTGTTTTCTAATGAACTGGATTTTAGATGGGTAGTTCCTTTGAAACTTGGGTATAGGTGAAACAAGCAGGTGTTTGAGGTCCTGCATTTCCTTTCCCTTTTTGCTGAAGAGACTTAAAGAGTTCAGCCACTTTAGCACCAAACAAGGTTGTATTACCCAAGGGTGCATCAATGAGCTTTCCCCTAAAGTCATCAGGCAGGGGTTGTAAGCATAACCATAAATATTTCCTTAAGGCAGAATTTGATGCAGCTGACCTAGCTGAGGGTTCAGCCGCATTATAACTGAACTTTACTGAGTGCCTGGTCACCTGGGCAGTAAGGGACAGGAGGGAAGACAGTGATACTTTGGCTGCACAGTCTGGAATATCAGCCAACTCCTTGGTGGCTTTTTCCAGGAGGGATAAGGTGTACTTGGCCGTGTATGTCTCGTAATTAGTAGCCCAAAAGGACAGGGTAGAAGAAGTGTAAATCATCTTCCCCCAAATGCTCCATGGTCTTGCTGTCTTTGTCAGCAGGAAGTATGGTGGTTGTAGGTAGGAGTTTGGAAGCCTTATGTGTGGACATGGAGATAGTGACTGGGTCTGCTGAAGGGCACTTAATAAGGTCTGATTCAGGCACTTTATAGAGTCTATCAGGTCTGCGTGGGGCAGGTGATTGTGAATCTGGGTTTAAGGATGCTGAGGAGAAGGCATCCAGAAAAGAAGGTAGGACTGGAGGTACAGCAGAAGGACTCTGGGAATCCAACTGAATGAGGTCATAGTACCTCTTTCGAACCTCAGTCACTTCAGTAGATACCCACTTACAGTTCATCTTAGATATTGTTTCCCCAAAGGTCAAATCCTCAGCTGGGGAGTCAGGGTCTACAGATTCTTCTTTTGGGGAACCGTACTACAAGGGAGAAATGATCTGGGAGGTGTAAGACAGAGATTCTTCAGAGGAAGAATCAGAAAAATTCTCTGCTCTCCTAGCAGGGTCTGAGGCCTAGGACTCAAGAGTGGAGGGGCAATGCGAGAACTGCCTGCAGAGGTAGGCCATAGGGCTACAAAGGCATTGAAGAAGCTTTGGCTGAAAGCCTGCCAGTCAGGCATGCTTTTAGAAAGGGATGAGACATGCTTCACTTTAAGTTTCTTTTTGAGGGGCCTAGCTGGCGTCTGAGTAGGAGAAGGCCTTGAGTCTGGAGTGGTGGAATCTGATGGCCCTACAGAAAGAGCTGGTTCCCCCCTGGCAGAGATAAACGTCAGTAATGCCTCTACGGACATGATGTCCACCCAGAATTGTGCGGCTTCCTTGGAGGTACCAGCTTTATCCTTTGCGCCGGAATCTGATTCCTCTGCCAGGCCGATGTCGGCCACAGGCTGAGGGAGGACGGCAGAGGTGCAGCGGTAGTTGTAGGATGTGGCCTTCTTCTTTGGTGGTTCTGAAGGAACATTGAAAGAGCCCTCCATCCATAACGCTAGCTGTTTCAACCGTTGATTCTCTAAATATATGTTTATAGCATGCAAGCAGCTACGTAGGGTATTTGGGACAAATGCCTGATAAATAATAGAGTTCTTGTAATCATGTTCTTTACCCAAGCAAAAAAGGCGCTGATCGTGTCTTTGTGGGGAATCTGCTGGCCACACTTACACTTGCCCTTTCTGGATGACATGAACAAGCAATATAATCAAAAAATGAAGGACTGAAAGGTTCGCCAATGGGGTACTTAACTGATTTTTCAAATCTGACGTCAGCGAGTAGCAAGAACACCTGGCATGCGACTGGCAGCTGAGAAATTCTGAGGGCTGGTGCATGCAGACATCACTTTTATGGCCCATGTTCCCTGAGGCACGTCAGACATCCCACGCACCACTGAGGGAGTGAAAAACTTTGGAATACTGGCCAGATGTATGCGAAGGAAGAGGGGTAAACCCACATGCAGAATACTGCAACAGTGGATTAGAAGGACATCTTACGATACTATCAACAGTATCTTCTTTTTTTCTACTCTTCCTAGTTTAACCTTCTTTACCATTGTTGGTAAAGTTTTCTCTTTAATCCTTACATTTTTCTAGTTTACAAAAAAAGTTTACTATATTCTTGGTACAGAACAGAATATTCCTTTTTCTCTTCTTGACACTTATTTTGCCTGTAATAATGACAGATAAAGATAAACCGGCTGGCTTAAAACGTGAGAAATGCTGTCACAAAACACATTTTAGTGACTCACATACTTTGTGTGTGTACTGCCTCGGTCCCCTTCACCTTCAGGACTGTGCTATCTATCACGCATTCAACAAACAGAGCTTTGGTTGAACGCAAAAATAAGCTCATATGGAAAGGTCTTTTACTTTCCTCCTTTGCTGAGGTAATTTCTAGAGCTGCACCAAAAGAAAAAGTAAAATTAAAAGAAAAGTCTAGACAATCTAGTCCTGCTTCTTCCTCGTTCTGCAGAGTCTCTGACAAACGAAGAAAAAGAACTATTTCAGAACAGACTACTCCCTTGGATCCAACTACAAAAAGATCAAGACATTAGATCCAAAGGCAAAAACGCCAGAATCTGTAGACCTAACTATTTCTGATCCGATCTAGGCAAAAAGGACTCGGATAAGATACATCTTCCTAGGACTCAGTATTCACCCACCTTTGACTGGGTTCCTTCTAGAGTTCCATCTCCCTTCCTGGTGAGACCTTAATCTCCAACAATTATGTCCACTCACTTTTCCAGGAGTCTCACCAGAGAAGACGCTGAGAGACTTATGAAGAAGATTCTCTGGGTGCAGGTTGTGTCTGGAGCTCCTACCCCTTCGGGTCAGAAGTTCCTTGCATCACCTACCCCTCCACTTCTTCCTCCTCCGACTTTCTTCGAAACATTGGAGCCACAGGATCCAACCACCTGGCGGTGACTGTGTAGGATCAGAGGATCTCTGTTTCCTTGGATTCAATGTCTGCTCTGAGTTCTTCATCCAAGCTGGAGCTGGAGACCTCTTGGAGCCGAAGCAGCCTTGTCAGCTCCAATGTGACTGATTCGGCCTCAAGATTTTTGGAACAGTCTCTACGCCTTGGCGTTGAGGCTCGGCTCTGGCTTCAACCTCTAGGAGACTATCCTCCGAGCAGGAGGGGGTCTATGACTGACAGACATGCCTTCTCGGATCCAGGATCCTTTCCTTCTCTGGGACAATCAGCCTTTGAGGCTCTGGAAAGAGCCATGTCTGCCTCTGCAGCTTAGACAATGCCTACCCCCTGCCTGGATCAGCAACCTTCACCTCTGATAACTGTGCGCATGGCTTCTCACTTGGATCTCCCTCAGGGTCCCAACAGGGCTCCCACACCTCTTTTAATAACTCTCTGGAACACCCTATGGAAGAGTTCCCTAAAAAGAGGGCATGTTTATATCATGTTATCGAAAGATGAAAATAGTGAACGTTATTTCATCAGCCCCAAAACATCTAAACATGAAATTATTGAACATTCAGAACAGTGAATTTTTTCCCATGGAAATAATTCGCTGCTCCAAAACACATACACACAACTCAAGCACATCAAACAAACACCACCCACACACATACACTTACATTTCTACATCTAATGCTACACTAAACTAAACATACACTACTATCTACCCACTCACCTTAACCCAAACCCTAACCTTAAGGTCCGTCACTACTGCACACTCAGCTAACTCGTGCTCTAACCCTAACTCACTTAAACTGCCCCAACCCTAAAGTCTGTCACTATCGCACACACGCCTACCCAGCGCCCTAACCCTAACTCACTTAACCCACCCCTAAACCTAATGTACAAACAATTGCACACTTACCTGAACCCAACCCGTAACTTTCCACCACAACGCTAAGAATAGAGAAGCCACAGAAATGGCCAACTGAATTCTTTCCTGAGGAAAGAATTCACTGTTCTGCAGCTTAGCTATCCTTAGCGTTCGCTGAATAGTGTTCAATATCAGAACATTCAAAGTTTTAATACTTCAATGTTCTGATATAGACCCGAGGAAATACCTGGACTCCACTGAGGAATCCATCACTAAAGACGCGGACTTTGATAAGGGTGAAGTATCTCCCAAGGTCACTTCCTGATGTCTCCACTGGAGACATCCCATAAATCCTAAAACAAAGAGGTGGCTGGAAGTCCAGCAATTCTTTGCCTGAGGAGTCTGTATCTGGAAGCGTTTGGTGCCTATCCATCTACCTCCTGGGTGACCCACCTGCATAAGAGCTCATTGAGTTAATCTCTTGGCTGGCATGGAAAGCTCCAGACTCCATCAAACCTATTCCCCAAAGACCAGACAAATGTATTACAGCTCTAGAGGACATACAATTCTGGACAAAAGGTGTACCAGTAGATGCCATGGTTGTGGAGGCAGCCACCAAGAAAGAACTTGCTGAGGAAAGTTATTTTGTCCATCCTCTTAACATGGAGTTCAGGACGATGGATAGATTTGGGAAGCGTGTTTACACATCAGCAACCTTCGCGTTAAGGCCCCTGAATTATTTTTCACATTTTACAAGATTGCAAAGGGATTTGATCAATGAGCTATCAAATACCCTTTCAGGAGCTATATCTGAAGTAGTATAAGACTGTATTGCTTCTCAGCTGTCCACCTTACAATCTATATCAAAACTCCTCCATGAGGCTCATTTCTCATGTAGCTAAAGAAACTATTAGAGGACCAGGTTCAGGCATATCTGTAAGGAGACATGCCTGGATGTGCTTATGTGACTTTGCGGACCCTTTCAAGTCTTTGTTTGTCAATGCTCCTTTTGACAGCTCTTCCCTATTCGACCCTAAAGTAAAATTGACCTTGCCCAGGTTTGAGAAGGATGAGAAGACCCCAATTGCAGTGGGCTTACATCTTTCCACTCCTCGGAGACCTTACTTCAGGAATCAGAGTAGTGATGGAAAGATGTGGTTCAAGAAATCACAAGGGTCTTTTCAGAACACATGTGGAAGTAGTCCTCCTAGAGGTGGGGGAGGGGGGCGGCTCTAATGGAAGATGTTGCCCTTGAGGCAGAGGAGGTCTGCAAAAATCAAGGGTCCAGAGATACTTTTTTGGTAGATTCTTCCAGTGTTCCTGAAAGGAGGCCTAATTGTCCTGCTCTGGAGGCAATTGGGGGTTGACTGTCCCTGCACCAAAGAGCCTGGCTAGAAATAACTCAGATACATGGGTGCAGAAGAACATTTCCAGATGATACTTTATACCCTTTTACCTTCCTCCTCCCCAAAAGAGAAAAATCCCTGATGCTCCACCCAGTCAGAGGGTTCCGGCAGCCATTTAAATTCAAAGGCTGCTAGAATACAGAGTCATCCAAGAGGTCCCCCCAGATGAGAGAATCCGGAACTTACTCAAGGTTCTTTTTAGTACCAAAAAAGACAGGAGACTGGAGATCAACTTTGGGAATTAGCAAACTGAACAAATTAGTTCAGGCAGCAAGTTTCGGATGATCATAGTTCAGTCCATTATTCCTTTCTTGGAAAAGGACGCTTGGATATGCTCTACAGACCTTCAGGATGCATACTACCACATAAAGATAGACAGATGATCCAGAAGGTACTTATGCTTTCAGCTGGGAGCCAGTCATTACTAGTTCAGAGCACTGCCCTTTGGTCTCACCATAGCCCTCAGAGGTTTCACCAAATGCATGACTGTGGTAGCAGCTGCTCTCAAACTGCAAGGATTCAGGTGTTTCCATATTTGGATGACTGGTTCATATACATCCCGACCAGGCATTTACTACTAAAAGCAAAAGATAATGTTATCCAAACTTGTTCCGATCTGGGAACAACTATAAATTATGAGAAATCATTACTAGAGCCCACTCAATGTTTAGAATTCACAGGGGTAATTCTAAATTCAATTTAGAAACAATAGCTTCACTCCCACCTGAGAGAGTAAAAATTATCAGATCACAAATCAGGAAAATTATCAGCAATACAAAGGTTTTTGCACATCTGGTACTTTAGGCTCTAGGATCTATGGCGGCAGCAACAACACTTGTTCCATTGGCGAGGTTTCACATAATTTTACAGTGGCTTCTTGCAGCACAATGGTACATTTTTCGACGACCAATGTTGACCCAAATAAGAATCACCAACATTTGCGAGAGAGACCTATTATGGTGAATTCAATCAGATCAAGTTCTACAAGGCAGTCTGTCCATTCCCCTAAAGCCACTGGCCACAGTGACCCCAGATACTTCCCAGCTAGGGTGGGGTGGGGGCATTTTCTGAGGAATACAGTCCAAGACACTTGGTCCCCCCTGAACAGGCCAACTTGTATACCAATGTCCTAGAGATGACAGCAGTGCTACTAGCACTGCAGACTTTCCAGAATGCTCTCACCTTAGGGACGGCTGCAATTTAAATAGACATGTCAGTTGTCTGGTACATCAACAAACAAGGAGGAACCGGATCCTACCCCTTGTGTCAAGAAGCACTAAGTGTGTGTCAACAGCCAGTCTCATCCAACCGTTTTCTCACAGCACTCTGGGGAAGGCCAATGTGACAGCAGACAAACTGAGCAGATGCATTCTGATGCCTCACGTGTGGTCCCTCAATCACATAGTTGCTGAAAAGATATTCCACAAATGGGGGCCAGGCTTACTGTGATCTTTTCGCCACTCCCCTAAACAATAAGTGCAACAGCTATTTTACCCTGATTTCCCAATGAAGGGAATCCAGAAAGGATGATCTTCTTCCCAATGCCCCCCCCGGTTGCCTGTATGCCTTTCCTCAGACCCAGTTAATCCCCAAATTTCTATAGAAAGTGAGCAGGCTAAAGAGCAAAGTAATCCTCATTGTTCTGTACTGGCCTCGACAGATTTGGTTTCCCTTCCTTCGGCCTCATTTACTGACAAAGGTGTGTATTCTGGATCCAACTCCATACCTCCTGTCTCACCCAACAGGCATGGCTCACCCAGACATTTCAAACCTAAAGCTAACTGCTTGGCTTCTCCAATTCCATTAACAGCCAGACAACCTATGTTCTCTTCTCCAGTCTGTCACATTCTCTTGTCCTCTCATAAGCCATCTACACGTAAACTACACTCTAGTAAATGGAAGAGATTTGTTTTCTGGGCACAGCAGAATGACCTGGACCCATTCTCAGCTACGATTCATAGGATACTTGAGTTCTTAGCCCAATTGCTTAACGAAGGAACAGCTTCTTCTACAATAAGGGTGCAACTTGCTGCAATTTTCAATTTTCACACTGGATATTGAGGATCTTCAGTTGCTTCACACAAATCCTGTACAGCTTTTCTTAGTGGAAATCTTTTGCTTAAACCCCCTTATAAAGACCCTATTCTTCCTTGGGAGCTGACTTTGGAGTTGCAAGAAATTATACAGTCCACCCTTCAACCGGCAGCTACATGTGATCTGGAGTTACTTTCTTGGAAAACTATATTTTTGGTAGCAATAACATCTGCAAGAAGAATTTCAGATTTGATCTTTCATAAGACAGGGATTCATTACGTACTAATCCATCTTTTTGCCTAAAGTAGTGTAAGATAATATAAACAAATCCATTAATCTACCAGTCTTCTTTCCAATATTTTCAAATAAAGGTGAATACCTGCTACACTTACTCGATGTTCATAGGCAATTACGTTTCTACCTTCATAAAAAAAAGTATAAGAAAATCTCACCAAGTTTTTGCCTCCTTTTTGGATGTAAAACTGGGAAATCCAGTGTCCAAAATAACATCATCTAGATGGATCAAAGACTGTATTTCTTACGTTTACAAGAAAAGAGATCTGAAATTCTCTAAACCTATGTGAGCTCATTCAACGAGAGCCATGGCGACTTTGTCAGTACTTCAGTCTAGAGAGTCCATGGGTGATGATATATATGTGCAGCTGCTACTTGGGATACCCCTCATATTTTCATTACTCATTACAAATTAGAACTGGTCTCCAGGGGAAGAGCTTCTGTTGGTTCGATGGTTTTGAGTAACACACTTCCATGAGTGCATGTACCCAGGGTATAAGGCAGCTAGAGACTGTCATACACATTTGAGGATAGAATGAAAATTGACAACATCAGATAAAGAAGTTATGGACTCACCGTAATGTTCCAAATGTGTTGTCCATTTTCATTCTTCCTCAAAGAACCCACCCTCCATCCCCCGACTTTGATAATCCTTGCAAGAGCGAGTGGTCCTAAATTATCACTTTCCTGTATTGAGCTCCAGAATAAGTCTCATATTGTTTTTGTTATACTTAGTTGTGCATATATGTACATATGTATATCTACATTCTTCATATATCTAGCAGCAAACAAGATCTGAGGTAACTTAAAAGGGTGTATTATGGGTAAGGGAAGAGCTCAAGAGCTTTTTGGTATGCCATGAGCTATTGCAATCGCTGGGTCAGATCAGAGGATCAGATCAGAATCCACAGGTTTGAGGACGAATGAAAATGGAGAATACCCAGATGGAACGTAATGGTGACTACATAACTTCTTTTTAACTGCTCCCCCAACACATTTTTTTTGCTAGGTAAAATAGTGATGAACATAAATTTTAACAATAATTTATAAAATGAAGAAATTTGTTTTGTGTTCCTCAACAGACTAAGCTTCACAATTGCCACTGAATCATCACAAAATATATTCCTGAAACTCTTACAAAGCTTATCAACAGAAACAATCTTCAACTGTGCATTATGCAAACAATCATTCCATTTCAGCTTTTCTAACTGAGGAAATACACTTTGTAACATTAGATAGCAATTAAATATTTCTTCTCTACCCTTTTGAACAAAACAATAATGTTTAATCTAAATATGGAAACAAGGAGAGAGATATAGGAATAATTTAAAGCTCTGGGATTTGTATCATAATTTTGCCATATAGCAAAAGTTGTTGAATCAAACGTCTAATAAGCAGATAGATTGTTTTATATTCCCATGCTGTAAATTAAATATATATTACATGCTCTTTTACCAACTTATCTAGGAATTATGAGAAAATAAACTTCTTTGAGAAAGGGATGTTACAGCTGCCTGCCATGGAATCCAAGGTGAACCATCTCTCCAAAGAAATTTGGCCACTAGTCTCTAACCTGAGAAATCCACTGAATTTTGGGAGGGGGTTAATAAGTTTTGTAAGGGAAAAAGAATCAAGGGTAATACACATATCTTGATAATCGTAATTCTTTCTAAAAAGAAAAAATTTAATTTGCTAGTCATCTTTTTTAGGTAAAAATTTCCTCCATGATTCTTTCACATTGTGATACGATAGATGATTTTTTTAGGTATTTCTATCACACAGATGTGACTGACTAATTTGGTGTCTGTCACAAAGCAATTCCTAAACTGTAATCTTTCAGGTTTATCATTACTAATTACATACCTTATAATCTATTGAGACAATGTCAAGATATCTGTAACCTCTTCAATATCTTTATCAAAAGTCTTCAATGTAAGCATTATATCATCTACATAAGCTATCAAAGAAATCATACTGCCTTGTAAGTCATAACTTGTAATTCACTGCTGTAATTTTACCAATTACAAGCCAATGGACAAATAAATAAGGTGGCAGATAGACGGCAACCCCGTCTAATACTTAACATCTTTTTCATCAAAATGTGTATTGCAGCTCCTTTAACCATCTTAATTCAATTTGCTGATGACTCACCCATCATCTGTATAGCCAACTCCCTTAAAGAATTTCAAAACATTAGTCAATAAAACTTCTAAAGCAGTCAACTCTATCCCTGAACTCCAACTCAAAACCCAAACAGCCTTCTTCACGAAGTCCTGGATGCTAAAAAAAAAAAAAAAAACTAGCCCTTAACCCAAACAAATCCAAAATCAAGTTTTCACCCCTCAAAAAAATCAACCCTATTGGACAAAGCCATGTTCAATATCTACTCCCAAAGTAAAGTGCTTACAAAAATTGTCAGCCACACCAAAATGTCTAGAAGTACACATAGACAAACACCTAAAGTTTGATATCCACCTGCAACAAAATATCAACCCCCCCCCCCCCAAAAAAAAGCAAACAAACAAAAAAAAAACATCAAGAGCTTGGAATGCTCTATAGGCACAACCAGCTCCTTAGTCCCTCCACCAAACAAACCCTTGCCTCCACTTACCTACTCCCCTCCCTAATGTATGGCACCCCTTTACTCACCAACCTCCAAACCACTCAAAGCCAAACCTGAAACATGTTACAATAAAAGTGCAAAATTTGCAACAAATTCCATAAACTTCTCGCATCACTGTACTGGTCTTCACTCCCTAAAATGGCTGGAACTACCAAACTACCTCAACTATCTGCAACTTACCACTGCTCATAAACGTATCTTTACAATGTTCTGATTGCTCTGCCCTTAGTTCTACCTTCACCTTCTACCTCTTACATAGGCCCCTTTGATCTGAGACTTAGCAGCTTCTTCAGGTTCACAAACCAAACTTGCCACCTGGCCAACATCTTTTCTCTTACTCTAGTCAAGAATTGGAATACTTAACCATTAGCAATAAGAACAATCCCAAATCCTGGCCACTTCAAAACTTCTCTACACACCTGCCTATCTTCTACCTGGAACTGTACCTGCACTCAGCCTCCTTGAATACCCAGCTCTAATGATATATCTTCTCCCTACTTTCTATGCTGTGTTTATCTAAAAATCCTCTGTGCAATAAATAGCTCATTTTTTTTTTGTAATCTGTATTACTACTATTTGTCTGGCAGTTTTGTAATCCAATGTGTTAGATAGTGGCATACTACCACTGTATATAATTTTTGTCTGATTGTTTCCTTTATTGTACTGAGGAGCTTTTCTCCCTGTGTCTCCACTGAAAAAGAGCTCTGTATGGCCCAGTGGGCTTTCCCAGTTAACAAACTGCATGGTCCAGTGGACTTTCCCAGTTAAACTGCAAATCAATCAATCAAGGATCACAGACTTGCAACTCATACTTAATGCCAACCAAACTAAACTATTCAAATTTGTTTCAGGTGCTATCTCAATCACCTGAAAAGACAAGACAATAATTAAGCATGTTACTCATGCAAAAATACTTGGCATTATCATAGGAAACAAACTTTGAAAAACATACTATGTCACCTCAAAAACCCATAAAAAACTTGGCATGTTCTACAGGTCTAAACAGTATCTGCAGACTCGTATAGAGTAAACACAATACAAACTATTTCTACCAAGCCTCCTATGCTCTTTTTGCATCATTATTAATATTCCCCAAATGGTGGTGGTGCTGCGGTAGCGTTGTCGCCTCACAGTAAGATGTTCTCCTGTTCCATTCTCAGCTAGAGCGTCTTCTGTGTGGAGACATGCGTGAATGGGCGTACCTTCGTTGAAGGTTGTGCGTCAGGGCTGGCAACTTGGCATGTAAAAATCTACTGCCAATCATTAGCAGACCGGAGTTCCGCTGTGGCGACCCCTAACCGGGAAAAGCTGAAAGACACAACAACAACATTAATATTCCCCAAACCAACCAATACAAGTTCAAGACAACATATAACAAGATCACAAAATTTGCTGCAAAGGTCTCAAATAAAACCTATGACTGAATAGCGCTTAAAAAAATAAAATGGCTAGAACTGTAACACTTATTCAATTAAACACTTTTCATAAGACTCTGTACAAACCAAATATATGCCCACCTTACTACTTTAGATATCCCCCAAGAACCTAAGATCAGGAGCACAAAATCTCTTAAAAGTAGCTAAATCAGGAAACTGACAATGCGACTCCTTATACAGTGTCCATTATGTAAAGCAATGGAATGTACTCCCACCATATATAAAGAATAAATCAAACAAAATATTTTACTCAAACAGTTATCTACTCACTAAATGGGTATGCACATGAACCTCATATCCTGCCTAACTACATCAATACAAAGTAAAGTTATGCAAACTACACTTACCCATAACAGTAGATGTTCAAATTACTGACTGCTACAATAGCCTTTAGGCTATATAGGTTGTTTCCTTGTCTAGGGAGCAAAAACTGGCCAGCTTTACAAAGCCATGCCTCACCCTAAACCTTTACAATTACTATATGGCTAACCCCAAGGTGGGGAATCCTTATAAAGAAGACTTCTTCAGAACTTTCTTGCCCAGACAGAGAGAGAGAGAGGCAGACTGAGGAGTCTTAACAATTCTAGACCCCCCAAAAAAATGAAATAACAAAAACACAAAGCAGGGGCACAAAGAACCCTACTTTACATCCCATCTACAACTATATAAAAGAGTAGGGGGATGGAGGGTGGGTGCAGATACTGTAACAGTGAGGAACTGGAACATCTTTGAGTAAGAGCAACTTACACAACTCTACTATGTTCATTGCTCCAACTGCTGCAGTAACATTTAGGCTATATGGGTCGGTTCCAACCTGATAGGAGAAAGGATATGGATACAGTAGTCCATGGGAAATGGTCCTAGCAAATCTAGCCCTGGACCTAGAAAAAAAATCCACTTTGTAATGCTTTGTAAAAATATTTATGGAGGACCATGCAACTGCCTCTAGAATGCTTCTAGACTTCACCCTTTCCAGTACACCGCTAAAGAAGACAAAGCTCTTACAGAATGTATCTTGATACTGCCTGAAATGGATTTGCCGTGGTGGGAATAACAAAAAGCAACAACTGAGTACCACCACCCGGAAACTGTCTGTTTAGACATGCTCTTTTTTTTTTTGTCCGTTGATAAGAAATCAATAACTGATCAGCTTTTCTAAAGGGCTTAATTCTGTTAACATAGTATGTGCACGGTCTATGTACTTCCTGAGTATGCAGAATCCTTTCTCCCTGGATTTTAGGCTCTAGGTAGAAATCTGGGAGATTGATGGCTTGATTCAAAGTAAACCCTGAAACCACTATGGGCATAAATGAGGGGTTTGTTCTTAAAGAGATCCTATCCCTGTGGAAAATCAGCTAGGGATCACCCACCATGAGAGCTTGCAACTCAGATAATTTTCTTGCAGATGTCAGAGCAATGATGAGCACAGTTTTCCAAGTCAAGAAGTTTAAATTGGCTTGATGGGCAGATTCAAAAGGTGACACAGTCAGCTTCTACAGTGCAAAGTTGAGAGATCCAAAGGAGGATGAGCAACCTGGTTATGATGAAGTCTCAGGTGGAAAACTCCTTTCAGAAGCTGTTTTATCACAAACATGTACTAATGAAGTAAATGCCTAAAAGGTAGATACTAGAATTGAATCAACCAGGAAGGAAATTCATTGAGGTTGAGGGGTATCAAATTCCCCCATGCGTGTGTAAGTAGATCCAGTTTGTGAGAAGTCTTGTGGTAATTTCCCATGGCCAATTCCAGAAGAAGCAAGACCCAATTCTGCCTGGGCCAAAAGGAGATCACGACCATTGGTTTTTGAGAATCCTTCTGGAAATCAGTGAAAGGGTAGAAAAGGATAAAAGTGCATTCCCTTCCTGAAAAATACACCTGCCCTAGAGCAAAATTTCTTTACTTGTAAGTTTTGAAAGGAGGCAAACAGATGTATTTGAAGTGTTCACCACAACTAGATCAAATTCTGGAAAGAACCCTCATTTAATTTCTGTTCAAGAGAGTCTTGTCCTGGACCTGCTCAGCTTAGTCTGCCACTAAGCTTTAATCTGGTGAAATGTAATATGTCTGGAGGGTTAAGGAATACTTATTAGCTAACTTCAAAACCATCAAAGCTAGCCTGCATAAGGGGGTGCAAAGCTTGTACCTCCCCACTTATTTATGTGCCACACATCTATGGTATTGTTTGTAATTACTTGAAGAGGTCCTGGAAACCATAGGTGGAAGACAGATTTCAAGGCAATGATCACAGACCACCTCTTCTTTATACTGACGTGGTTTGGTCTGTTTGAATGGCTCCAGAGGCACTGTGCCTTTACCCCATGGAAACAGCTCCCCAAGCAAAATCTAAAGTGTCTATGGTGAGAGATTGGCTTGTCGACTGAGGAGAGAAAGGGAGGCCTGGGTTCAGCTGAATTTGTTGTCTCCACTAATGCAGCTCCCTTTTCAGAAACTCCCCAAAACTGGAATTTGATGCTCCAGAGGATGTAAATGCTAGATCCATGTGCTTTTGAGAAATCACTGCATCTTCCTCATGTGCAACCTGGCTAGGGGACTCATGACAACCATAGAAGCCATGAACCCTTGGCTAGTACAATTGTGTAAGATGAACTTACCAGAACAGTAGATGTTCAAAAGATCACTGCTGCAGTAGCCTTAGCTATATGGGTTATACTCTGCCACAGGTATAACAGCTGTCCAGCTTCCAATGCTTCAGTACACCTTCCAAGCACCCAAACTGTTAACCAGTTCGAGCTGAGCTGACTAAAAGACAAGTCTTGGTGAGACGCCCTTCACAGCTTTCCTGCCAGCACAGAGAGGAAGGCTGAGCCCTGAAAGGACAATGCTAGGATCACCAAAAAATAAATGTCCATACCCTGGCATAAAAAGCACACCAAAAACAAAGGGGGTGGAGGGAGGGGGTGGCTACTGTAGCAGTAATCATTCAGACATTTATTGTTATGTGCAGAAGTATATGCTTTTCCCCCCATACCTATCAATAATTTCCTCATCCTTACCAGAAACAGTAGGACTGGAATTAAATAACTGCTTGGCAGCAGTGGATCCACTACAGCTGCAGTTGCTGGGTCACTTTTGTGAATAGTCTATAAAAATTAAAAATTCTGAGGAACTTTATACATTCTATCTGCCTACTTAGGGTCAGATGGTTATCATGAATATTGCAAGCAGTAACACACATGTCTCTAAAGCTGATAGAACTGGATGGGTACAGGTTCAGAAAAATCCTTTTGTAATAGCTCATAGCATTTTCTGAGGGAGTGAGAAACCTAGGTGTTCTCCCACTGAAAATACTGGGAGAGTCTAGCAAATGTCTCAGTAAAAAAGAAACTCTCACAGGGAGATCAGAAACTGAGCTTTCCTGAGACGGAATTAGAAAACAGACAAGAAATGCATCTGTCCCTGCATCTTCCTGTTCAGATTCAGAATCTTGAAACTTTTCAGGAAAAGAGCAATCTCTCATTCTTTTACCAGAAACTACTTTACAAGTAGGATCAACAGCCTGAATTGAACCTTGAGCCAGACCCAAACTTGACTGTGGGGAGTCCTTGTGCAGCATTTGTCCAATTGGTAGTTCTGAGGGGAGGCAAACAGGTCTATCTCTGGGTTCCCCCATTTGTTAATCAAAATGTTGAATATCTTTGGTTCCAGTTTTCACTCGTGTGGGTCCATGAAATTTCTTCTTAGGTCGTCTGCCAGTAAGTTTAGCTTGCCTGGCAGGAATTGAGCTTGTAGGTGCACTTGGTAGCTCAAGGCTGTGTTCCACAGAACCATGGCTAGTCTGCAGAGAGGATATGAGTGGGTTCCCCCCTGCTTATGTACCACATAACAGTGGTGGTGTCTGTCTTTACCAATAATTGTCCTGGAAGAATGTGGTCCATGAAGGCTGTCAGGGAATTCTGTACAGCTAACATTTCTTTTTGATTGATATGCAGGTGCATTTGACTCGGGTTCCATTTGCCCTGAATGCACTGCCCTGCCAAGTGAGCCCCTCATGCATAGTCTGGATGTGTCTGTTGTTAGGGTTTGGGCGGCAGGGGGGAGAGTGAATGGCAGTCCCTTGTTGTGGTGGCAGGCCTCTGCTCACCAAAGGAACTCTGTCTTTATACAAGGAATAATAGGAATCATTGATTCCAGGTCCTGAGAATGTTGACACCATAGGCATTTTAGATACCACTTCAGTTTCCTCATATGCAGTCTTGCAGATGGAATTAGTAGAATGCAACAGGCCATGAACCTCAGGGCTTGCAGGATTTTCCTTGCAGATAGCTGGATCGTTGTGGCCAGTAGTTTGAAGTAGGTTGCCAAATAAACTTGTTTCTCTGGCGTGAGGTAAACCATCTGGGAAGTTGTGTTCAAGCTTGCTCCCAGGAATACAAGTTGTTGGCAGTATACTAGATGAGATTTATTTTTGTTTATGGTGTACCACAGTGAAGTTAGCAGTTTCTTTACAAATGCCAGATGATTTAGTAGCATGTCCTGGCTTTCTGCCTTAATTAGACAATCATCCAGGTATGGGTATATTTGAATATTTCTTTGCCTGCAAAATGGAATGACTGGAGCTAGGCACTTTGTGAATACCCTGGGCGCAGTAGATAAGCCAAAGGGAAGTGCAGAGAACTGATAGTGGATGTAGCCTGCTCTGAAGCGTAGGTATTTCCTGCAAGATTCCCTTATTGGAATGTGCAAGTAAGCTTCCTTTAAGTCTAAGGTTGCCAACCAGGCATCTTTGCCTAGCATACGAAGCAGCTGATGAAGTGTTAGCATTTTGAATTTTGAGATTACCAAAAAGGTGTTTAGAATAGAGAGGTCCAAGATAGGATGCCAGGAGCTGTCTTTTCTGGGTATCAGGAAAAGTCTTGAGTAAAAACCTTGTCCCCTTTCTTCTGCTGGGACAGGTTGGATAGCCCTGATACTCAGAAGAGAGAGAACCTGCTGTTGAGCCTCTGCCCACTGATTTGGGAGTAGGTCTGGCTAACTGTTTGGTGTTGGTAAGGTGTGGAAATGGAATATGTATCCTTAGGAAACTATATTTAAAACCTATATATAACTAAAAATACACCAAGGTACCACACAATAGCGTCTTTAATAACCATCTGATAAAGCAATTAGTTTTGCGAAAGCGCTCACCACTGTTCTTATTTATTTTTTTGTGTTATTAAAGACGTGATTGTGTGGTACCTCGGTGTATTTTTGGTTATATATAGTTCTGGTTTTGTGCACCTGGGTTTTACCTGAAGCTGTTTCTCTCTTTATATACATTTAAAACCTATTTGTCCTGGGTAATGAGTTCCCAGTTTTTTGTATGCAGGGTGATCTTTCCCCCAAGGGAGCAGGCAGTTGAGCAAGGTTTGGAAGGTTTAAGGTTAAGTCATTGTGACTGTTTTCCATAGGGGGGTGTCTTACTACTTCCAGCTTTGGAAGTGGAGCACCCCACTGCTTAAGCCTGTGAGTACCTTGAGACTGTAGCCTAGGTGGTCTGCTCTTCCTGGGTTTGGACTGAGAAGGCCTGAAGAGACAGGAAAGGACCAATTCTTAGAAGGCCAATGCCTACTAAATCTGGGAGGCTGTACTTGCAGGAAATCTTTAACAGTTTGGATAGATTTAGCTTTTTCCTCCATCTTTTTAAGGACTTCTGCTTTGTTGCAAAACAGGCTGTCTTGGTTTAAGGGAGCATCCAGTAATTTAGCTTTAACATGATCTGGCAAATTTTGCTGCTTAAGCCAAGCATGCCTTCTAAGAGGAGACCCAGTGACAGCAGTCCTGCAAGATGCTTCTAGAGAGTCAAAACCACACTGCAAAGTATGTTTACCAACTTGTTCAGCAGAATGCATTAAATCCTGTAATTCTTTATTTTCAGCACAGTCAGGAATCAATATCATTTTCTGTTTAAGCAGTCCCATAATATGCTGCTGATACTTTAACATATGAAACTGGCAGTTTAATGCCCTAATGACCAAGGTAGCAGAAGTGCATACATTCTTACCCCCAAGGCCCTGGAATCTCTGTCAGAGGAGGTAGGGTTTTTGGCAGTAGTAGCCTTAATGCCTTTAGGCCCCTGGGAAATGGTAACTTGGTCCGCAGTAGGATTCTTGAAGAGGAACTTGTGAGAGTGAGGTACTCTGTAATACCGGTCAGGTTTTCTGGGAGCCGGAGGTAAAGTGTCTGGGGCCAGGCTAGATTCCAAGAAGGCATCATCTACAATGTCCAGGACAGGAGAGATAGCTAAAGGCCTGTGTTGAGGTAGTAGTAAGAATTCCCTAAGCCTCTTTTTGGAGTCAGAGTAATCCTGGCTTTCCCAGCAGAAATGCTCCCTAAGAGTGTGCAAGGTTTTACCAAAAAGAAAAATCTTCTGGAGAGGAAGCAGAGGGAATGGAGTCCTCTGCATCAGAATCCTCATAGGTAGATAAGGGCAAATCCTGATAAGAATCAGAAGGAAAATCAGTTCTAGGTCTTTTAGAGTGTGAAGGCTGGCTTCCCCTAATTAAAGTAATACAGTCTTCAGCCATTCTTATAATTTGTTTTTAGGCATATGGGCCTGACCATGCAGTTTGGACGTCGGTTTCCTAGGCGTGGGTCGAGTTTTAGGCCATGAAGAAGAAGATGGCATTGGTTTGAAATGCAAGTCAGTAGGTCTTGAATACACCCTCAGAAGCCAGTGCCTGCACAGCGGCTCTGGATCCATCCAAGGTAGAGACATCCGCAGGTTCCATGGTCGAAGAAGCATCTCGCGGCATACCGGGCTCCGAATGGGTCTCAGTAGAGGCCTGCGAATCTGAAGTAGTGGGCATCAGGGGCTGCGAAAGCGCCTCACTGAGTACCGGCGAACAGGCGACTAGCTTAACGGAAGCGTTGTCGGCAGCTTTGGACCTATGGGGTCAGTCTCTGTCTTTACCTTTACGTTTTTCAGAATGTCTGTAGTTGGATGGCTTACCAAAGACATTTCTGGATAATTAAACAAAGTACTGAAGTAGTTTGATGCAAAAATGAACCGACGACCAATAGTCCGAGGATTGAATAAGGCACAAAACCAACAGCGAGGGACGTCGTGGTCTGGGCCTAAGCAAGGAATGCAGTACGAATGAAAATCTTTATGAGGTATTTGCTTTCCACAGGTAATACAATTGTTAACTTTTACTGACATCAGAGCAAGAAAAAGGATCCCCGATGGGGTACTTAGCTTTTTTGAAGACTTTGGTTCTGAAACTCGAAAATAAAAATTTCAGGAGTCGGCCAACTGGCACATGCGAACTGCTTCTGCTTCGGGCACCACGCGGCAAGAAAAACTGATGTAATGGCATCGGCTGCATGCTTTAAACCCTTGATGACCTGATGTCAAGGAAGAAGAGACAGCACCTGACGCAGGGATCCAAGACTGATATTCAGGCCAGCTGAGGGCTACCTGCAGGCAGATAACCCAAATGCAATGACTGCAACAATGAAACACGAAGAACATAAATTATTCTGCGTTTCTTTTTGACATGAAAAATGGGACCAACTGTGTTAATGGTAGCAGCGGCTTCCCCAGGGTAGGCACAGCATTCTGACACTATAGGGAAACAGTAAAGTTGTGTACACTTTCCATAAATGTAGATGTTTCGAGTGTATTCACTGTTGCAGTCATTACATTTGGGTAATCTGCTGGCAGGTTGCCCTCAGTCGGCCTGATTAACAAAGTCTTGGGTCCTGTGTTGGTTGCTGTCCCTTCTTCCATGACGTCAGGTCGGCAGGGGTATAAAACATGCAGCCGATGCCATTACATCAATTTTTCTTGCCCCAGATGTCAGGTGCCCTTCAAATGGGGAGCAAAAATATCAATATCAATATCAATATATATATATATATATATATATATATATATATATATATATATATATATACACATACACATACAAGAAACACAAAAATATAGCTCCAAACAAAAGCAAATACACCAACTTTTAAGCATAATAAAAGAAAGAAGAGGTATAGTAAAAGAAAAGCAGGGGGCTGGAGGGAGGGTACCCAGGACTGCAAGAGTCAATACACTCAAACATCTACATTTATGGTAAGTGTACACAACTGTACTATGTTCATCGTGTTTCACTGTTGCAGTCATTACATTTCAGTAGATTGAGCTAAGGTTGGGGATTTATTACAGCATTAGGACTAGCTATAAGGCCCTGCAAAACAGCAGTGGCAATGCCAGCTCTGGATTTAGAGAAAACTGGTAAGTGATAATGCTTGATGAAAGTATGAACTGAACTCCAGGTAGCAGCTTCTGGAATATGCCTGGTAGGAACACCTCAGAGAAAGGCTGCTGAAGTAGATGCAGCCCTGGTGGAATGAGATCTGATCCCCTGGAGGATAGGTTTTCCATGGTGCTTATAACAGAAATGAATACAATGGCTTATCCATTTAGAAATGGTTTGCTTTGAAATAGCCTTCCCCTCTGCCCCTGCAACAAATGCTACCAGCAGTTGTTCAGATTTTCTTCGAGATTTAGTCCGGTCCAAGTAGAATCTAAGTTGTCGGTGCACATCCAATTAATGCAGGATCCACTCTCCCTTGTTCTGTGGACTGGGAAAGAAAGTTGGCAAATGAATGGACTGATTAAGAGCCACACTGGCTACCACCTTGGGCATGAATGACGGATTGGTCCTGAGTGACACCCTCTCTGCATGAAAGATGATGAAAGGCTCCACTGCCATAAGGGCCTGTAATTCAGATATCCTTCTACCTGAAGTGATTGCTAAAAGGAAGACTGTTTTCCGGGAAATAAATTTTAAGTCTGCAGTTGCAGCTGGCTCAAAAGGAGGTAGAGTGAGTTTCTCCAACACAAAGTTAAGGTCTCAGGCAGGTGTTGGAGCTCTCCTGGGTGGTCTCAAATTTTTGGCCCCTCTGAGATACTGCTTTAGAAGAGGATGAGAGAAGGGGGGGGGTCTGTGTTGTAATGAGCTGAAATGGCTGAGGCATGGATTTTTATGGAAGAAAAAGACAGGCCCTTATGAAGCATCTCAGTTAAGTATTGCAAAATCTGAGGTAAATTGGGCACTGTGCTCATTCCTTGAGATTGATTCCAGGCACAGAATCTTTTCCATTTGTCAGCATAAGATTTTCTAGTACTAGGTCTTCTCACCTCCAAAATGACATCCATCACAGGTTTGCTGAGGGATGCTAAGGGTGAATTTAAGTGATTAACCAAGCTGCAAGATTCAATGTTTGGAGCTGAGGGTGCAGAATTTGGTTCTCCTGCTGAGACAGTAGGGAAGGTGCCTGAGGCAGATGCCATGGAGAAATGTGTGACACACTGCACAGGAGTGGGTACCAGTGTTGGCGAGGCCAGTCTGGAGCAATCAAAATCATTTTTGGTTTGTCCTGTTTGACTTTTAGTAGAACTTTGGAGAGCAAAGGCAGAGGAGGAAAGGCATAGACTGACAGGTTTTTCCAACTGAAGGACAGAGCATCCACTTTCCAGGCTTTTTTGTGATGAGGTCTTGTGCAAACTTTGTCCATCTGGTAGTTCTGAGGTGAGGCAAAAAGATCCATGTCTGGGCTCCCCATTTGTGTGTCAACATGTTGAAAATCCGTGGTTCCAGATTCCATTCATGAAGGTCCATGAGATTTCTGCTTAGTTTGTCTGCCAGAACATTCTGCTTTCCTGGCAGGAATTGAGCTTGTAGTTGTACTTGGTAGCTCAAGGCCGTGTTCCACAATGCCATGGGCTAGTCTGCAGAGGGGGTAGGAATGTGTACCCCCGCTTGTTTATGTACCACATAACCGTGGTGTTGTCCGTCTTTATCAGTAATTGTCCTGGATGAAGGTAGTCCTTGAAGGCTGTCAGTGCATTCTGTACAGCTAGCATTTCTTTTTGACTGATATGAAGGTGCATTTGATTTGGGCTCCATTTGCCCTGAATGCACTTCCCTGCCAGATGAGGGCCCCCCCCCCCCATGCATAGTCTGATGCATCTGTAGTTAGGGTTTGGGCGGCAGGGGGTGATGTGAATGGCAGTCCCTTGTTTTGGTGGTGGGCCTCTGCCCGCCATAGGAACTCTAGGCGCATGCAAGGTATGATAGAAATCATTGTTTCCAGGCTGTGACGATGTTGACTCCATAAACTTTTTAAGTACCACTGAAGTTTCCTCATATGCAATCTTGCATATGAAATTAGAAGAATGCATGAGGCCATGAACCCCAAGGCTTGCAGTATTTGCCTTGCAGATAGCAGGGTTTTTGTGGTCGCCTGTTTGAAGTAAGTCAACAAATGAATTTGCTTTTCTGGCATAAGGAAAGCCATCTGGGCAGTTGTATTCAAGCTTGCACCCAAGAATGTAATTTTTTGAGAGGGTACCAGTTGAGATTTCTTTTCGTTTATGGTGTACCCTAGACAGGTTAGAAGTCTTTTTACAAACGCCAGATGTTTTAGAAGAATGGCCTGGTTTTCTGTCTGAATTAGACCATCGTCCAGATATGGATATATTTGAATATTTCTTTGCCCGCAAAATGCAATTACTGGAGCCAGACACTTTGTGAATACCCTGGATGCAGTAGACAAGCCAAAGGGCAGTGCAGAGAACTGATAATGCATGCAGCCTGCTTTGAAGTGTAGGAATCTTCTGCAAGATTCCCTGATTGGGATATGCAGATAAGCCTCTTAAGTCGAGAGTTGCCAACCAGGCATCCCTGTCTAGCATAGGAAGTAACTGGTGAAGAGTCAAAATCTTGAATTTTGGAATGTCCAGGAAAGTGTTTAGAGTAGACCGGTCCAGAATTGGACGCCATGATTTGTCTTTTCTGGGTACCAGGAAAAGTCTGGAATAGAAACCTTGTCCCTTTTCCTCTTCTGGTACTAGTTGAATAGCCCCCATTGTTTAGGAGGAAAGTACTTGTTTCTGAGCCTCTGCCCACTGATTTGAGGGCAGGTCTGGCCACCCGTTTGGATTTGGCAGCGTGTGGAAATGAAATCTGTATCCCTGGGACACTATATTTAAAACCCATTTGTCCTGGGTTATAAGTTGCCAGTTTCCTGAATGAAGAGCCAGTTTTCCCCCCAAAGGGGCAGCTAAGAGGTAAGTGCTTGGTAATTTCAAAGGGAAGTCACTGAGACTGTTTACCATAGGGTGGTGCCTTGTTGTTTCCAGATTTGGAAGTGGAAGCACCACATTGCTTAGTTCTGCAAGTCCCTTGGGACTGAAACCTGGTGGTTTTGAAATGTCTGGGTTTGGCTGTAGTGGCTCTGGAAGGAGCTGGAAAGGACTAGTTCTTAGTAAGCCAATGCCTACTAAATTTAGGAGGTTGCACTTGTAAGAAATCTTTCACAGTTTGCATAGATTTAGCTTCATCTTCCATATTTTTTAGAACTTCTTGCCAAATAAGCGGTCCTGCTGTAAAGGAGCATCCAAATGTGTTGCTTTAACATGATCAGGCAGAGATTGCTCCTTAAGCCAAGCATGCCTTCTAAGCACAGATCCAGTAACAGCAACCCTACAAGAGGCTTCTAAGGAATCAAAACCACATTGCAAAGTATGTTTGCCAACTTGTTCAGCTGAATGCAATAAATCCTGCAAGTCTTTATTCTCCACACAGTCAGAAATCAACATCATTTTCTGTTTAAGCAGTCCCATGATATGCTGTTGATATTTTAGCATATGGAATTGACAGTTTAAAGCCCTGATTGCTAAGGTTGCAGAAGTATAAACCTTTTTACCCCATCTATCCCGCGCCCTGGAGTCTCTATCACAAGGGGTAGGATTTTTAGCAGTAGAAGCCTTAATGCCCTTGGGCCCCTGAGAAATGGTTTCAGGGTCCGCAACAGGATTTTTGAAAAGGAATTTGTGGGACTCAGGAACCCTGTAGTACCTGTCTGGTTTGCTAGGGGCTGGAGGCAAGGAATCAGGGGCCATACTGGATTCCGAAAACATATCATCAACAATATCTAGTACAGGAGGTATAGCCAAAGGCCTATGCAGAGGAAGGAGGAGGAAATCCCTAAGACTCTTTTTGGATTCAGAGACATCCTGACTTTCCCAGTGGAAATGCTCCCTTAAGGTATGTAAAATTTCCCCAAAAGAGAAATCCTCAGGTGGAGAAGCAGAGGGAATGGAATCCTCTGCATCAGAGTCCTCATAAGTAGGTATGGACAAATCCAGATCATTAGAAGAGTCAGAAGAAACAGAGTCCAGTTCAGAAGACTCATAAGTCAAATCCAATCCTAGGCCTCTTGGAGGGGGGGGAGGGGTTGACTACCCCTGATTAGAGTAATTAAATTTTCAGCCATTTTGCTCATCTGTTTTTTAGGCATTGGGGCCTGAACATTTGGCCTGCGGGTTGTTTTTGTAGACACAGATCAAGATTTAGGCCTTAGCACTGAAATTGGAGTCAATTTAATATGCAAGTCTGTAGGCCTGAATACACCTTCAGAAGCCGGTGCCTGCTCAGCGGCTCCGGACCCATCCAAGGTAGAGACATCCACGGGTTCCATATAAGCATCTCGTGGCATAGCGGACTCTGAATGGGTCTCAGTATAGGCCTGCGAATCTGAAGTAGTGGGTATCAGGGGCTGCGAAAGCGCTTCACTGAGTACCGGCGAACTGGCGACTGGCTTAGGAGAAGCGTCGTCAGCAGTTTTGGACCTCAATGGCCTGTCTCTGTCTTTTTCTTTGCGTTTTTTTGGTATTCCGGTAGTCGGATGGCTAACCGACGTAATTTCTGGATAATTAAACTGAGAACCGAAATAATTTGAAGCAAAAATGTACCGACGATGGATAGTGCGCTGATTAAATAAAGCACAAAACCGACAACAAGGTACGTCATGGTCAGGGTCTAGGCAAAGTATACAGTACAAATGAAAATCCTTATGAAGTATTTGCTTCCCACAAGTAATACAATTATTACCTTTTACTGACATCGGTAAGGAGCAAGAAAAAGTTTCCCCAACGGGGAATTTAGCTTTAAGTTGAAGACTTCGGTTCTGAAACACGAAAACGAAAATTTCAGGAGTCAGCCGACCAGCACTTGCGAACTGCTTCTGGCACCGCGCGGCAAGAAAGACTGATGTAATGACTTCAGCTGCATGTTTTATACCCCTGGCGACCTGACGTCATGGAAGAAGGGACAGCAACCAACGTTATTCAGGCCGACTGAGGGCAACCTGGCAGCAGATTACCCAAATGTAATGACTGCAACAGTGAAACACAATGAACATCTTCCTGCTCCCTCTAAGAGAACAGACAAGAATGGCTTTCCCTTTCCCACTGAGGGGACCCAAACAGTTGCAGAGGATGTGGCTAACCCCCTGGTCCACAGTGGCTGTAGACGCTTCAACAGACGGATTTGAGATAAAAAAACAAGTGGTCTGAGGTACAACAAATGGCCACAGTGGCTGAGACAAATTGCTAGCCTGCTGTGGTGGCAAAGGTTGTTTGCTTAATTCTTTACCTTTCTGAGGTTGGAAGAAGGAGCAACCATGGGACCAGTAGTCAGTTCCATGGTCAAGTTGAAAATGTGCCTCTTTCTTGGGGTAACGAGCAGCAATTGCCGATAAACATTGCCAGTTCACAAAAGTTACTTTTCTGACAGAAAAAAACATGGTAAAACACACTTTACAACATTATGCCAACCACACAACCGAAATAAATAAAACACATTTTCAGTTGCTTTACACTACTTTTAAACTGACAGGAAAAAAACACTCTGTTTGAAAGTACCTGACAGTCTCAATACAGTCCGTTAAAACAAACATTCCTAGCTTTAAAATAACTTTCCAGAAGAGGAAAGTAATAAAACATCGACAAAATTAAGAAAAAAAATGGAATTTTTTTCACAAAAGGGAACTTGTCTGTCCAGCAAAGAAAGCATAAGCTGACTGCGAATACTTGAAATCCTCAGGGGAGTGTACTCTGTGGTGGCAGTACAGCTCAGAAGGGCATTGCACCCATGTTTGTCTTTTAGTCAGCACACAGCTACTCAACAGTTTTGGCATGTGGAAGGTGGCCTGAAACTATGGAAACTGTCCGGCTGTTATACCCTAGGCAGGATATAACCATACAGCCAAGACTACTGCAGCAGTGATCAATAATGAACATCCTGAGACATTCTCTTGTAGAAGTCTGAGACTGATTGGAGAAGTTCAGGAAAGTTTTCAGATAAAAATCTACCTTCTCTAGTGTCAAAAATTGCTTTTGAAGAGCAGAACCTTTAAGGCAACTGAGAAACAGAATTGTGTGAGACAGGGTCAATGAGAATTTTGCAATATTTAACTGGAAGACCAGATTAATCAGAAGATACATATAAAGAAGTTATGTACTTACTACACTATTCTATCTGTGCTGCCTTTTTCATTTTTCCTCGACTTGTGTGTTTCGGATCCGATCTCAGATCCGACTCGGCAGCTTTCAAAAGCTTAGGCTCCAAAGCTGGAGCTCCTCTCCTACCCATAATGCCTCACTCCCCCCCGTTTACCTCAGATCAAGTTTGCTGCTACCATATTTACCAATTATAGCATAATATATGCAGTGTACAACAATTCTGACAGTTACCAAAAAAGAACAAAGCAAGACTAGGAGCTCAACAAGAAACAGAGGTTCCTACAAGCATATCTGTCAGATCATTCACAAAGGGACAGGGGGAAGGAGGAAGAGAAGGTAGAGGAAGAATGAAGAAGACAACACAGATGGAATGTTATGGTAACTACATAACTTCTTTATCTGATGTTGTCATTTTCATTCTTCCTCGACCTGTGGGACAGAGTCCCCAGCTACAATAACCTTAGGTGGCCTTCATGGAAGGATATTCTGGAGCACTGCAGAATCAAAAGCAGTTCTACTTCTGGAAACAATGTTCTGTTTGTAGTTGGAAATGAAAGTGTGGGAATCAGACCATGAGGCAGCTGAACAAATATCATCAATTGAAACTTTGGCCCAAAAGGCTTGAGAAGTTGCCATAGATCTAGAAGAGTCAGCTGTGATTTGATGAGACATAGGAACACCTTTGGATTCATAAACAAACAAAATGCAATCCTTTAACCATTTAGCTAAGGTGGTCTTGGCAACTGGTCTACCCTTTTTTGCATCCGAAAAAAGATATGAAAAGCTGGACAGATTTACTGAAAGTTTTAGTTATGTCTAGGTAAAAATGGAACTGTATGCGAACATCCAGCAGGTGAACAGTATATTCTCCATTGTTTTGGAAATGACAGAAAAATACCGGTAAGTTAACAGATTGGTTTACATTGTTTTCAGTCACCATTTTGGGAAGAAAGGAAGGATTAGTACGTAATGTCAGTCTGTCCATATGAAAAATTAGGTAAGGGTATTTAGATGTCAGAGCTTGTAATTCAGATACTCTTCTTGCCGAAGTGACAGCCACCAGAAAAGATGTCTTCCATGATAGAAATTTCAAGTCTACTTTGGTCGAGGTTTCAAAAGGGGGCAGAATCAGAGCCTGTAAATTCAAAGTTAGATCCCAGGGAGGTGTTTGATCCTTGACAGGACGACGACAAAGGAAAGTCCCTTGAAGAAAAGCCTTACACAATTTTGATGAGGCCAAAATGGATGAATTCTTTCATATATGAAAATTCGATATGGTTGCCAACTGCGCTTTAACAGCTGAATGACTGGCCCCTGAAAAAATGATATACTCCCCTCTGTTGGTTTCTTTCTGTTACTTGCATTTACATGCATGCATACCACAGTATATTTAACTATTTATTGTAACCAACTAGTCTTATTACTGTATTGTACTAAGTACAATAAATACACAGACACTGCTTCAGTTAATACGCTTTACTGTTACATTTTCCTTTCGGATCTACAAGCATGCAACACAGATGCTGTTAGCTCTCTATGGCAAATTCCCACAGCTTGTTTATACACACTCATATTTATACCAAAAAGTCTGATATTTTTTCTCAAAGTCTGATGTATAACAGTTCTTTCTTTGTATAACAGTTTTCCTTTGTTCCTTTGTCCTTGGTTCTTTGTAGTTCGGTGGTCCAAGGAAACTCAGTCTTGCATTATTTGAAACGTGGTGTTCCAGCATTATCTGAAACTTGATGTTCTAACTTTATCTTGCTTCATGCTACGTCCCTTTACTTCGTTTATGTCCTTCCAGCTGCCATCTGCACAGTTATTTTTACAGACTTTGTTTCTCAATAACATACTCCTTTACATGGATGGCAATATCTAATTAAGCTATGCCAGCACACTTACTACTTATTTTTCAGCATTTTATACTATTCCTAAATTAACCCTTTATATTTCATATCATTCTTGCAGCTTTTATTCAAGCTAATAATCATGCTAGCAACAGTCACTATTATTCTTTCAGTTCTCCCTTATTTTATTTTTTTTGGAGGAATTGACTAAACTTTAAAGACTGCATTTGTTTTATTAGCATTATCATTTACAGCATTTACCACTTTGCTGAGTTATTGCAACTCTGTAACCTGCAGCATATTAAACCATTTTAAACTGTCATTATTATTATGACCCGTAAAACTATTAACACAGGATGCATTAACTAATTTAGCAATTTGGTCTCGGATGATGACCATCCTCTGAATATGTCCCACCAATTATGGGCAGTGTCATAATCATGTTAGCAACAGCTACTATTATTCTTTCAGCCCCCATATCGAAATTATGAGCAAGAAACTCCAGGACTGCAGGAACAGGAGCAGTAAAAGAATCAGAATTTTGCTGTTTAGCCCAAATATAAAAATTTTTTCCATTTCCTCTTGTAAATACTTCTAGTTGAAGATTTATGACAGGAGATCAGAATGTTTCGGACTGGGGATGAAAGCCTGGCAGATCTAGCCATCACTGGAATTGGAGAAACTATGTGGTTAGTTTCAGACCTGGGAAATCTAGGTGGGTCTGCCCTGATGTATGGAACAGTAGATCTCAACAATGTTTGAGCATCCATGGAGGACAAATCAGAGGAGACCAAAGGAAGGTGAACTAGATTTGTCGAGGCCAGGAGTAGTAATGAGAATTACTTTGCTCTTCAACCTGGAAGCTTTCTGAAGACACTCGAGGATTAAGAGGAGAGGAGGAAAGGCATAAAGCAATCTGGGAGGCCAAGCATGGAACACAGCATCCCTGGGTGACTGTCTTTGAGGAGGGATCAAGGTGAAGAACCTGCTGCACTTGTTGTGGGGAGACATGAAGAGATTGTACCAACGTTGACCCCATTTGTGGAAAATCATGTTCGCCACTGATTGATTCACAGACCACTCATATGGCATCAATAAGACTCTGCTGAGCCTGTCTGCTAGAATGTTGTGCTCCCCTGGAATGTGCTCTGCAATCAGAAAGTGGTTAGTAGAGATTGCCCACTGTCGCACTCTCATTACTTCCCAACTCAAGGGGTAGGAGCTGGTTCCCTCTTGTTTGTTGATGTACCATACTACCAACATTGTCCACTTATATCACAACAGTCCCTGGAAGAAGGAAGCTGTGAAATGCCTGCAATGCTATAAGGACTGCTCTCATCTCCAGGACACTGATATGAAGGTTGGTCACCAGTGACATCCACGTGTCTCTAACGGTGGGCCCAAACAAACATGATCCATCAAAAGGGGTATCGATGAAGGATGCTTGAAAGGTTCTGCAAAGTTTCACTGCTTCATCCAAGCATCATGTCTAATAGTAATGCTGGAACAGACGGCCCTAGAGATACAGCATGGGAGATTAACTCATGGACACATTAGATATAGACTGCAGAGTGGCCAGTCTGGAGGAAAAGGATCTCCTGTCCTCATCAGACATGGACTCTGGGACCAAGCTACAGAGTTCTTTGTTTAAATTCCTCTGTAGCCTAATAAAATGGGAAAGATAATATAAGTCTCATCAAGGAAACAAAAAAAAAAAAACAGTTTCACAAAGCTGTTGCTCCCCCACCCCTTCACTCTGACAGCTGACCGGCCAACCTCAAGAAGGGAAATCTGCAATCTGAGCAAAGACTTCTTCAATACTTTTTGGTGTCTCAGAAGAAGCATCTCTTGGGCTTCACAGGAGCAGCAGTTGGCCAAGAGCTTCATTTCTGGCAGCTAGGTCCCACTTGGGGAACCTCTCCACACAGAAATTGCTGCCTTTTCAAAAAAATGTATTTAATTTAATTTTTTGACTACAACTGTTATTTCCCCTTTAAGAAACTCTGTATTATTTATCAATACCAGAGGTTTCCTGCCAGGGATTACTGTTTTAGCTACCTGAACCTTGGCTCTTGATAATTGTCAATGTTAAAGTGACATCCTGACCCTATGTGTAAAAAAGGGTTGTGGATGGATATTATTCTGCTTGTGTAAACGTTTAAATTTGTGACTGAAAGTTTTCTTTTTTCCTGGGGGGGGGGGGTGTGTGCAAGGACATGTGTTTACATTGTAGTACTTACGTTCACTTTCTGACAATCTGCCTGCCATTCTTATCTAAAGCAGAATCTAATATTTAAAACTTTACCTCATCAGCAAACTTTTAGTTATGTACCCAAGCATATCTTCTCAACACTGCAGCAGTAGCAGTATCTGCATAATTATGCACACTCTTTAAAGCATGTCTGGATACCTGGGACAGGGTAGAAACAGTAAGATTAAAACAAGTTTTCTTTTGCCTGGGAAACAAAAATCCAGTCAGCTTCATAAAGCTGTTCCTACCCACACAACTTCACTCTGCCAGCTGATTGGCTCACCCCAGGGAGGGAAATCAGCATTCTGACTGATGATTTCTTCAGTACTTTCTTTCTGTCTGAAGAAGCATCTCAGGCTTCACAGGTGCAGCAGTTGACTAAGAACTTCATTTATTTGGCTCATCTGCCACCCAGGTTCTCAAATAATTTAATGAAAGAGGGAAAGTGATTCAGGGAGTTCCTAACATTTTTCATGTTCCCCAATAAAAAAATCTTATAGGCCTCCCTCTTTTACCCCCCCCCCCCAATAAATAAATAAAATAATAAATAAATAAATAAAATAAGCAACACCATCCATATTCTGGAAAATAAGACGCTGGAAAAACAGATGCCTGGAGGGCAAATAATGACTGTGCCAGCATTCCTCACAACCCTCCAGGCCAGTATCTCTTCAGACCTATTCCACAAATTGCACCTCAACATACCCCTTTGGCAGAGGATTGTCTCGGACTCTTGAGTGTTACAAAGTGGTGCAGGGTTGCAGGTGGCACTGGATACAAAAACCTCCTTTTGGGGAATTCCACCCCATCCTCTGAACCAAATCAAATATTTTTCTCCATTTCTTCTGTCCTTACACAACCAGTAAGTCAAAGAACCAGTCCCTGTAAATCAAAGGTCTGGTCTAAGGCTTCTATTCCAGAATGTTTCTGGTTCCAAAGAGAGAGGCCTCTTGGAGACCAGTACTTGAACCTGCCTTACAAATTTCAAAATGATGATCGTACAGAACCTGTTACCCTCAGTCCTCCCATGAGCTATACAAGTGGTAACACTAGATGCTTATTTCCACATTCACAAAGCCACAGGCTTCATGAAATATCTAAGATTCTCTGTTTCTAGGTCACATTAGTTTTCTGCATTACAATTTGGATTATCTACAGCTGCAAGGGTGTTCACAAAATGCATAGCTCCTGTCATAGCCTGCTGCAGATGAAACAACATTTCACATTTTTCCTTATTTAGACGACTTATCTTTGCAGAGTTTTTACCCAGATGGCAAGAATCATTATCATGGTATCTGAGGTTGTCATTTTCATTCTTCCTGTGGGTTTCTGATCTGACCCAAGATCTGACTGAGCCACTTTCAAAAGTTTAGGCTCTGAAGCTCAAGCTCCTTCCCTAACCACAATGCCTGACTCCTCCCTGGTTACCTCAGATCTCGTTTGCCGCTCTTAGAAGCATTGCTTTCCATCATCTCGAGCTCCAGTTAAAAGATTTGGCCTTTAATTGTAAGCTCAGTGTTTTTTTCCTCGTTTACTGTAACTCCCTTACTTTTTCTACCCGACTTTCTGACTCTGTAAAAAAAAAAAAAAAAAAGGGCGCTAGTTTAATTTAGATCAACTTTCTTGCATCTGCTGGTACTTTCTTGGTGGGAACTGCTGATCTTTCTTTTCTTCCTCCTTTCCTCTTTAATGTTTTTGAGGTGTCTAAGACATCTTTAGGTTTCAAAAAATTCACTTCTTTTGGGAACAAGATTCTCTTATCTGATGCTGTATATTGTCTTGGCCTTGTTCACCTGGATGCCTCTTGTATTATCTGTGAGGGCTTCCATCAAAGAGCACTGGCCAACAGAAGGAACAAGCTTATTTTGAAGGGCCTTTTACCTCTGTCAGCAAGTTGTTCATCTTCTTCTTCAGGGGTTTAACTCCCTCCCAAAAAGCACCATGAAGACAGGGAGAGTAGAAAATGTTCCCTGGGGAAGTCTGCTTCCTTGTCGTTGGATAAGCCTCCAGCCAAGTTTCCTAAGGCATTGGATCCCATAGCTTTAGATCTAAATAAGTCCATACACTCCTCTCCTTGACCCTGAGCTCCTTTGCCTTAGGAGCTCCCTCCTCCTTCCGCAGGTTCGCCTTGTATAGACAGGTCTCCTAGGACTGCACCCAGGCCACCTTCCTCTTAGTAGAGGTGGCTGTGTTCTCTCCAGTCCTGACTTCTTGGGTCCTATCTGTAAGCCAGCTGGCAATCCATCGAATTATGTATGCCAAGTTCAGTGAGTTTGTCTACAATACCCAAATAGGGTACTGTACTCAATGCTTTAGCCAGAACTATGTAAGCAGTATGCACCATTTTTCTTTTATCCATTGCTTTGGTTACATTCTCAAAAATGTCTACCAGGTTAGTTAGGCATGACATTCCCCTTACAAAACCAAGCTAGGATGGGTTCAGTGCCTGTAGGTTGCCAATGTCTGTCGATCATTTCCATGATAATTTGTTCCATGGCTTTGCACATTAGAATAGTTATTTTAGACTAATAGGTCTGTAGTTGCCAGGGTCAGCTGATGATCCACCCTTGTGAAGGGGAATAACCACTGCCATCCTTCATTCTCTTGGTACGTTGCCTGTTTTGAGGCTGTAGTTGAAAAGTGACACAAGTGGTCCTGACAGGCTATTTAGGAAACAGTCCAAGACATAGTCAGGTCCTAATGCGGCTGTGCTCTTGATCTTAACAATAACCTGATCCCTGCTAACAGTTGTTTTTTTTTTTTTTTTGAGGGGGGGGGGGGTTATGCTAGTAAGGATTTCCCTGGGGGTCGGGTGGTGGGTGAAGTTTTCTTATCTCTTTGTACTTTCCCTGGATACAGTTATATGCAAGTCAGCTATGAAACATAAGGACCAAGCATGTTCTGTGTCAGAAGAAAAGGTTGATGATATTTAATAAACAAAGTAAACATCAGAAAATAAGAATAAGATACTGTTAGTGAAACAAACAGGTACTTAAAAATGACACACTGGTTTACATAAATAAAGCAATCACCTTCTGTTTTGGGCCAACTCTTGCAAACACCCGGATGTGAGGTATGAGTTCCTCCAGCAGCCTGTAGTCAACATTATATAGATGAGAGAGAGCCTCTCCTGTGGTGCAGAGGTCATATTCTCGGAAAATATCAGAAAAGGAAGGTGGTATCATGGGTAGTGTAATGGTGCCATCTATGGATTCCCAGTGCCATTCAGAACCTAAAACAAACCAGGAAAGTGGTAAGTTTTCAACATATGCTTATAAAAACTGAATTCATTCACATGATTTCATACAAGAGTGATTGCTTTAAACATAAGTTAAAGTAGTGGACACTGGCATGAAAGAGTAGGAAATGCCATCAGAGAAACATTGGGATTAAGAACTCACCTCAGAAAGCAGAGGCAGTGCTACTGTACATGTAGCAGTTGGGCTCAAGGACTTGCCACAGAATGCTTAGGCAGTGCTACCATACATGTAACAGTCGGGCTCAAGGACTCACCACAGAATGCTTAGGCAGTGCTACCATACATGTAACAGTCGGGATCAAGGACTCACTACAGAAAAGCAGAGGCAGTGCTACCATATATGTAACAGTCGGGCTCAAGGACTCACCACAGAATGCTTAGGCAGTGCTACCATACATGTAACAGTCAGGCTCAAGGACTCACCACAGAATGCTTAGGCAGTTCTACCATACATGTAAAAGTCGGGCTCAAGGACTCACCACAGAAAGCAGAGGCAGTGCTATTGTATGGGTTCATATTACGTTGTCAAACTTTCAAAAAACTGAATGCCATATGATCGAACCCATACGTTCAAACTGTCAAAATTTCAAAAAACATCAAAAAAACTACCTGCATCCCCCACTCTTTAAATATACCAACTCCAAGATCGCACTACAGTGCAGTAAAAGGAAATCTTCCTTTTCCGCACTGAATGGAAATCCCCATTGAAACGTTCAAACTTTTACAAGTTTGAACATATGGGTTCGACAATATGGCATTCAAACTTGTTACGGATCGACAACGTAATATGTATCCCTATAATATATGTAACTGCTGAGAGTAAGGACTCACCACAGAAAGTAGAGACAGTACTACCGTACATGTAACAGTTGAGCCTTCTGAAAATGTATGCAAGGATCAAATCAGATGTGATTTCCAAAGGGAGGCATAAAGCACCTTGCCGAACTATCCATACTGCATTACATTACATTACATTACAATGATCATAAAGTGTGAGGTGAATAACAACAGTACAGTATGAGCACTGCTCTGAAAAGAACAGTGACAGTAAAGTGTATGAATACACAAATAATAAACACTTCTCAATGTGAAATGCAGATATAGAAACTAATGCAGGCACTCACACTGGCTTGCAGATTCTAAGAGAATAAGTCAATACCACAGCAGTGTGCTCTCACTAAGTAAAAAGGAGAAGGTGCTTTACATACTGGAAGTAAGAGGGTGCCTCTAAAAGAAAGAGCATGCAGATTTAGTCACAAAATAGAAAAGGCTAAACGATTCTGACACCAGGGAAAGAAGACAGTATAATTCTGCTGGATCTCCAGCACTGCTGGAAATTGACACTTAGTGAGCCAACTTTTGATTCCAATGCACCTACCTCTACCTTACACACACACAATACAACATGCGGTTTACTATCACATGTTCGTTCGTCTTTTAGACGAATGAACTATGTGTGAAAACCAGACAGTGGAACCGTTAGGGCGATTACCAGAATGCCGAAGCTGACAAGAGCGAATGGCCGCTGTTGTCCATTCCAACACTGCGGTGCAAATTGCACTATAGTGGGGATGGGGAAATGTATCCTTACCCTCACTGTACAGCGATCTCGTAGTTTATATATATAAGTAGGGGGGTGCAGGTGGGGGCTTGCCCCCCTGCAAAAACCAGTTGTAGTATGTTGGGTGGGTAGGAGCATTTCAGTGTAGTCGACATTTTCGAAATTCGACTGCACTGAAATGCTTGGTTTGACCTTTACACTGTTCGGTGTACAGATTTCCGAACATTTGGTTCGGACATCTGTACATTCGAACAATGTCATGTCGAACATTTGATAGTAAACCAAAACATGCTATATAATATAAAATACTTTGCCCTAATGCATATATACACAGTTTTTTAAGGCCAAATAAGAAGTTATGTACTCTCCATAACATTCCATGTTTGTTGTCCATCTCACCTTCATTTGCTGCTGGTTGGGTTCGGAACTGACAATTGGTTCCAACTTGGCCTTATACAAAAGCTAAAGAGCTTCCACCGGCTTGTGGCTACACTCTATTCCATAACACTCAGGGAAGATTACCCAGATCTTGTTTGCAGATACCATAGTTACTATATCTAAGCATGTAACCATATCCAAAAAAGAGACTAAGAAGAGATTCAGAGACATCATATCCAATTTTGCAAAAAAACACTCGATCCTCCAGCCACCACCACAGCATCTACCGGAACACCTTTACTGACAAACTCCCTATCTGAAGGCGCAGTGATGAATTTATTTGGCTTCCTAGGAACAGGTTCTACTGAGTCCAGAGAGCCCCATGCCTTCTGACTGACTACGTTCATGAGTTAGCTGAAAGGCGGAGACACCCAAGAGGCGGAAGAGAGAGACCCGAATGCCTCCAGATACACAGAATCATCCTCAGAAGTGTTGATGGGCTTCCAGCCACCTCTCTGTTTAAGGATTTCTAGGATGTCTGCAAAAGAGACATCCTCAAGAGGGTGATCCAGGGGACCTTTCTGAATCATCGAGGTCTGTGTCTGAAGTGATGCACTCCTCAGGGGAGTCTAGATGCTTCCTCTTGCATAATCTCTTCTGAGTAACCTCCTCAAAGGGGCACTCTGGAGAGGTTTCAAAAGAGACCACTTCACCCATTGGGGCATCCTGGGGCATCAGGTCTACACGCCTGGGAGGGAGTGATGGCACCAAGGCAGATAGTGGCGCTTTTGACAGAAGAGTACTTGGACCTGAGAGCGGAGCAGTCTGAGGTGACAGCACTCTCCTCATCAGCTTGAAAGCCTCCTGGGGCATCAGGTCTACACGCCTGGGAGGGAGTGATGGCACCAAGGCAGATAGTGGCGCTTTTGACAGAAGAGTACTTGGACCTGAGGGCGGAGCAGTCTGAGGTGAGAGCACTCTCCTCATCAGCTTGAAAGCCCCCCGACCCTGCTATGAGGAGGTTCCAGGCCCTGACGAACTAGAATACCCTCCTGAACCAAGAAGGTGGGCTCCGATGCCGATGTAGGTGCCGAGCTCACCTGTGCTGAAGCCTCGAGAGGTAGACTCGGGTTGGACCACTGTCCAGACAGACTCTCCTCCCCACACCCAATGGGAGAGCATCGGCTCCTAGGGTCTTCAACTTCTGATGGAACCAAGGAGGTCAGAGTGGTGGTCGGGCCTGAAGACCCTGGGGCAGGTCTTAGCACCAACAGTTCTGCTACAATCAGATCCAAGCACTCGGGCTCTGAAGCCGCAGAATGCATTGGAGGAGGAATCGACAAAGGGGAAATGATGTTGGTCAGCCCCAAATCCCTCTGGGTCGAAGTTGGCAGAATCTTGGCCAGCACTGATGTCTGTAAAAGCCTCTTCACCACCTGCTCCACGTCATCATCCGAAAGGTTCCTGGAGGATTGAGAGGATGGAGTTGGGGACCTCATTGATTATAGTAAAGGAGAATGCAGCACTTGGGAGACCGGTTCCAGAACTGGGGGCCAGATCCAAAACTGGAACTCTGCTGGCTCCAAAATCACAATAGGAGCCGAAGAGGGAGATTTTTCTGACCCAAAAGCCTTTGGGTCCACAGATGACTCCTTGGCATGCTTTTTTGTCGACTCCGATAGTGGAGCAGTAGAAGACAACCTTTCTGTCGATTTTACAGATCTGGAAGATGGGTATTTGTTGAGTGTTTTTTGAGGAACTTTGATTCCCTTATAGACCCGCAGCGAAAGGTGTTTTTAGTAAGCCTGTAACTATTAATTTGTTCCTCCTTTCTATTAACACTCTTGAACTAAAGGCATGGCAGAAGGAACACAACTCTTGAAGGTGGACAGCACCCAAACAATACATACAGGTGGTGTGTCCATCTGTCAGTGATATTTTTTGATTGCATTTATCAAATTTCTTAAAACCCAAATGTTTTGTTTCTCTATTATCCTTAGACATTCTTGACAGCAGTCAACAACCAAACAAGAACGCTAACTAGGAACACACAAAAAGGAAAAAAACTTTTTTTTTTTTTTTTTAAACACACACAACCAAATGACTCTAATTATTAACTACAATAACAGGAGAAGAAGTCTCTAACTAAAATGACTAACTCCTATAACAGAAAAGGGGAAAAGAAGGGAGGGGAAAGCCCTCCAAGTCAAACAGGCCAAGTAGAGCCCTCTAACTCAGACTACCCAACAAGAAAGGAAATAATAACCCGAAACTCTAATTTAAACGAGTTTCGGACTGGGATAGGGAGAAAAAAAACAGACGGGCCTAGCAGTACAGAAAGGCCAACAGAACAGCACAAACACCACCAACAAACACTTTCAAAATACTACCACACTAGTCTAAAAGTTAGAAATATACAATATATCATAAGATTTTTGTAATATCACCAAGATAAACATAAAAAAAATTCCACTTAGCCTAGAGCCTGCATGGAAGCACCTGATCTTGTTTAGCGGCAAACAAGATCTGGGTAATCTTCCCTGAGCATTATAGGATAGGGTGTAGCCATGAGCCAGTAGAAGCTCTCCAGCTTTTGTATAAGGCTGAGTCAGAACAGATTCTTGGTTCCGAACCCAACCAGCAACGAATGAAGGTGAGACAGGACAACATAACATTGGTAGTTTCTGTCACTGATCCTTCACAGCAAGGAGCATTAATTTGGTTCCCTTTAAACATTTCAGAAACTAGCACTTACACAGAAGCAGCACAAGGCTCACTAAACTGCCTCATTCTCCTCATCAAAAAATCACTCCCTGGCAACATTTTTCTTGCACCTTTTTCATGCATTCTTGAATTCCAGTGACAGCTTTGATCTTTCTCTCTCTCCCAAGTACTGCTGGAAGGCCGTCACACTGACTTGTCATAACACAATGTACTCTCAATAATGCATAACATATGCTTGGCCCATGTAATGGCTTGAGGCTAACAAAATAATTTACTTTTAACAGTGTGTTTGTGACACTGTGAACTGCATTAGCACTTGCAAGTTGTTCAACTGAAATGTAAAAAAGTACATCTCTGTGAGGTACCTTCCTGAAAATCAACTGACTTGAATTAATGTTTCCTGTTTTTGTCTGCATACAGATATTTATTCGTTTAATGTGGTGCAGTCACTCAGCTGGGAATTTTCCATACAAGTAAATACCTTCCCTAATAGGCTGGGAGAATTGTCACAGCCTAGCGTGCACAACTCCCCCAGTTCACTGAAACTACAACTCCAGGAGAAATTTATAAACACACTACAGAGAAAACACCATTTGGATCACTAGCTCCTGGTCCAAAATAACATTCAGTAGGTCTGTTTTTACGACTTACTTCAGTTCAAGTGGCACACAAGAAAATAACTTGTATTTCAACATACTAGTTCACTACCAATGTACTCAAACAGCAAGATTTAGCACAGCCATGTTACTATACAGTGATCATTTAGCAGTTATTAACATACTCAGTCCCACTGACCGTGTAACTACGGGAAAGGCTAAAGGATCATTGCATCAAACGAAACAACAAGCAAGCAGATCACAGACAACTGTTACACTACTGTGACTTGAGCAAGAAAAAGGAGGAGGGAGCTTGCAAAGGGAGATAAAAGGATTAACTAACTAGTAACTTCCTTGCAACAACAGGGGAAGATCATCGCTCACACAAGGGAGACAAACACAATCAACTATCTACTGTCTGATAAGGTGAGTATGTTACACATCCCTTCATCGCTTTCATGCCAACAGAGAGAGGGAGGCTAAAACCCTAAAAAGGTCAATGCAAATACACACACACACATACATAAATACACACACACACACACACACACACACACACACACACACACACACACACACACACATACACAGTGGCTATAAATAGTGTACACACCCCTGTTAAAATCCCAGGTTTTTTGTGATATAAAAAATGAGACCGCAATAATGAGAAGTTATGCACTTACCATAACGTTCCATGTTAGTTGTCTTCTTCTCGCCTTCTTTCTTGCTGGAGGGGTTCGGAGCCGAACCTCGGCTCCGACTCGGCCTAATACTAAAGCTCGAGAGCTAATTTTACCGGCTCGAGCCTATGCTATGCCCCATAATGCTAGGCGTCATATACCCAGATCTCGTTTGATAGTTAACACTATGGACATATATGTCCCACCACAACAGAGAATAATCCACCTAATCATAGATACAAAAATAAAGATATATATATTTATATATATATATATATATATCTATATATATATATATATATATATATATATATATATATATATAAACTCCTCTAGCAGAGCTAGCAAAAAGAGGGAGCAAGGGAGCTAGTTGGGGAAATAACTGAGGTGGCAATAACTCTCACAAGGTACTCTAGATCTTCCCAGGCTAGGGGGGTGGAGGGTGGGACGCAAGAAAGAAGGCGAGAAGAAGACAACTAACATGGTACATTATGGTAAGTACATAACTTCTCAATGTTAAGTTGTCAATCTCGCCTTCATTCTTGCTGGATGGGACAGCGTCCCTAGCACCTAAATCCTGGGTGGCTCAATGGAACAAACTCTTGAGTACAGTGGAACCAAAATCAGCCCGACTTCTGGAGGCCATATCGAGCTTGTAATGAGAAATGAAGGTATGAGGAGAGGCCCAAGTGGCTGCTGCGCAAATGGAATCCATAAGCAATCTTGCCTGAAAGGCTATTGAAGAAGCTAAAGCTCAGGTTGAGTGGGCTCTAGGCTTAGTAGGAAGTTCCCTGTTCCTCAACTGACAGACCAACATGATAAGGCAGGACAACCACCTGGACAAAGTTACCTTAGAGACTGGTTGGCCTTGCTTCCCTTCCGCATAAGGCAGGAAGAGTTGGTTTGATTTTCTCATCTGCTTAGTTCTATCCAGGTAGAAGTGTAATTGACGGTGAACGTCCAAACAATGTAACTTTCGTTCAGCTCTATTGGTGTAATTTGGGAAGAAGACTGGAAGATCTATGGTCTGATTCAGATTTTTCTCTGAGATTATTTTGGGTAAAAAAGACGGATTAGTCCTAAGTGACACTCTGTCTTTGTGAAAAACAAGATAAGGAGGGCGAATGCAAAGGGCTTGAAGTTCCGAGACCCTTCTTGCTGAGGTGATGGCTACTAAGAAGAGTGTTTTCCATGAGAGCAACTTCAACGAACAAGAAGCCGCTGGCTCAAAGGGAGGAAGAATTAAAGAAGACAGTACCAAATTTAAGTCCCACGGTGGGGGAGGGTCCTTAACCGGGGGCCTAAGTAAAAGGGTTCCTTTTAAAAAGGCTTTGCAAAGTTTGTGGGACATGATGCTGGTCTCTGACAAGCCAACGTGGAAATTTGCAATAGCTGCCAGTTGAACTCTGATGGTAGCTGAGGAGGAGCCCAATCGAAAGAGTTCTGCTAGAAACTCTAGAACTGTCTGGACAGGAGCCGTAAAGGGGTCCACATGCTTTTCCCCTGCCCAGACAGAGAAACACTTCCATTTGCTAGCATAAGTATTTCTAGTAGTAGACTTGTGAGAAGCGAGAATGATATTGGAAGTGGAGTAACCAAGCTGTGAGGTTGAGAGATCGAAGGGACTGATGCAGCCCGCCCGATTGATGGGTCAGAAGATCTGGCACTGGGTCCAGATACCAGGGTTGCTCCAGTAGATGGCGTTGCAGGAACGGAAACCAAATTTGTCGAGGTCAGTAAGGGGCAATGAGGATCATTCCTGGCTCTCAAGGCAGTTGCTTTCTGGATTACTTGAGTAATCAAGGGAAAGGGGGGGGAATGCATACAGAAGACCCCGGGGCCAATCGTGAACTAGAGCGTCTCTGGGGGGTAGACCTGGGAGAGGGAAGAAGGTGAAGAAGTCTGGGCACTTGCTGTTTAGAGGTGTTGCAAAAAGGTCGCAGCAAGGCTGACACCACCTTCTGAAAATTCTCTCCACTACTGTCTGGTTGAGAGACCACTCGTGAGGCATGAGAATGGCTCTGCTCAGTCTGTCCGCTATGACGCTGGACTTCCCGGGAATATGCGTTGCTACCAGAAACCATTGAGAAGAGATCGCCCATTGCCAAAGTCTGAGTGCTTCTTGACATAGGGGGTAGGATCTGGTTCCGCCCTGCTTGTTGATGTACCACACTACAGACATATTGCCTGTTTGAATTGCAATAGTCCCGGTGTTAGAGAGTCCTGAAGGGCCTGCAACGCTAAAAGTACCGCTCTTATTTCCAAGACATTTATGTACAAGTGGCATTCGAAGGGTTGCCATGTGCCCTGGACTGTCCTGCCCCGAAAATGCCCCCCCCGACCCGATCAGGGAGGCATCCGTTGTCACAGTGGCAACAGGAGGAGGAAGGAACACAGGTCTGCCCTGAAGTACCTGAGGGGAGACCGTCCACTAAGAAAGGTGTCTTTTGCATGACTGAGTGATTAGAATGGTGTGTGATATGGGGAGCTGCTGAAAGGACCACTGGGAAAACAGAATCCACTGCAGGATCCGCATATGAAAACGTGCTAGGGGGAGTAAAATGATTGCTGCTGCCATGAGACCAAGTGTTTTTAGTACAAATCTGGCTTGGACTCTGCTCTCCTGTAATAGGATCTGAACATGGTTGCGAATGTCTGAAACTCTTTGTGTGGGTAGTTTTGCTGAGAGCTCCACTGTGTTTAAAACGGCACCTATGAAGGTAATAGACTGACAAGGCGACAATGCAGACTTTTCAAAATTTATAGAGATACCTAGCGCGTTGCACGTTTGTACAGCGTAATCACTGGATTGGAGTAGTTGATGCCTGCTGGTGGCAGTAAGGAACCAGTCATCTAAATATGGAAACACCTTAAATCCTTGTCGTCTCAGGTGAGCCGCAACCACTGCCATGCATTTGGTAAACACCCTGGGGGCTGTGGTGAGGCCAAAGGGCAGGGCTCTGAACTGGTAGTGACTGGCTCCCAGCCGGAAGTGGAGAAACCTTCTGGAGTGCATGTTCATCTTGATATGGTAGTACGCATCCTGAAGGTCTAGAGAGCACATCCAACTGTCCTGACCCAGAAAGGGTAGAATGGACTGTAGTGTGACCATCCGGAACCTCGTTTTTTGAACCGACTTGTTCAGCCTGCTGAGATCCAAAATAGGTCTCCAGTCCCCTGTCTTTTTTGGTACCAAAAAGAACTTGGAGTAGATACCGGATCCTTGTTAGTCTGCTGGGACTGGCTGGATGGCCCTTTTTCCTAGCAGCTTTGAAATTTCTAGTGCTGTTAGATCCCTCAGACTGGGTGGAATGTCTGGAAGGGGCCCTTTTGGCTGTTGTGGGGTGTGAATAATGGGAATTCTGTAACCCTCGGATATGATCGACCGTACCCATTTGTCTTGCGTGAGGGAATGCCAGGCTTCTGGGTACAGTGATAGTCTTCCCCCGACTGCCTCCGAAGGTGGACAGTCGGGAAGCTCCTCAGGGATGCTGGAAGGGTTTGTCAGAGAAAGATTCTCTGCTACCCTGATTCTGCGGACCCCCCTCGGGCAGCGTCTATTATTGTTCCCTCCTCTGCCTCTGGAGGGAAGCTCACCACGTGCGTCAGGCAGTACTCCCTGAGGTTTGCGGAACCACATTTTCCCACTCTTCTGACCCTTAGGGTATGGTCTAGAAGGGGTAGAAAAATGGACTCCTACGGCAAGAGAGTCTTGCCTTCCTGCTCGCACCTGGTCAATGTATCCTTCACTTGAGGTCCAAACAAGGCAGAACCATCCAAGGGGGTGTTAGTGAAGGATGCCTTGAAGGGGTTGGCAAAGTTGCAAAGCCGCATCCAGGCGTGTCTCCTGAGAGCAACGCCCGTGCCTGCAGCCCTACTCGCTCCATCGGCGGCATAGGAAATGAGCCGCATAGAGGAGTTTACAACAGAGTTCAGGGTCCCTAGCTGGGAGTTGATCTTTTCCTGAGACCCCGCAGCTGATGGGTCCTGTAAGGTATCACCTAGTTCTTTGAGAAGGTCTCTCTGAAGATGGGTGAAATGGCACAAATAATTCAGTGAACACATGGCAAAGGTCGCTGAAGAAAACATCCGCTTGCCGTACCTATCCATCGTCCTAGATTCCTTATTAGGAGGATGGACAGGAACTGAAGGGTCAGCCATCTCATTCTTAGTGGCCGCCACCACCACCATGGCATCAACGGGCCGACCGTGGCGCCGGTATAGGAGCCAGCACGCTCCTCATGACCTCAAAGGCTCCCTTATCAGGCAGAGAGGAGGGACCCAGCTCCGAAGAGATGAGCGCTCCTCCTGGCATCGAGAGGGATGGCTCCGAGGCCGATGTCGGGGCCGAGCTCACCTGCGCCAACGCTCCGAGAGGGAGAATGGGGTCGGACAAGGGTCCGATGCCACTCGCCCCCTCGGAACCGAAGAGGGAGTCCCGGCGCCCGGATCCCTCCAAGGACGGAGCCATTGAAGGGATCGAAGCTGACGAAGGAACCGATAAGGGTGGAATCGGTTCCGATGCCCCCACGGTACCAACCCCGATGGCCTCCAGCTCCGAGCTCGAAGGAACAGTCGGAGGAGGAACTGGAGCAGGCGTTGGGGAAGCCGCTGTCTGTTGAGACGGGCTATGCAATAACTGGGTGAGCGCCTGCAACTTCAAAAGCCTACTGACTACCCTCTCGAGGTCGTGGTCCGAAAGCCTGGAAGATCTAGAGGAGTGAGACCTATGGCTCTGCTCCGACAGCAAAGGGGACTTCGGAGCTGACCTGACCGACTCCAATTAAGGAGATTGGGAGCGCTTTCGGCTTGGAGACGGCTCCGAAACCAAGGGCTATCCATTTGGAAATGGTTTGCTTTGAAATGGCCTTCCCCTCTGCCTCTGCAGCAAAGTTAACTAGCAGCTGGTCAAATTTTCTGAGAGGCTTATTCCTGTCTAAATAGAATCTAAGTTGTCTGTGCACGTCCAGAGAGTGCAATATCTCTTACCCTTTGATTTGTGGATTAGGGAAAAGGGTAGGCAAATGAATGGACTGGTTTAGGGCAACTCTAGACACCACCTTGGGCATAAAGGAAGGATTAGTCCTGAGGGAAACCCTGTCCGCATGGAAGATAATGAAGGGTTCCACTGCCATGAGGGCCTGTAATTCAGACACTCTTCTTGCTGAAGTGATGTCTTGAAGTAAAGCTGTTTTCCAAGAAAGGAATTTCAACTCTGCTGTTGCAGCTGGCTCAAAGGGGGAGGAAGAGTGAGCTTTTCCAATACAAAGTTAAGGTCCCAGGCTGGAGTGGGAGCTCTCCTGGGGGGGGGTCTTAAATTTTTGGCCCCTCTAAGGAATTGTTTTATCAAGGGGTGAGAGAAGAGGGGTGGCTCAGTATTATAATGTGCTGAAATGGCAGAGGCATGAATCTTAATTGACGAGAATGATAGGCCCTTGTGGAGCATTTCTGCTAAGTACTCTAGAATATGAGGTAAGCTGGGCACTGTTGTGCCCATCCATTGAGCCTGGCTCCAGAAACAATATCTTTTCCATTTTTCAGCCTAGGATTTTCTGGTACTAGGCCTCCTTGCCTACAGAATGACATCCCGCACCTGCTTACTGAGGGATACTAGAGGAGAGCTCATGGAATCAGCCAAGCTGCAAGGTTCAGGGTTTGAAGCTGAGGGTGCAGAATCTGGCCTGCCTGCTGGAACAGCAGGGAAGGGGTCTGAGGCAGATGCCATGGTTGTAGCAGTGTCAGACTGCGCAAGAGGGGGTACAAGTGCTGGTGTGGCCAGTCTGGTGCAATCAGTATTGTCCTTGGCTTGTCCTGTTTGATCTTTAGTAGAATCTTCGTGAGGAGAGGCAGAGGGGGAAAGGCATAAACTGAGAGGCTTTCCCAGGTAAAGGACAGAGCATCCACTTTTCAAGCTGGACTGTGGGGAGTTCTGGTGCAGAATTTGTTCAATTGGTAGTTCTGAGGGAAGGCAAACAGGTCTACCTCTGTGGTCCCCCATTTGTTCCTCAAGAGGTTGAATATTTTGGGTTCTAGTTTCCATTCATGTGGATCCATGAGATTTCTGCTTAAGTCATCTGCCAGTGAATTTAGTTTGCCTGGCAGGAATTGAGCTTGTAGGTGCACTTGGTAGCTCAAGGCTGTGCTCCACAGAGCCACGGCTAGTCTGCAGACAGGGTAGATGGGTTCCCCCATGTTTGTTTATATCCCACATAACTGTGGTGGTGTCTGTCTTTACCAATAGTTGTCCTGGAAGAATAAGGTCTTTGAAGGCTGTCAGAGCATTCTGTACGGCTAACATTTCTTTTTGACTGATATGCAGGTGCATCTGTCTCGGGCTCCATTTGCCCTGAATGCACTGCCCTGCCATGTGAGCCCCCCCATGCATAGTCTGATGTGTCTGGTGTTAGGGTTTGAGCAGCAATGTGTAGAGTCAAAGGGAGTCCCTTGCTGTGGTAGTAAGCCTCTGTCCACCAACGGAACTCTGTCATTAGACAAGGAATGACAGGAATCATTGTTTGCAGTTCCTGATAATGCTGACACCATAGACACTTTAGATACCACTGGAGTTTCCTCATATGCAGTCTTGCATATGGAATTAGCAGAATGGAAGAGGCCATGATCCCCAGAGCTTGCAGTATTTTCCTTGCAGATAGCTGGGTTTTTGTGGCCAATAGTTTGAAGTAGGTTGTCAAATAAACTTGTTTCTCCAGAGTGAGGAATGCCATCTGGGAAGTTGTGTTCAAGCTTGCTCCCAGGAATACTACTTGTTGGCAGGGTACCAGGTGAGATTTATTTTCATTGATGGTGTACCCCAGTGAGGTTAGAAGTTTCTTTACAAATGCCAGGTGTTGTAATAGCAAGTCCTGGCTCTCTGCCTGAATCAGACAACCGTCCAAGTATGGGTACATTTGAATATTTCTCTACCTGCAAAATGCAATGGCTGGAGCTAGACATTTTGTGAACACCCTGGGTGCAGTAGATAAGCCAAAGGGAAGTGCAGAGACCTGAAAGTGCATGGAGCCTGTCCTGAAACGTAGGTATTGTCTTCAGGATTCTCTTATTGGGATGTGCAGGTAAGCTTTCTTTACGTCTAGGGTTGCCAGCCAGGCATCCTTGGCTAGCTTAGGAAGAAGCTGTTGAAGAGTTAGCATTTTGAATTTTGGAACCACCAGAAAGGTGTTTGAGAATAGAGAGGTCCAGGATAGGACGCCAGGAGTTTTCTTTTGTGGGTACCAGAAAAAGTCTTGAATAAAAACCTTGTCCCCTTAATTCTGCTGGTACAGGTTGGATAGCCCTGATACTGAGAAGGGAGAGAACCTGCTGTTGGGCCTCTGCCTGTTGATTTGGGGGGAGGTCTGGTGAACCATTTGGGGTTGGTAGTGTGTGTAAGTGGAATCTGTATCCCTGGGAAACTATGGTCAAAACCCATTTGTCCTGGGTAATGAGTTCCCAGTTTTCCCTTCCCTCCTAAGAGAACAAGAAGTTGAGCAGGGTTTGGAAGGGTTAAGGTTAAGTCATTGTGCCATTTTTCCGTAGGGGGGTGACTTACTACTCCCTGCTTTGGAAGAGAGAGCCCCCCTGCTTAGATCTATGCATAGCCTGAGACTGTAGTCCTGGTGGTCTGCTGTTCCTGGGTTTGGACTGAGAAGACCTGGAAGGGACTGGAAGGACCAGTTCTTTGAAGGCCAATGCCTACTGAATCTGGGAGGCTGTACTTGTAGAAAATCTTTAACAGTTTGCATAGATTTAGCTTTTTCCTCCATCCTTTTGAGGAGTTTCTCTGCTTTGTTGCCAAAAAAGTGGTCTTGGTTTAAGGGTGCATCCAGTAATTTAGCTTTAACATGAACTGGCAAGTTTTGTTCCTTAAGCCAAGCATGCCTTCTAAGTACAGACCCAGTGACAACAGCACTGCAGGATGCTTCTAAAGCATCAAAACCACATTGCAAAGTATGTTTACCAACTTGTTCTGCAGAATGCATTAAATCTTGCAAGTCTTTTGTGTTCAGCACAGTCAGGAATCAACATAATTTTCTGTTTAAGTAGTCCCATAATATGTTGCTGATACTTTAACATATAAACCTGGCAATTTAAAGCCCTAACGGCCAAAGTAGCAGAAGTGTATACCTTCTTACCCCATCTGTCTAAGGCTCTAGAATCTCAGTCAGAAGGGGTAGGATTTTTGGCAGCAGTAGCCTTAATGCCTTTTTTTCCTTGGGAAATGGTCTCTGGATCCACAGTAGGATTCCTGAAGGGGAAATATGGGAGTCCAGTACTCCGGGAGCTGGAGGTAAAGTGTCTGGGGTAAATCTAGATTCCAAGAAAACATCATCTACAATAGCCAGAACAGGAGGTATAGCTAGAGGCCTGTGTTGAGGCTGGAGTAAGAATTCCCTAAGTCTGTTTTTAGACTCAGAATAGTCCTAGCTTTCCCAGCAGAAATGTTCCCTATGGGTATGCAAGGTTTCACCAAAAGAAAAACCTTCTGGAGGGGAAGAAGAGGGAATGGAATCCTCTGCATCAGAATCCTCATACGTAGATAAGGGCAAATCCTGGTAATCAGAAGGAGCAGAGATATCAAATTCCTGATCAGAAGAATCAGAAAGGGAATCGGTTCTAGGTCTGTTAGAGGGGGGAGGCTGGCTTACCCCAATTAAAAAAATAAGGTCTTCAGCCCTTCTAAGCATTTGTTTTTGAGGCATATGGGCCTGAGTCAGCGGTTTGGTAGCCGGTTTTCTAGGCGTAGCGCAAGATTTAGGCCTGAGGAATTCGGTACTTCTAGTTGGAAACAATGTTGTCAGTTTAATATGAAAGTCTGTAGGCCTGAATACACCCTCAGAAGTCAGTGCATGCACAGCGGCTCCGGACCCATCCAAGGTAGAGATATCCGCAGGTTCCACAGTCGAAAAAGCATCTCGTGGCATACCAGACTCCTAATGGTTCTCAGTAGAGGCCTGCGAATCTGTAGTAGCAGGTATCAGGGGCTGCAAAAGCATCTCACTGAGTACCGGCGGACTGGCGACTAGCTTAACGGAAGCGCCGTTGGCAGTTTTGGACCTATGCAGTCTGTCCCTGTCTTTATCCTTATGTTTTTTTGGAAGATCGGTAGTCGGATGGCTTAACTAAGCCATTCTGAAGTACGGAGATGGAGAACAAAAGTATTTAGCTACAAAAACAGCCCAACGACGAATAGTTCAGGCATTGAACAAGGCACAAAACCGACAGCGAGGGACGTCGTGGTCTGGGCCTAAACAAGTGATGCAGTAAGAATGAAAATCTCTGAGGTATTTGCTTCCCACAGGCAAGACAATTGTTAATTTTTTCTGACATCAGTTAGAGCAAGAAAAAAGGATCACCAACAGGGTACTTATCTTTTTTTTTGAAGACTTCGAGTCTGAAACTCGAAAAAGAAAATTTCAGGGGTCGGCTGTCCGGCACTTGTGAACTGCTTCTGCTTCGGGCACCGCACGGCAAGAAAGACTGATGTAATGGCGTCGGGTGCATGTTTTATACCCCTGACTACCTGACGTAATGGAAGAAGCGACAGCATCTGACACATAAATCCAAAGACTCTGGTATTCACGCCGGCTGAAGGCTACCTGCAGGCAGATAACCCAAATGTGATGACTGCAACAGTGAAACACGAAGAACATCAACACTTGGCATCACCAAAAGAACACCATCCCCATGGTGAAGCATGGTGGTGGCAGTATCATGGATTGGGGTTGCTATTCTTCAGCTAGAACTGGAGAATTAGTCAAGGTGGAGGGAATTATTTACAATTCCAAATACCAGTCAGTTGTGGCCCAAAACCTTCAGGCATCTGCTAGAAAGCAGAAGATGAAGAGGAAAGTACAGTTTTGTACCTACTATAAATGTAGATGTTCGAGTGTATACACTGCTGCAGTCATTACACTTGGGTTGTCTGCCGTCAGGCGGTCCCGCAGTTGGCCAGAGTTCCAAAGTCTTGGTCCGGCGTCGGTTGCTGTCGCTTCTTCCCTGACGTCAGAGCGCCAGGGGTATAAAAGATGCAGCCAACGCCATTTTCTTCAGTTTTTCTTGCCCCAGATGTCAGGTGCCCCCAAATAGGTAGGCAATACATATTGCTAATAACACATACAGGTAAAATAAGAAACAATACCTATAGATACAAGCAAATACACCACATAGGTTGTAAAGGATAGAGAGATATAGATAAGTCGCAGCTAAGAAAGTGGGGTTGGAGGGAGGGAAACCTGGACTGCAGCAGTGTATACACTCGAACATCTACATTTATGGTAGGTACAAAACTGTACTATGTTCACCGTGTTACACTGCTGCAGTCATTACACTTGGGTTGAATCCCAAAGCTGAGGTTGGGTGGCTGGGTCTATATAGGGTAAGGAGTGGCTATGAGGCCCTGCAGAAAGTACAGTTTTGTACCTACCATAAATATAGATGTCCGATAGGTATGCATCTGCAGTCATCACATATGGGTTTGTCCTGCCTCAGGCAGCCCTTCGGTCGGCCGGATTCCAAAGTCTGGGTCTGGCATCGGCTGATGTCGCACTTTCCCCGACGTCAGAGCGCCTGGGGTATAAAAGCATCAGCCGACGCCATCTTCCTCAGTTTTTCTTGCCCCAGATGCCAGGTGCCCTCTAAGGAAGGCTAAATTTGGAAAGATGCATTTAAAAATCCAAACATGGACAGTAATATAAAAAACAAATAAACCATAATAGATCCCCCCAGCTAGCTATAAGAGGGGTAAGTACCCAAGAAATACCACAGAGGGGAAGGAAGGAGGGTAAATCTGACTGCAGATGCATACTTATCGGACATCTACATTTATGGTAGGTACAAAACTGTACTATGTCCTTCAAGGATGCATCTGCAGTCATCACATATGGGTAAAATACCATAGCCAATCTGGGGGTGGAGGAACTATGTAAAGGATGGTGTAGCTAAAATACCCTGCAGGACTGCCGTAGCAAAGCCTGCTCTGGATCTGGAATATAAAGGTAAATTGTAATGCTTGGCAAATGTATGCACGGAGCTCCATGTAGCAGCTTCCAAAATGTCCTTGGTAGCCACCCCTCTTAAGAAGGCTGTGGAGGTGGCTGTGGCTCTCGTGGAATGAGGTCTAATGTTAGTTGGCACAGCTTTTCCATGAAAGGAGTAACAAAAACGAATGCAATTCCCTATCCGTTTTGAAATTGTCTGTTTGGAAATTGCTTTTCCTTGTGTACCAGCAGCATATGCTACCAACAGCTGGTCAGTTTTTCTGTAACTTTTAGTTCTGTCCAAGTAGTAACGCAGCTGTCTGTGTATGCCCAGGGTGTGCAGAAGTTTCTCCCCTTTGTTTTGTGGATTTGGAAAGAAGGTAGGCAAGTGAATTGCTTGGTTTAATGAAACCCTGGATAACACCTTGGGCATAAATGTAGGGTTGGTTCTCAAAGAAACTCTGTCCTGACGAAAAATAAGAAATGGCTGTACTGCCATAAGGGCTTGTAACTCAGATACTCTTCTTGCTGAGGTTATGGCCAGAAGGAAGGCAGTCTTCAAAGACAGGAACTGTAGTTCTGCAGATGCTGCTGGTTCAAAGGGAGGCCGTGTTAGTTTTTCCAACACGAAGTTAAGGTCCCAAGTAGGTAGAGGTGGTTTCCTTGGAGGCTTGATGTTTTTGATTCCTCTCAGAAACTGTCTTAGGAGAGGATGAGAGAAGACAGGTGGATCAGTATTGTACTCTGCTGAAATTGCTGAAGCATGAATTTTAATGGAAGAGTAAGACAGACCAGTGTGGAACATTTCTGCCAAGTATTCCAGAATATGTGCCATGTTCATCACTGTCGCATCCTGGCCCTTTGTGGTGTTCCAAATGTGAAATCTTTTCCATTTTGCTGAATATGCCTTTCTTGTGGAAGGCCGTCGAGCTTCCATAATAATATCTTTCACTCTCTGGGATAGCTTATCCTGAGGAGGAGTCAAGGTATTTTCCAGGCTGCTAGCTGCAAGGTTTTCAGATTGGAGTGCAGAGTTTTGTAATTGTGCTGTGTCAGTAGAAGTGGCCATAAAGGAAGAGGCCATGGTTTCGTGCGTGACATGCTCTTTAACAGTGGGTACCAGTGCTGTCTTGGCAAGTCCAGAGCTATCAGAATCACTTTTGGCTGCTCTGTCCTGATCTTCAGTAAAACCTTGGTCATTAATGGGAGAGGTGGAAATGCATACACTGTTAGAGTTCTCCAGCTGAAAGAGAGAGAGCGTCCAAATTTCCATGCTTGTGGGTGGTATGTCCTTGAGCAGAATTTCTTCAGTTGGTGATTGTGGGGGGAGGCAAAAAGATCTATGTCCAGCCTTCCCCATGATTGTGTTATCTGTAGAAAGATGTCTGGGTGCAGCATCCATTCGTGTGCATCCATGACATTTCTGCTTAAGCTGTCTGCCAGTATATTGTCTTTCCCTGGCACAAACTGGGATTGTAGCTGTATATTGAGTTTCAAGGAAAGTTCCCATAGATTCATTGCCAGCCTGCAAAGAGGATAGGAATGGGTGCCTCCTTGCTTGTTTATGTACCACATAACCGTGGTGTTGTCTTGTTCTTATTATCAGATGGCCTTGATGCAGAAAGGGTTTGAAGGCTTCGACTGCATGTATCACTGCCAGCATTTCCTTTTGGTTTATGTGCATGCGTATCTCTTTTTGTGACCATAAACCTTGAATGCACCTGCCCTCCAAGTGCGCTCCCCATCCGTGGTCTGAAGCGTCTGTTGTAATGGTTTGGCTGGCTATTGGTTTGTTGAAAGGCAGACCCCTGTTTGACTGGCTTGCTTGAGCCCACCACTGAAATTCCTTTTGAAGGCATGGAATGAGTGGTATCAAAGTTTCCAGGCTGTGACTGTGCTGAGTCCATAAACTCCTTAGGTACCATTGTAGTTTCCTCATATGTAGTCTTGCTTGCAGAATCAGAAGGATGCAAGAAGCCATGTAACCCAGGGCCTGCAGGATTTTCCTTGCAGTCAGCTGGGTTTGTCTTGTCAGATTGTTGAAGTAATCTGGTAGTTGCCTTTGTTTTTCTTCTGCGAGGAAGGCCATTTGGGTGGTTGTATCTAGATTTGCACCCAGAAAAGTTATTCTTTGGGATGGAACAAGTCTTGATTTGTGAAAGTTGACTGTATATCCCAAGGCCTGAAGTAGGTGGATGGCATAATTCAAATGTTTCACCAAAGTTTGTTGGCTGTCCGCTTGTATAAGGCAGTCGTCCAGATATGGGTATATTTGAATCCCCTGAAGTCTGCAATGTGCAATTACTGATGCCAGGCATTTCGTGAATACTCTGGGCGCAGTAGATAAGCCAAAGGGCAATGCTGAGAATTGATAATGCTCTGACCCTGCAAGAAATCTGAGGTGTCTTCTGCAACTTTGTCTGATAGGGACATGCAGGTATGCCTCCTTGAGGTCTAGAGTTACCAGCCAAGACCCCTTGCCCAGCATGGGAAGGAGCTGCTGTAGAGTCAGCATTTTGAACTTTGGCACAATGAGATAAGTATTCAGTGCGGACAAGTCGAGAATAGGCCTCCATTGCTTTTCTTTTCTTGGAACAAGGAACAGTCTGGAATAAAATCCCTGGCCTTGTTCTGAGAGAGGAACCTTTTCTATAGCTTTCATTTGCTTTAAGCTGGAGATTTGTTTCAAAGCCTCTGCCCTTTGATTCGGTGGCAGGTCTGGCATGCCTTTTCTTTTTGGTAATGTGTGCAATGGAACCTGTATCCTTTGTCTATTATTTGCAGTGTCCATTTGTCCCTTGTAATACCGTGCCAATTTTCTGAGAATAAAGAAAGCTTTCCGCCCAAAGGTGCTTCCAATTGAGCCCTGGTTGGCGGTGTCAAAGTAAAGTCATTCAGCCTGTCCTTGTGCAGCAGTTGAAGGTCCTGCATTACCTCTCTGGTTGGGAGATTGCCATTGTCGTCCTCTGTAGGAGCCTCTAGCTTGCCCTCTACCTCTGGCACGCCTGTTCTTGCCTCTCTGAAACCTCTCTGTGTCTGGAAAGGACCAATTCTTGGAAGGCCAATTCCTGCTGAATCTTGGTGGTTGTACTTGGAGAAAATCTTTGACTGTTTGTACAGATTTTGCCTTTTCTTCAAATTTCTTTAGGACCTCCTGAGCCGTGGAGCCAAACAACTTTTGCTTTTCCAATGGAGCATCCAGGAGCTTAGCTTTAACATGGTCTGGCAGAGATTGTTCCTTCAGCCAAGCATGCCTACGTATAACTGCGCCAGTCATAGCTGACCTACATGAAGCTTCCAATGCATCATAACCACATTGCAAGAAATGGTTGCTAACCTGTTGTGAATTATGTACCAGATCCTGAAGTGATTTGCGGTCTAGGGGGTCAGGTGAAGACAGCTTTTTATGCAATTCATCTAACAAATACTCTTGGTACTGTATCATATGAAATTGACAATTTAATGTCCTCATAGAAAGAGTAGCTGAAGTATACACTTGTTTACCCCATCTCTCTAAAGCTCTGGACTCCCTTTCAGAGGGGAGAGGATTTTTAGCAGTGGCAGCTGCAACCCCTTTAGGGCCCTGGGAAATAGTCTCTGGATCAGCAGAATGGGCCTTGTAAAGGTAAAGATGTGAGTCCGGGACCCTGTAATACCTATCGGGTTTGGCAGGAGCCGGAGGGAGAGAATCAGGGGTTGTGCTAGAATCAGAGTACACATCCTCAATGACATTCAAAACAGGAGGAAAAGCTAAAGGCCTATGCTGAGGCAAATGTAAAAAAGGTCCTTAATCTTTTCCTGGAATCAGAGAATTCCTGGCCCTGCCATTGGAAATGCTCTCATAGTGTGTAGTGTCTCCCCAAAGGAAAACTCTTCAGGAGGGGAGGCCGAAGGAATAGATTCTTCTGCATCAGAATCCTCGTAGGCCGAAAAAACCTCTTCCTGGTGGTCCGAGAGAATAGAGCCATCCGAGGCCTCATCTGAGGAGTGGGGATCAGAGAGCTCAACCCTGGGCCTTTTGTCTGGAGGGGGTTGAGAACCTCTGTCCGGATGAGGTTGAGAGCCCCTAATTAAGGAGATAAGATCCTCTGCTAAGCTTAGAATCTGTGAACCAGAAGAGGGTCCCTGAGGGATAACCTTGGGAGGCAAAGCTTTTGAGAGTTTAGCAGCTTTAGCCCTGGAGAATGCCTTAATGGACATGGATGCAGGAGGCCTAGCTGCACCACGTGCTGGTGTAGATTTGTCTAAAGGGATGGTGTCGGAAGGTTCCAGGACACCAGTTACAGATGGAAATTCAATAACCGACTCAGCCGGGGCCTCCGGGGCTGAGGTAGTCGGTTGAGCAGTTTCGGTAATTGGAAGTACCAAGGACTCGGTTTCAGCCGAGACCGAGACACTCGCGGTAGGCCTGGCCGTGGTTTCAGCCGAAACCGCGGCCCGCGTGTCGGTCCTTGTCCTTCCGTTTCTTAATTAAATGTGAAGTCGGAGTCTCTGATGGCATCTTATACGCAAAACTAGCCCCAAAGAATTCCTCTGCAAACTCCGCCCGACGTCTAAGAATGCGTCGGTTGAAGGAAGCACAGGCTGAACAGGCCGAGACGTCGTGGTCTGGGCCTAGGCAGGGGAGGCAGTAACAGTGGAAATCCTTATGAGGTATTTGTTTCCCACAAGTTAAACAATTATTAACTTTATCTGACATCGGCTGAGGCAAGAAAGAGTCCCCAACAAGGTACTTAGCTTTTTGAAGTCTTCAGTAGTTGAATTACAAGAGCTGGCCGACCAGCACTTGCGAACTGCTTCTGCTTCGGGCACCACGTGGCAAGAAAGACTGGGGAAGATGGCGTCGGCTGATGCTTTTATACCCCAGGCACTCTGACGTCGGGGAAAGTGCGACATCAGCCGACGCCGGACCCAGACTTTGGAATCCGGCCGACCGAAGGGCTGCCTGAGGCAGGACAACCCATATGTGATGACTGCAGATGCATCCTTGAAGGACATCTGCAGTGGCAAAGCCAGCTCTGGATTTGGAGTATAGAGGTAAGTGGTAATGTTTGGTAAAGGTGTGCACTGAACTCCAAGTTGCAGCTTCCAAAATATCCTTGGTTGGTACTCCTCTAAGAAAGGCTACTGAGGTAGCTGTAGCCCTGGTAGAATGTGGCCTAATGTTACTAGGCACAGTTTTTCCATGTTGTGTGTAACAGAAACGGATACAGTGTCCTGGTAGAATGTGGCCTAATGTTACTAGGCACAGATTTCCATGTTGTGTGTAACAGAAACGGATACAGTGTCCTATCCATTTTGAAATGGTCTGTTTTGAAATAGCCTTTCCCTGTGATCCTGCAGCATAGGATACAAACAGTTGCTCAGATTTTCTGAAAGCTTTTGTTTTGTCCAAGTAGAAACGTAACTGCCTGTGTATGTCCAATGAATGAAGAAGCCTCTCCCCATTATTCTGGGGATTTGGATAAAAAGTGGGCAAATGAATGGTTTAAGAGCCACACTGGATACCACCTTTGGCATAAAGGCAGGGTTTGTTCTTAAGGAAACCCTGTCTTGATGAAAAATGATGAAAGGTTCCACTGCCATTAGTGCCTGTAACTCTGAGACTCTCCGTGCTGATGTTATTGCCAGCAGCAGAGCAGTTTTCCATGACAAAAATTTTAATTCTGCTGAAATGGCTGGCTCAAAACGTGGTAGAGTAAGTTTTTCCAAAACAAAGTTGAGGTCCCAAGTTGGTGCTCTCCGGGGCGGTCCTATGTTTTTAGCCCCTCTGAGGTATTGTCTTAGTAATGGATGTGAAAAAATAGGAGGATCCGTTTTGTAATGAGCTGAAATAGCAGAGGCGTGGATCTTAATAGATGAAAAAGAAAGGCCTTTGTCCAGCATCTCAGTTAAGTATTGTAATATCTGAGGAATATTTGGGACAAGAGGGTTTAGGCCTTGAGCCTGGTTCCAGGCGCAGAATCTTTTCCATTTTTCTGAATATGATTTCCTGGTGCTGGCCCTCCTGGCCTCAAAAATGACAATCATAACAGCATTAGAGAGGAGTGTTGACTGTTTGGTTAAGTGGTTGGGAGGGTGGCCTAATGGTTAAGGTGTTTGCCTTACAAACACAAGTTGCAGGGTTTGAGTCTCACAAGGGATAACTGGCTAGGCTTACAATGGCTCGCAAGGCAGTTAGCTTAGTACTGACCTATGAACCTAAGTAATCTGCCAGATTTAAGGTTTTGAGCTGGCTGTGTAGGGTCCGATTGTTTTGCTGAGTCAGAAGATGAGGTATTTGAGGCAAAATCCATGCTGGGCCTTGAGCTATGTTCCTCAATATTGGATACCAGTCCGAAGCAATGAGGAGCATCTGTGGATTTTCTAGTCTGGCTTTCAGGAGTACCTTTGCTAGTAGAGGCAGTGGTGGGACGGCATAAACTTTTGGAGTTTTCCAACTGAATGATAGGGCGACCACTTTCCATGCTTGTGTGTGGTATGTTCTTGTGCAAAATTTCTGTAGTTGGCAGTTCAGTGGGGAGGCAAAAAGATCTATATCTGGGCTCCCTCATTTCTGAGTTATCATTGTGAATACTTGTGGATTTAGTTTTCACTCGTGAGGATCCATGATATTTCTGCTCAAGTCGTCTGCCAGTGTATTTTTCTTTCCTGGCAGGAATTGTGCTTGCAGTTGAACTTGATAGGTCAGTGCTGTATTCCACAAAGTCATTGCTTGTCTGCATAGGGGGTAGGAATGTGTGTCCCCTTGCTTATGTACCACATCACTGTGGTGTTGTCCGTCTTTAGTAGCAATTGTCCTGGATGCAGAAGGTCCTTGAAAGCTGTCAGGGCATTTTGTACAGCTAGGATCTCTTTTTGATTGATGTGGAGATGCATTTGGTCTGTGGTCCACTTGTCCTGGATACATTGTCTTGCCATGTGTGCTCCCCAGGCGTAATCCGATGCATCCGTTGTTATTGTCTGCCTGGCTGTGAGTAAAGTAAAAGGCTGTCCCTTGTTGTGGTGACATGCCTGTGCCCACCATTGAAACTCCTGTTGAGGGCAGGGGATGAGTGGTATTATTGCTTCCAGACTGTGACTGTGCTGAGTCCATACACTCTTCAGATACCATTGTAACTTTCTCATGCAGTCTGGTATATGGAATTAGTAGTATGCAAAATGCCATGAACCCCAAGGCCTGCAGAATTTTTCTTGCAGGGAGTTGGGTTTTTGTTGCCATCAATTGAAAATATTGAGTCAGTTGTTTTTGTTTGTCTGGCGTGAGATAAGCCATCTGGGCCATTGTGTTTAAGCTGGCACCCAGGAATATTATCTCTTGTGAGGGCACTAGTTTTGACTTCTTTTCGTTTACTGTGTACCCCAGGCAACTTAACAATCTTTTTACAAACGCCAGATGCTTTAGAAGAATGTCCTTGCTTTCTGCTTGAATAAGGCAGTTGTCCAGATATGGGTATATTTGAATTCCCCTTTGTCTGCAAAACGCAATTACTGGTGCCAGACATTTTGTGAAGACCCTGGGCGCAGTAGATAAGCCAAAGGGCAGTGCAGAGAATTGGTAATGCGTTGAACCTGCTAAGAATCTGAGGTACCTTCTGCAATTTTGTCTGATAGGGACATGCAGGTATGCCTCCTTGAGGTCCAGCGTTACTTGCCAAGCCTTCTTGCCCAGCATTGAAAGAAGCTGCTGTAGTGTCAACATTTTGAATTTGGGAACTTCCAGGTAAGTATTTAGAGTAGAAAGATCCAGAATGGGCCTCCAGGCTTTGTCCTTTCGGGGAACCAGAAAGAGTCTTGAGTAAAAACCTTGTCCTTGCTCTTGTGTTGGTACCTCCTGAATAGCTCTCATGTCCATGAGTGCTGTAATTTGTTTTTGAGCTTCTGCCCATTGATTTGGTGGCAGGTTGGCATTCCTCTTAGCCTTGGTAAAGTGTGAAAGTGGAACCTGTAACCTTGAGATACAAAATTTAGAACCCATTTGTCTTGGGTGATCACATTCCAATTGTGCACAAAAAGTGCTAGTTTTCCTCCCAAGGGAGTTGCCAAGAGAGTGGTGCTTGGCAGCTGGAGGGGGAAGTCATTGGAATGGTTTTCTGTAAGATTGCGGCCTGTCTTACCCTCCTTTCTGGGTTGAAGCACCCCATTGGCGGGGCTTGTAAGAACCTTGTGGCTGACCTCTGCCTCTTGGGCGCCTGTATCTACCCCTTTGAGGTTTGTCTGTAGTTGGAAAGGACCAATTTTTTGTTGGCCAGTTTCTGCTAAAACGAGGGGGCTGAACCTGTAAAAAATCATTGACCGTTTGCATAGATTTTGCCTTATCCTCCATTTTCTTTAATATGTCTTCTGCTTTGACCCCAAATAAAACATCCTGCTGTAAAGGTGCATCCAATAATTTTGCTTTAACATGGTCAGGTAAACTTTGTTCTTTTAACCAAGCATGCCTATGGATGACAGACCCTGTAAACTGCTGCTCTACAAGAGGCTTCCAATGCATCAAATCCACATTGCAAAGTATGTTTGATCACTTGTTCTGCTGCATGCAATAAATCCTGCATTTCCTTATAGTCAGGTAGTTCTGAATTTGGAAGCATTTTTTTGTTTTAACCGAGAGAGCAGGAACTGCTGTTATTTCAGCATGTGAAATTGGGAATTTAAGGCCCTCATTGCTAGAGTTGCAGAAGTGTATACTTTCTTTCCCCATCTGTCTAATTCTCTGGAATCCCTTTCAGAAGGAACTGGATTTTTAGCTGTAGAGGCCTTAACCTCCTTGGGACCCTGGGAAATGGTTTCTGAGTCCACAACAGGGCTTTTGTATAGAAATTTGTGAGAGTCAGGGACTCTGTAGTATCTGTCTGGTTTGACTGGGGCTGGAGGTAAAGAATCAGGATTTAAACTAGATTCTGAAAACACATCATCCAAAATGTCTAGAACTGGTGGAATTGCAAGGGGTCTGTGCTGGGGCAGTAAAAGGAACTCTGAGCCTTTTCTTGGAATCTGAGTAATCCTGGCCCTCCCAGTGAAAATGTTCTCTCATAGTATGTAAGGTTTCCCCAAAAGAGTAGTCCTCTGGAGGAGAGGCTGAAGAAATTGATTATTCAGCAGCGGAATCCTCATAGGAAAAGAGTATTCTTGTTCTGCTGAGGAGTCCAAGGAAATGGAGACCTGGTCAGATGAGTCATAATGTTCATCCTGTCTAGGCCTTTTATCAGGAGGGGGATGGGAACCCCTGATCAGAGTAATTAGGTCCTCGGCCATTTTGAGCATCTGTTTCTTAGGCATGGGGGCCTGTCCTGGTGAATGCTGTACTGGTTTCTTTACTTTTAATGGAGTTTTAGACTTAGCATAAGATTTAATAGTTAGTGTAGTCGGTTTGAATACACCTTCTGTAGCTGAAGTCTGTTCAACTGCTCCGGATCCCTCTGCAGGGATAGTCTCGGTAGGGCCTAAAGGTAAAGTATCCAGAGGCCCAGCCATCTCCGCATGGTAGTCGGAGGCAGTCTGTGGGTCTAATGCGGCGGTCGTCAGGGGCTGCGAAGGCACCTCACTGAAAACCGGAGAACCGGCGACTGGCCTAGCAGAGGCCTCGTCGTCAGGTTTGGGTCTCGGATGCCTGTCCTTATCTTTGCGCTTTTTGTGAATTCCGGTCGTCGGTTGCTCCGATGGCATGGTGTAATTGAATTTTCTGCCAAAGTAATGTTGGGCAAAATCAAACCGTTTAATAGTGCGCTTGTTAAACCTAAAACAAAACTTACGACCGGTGACGTCGTGGTCTGGGCCTAGGCATGGAATACAGTAAGAGTGAAAATCTTTATGAGTATTTGCTTCCCACAAGAAATACAATTATTAACTTTTACTGACATCGGTCTGAGGCAAGAAAAAGTTTCCCCAATGGGGTACTTAGCTTTATAGAAGACTTTGGTTCTGAAATTCGGATTGAAAATCTCAGAAGTCGGCCGGGCACCGTGTGGCAAGAAAGACTGAAGAAAATGGCGTCGGCTGGATCTTTTATACCCCTGATGCTCTGACGTCAGGGAAGAAGCGACAGCAACCGATGCCAGACCAAGACTTTGGAACTCTGGCCGACTGCGGGACTGCCTGACGGCAGATAATAAGAAGTTATGTACCTACCATAACGTTCCATGTTAGTTGTCTTCTCTCGCCTTCTTTCTTGCTGGATGGGTTCGGAGCCGATCCTCGGCTCCAACTCGGCACTTGCTAAGCTCGAGAGCTAATTTTACCAGCTGGAGGCAACCCTATATCCCATGATGCAAGGCGGAGACTACCCAGATCTCGTTTGGTAGCTAAGGAAATTATGGAATACATTCTTCCAACTGTAAAGGAGGAAGAAAAAGTAACAATACTAAAAATGACAATCATAATCATCATAATCCTCTGAAAGGGATCAACCTAATCTAGTGACACTAGAAGCTGATTAGCTAGAAAAAGGATAAAGCCTCTTAAGAGAAGAGGCATAATCTTCTCGGTCTGACCAGGCTAGGGGGATGGAGGGACGAAGAAAGAAGGCGAGAGAAGACAACTAACATGGAACGTTATGGTAGGTACATAACTTCTTAATGTTAAGTTGTCGATCTCGCCTTCATTCTTGCTGGATGGGACCGCGTCCCTAGCACCTCTATCCTGGGTGGCTCAACGGAACAGACTCTTGAAAATGGTGGAACCAAAATTCGCTCTGTCTATGGAGGCCAAGTCTAATTTGTAATGTGATACAAAGGTATGAGGAGAGGCCGATGTGGCTGCTGCACAAATAGTGTCTATTGGAAGTCTAGCCTGAAAAGCTGTAGATGTAGCTAGAGTTCTGGTAGAATGGGCTTTTGGCCTAGAAATCAACTCTTTGCCTCTGAGCTGATAAATCACAGAAGACAGCCATCTAGATAAAGTCACCTTGGAGACTGGAAGGCCTTTCCTGTTGTCTGCATAGGATAAAAACAGTTGATCAGATTTCCTAAAATGTTTAGTTTTGTCTAGATAATATCTGAGATGGCGGTGAACATCAAGACAATGTAATTTTGGTTCCGCTCTATCAGAATAATTTGGGAAAAAAACTGGAAGATCAATGGATTGATTTAAGTTCGTCTGCGATGCCACTTTGGGTAAGAAAGACGGATTAGTCCTTAGAGATACCCTGTCTTTGTGGAAGATTAAGTAGGGAGGACGAATGCAGAGAGCATAAAGCTCAGATACTCTCCTGGCAGAAGTAATGGCGACTAGAAAGAGTGTCTTCCAAGAAAGAAATTTCAATGAACAGGCAGCCGCAGGTTCGAAAGGGGGGAGAATCAAGGATGTTAAAATTAAATTTAGATCCCACTGTGGTGGGGGGTCTCCAATTGGAGGTTTAAGTAAAAAGATACCTCGAAGGAATGCCTTGCAAAGTTTATGTGACATAATGTTGTGGTCCAAAAAGCCTATATGAAAATTCGAAATGGCTGCCAGCTGAACTTTTACTGTGGAGGAAGAGGATCCTGCATGAAAAATCTCAGCTAGGAAGTCCAAGACCGAATGAATCGGAGCAGTATAGGGGTCTATATTCCTAGCTTTTGCCCAGAAGGAGAAACGTTGCCATTTACTAGTGTAAATCCTCCTGGTAGAAGATTTAAGGGAAGCTACTATGATATCCCGGACAGGATTAGAAATCATAGGAAGCCTGGCTAACGATGGAAGTGGAGCAACCAAGCAGTGAGGTTGAGAGAAGGTATGGATTGGTGCAGCTGCCCCGACTGGTGGGTCAGAAGATCTGGAACCGGGTCCAGATGCCATGGCTGTACCAAGAGATAACGATGTAGGAAAGGAAACCATATCTGTCGAGGCCAATAAGGGGCAATGAGAATCAACTTGGCTCTCAAGGCGGTTGCTTTCTGAATTACTTGAGGCATCAGAGGAAAGGGGGGAAAGGCATAAAGAAGTCCCCGGAGCCAATCTTGGGTTAGAGCGTCTCTGGGGGGATGGCCTGGAAGGGGGAAGAGAGAGAAGAAGTCTGGCATTTGCTGTTTTGAGGTGTACAAAAAGGTCGCAGCAAGGAAGGCCCCACTCCTGAAAAATCTCTTCCGTCACTGATTGTTTGAGAGACCACTTGTGAGGCAAGAGAATAGCTCTGCTCAACCTGTCCGCTATGATGTTGGATTTCCCGGGGATATGCATTGCTATCAGAAATCGCTGAGAAGAGATTGCCCACTGCCAAAGTCTGAGAGCCTCTCGACACAGTGGATAGGACTTGGTTCCGCCCTATTTGTTGATATACCACACTATGGACATATTGTCCGTTTGGACTGCAAAGGTTCCCAGGGGAAGAGAGTCGTTGAGGGCTTGCAACGTTAAAAGCACTGCTCTCATCTCTAGGACATTTATGTGCAGATGGTATTCGAAAGGTTGCCAAGTGCCATGGACCATCCTGCCCTGATAATGCCCACCCAATCAGGGAGGCGTCCGATGTAACCGTGGCGACCGGGGCAGGAGGAACAAAGGGTCTGCCCTGATGGACTTGAGGGGACGATATCCACCAGGTCAGATGCCTTTTGCAAGTTGGAGTTATTATGATCCTGTGATGCAAGGGAAGTTGTTGGAAGGACCATTGGGCGAATAGCATCCATTGTAGAAGACGCATGTAAAAGTGGGCAAAGGGAAGAAGTGTTATGGCGGCCGCCATAAGACCCAATACTTTCAGAGCAAATGTGGCCTGAGTTTTGTTGCTGAGAAGAATCACCTGGACGTGAGTTTGAATGTCCAAGATCCTTTGGTATGTTAACTTTGCTGAAAGTTGTACGGTGTCCAATTTTGTGCCTATAAAAGTAATAGATTGACAAGACGACGAGGCAGATTTTTTGAAATTTATAGAAATCCCTAGCCCTCTGCAAATGTGAATGGTGTAATCTCTGGCTTGGAGAAGTTGATGTCTGGTGGTGGCAGTGAGGAGCCAGTCGTCTAGATATGGAAACACCTGGAATCCTTGACGTCTCAGGTGAGCTGTAACCGCTGCCATACATTTGGTGAACACTCTGGGGGCTGTAGTGAGTCCAAAGGGCAGGGCCCTGAATTGGAAGTGACTGGTCCCCAGCCGAAAGCAGAGAAATCTTCTGGAGCGCCTGTGAATTTTTATGTGATAGTACGCATCCTGAAGATCTACCGAGCACATCCAATTGTCCTTGCCCAGAAAGGGTAGAATGGACTGAAGCGTGACCATCTGGAATCTTGTTTTCTTTACAAACTTGTTTAGTTTGCTCAGATCTAATATTGGTCTCCAGTCCCCTGTCTTTTTTGGTACTAAAAAGAACCTTGAGTAGATTCCGGATCCTATTTGGTCTGCTGGGACTGGCTGGATGGCTCTTTTTGCTAGCAGTTTTGATATCTCTGGTACTGCTAGTTCCCTTAGACCGGGTGGAACGTCTGGAAGGGTTCCCTTTTGCTGAATTGGGGTTTGAATAAAGGGAATTTTGTAACCCTCGGATATAATCGACTGTACCCATTTGTCTTGAGAAAGGGAAAGCCAGGCTACTGGGTACAGCGATAAACGTCCCCCCACTGCCTCCGAAGGTGGACAATCGGGCAACATCTCAGGGATGCTGGAAGGGTTTGTCAGAAAGAGATATGTATGAAAAGAGAAATGGCTTCAGGTAAAACCCACGTGCACAAAACCAGAACTATATATATCCAAAAATACACCAAGGTACCACACAATAGCATCTTTATTACACAAAAAATAAGAACAGTGGTGAGCGCTTTCGCAAAACTAATTGCTTCATCAGACAAGAAAATAAAACATATAACAAACTGCAGTTTTGTAAATAGTTTTTGTATACAGTTTTTGTATGCAGTTTTTATATGCATTTACATGCAGTTTGTTATATGTGTCTTTTATATGCAGTTTTCTCTATATGTAGCCTTTCTACATTTATACATTTATAAGTTATATAGCTTTAATGGCTTAATTGACCTATGACATCAGTGATTGAGTCAATGGTTCCATCTGTATATAAGCAATGGAGTGTTTTATTTGCTTGTCTGATGAAGCAATTACTTTTGCGAAAGCGCTCACCACTGTTCTTATTTTTTGTGTAATAAAGACGCTATTGTGTGGTACCTCGATGTATTTTTGGTTATATATATTTGTCAGAAAGAGGCTCTCTGCTACCCTGATTTTGCGGACCCCTTCTGCCCCTAGGGCGGCGTCTGTTGTTGTTACCCCCTCTGCCTCTGCGGGTAAACTGACCTCGTGCATCAGGCGTGACTCCTTGAGATTTGCGGAACCACATTTTCCCTCCCTTCTGACCTTTGGGGTAAGGTCTTGAAGGGGTGGAGAAACAGACTCCTATGGCAGAAAGAGTCTTGCCATCTTGTTCGCATCTAGTCAAAGTGTCTTTCACTTGAGGTCCGAACAAGGTCGAACCATCAACAGGGGAGTTTGTGAAGGACGCCTTGAAGGGGTCTGCAAAATTACAAAGCCGCATCCAGGACTGACGCCTTAAAGCCACTCCTGTGCCTGCGGCCCTACTCGCTCCATCGGCTGCATAAGAAATGAGCCGCATGGAGGAGTTAACAATGGAGTTTAGGATTCCTAGCTGTGAGCTAATCTTATCCTGAGACCCAGCAACTGACGGATCCTGTAAAACTTCTCCCAACTCTTTAAGAACATCTCTTTGAAGGCGGGTGAAGTGACACAAGTAGTTCAGCGATCGCATGGCAAAGGTCGCTGAGGAAAAAATCCGCTTGCCGTACCTGTCCATAGTCCCAGAATCCTTGTTAGGAGGATGGACAGGTACTGAAGGATCAGCTAGTTCCTTCTTGGTGGCTGCAGCCACCACCATGGCATCAACCGGGACACCTTTTGTCAAATATTGCCTATCAGGTGGGGCCGTAATGAATTTAGAAGGCCTCCTAGGAACAGGTTCCACCGAATCCGGGGCCATCCACGTCTTCCGAGCCACTACGTCCATAAGAGGGTCGAAAGGCGGAGACACCCAGGAGGTGGAGGGTCGAGATCCGAACGCCTCCTCCAGGTATACTGACTCGTCCTCGGAAGGATTAAGGGAGGGCCAGTTCCCCCTCTGCTTAAGGAGTTCAAGGATGTCTGAGAAAGAGACATCCTCAGAGGAGGACCTTGGGGATCCCTCCGACTCATCCAAGTCAGTATCAGATGTAATAGACTCGGGGGAGTCTAGATGTTTCCTCTTACATATCCTCTTACGCGGAGGTTCACCTGATGGATCAGGAGAAGCCTCGGAAGAGGAAGATATTCCCAATGGGGAAACCTGAGGCGTTGGATCTCTGGGTCCGGGAGCAAGAGAGTGGGAAGAGACGTCAGCAGGCACTGTAGTGGGAGGAGCTGATGGAACTGACCGTTGACTACGCCCAGGGGCTAGTACACTCCTCATCACCTTGAAGGCTCCCCCATCAGAGAGACCAGAAGGTTCCCGCTCCGAAGAGATAGGAACTCCAGGCCTCACCGAGAGGGAAGGCTCCGAGGCAGATGGGGCTGAGCTCACCAACGCCGAAGCCCCGAGAGGGAGAACGGGGTCGGACAAGGGTCCGATGCCACTCGCCCCCTCGGAGCCGACGAGAGAGACCAGACGCCTGGATCCCTCCAATGAAGGCCTCAAGGAGGAAATCGGAGCGGAGGATGATGGAGCCGAAAGGGGTGGTATCGGCTCCGAAGCTACAACAGTCATGGCTCCAAGCTCTGTAAGAGAGTCGAAGGAGGAATGTTAGGTGGATGTGAAATAGCTACCATCTGTTGAGACGGGCTATGGAGCTTTTGGGCCAATGCCTGAGACTTTAATAGTCTACTCACCACTCTCTCGAGGTCGTGATCAGACAGCCTGGACGACTGAGAAGAATGGCTCCGATGGCTCCGCTCCGAGAGCAGGGGTGATGTCGGAGCCGAACGTATCGATTCCAATGAGGGGGATCGAGACCTCTTTTTAGAGATAGGTGGAGCCGAAGGAGCCAAGGATACGTCGGCTCCAGCCGGAGCCAACACTGAGTGTCCAGATCTGGCAGTATCGGCGCCGGATGGAGCCGATACTGTGACTTCTAAAATGGAAGGATCGGCTCCGGCCGGAGCCGATCTCGACACTGAAGAAGCAGAACCAGTAGCCGATGGCTTGGGACTTGCAGCCGAAGGCTTGACAGGTTTCGAGGGCTTCCCCGGAGCAGACTTAGTCGGGGAGCTCTCAGGCTTTAATAAGCCCCTCAATATTAATTTATTTCTGCGCTCCTGCAGGACTCTTGGGCTGAAGGCATGACAGATAGCACAAGAGTCCTGCAGGTGCAGAGGTCCCAGGCAGTAAACACAAGAAGTGTGACCGTCTGTCAAAGATATCTTCTGACAGCACGAGTCACACTTCTTGAAGCCTGAGACCTTTGTGGCCTTCGACATAGCTGTGTCGAGGAAACACAAGTGACTAGAAAAACACACACACAAATAACACCCAATCCAATAATCTAAACTAAACAGGGATACAACACACTCAAACACACACAAAATCCCGGACAGGAAAATTTAGGAAAGGGGAAGGTCTAAGGCCTAACCTAGGGAAGGGGATAAATAACCCGAAAAAAAGGGAACACTAACGGGAATAGGGTTAAAATAAACGTTAAGGTTCACAAAACAACTAAGGTTATGAAAATTAAAAGGGGTGAGACTAAAAGTCTTATGAAAAAAACTTACCTAGAGCTGGTAAAAGAGGCACCTCGTAAGCGAAGAGGCAAACGAGATCTGGGTAGTCTCCGCCTTGCATCATGGGATATGGAGTTGCCTCGAGCTGGTAAAATTAGCTCTCGAGCTTAGCAAGTGCCGAGTCGGAGCCAACCCATCCAGCAAGAATGAAGGCGAGATTGACAACTTAACATCCCAAGTGTAATGACTGCAGCAGTGTAACACGATGAACATCTTCACCTTTTCAACACAACAATGACTCCAAGCATACATCCAAATCAACAAAAGAGTGGCTTCATCAGAAGAAAATTAAAGTTTTGGAATAGCCCAGCCAGAGCCTAGACCTAAATCCAATAAAAAATCTGTGGGATGACCTTTAAAGGGCTGTGCACAAGAGATGCCCTTGCAATCTGACAGATTTGGAGCACTTTTGCAGGGAAGAGTGGGCAAATATTGCAAAGGCAAGATGTGCCGTGCTGATAGACTCCTACCCAAAAAGACTGAATGTTGTAATTAAATCAAAAGATGCTTCAACAAAGTATTAGTTTAAGGGTGTGCACACTTATGCAACCAGCTTATTGTATGCTTATTTATTTTTTATATTTTTTCCCCTAACAGATTTGTTTGTTTTTCAGTTGTACAGGTTATTGGTCACATTAAAGTTGGGAAAAGTTTTGAAATGATTTATTGTGGTCTAATTTTTTTACATCACAAAATCCTGGCATTTTAACAGGGGTGTGCACACTTTTTATATCCACTGTATGTATGTGTGTGTAAAATCTCACCCTGGCAACAAAAACATATGTAAATAAGGGGGATGGAGAAAGAGGGAGCGGTTACTGCAGTAGTTATCATTCAAACATCTACTGTTATGGTAAGTTTACTTACACAACTGTGTTGCATTCATCATCATCATGATCAATGCTGCAGTATGCATAGCTATATGGGTAGATTACCATAGCTAAGAGTGAATGGTAGGAGGAAGGATGAGAGTCCAGGAGCCTCTGGAAACTGGTCCTACCAAAGCCGCTCCTAGCCCTGAAGAAGATATCAAGTTTGTAGTGCTTGGAAAAGTATGCAGAGAAGACAGAGTCCTGCCTCTAGAATATATCTAGAATTTAACCCTTTTCAAACAGGCACAGGTGAATTCAAGGCCCTGGCAGAATGAGCCTTGACCCTGAATGGAATTCTCTTGTTGTGGGCATAGTAAAAAATAATAACATGAGACAAATACTTGTAAATAGTCTGCTTTGACACAGGTTGCCCCTTTTTTTTACCCTCACAATAAAACAACTGATCAGAGTTCCAAAAAGATTTTTTTCTTTCAAGACAGTACCAGAGTTTTCTGTGATGATACAGGGTATGGAGAATCCTTTCTCCCTTGTTTTTAGATTCTGGAAAGAAGACAGGGAGGTCTACAGCTTGGCTCAGAGTAAACTCAGACATCACTTTAGGCATAATGAAGCAGAAAATGAGATATGGCTGACCTAAACAAGAGCATGCAAATCAAGATACACTTCTTGCAGTGGTCTGTGCAATTAGTAACACTGTTTTCCAAGTTAAAAACCTCATGCCAACCTGTTAAGCTGACTCAAATGGAGCAAAAGTTAGTTTTTTCAAGACAAAATTAAGATCCCAAGGAGAAGCCACAAGTTTTTAGGAGGCACAGTATGCAACACCCCTCTCAAAAACATTTTTACATGAGATTGCATTGAAAGATGGGAAACCATGGGCAGACATGCTGAAATGGCTAACAAACGAACCTTGATGGAGGAGTAAAACAGGCCCAAAGCAGAGCAACTCGCATGAATAAATGTTGAACAAAAGAAACACTGGCTCTAAAATGTCAGGAGGGAAAAAAAGAGCTTGGTCTAGTGCAATTTCTCACAAAAATTACCACTGACTCCTTAAAAGATGGTTCTAGCTAAAAATAGTAGTACCTGGCAGGAAACTTCTGATATTGTGAAAAAAATATTGGGTTTGTAACAGGGAAATACAATTCTTAGCCAAAAATAATATAAATATTATTTCTCTTAAAAGAGGAAATAACATCTGAGTGGAGGGGGTTCTTTAATGAGAACTAGTCTGCCAGAAAATAAGCTCTTAGCTGCATGTTGCTCCTGTGAAGGCTGAGAGATGTTTCTGCTAGAGACGGCAAGACAGTGCTGAAGAAAGCTTCGCCCTTGACTGCTGATTTCCCTCCTTGAGATAAGCCAATCAGCAGTCACAGTGAAGGAGTAGGAGGGAGCCAGAACTTTTTGAAGCTGTCAGTTTCCTAGGCAGGTAACAATATATATAGTCCAAATGCGACTGCAACTGTGGGAGTAATGGACATCCATGAGACCAAGAATCCTGAGAAATTCCCTGTCTGAGAAAGTAGACTGAGTGGAAAAACTCAAGAACAGATCTAGTCAGAGATCTACTCTTCCCATGGAAGAAAAGCTCTTTGAACTGAGGTATCCAGGGGATGCACAAGGGAAACAATTCTGTAAGCAGGAGTCAAGTGAGACTTTTAGATATTCTCTTGGAACTGCAATTTGTGGAGGAGATCCCTTACCCAAGTGAGAGGTTCCTGATACCTTGAAGAAGACTTTTCAAAGATAACCAAGTCATCTTAATAAGGAAAATGTGAACACCTTACAGTCTACAGTAGGCTATCACAGGAGCTAGATATTTTGCAAATATCAATGGAGCAGTGGACAGACAGTACAATTGTGTACACTTACCATAAATGTAGATGTTCGATTGTATTCACTGTTGCAGTCACCACATTTGGGTTAGCCCTTCCAGGGTAGCTCTCGGCCGGCCCGAATACCAGAGGCCTAGTATTTCTGCGTCAGTTGCTGTCACTTCAGAACTGACGTCAGGTCGCCAGTAGTATAAAGTAAGGCAGCCGACGCCATTACATCAGTTTTTCTTGCCCTGTCAGGAGCTCCCAAGTTGGAGCCAGGATATGGTGGAAGATCCCCACCAGTAGAAAGTAAATACCAAAAAGTTCCTTGTAAGGAGAGAGACAGAAAAAGAGGGGGAGGGAAACCAGGACTGTAACAGTGAATACACTCGAACATCTACATTTATGGTAAGTGCACACAACTGTACTATGTTCTTCGTGTTTCACTGTTGCAGTCATCACATTTGGGTTGATTTCCAAAGCTGAGGAAAAGGGTGGAGGCAGTTAAGGTGACTAAGGGCTGGCTAGGATGCCCTGCAAGACTGCAGTGGAAAAACCTGCCCTGGATTTGGAGAAGACAGGCAGGTGGTAATGCTTGGTGAAGGTGTGAACAGATGTCCAGGTGGCAGCCTCCACAGGATGTCCCTGGTGGGGATTCCTCTGAAGAAAGCTGCAGAGATGGAGGCTGCTTTGGTAGAGTGAGTCTTGACCCTCTTAGGGGGGAGGTTTCCTGTGTTGCTTGTAACAGAAATGGATGCAGTGTGCTATCCATTTGGAAATGGTTTGTTTGGAGATGGCTTTGCCCTCTGGCCCTGCAGCAAAGCTGACCAGTAATTGATCAGTCTTTTCTGAATTATTTTGTCCTGTCTAGATAGGATCTGAGCTGTCTGTGCACATCTACAGAGTGCAGGATGCTTTCCCCCTTGTTTCGTGGGATTGGTTGAGGGCCACACTGGACACCACTTTGGACATGAAGGATGGGTTAGGCGTGAGGGACACCCTGTCAGCATGGAAGATGATGAAGGGCTCTACAGCCATGAGTGCTTGCAGCAGGAGACTCTTCTGGCTGAAGTGATGGCCAGAAGAAAGGCTGTCTTCCAGGAGAGAAACTTTAACTCTGCTGAAGATGCTGGTTCAAACGAGGGCAGGGTGAGTTTTCCAACACAAAGTTTAGGTCCCAAGTTGGGGTAGGTGCTCTTCTGGATGGCCTCAAGTTGCTAGCCTCTCTTAGGAACTGTTTGATCAGAGGGTGTGAGAAAAATGAGTGCCCAGTGTTGAAAAGAGCAGAGATAGCAGAGGCATGAATTTTAATAGAGGAGATGGAGAGACCACTGTGCAGCAGGTCAGCTAGGTAATCCAGGATGAAAGTACGGAGGGCTGTGCCGTATCTGCTCCCTTAGCCTGAATCCAGGTGCAGAACCTTTTCCATTTGTCAGCATAAGACTTCCTAGTGCTAGGGCGTCTATCCTCATGTATAACATCTAGCCCCTGTTTACTGAGATTGGCAGATTGATCAGTGGTCAGGGAATAAGCCAGGCTGCCAAATTGAGGGTATGCAATTGGGGATGCATGAATTCTCCTTCCCTCTGGGTCAGGAAGGTTGGGGTCTGAGGGAGATGACATGGTGGCTGTGGGGACAGGCTGCGCAGCAATGGGTACCAGTGCTGGCGAGGCCAGTCTGGAGCAATCAGAATTGTCCTTGGTTTTCCCTCCCTTATTTTGAGCAGTACCCTGGTGATGAGAGGTAGTGGGTGAAATGCATAGACTGAGAGGTTGACCCAGGGGAAGGATAGGGCATCCACTTTCCAGGCCATGCAGTGAGGCTCCCTGATGCAGAACTTGCTGAGCTGATGGTTGTTGTGGGAAGCAAAGAGGTCGACCTTCTGGGTGCCCCACCTCTGAGTTATTGGGGTGAAGGTTCTTTGGTCTAGCTGCCTATCATTGGGGTCCAGAAGATTTCTGCTTAAGTGGTCTGCCAGAGAGTTTAGAGAGCCTGGCAGGAATTGTGCTAACAGGTGGAGATGCATGGCAGAGGCTGTGTGCCAAAGGGTCAAGGCCAGCCTGCATATAGGGTAGCAGTGAGTCTCTCTGAGCTTGTTGATATACCATATCACAGTGATGTTGTCTATTTTGATCAGGACAGCTCCTGGGGACAGAAGGGGCCTGAATGCTGTCAATGCGTCCTGGACAGCTAACATCTTTTTTTGGGTGATGTGCAGATGGATTTGCTGTGGGCTCCATTGGCCTTATATGCACCTGCTGTCCAGGTGTGCATCCCAGGCATAGTCTGATGAGTCTGTGGTGAGGATCTGGGTGGAGGGGGTGGTTAGAAAGGTAGTTTCTTGTTGTGGGAGCATGCTGCTGCCCACCAAAGAAAATCTTTTCTTACTCAAGGTATCATTGGTATAAGAGTTTCCAGATCTTGAGAGTGCTGACACCAAAGGCTTTTTAGGTACCATTGAAGTTTCCTCATATGCAATCTGGCATATGGAATGAGTAGGATGCAAGATGCCATGAACCCCAGAGCTTGCAGGATTTTCCTTGCAGATAACTGGGTCTGGTGGCTAGTTGAGAGAAGTAGGCTTTCAGGTAAGACTGCTTTTCTGGAGTAAGGAATACCATCTGGGAGGCTGTGTCCAGGCTTGCTCCCAGGAATATAATCTTTTGGGTTGGTGCTAGTTTGGATTTTTTGTTGACAGTGTACCCTAGGGAGGTCAGTAGGGACTTTACAAAGGCCAGGTACTTGAGCAGCTTTTCCTGACTTTCTGCCTGAATCAGGCAGTCATCTAAGTATGGGTAAATTTGGATATTCCTTTGTCTGCAAAAGGCAATGGCAGGTGCCAGACATTTTGTGAAAACTCTGGGAGCAGTAGATAAGCCATAGGGAAGCACAGAGAACTGAAAGTGTAGAGATCCTGCCCTGAAATGTAGATATTTCCTGCATGATTCCCTGATAGGAATGTGGAGGGGATCTACATCACGTCGTCGAAAGGAGATGTGTTTGAATGACGTGATATTGAACTGGGAAGTTTGAAATGCAAGAATTTCAAACACACAGAACAGCGATTTTTTTCCCCAGGGAAAAAAATTGCTGTTCCAGTACAAAAATAAAAAAAAACACCTACACTTCAAACTTTTACCCCACACCCCCTACTTAAATATACCAACTCCGAGATCGCACTACAGTGGAGGAAAGAGCAAAGCCGTGGAAACGGCCTACCAATTTTTTTCCCTGGGGAAAAAAAATCGGTTTTCCGCGGCTTCACTATTTTCACATTTCAAACTTTCTGGTTCGATGTTACGGCGTATGGAGGTAGGCCTCTTTTAGGTCTAGGGTGGCTAGCCAAGCATTCTTGGAAAGCATAGGTACCAATTACTGGAGGGTGAGCATTTTGAATTTTATCACCAGAAAGGTGTTTAGAATGGATAGATCGAGGATGGGACGCCAGGTGCCCTCTTTTCTGGTACCAGGAAAAGTTTGGAGTAGAAGCCTTGGCCTAACTGCTCTGCAGGAACATGCTCTATTGCCCTCATAGAGAGCAGGGAAAGGACTTGCTTTTTCACCTCTGCCCACTGGTTTGGAGGATGATCTGGGAACCCTGTTGGGGTAGGAAGAGTGTTGAAGGAAAATTTGTATCCCTGGGACACTATGTTGAGGAGCCAGCAGTCGTTGTTAACGGTGGCCGAGGTGCTTGCATGGAAGGAGAGCTTTCCTCCTAGGGGCAAGTGCAGGCGGGCAGAGGGAGGGGGAGGAGAGTCATTGTGAGTTCTTACCATGAGGGGGTGGCTTTGAACTCCCTGATTTGGCAAATGGAGGAACTCCATTGCTTTAATCTCTGCATTCTCTGTGGCTGCTGTCTGGGGGGGGGGGGGTCTGCGTCCATGGGGGTCTGGGCTGAACTAACCTGGTGGGGGCAGGAAAGGACCAGTGCTTGGAGGGGCAATGCCTGCTGAACCTGGGTGGCTGGACCTGTAGAAAATCCTTAACTGTCTTTATAGATTTAGCTTTTTCTTCCATCCTTTTTAAGACCTCCTCTGCCTTGGTGCCAAATAAGTTGTCCTTGTGCAAGGGTGCATCCAATAATTTAGATATGACATGGTCTGGCAAGGGCTGTTCCTTAAGCCAAGCATGCCTTCTAAGGACAGAACCGGTGACTGCTGCCTTGCAAGAAGCTTCTAGGGCATCAAAACCACAGTGTAAGGTGTGCTTAGTTACTTGACTTGCAGAATGCATCAACTCTTGTAACTCTTTATTTTCAGCACAAGCAGAAAAGGAAGGCATTTTTTGTCTGAGGAGTTCCATGGTATGTTGCTGAAATTTTAGCATATGGAACTGACAATTTAGTGCTCTGATAACAAGAGTAGCAGAGTTGTATACTTTTTACCCCTTCTGTCTAGTGCTCGGGAATCCCTGAGGGGGTGGGATTCTTAGCAGAAGTTGCTTTAATTCCTTTAGGTCCTTGAGAAATTACCTCAGCAGTAGGATTTTTGAAAAGAAATATGTGTGAGTCAGGGACTCTGTAATACCTGTCAGGCTTTCTGGGAGCAGGAGGGAGGGTGTCAGGAGTCAAAATAGATTCCATGAACACATCGTCCACAACATCCAGGACTGGGGGAATGGCCAGGGGTCTGTGCTGTGGAAGATCTAAGAATTCTCTGAGTCTCTTTTTAGACTGAGGGTAGTCCTGACATTCCCACTGGAAATGCTCCCTTAAGGTATGAAGGGTATTCCCAAAGGAAAAGTCCTCGAGTGGAGAGGCTGAAGGAATGGATTCCTCTGCATCAGAATCCTCATAAGCAGAGAGGGGTTGCATGTCTTCATATTCAGATGCATCAGAGTCTTTAGACTCCTGTTCAGATAAAACTACTGGGGACAGATCTCTTTTTCTTTTGGAAGGGGTAGCTTGGCTTCCCCTGATCAGCATGATAAGGTCTTCCGCCATTTTAAGCATTTGAGACTAAGGCAAAGAAGCAGGTGCTTGAGATTGGGTCATTGGTTTCTTGGGTGTGGTTCGTACACTTGGTCTTACAAACTTGGTAGTTTTAGAAAGAACAGCAGACGCGAAATAAGTCATCGGTTTGTGTCGAGAATTGGTAGTGCAAAGTGCTTCCTCGGAACCTGGTACCTGCTCAGTGGCTCCGGACCCATCCAACGTACAGACAACTGCAGGATCCTTAGGCGAAGAAGAGTTTTGCGGCATACCAGACTCTGAAAGGATCATGGTAGCGGCCTGTGAATGCACAGAAGCAGGCATCACGGGCTGCGAAAGCGCCTCACTGAGGACCAGAGAACTGACAACTAGCTTAATGGAAGCATTGTCAGTAGGTTTGGACCTGTGCAGTCTGTCTCTGTCTTTATTTGCTGTCGGATGGCTTACCGAAGCATTATCGGAATTCGAGGACTGTAAGTGAAAATATCTAGCCACAATAAGGGCCAGACAACATATAGTTCTAGCGTTAAAACACAAAAGCGACGAGGGACGTCGTGGTCTGGGCCTAAGCAAGTGATGCAGTAAAAATGAAAGTCTTGGTGTGGTATTTGCTTTCCACAGGTGGACAATTGTCAACTTTTTCTGACATCGGTTAGAGCAAGAAAAAAGGATCCCCAACGGGGTACTTAGCTTTAGAAGACTTCAGCTTCAATTTGGAAGACGAAACTCAGGTAGCGGCCGACCTGCACTTGTGTGAATTGCTTCTGCTTCGGGCTCCTCGGAAAGAAAGACTGATGTAATGGCGTCAGCTGTCATACTTTATACTACTGACGACCTGACATCAGTCCTGAAGCGACAGCAACCGATGCAGAAATACTAAGCCTCTGGTATTCGGGCCGGCCAAGGGCTACCCTGGCACGGATAACCCAAATGTCATGACTGCAACAGTGAAACACGAAAAACATCAAAGGGTAATACACTGAATTGATGTGATCCAGGCACAGAAAACTTTATGAAATATCTGAAATACGGATCTATAGAAAAGTACAGTTTTGTACCTACCATAAATGTAGATGTCCGATAGATATGCAACTGCAGTCATAACATGTGGGTTGTCCTGCCTCAGGCAGCCCTCGGTCGTCCGGATTCCAAAGTCTGGGTCCGACTTCGGCTGATGTCGCATTTCTCTCCGACGTCAGTGCGGCTGGAGTACATAAGCATCAGCCGACGCCATTTTCTTCAGTGTTTCTTGCCCCAGATGCCAGGTGCCCTCCAAGGAAGGCTGTAAACAAATTGGAAGGAGAAAAAACAGGATTCCAAACAAATAAATAAGCAATAAACAGATACACCACAACAGATATCCCCAGCTAAGAGGAACAGGGATAGGAGTGGACCCAAAGCATAGAGGGGTATGGAGGGAGGGAAAATCCGACTGCAGTTGCATATCTATCGGACATCTACATTTATGGTAGGTACAAAACTGTACTATGTCCTTCAAGAATGCAACTGCAGTCATAACATGTGGGTAGAATACCATAGCTTAGCTGGGGGAGGAGGTATGCTCTAGGAAAGAGATGGTGTGGCAATCAAACCCTGCAGGACTGCCGAAGCAAAGCCTGCTCTGGATCTGGAGTATAGAGGGAGATTGTAGTGTTTGGAGAATGTATGCACGGAGCTCCATGTAGCAGCTTCTAGAATGTCCTTTGTAGGCACACCTCTTAAGAATGCTGTAGAGGTGGCTGTAGCTCTGGTGGAGTGTGGTCTGACATTGGCTGGCACACTCTTTCCATGAAAAGAATAACAGAATCTGATGCAATGTCCAATCCATTTTGAAATTGTCTGTTTTGAAATTGCTTTTCCTTGTACTCCATGGGCGTAAGCTACAAAAAGTTGGTCAGACTTCCTACTGGTCTTGGTTCTATCCAGGTAGTAGCGAAGTTGTCTGTGAATGTCCAAGGTGTGTAACAGTCTTTCCCCTTTGTTTTCAGGATTGGGGAAGAAAGCAGGTAGATGAATAGCTTGATTTAAGGAAACCCTAGATACCACCTTTGGCATAAAGGTAGGGTTGGTTCTTAAGGAGACTCTTTCTCGGTGAAAGATTATGAATGGTGGTATTGCCATTAAGGCCTGTAATTCCGACACCCTCCTTTGCTGAGGTAATTGCCAACAGGAAAGCTGTCTTCCATGAGAGGAATTGTAAGTCCACTGAAGCTGCTGGTTCAAAAGGAGGTAGAGTTAGTTTTTCTAGAACAAAGTTGAGGTCCCAAGCTGGCACTGGAGCCCTTCTTGGTGGCTTAATGTTCTTGATTCCCCTAAGGAACTGTCTTAGCAAAGGATGTGAAAACACAGGTGGATCAGTGTTATATCTAGCTGAAATAGCTGAAGCATGTATCTTTATGGAAGAGTATGAGAGTCCATTCTGAAGCATATCTGCCAAATATTCCAGGATGAGTGGGATGTTCAATTGTGATGCATCATGACCTTTGCTGGTGCCCCAAATGCTGAATCTCCTCCATTTTGCCAAATAAACCTTTCTGGTGGATGGTCTTCGAGCTTCTGTTAGTATCCGCTGGACTTCCTTGGAGAGAGAAAAATTGAGGGTATTCATGGGATCTCCCAGGCTGTTAGCTGTAGCGTCTGAAGGTTTGGATGCACTGTTTTGAAGTTGTGCTGGGTCAAAAGTAGGGGCCATTGGGGAAGGACCCACTTCTTGTTGTGACATATACTCCGTAGTAGCGGGTACCAGTGTTGTCTTGGCCAGTCTGGAGCTATTAGGATCCCTTTGGGTCTCTCTGCTTTGATCTTCAGTAGCACTGTGGTCATCAGTGGCAGAGGTGGGAATGCATATATTTTTAGGGAGTTCCAGTTGAATGAAAGAGCATCTATTTTCCAAGCTTGTGGATGGTAAGTCCTTGAACAGAATTTTTTCAGATGATGGTTGAAGTGAGAGGCAAATAGGTCTACTTCTGGTCTGCCCCATGTTGAGGTGAGTTGTGTGAAGATTCTTGGGTGTAAGCTCCACTCATGAGGATCTATGAAATTCCTGCTTAGGCTGTCTGCCAGTACATTGTCTTTGCCTGGGACAAACTGGGATTGTAGGTGTATGTTCAGGCTCAGTGATTTTTCCCAAAGATTCATTGTCAGTCTGCAAAGGGGGTAGGAATGGGTGCCCCCTTGCTTGTTTATGTACCACATCACAGTGGTGTTGTCTGTCCGTATCAGTAAATGGCCTTGTTGCAGTTGTTGTCGGAATGCCTCGATGGCATGCATTACTGCCAGCATTTCTTTTTGGTTTATATGCAGATGTGTTTCCTTTGGAGACCATTGTCCTTGTATGCATCTGCCTTCCATGTGCGCCCCCCATCCAATGTCTGAGGCATCTGTGGTCATGGTCTGTGTTATCTGAGGTTTTTTGAATGACATACCTGTATTTTCCTGGCTTACCGAGGCCCACCATAGGAATTCCTTTTGTAGGCATGGAATGAGTGGTATGGTTGCCTCTAAGTTGTTGTTGTGCTGAGACCATAGACTTTTTAAGTACCACTGAAGTTTTCTCATGTGTAGTCTTGCTAATGGAACCAGGAGAATGCAGGATGCCATGTAACCCAGGGCCTGTAGGAATCTCCTTGCAGTCATCTGGGTGAGTTTTGCCAAACCCTTGAAATAATGAGTTAACTTCTCTTGCTTGTCTTTTGTCAGGTAAGCCATTTGAGAGACTGTGTCCAGATTGGCTCCTAAGAAGGTTATTTGCTGGGATGGTTGAAGTCTTGACTTTTGAAAGTTGACTGTGTATCCCAGAGCCTGAAGTAATTGTATGACATAGTTCAGGTTTTTTGTCAACATCAGTTTGTCGTCCGCTTGTATAAGGCGGTCGTCCAGGTACGGCTAAATTTGGATCCCCTGGAGCCTGCAATGAGCAATTACTGAAGCCAGGCATTTTGTGAATACTCTGGGCGCAGTAGATAAGCCAAATGGCAATGCTGAGAATTGATAATGCTCTGACCCTGCAAGAAATCTGAGGTATCTTCTGCAGCTGTGTCTGATAGGGACATGCAGGTATGCCTCCTTGAGGTCCAGAGTAATCAGCCAAGACCCCTTGCCCAGCATGGGAAGGAGTTGCTGAAGAGTCAGCATTTTGAACTTTGGTACTGTGAGAAAAGTGTTTAATGCGGACAAGTCCAGTATTGGCCTCCATTGTGTTTCTTTTCTTGGCACAAGGAATAGTCTTGAGTAGAACCCCTGGCCTTGTTCTTGTTGTGGCACTCTTTCTATTGCTTTCATGTGAGCCAGAAGAGAAATTTGCTTGATAGCCTCTGCCCTCTGGTTTTGTGGTAGATTTGGCATGCCCAATTTTCTGGGTAAGGTGTGAAAATGAAACCTGTAACCTTGGTCTATAATGTCCAAAATCCATTTGTCTTTTGTCAATCTGTGCCAATTGTCTGAAAACAGAGATAATTTTCCGCCCAAGGGTGCCTCTGTTTGCTCCTTGGTTGGCGGTTGTAGAGGAACGTCATTGATATTGTGTCTGAGGGGTGGGGGAGACCCCTGTGTCACTTCTTTGGTTTGCTGGCTGCCATTGTCGTCCCCTGTAAGAACCTCTGTATTGTCCTCTTCCTCGTCCACGCCTGTTTTTGCCCCTTTGAAATTTTTCAGGGTTAGGAAAGGACCAGTTCTTTGAAGGCCAATTCCTGCTGAATCTGGGGGGCTGAACCTGAAGGAAATCTTTGACCGTCTGAACTGATTTTGCTTTTTCCTCGATGGACTTTAATACATTTTTAGCATTAGCACCAAAAAGCTTGTTCTTTTCCAAGGGTGCATCCAGAAGTTTTGCCTTAACCTGTTCTGGTAAAGGTTGTTCTTTTAATCATGCATGTCTACGAATGACTGCCCCTGTCATAGCTGCCCTACATGAAGCTTCCAATGCATCATATCCACACTGCCGAAAGTGATTGCTGACTTGCTGTGAGTTATGTACAGCTTCCTGCAAAGACTTCCTGTCTAAAGGGTCAGGAGAGGCCAAAGTTTTCTGTAAATCATCTAACTGATAATCCTGATATTGTAACATATGGAAAAGGCAATTCAAAGCTCTCATAGATAAAGTGGTGGAGGTGTACACCTTTTTCCCCCATCTCTCTAATGACCTAGCTTCCCTGTTGGAAGGCAAGAGATTTTTAGAAGTGGAGGCTGAAACACCTTTAGGTCCCTGAGAAATAGTTTCTAAATCCACAGAATGGGCCCTGAACAAATGGGAATGTGTGTCTGGGACCCTGTAATATCTGTCTGGTTTAGCTGGAGCAGGAGGAAGAGAGTCAGGGGTAACACTGGAGTCAGAATATAGATCATCCAAAACATCAAGCACAGGAGGAATAGCTAGGGGCCTTTGCTGGGGCTTTTTAAGGAAGGTTCGAAGGCGCTTTCTGGAATCAGAATATTCCTGGCCTTGCCACTTAAAATGTTCCCTCATGGTATGCAGAACTTCCCCAAAAGAAATATCCTCAGGCGGGGAGGCCGAAGGAATGGAATCCTCTGCATCCGAGTCCTCATAGGTCTGAAAGAGGTCTTCCTGTCCCTCGGATTGGGCAGAATCCTCAGAGTCTTCATCTGTAGGGATAGGTTCAGAGGGATCAACCCGGGGCCTCTTATCTGGAGGAGGCTGGGATGCTCTCTCAGGATGGGCCTGTGAACCTCTAATCATGGAAATTAAATCTGCGGCCATAGACATGATTTGTGTTTCAGGAGTTGTTTGAGGCAAGGTTTTTGCTGTAAGGTGCTTAGTCTTGCTGGCTGCCTTAGCCCGAGTGTAGGCCTTAATAGACATGGCCATAGGAGGCCTGGCAGCTCCACGTGCAGGAGTGATCTTATCCACAGCAATGGTCTCTGGCATTTCCTCGGTTTCAGTATCTGGAGGAAAAACTATAACTGGCGTCGGAGCGGTATCTGGTATCAGAGTCGTCGGTATTGCTGTGTCTTCGGTTCGGAGCGGTGGAAAAACCGTCTCAGCGGGAACCGGAGCACTCGCGGTAGGTTTTGGCGTGGAGTCGGAGGTAGACGTGGGCCGAGGTTGTCGGTCACGGTCTTTTCGTTTCTTAGGCGTTTGCGATGTCGGAATCTCCGACGGCATTGTATACGCAAATTTCTCGCCGAAAAAGTCTTCAGCGAACTCCGCCCGGCGCCTGAGAGTGCGCTTGTTGAAGCGAGCATAGGCGACACAGGCCAAGACGTCATGGTCTGGGCCAAGGCAAGGGAGACAGAAAGAATGGAAATCCTTATGAGGTATTTGTTTACCACAAGACAGACCATTATTAATTTTTCGGTAATTTCTGACATCGGCTGAGGCAAGAGAAAGGTCCCCAACGGGGTACTTAGCTTTTTTGATGTCTTCGGAATCGAAGAATAAAGGAGCTGACCGACCGGCACTTGCGAACCGCTTCTGCTTCGGGCACCGCGCGGCAAGAAAGACTGAAGAAAATGGCGTCGGCTGATGCTTATGTACTCCAGCCGCACTGACGGAGAGAAATGCGACATCAGCCGACGTCGGACCCAGACTTTGGAATCCGGCCGACCGAGGGCTGCCTGAGGCAGGACAACCCACATGTTATGACTGCAGTTGCATTCTTGAAGGACATTGTTATAATATGCATCTTTTAAATCTAAGGTCACCAGAAAACTCAAAAGGAGAATAAGGGGTAATAAGTTGTGAAGGGATAAAGTTTTGAATGTGGGCAATATCACAAACAGGTTTAGAAAGGAAGACCCAGAACTGGTTTCCATTAATCTTATTTCTTTGGCACCAGATACATTCTTGAATAAAAACGCTTCCCCTAACTGAGGAGGAAGAACAGCTTCTATCACTCCCTGAGACAGCATATTCTGAACGTAGGGAGGGAAAAGAAGAGTTTGGTCTGGCAGATGAGAAAAATTTGCTTGAAAAGGAGGGAGACTCCTATTGCTGCTGTTAACCTTGATGAATCATTTTCTGAAAGCATCTGCCAGAAGTATCATTTGCATAAGAGAGAAAAGAGTTCTGACCTTCTGGAAGCATTAAATGTTTGCCAGTATGGGAAGAGGGAAAGAAATCTTGTACATAGTCATTCAGACATATTAGTCTATACTTTCTGGGAGGTTTGTCCTTTCTTTATGGAATCTTCCTGCCACTGCTTTTTAAACATTTGCCTACCAGTAGCTTACTGTGCTTATTTGCTTTTTGTTTTCTTTTTTTCTTTTTGAAAAAGATTGTAAAGGTAGCATTAAACCCCATGACAAACTTGGAGAAGGAAAACTAAAACATCAGAGAGATTCCTTGAATCAGCTAACATCTGTCATCATACTTTTTTAAGGAACTCTGCAGCAGATGGTCAAAAAAACTAACGCTCTGTCCAAGGTAGAATTCAAAATTTCAGCTCTCCTATCTTCTAGGAGGTTTTGAGTCTGCAACTGTACAGCCTTGCAAGTGACAATAGCAGAGTCATAAGCATTTTTTAAGCAGTGGGTAGCCACTTGAGACAGAAGCACAAAAGCAATTACATTACACAAGTTCCCCTCGAAGAGGAAACAGATGTCATATTCCTCATGTTATGAAAGTAGGCCATCATAAAGTAACATATAAGCTGGACAGTTGATAATTCTAAATTTAAGTGCTGTAGAAAAATATGCTTTTTCGCAAAATCTATCAAAAGCTTTCTATAGTTCTTGTCAGGAGGAGAGGGATTGTTATTAACCAGATAGTTAGCAGCTGGTTTCGCTAGTGCAATAGCTACTGGTTCTGATCTGGGATAAGTATAAAAACTTACACAAATGAGGAGGAGCGTTATACAATATATCTGCTTTCTTGGTAGCAACAGGCTGTGACAAAAACATCTCACAATGCTGAAAGAGCAGTAGGACCTGCAATAGATTCTGAAGAATCCATTTGCAATAAATTATAATACTTCTTCAGAGACAGCAGAATATCCCCACTCCAATTAATTTATCCTTGAAATAGCTTCAGAAAAAAATAATCCTTCAAAGGAAATGGCAAAAGTCACACACTCCTCAGAATCTCAATCAGAAACCTAAGGAGACAAAATAGAATGTCCCTTCACAATCAATTTGCGGTTCAAAATCTTGAATTTTTTCTCAAAGTGAAGATTTTTTTTCTTTTACAAGAAACAGTTAAACTGGAAGGGTTAAGAGCCTAAACTAAACTCTGATCTAAGTCTAATAAATTACTCCTGTCCAAAGTGATTAAGACATGACAAGATACATGTCTAAGTTTTTGCTCCTTTTTGGCAGGAATTTCAGAAGAGGCCGACCCACTTTTGCTAGGAAAAACCTCCCTAGGTACAGGCACAGCAGCCTGGTTAGGCAGAAGGGAACTCCCTGCTCCTTCTGCAAGGATCAGTAACACTGGTTCTTTCTTTTCCATTAAGGATGCTCTCAACCGCAACAGACCAAGTGTATAACCCACGGTCCATCATTGCTGTAAGAACTACACCAGAGGGAGCCAAAGAAAAAGATGAATGGTCTGAAGAACCAGAAATTGCCACAGCAAAGTCATCCATCAGGGCTTGAGGGACTTTAGCAGCCTGTTGTGGTGGCAAAGGCTGTTATTAATTTTCTTCTTCTTGTGGCTAAAAGGAGGAACCGAGAAATGGTTAGGTTGTTCCAAAGTGCTGAAAATGATGCTGGACTCCCATGGAATCCTAATGGCAATAGTTTGTAAAACAGGTTAGTTAAAAAAAAAGACTAGTTTTTCCACCAAAAACACAACATTCATAGTTTTAAATTAGTTCAAACAACTTTTTCTCCCATAAAAATAAGAAGTAATGCTTTTGTTTAAAAGTTACCAAAAAGTCCTGACAGTCAATAAAACACTTGTTCTTGGCTTAAAAACTATATTTTGAGATAAAAAAATATCAGTATGTTTCAGAAACAAGGGAGCTTATCTACCAAGCAATGGAAAGTGTTAGTTGACAGTTGATCACAGAAAGCCTGCAAGAGGAATGATCCTCCGCAGCAAGAAAGTTTTGAAGGATTTGGTGACCAGACATCTCTTTTTAGTGATCTAAGCTTCAGCTAATGGTTTGGGCATGTGGAAGGTGCCTTTGAAATTTGGGAAGCTGGCTAGCTGTTGCATTCTTTAGGATACAGCCCATATAGCTATGGCTACTGCAGCAGGTATCATATAATGATGAACATAAACAAAAACAGTGCTAAGAAAAATCATACCCCAACTGTCCACAGGAAAAACGTTACATAAGATTAAGCACTTTCCTCCTAACCAGACTTTATCAAAATCTAGATAATGACCACACATCATAATCTAACTAATTAACCAATAGGATATGTTATAGAGGTATAACATAACATGCCTGTATACAAAAAAAAAACTCTATATCTTTATCACTCAAAAAAATTTAAAAAATATTTAAAATATAAACAAACTCCTGGATTTATGCATAATCCACATGATATTACAAATCGTAAAGTTTGGTATCTTTTAAATATAACAAAGTGGAAACAGAACGCTTTTTGTTAATTCACATGTGGGGGAAGGGGTTGGCCACTTCAATTCATGAATGCATAGTATGGTTTCTCATATCCCCCTCTGAGACTTCTCCCCTTTCTCAATTATACAAAACTGAAACATTTTAAACCCAAAATATAACTGAGCAAATTCCTTCAAAACCCCTGTTTTTATCTTTTTTCTTGATATTGTAAATATGGTTATAAATATGTTTGCACAAAGGCTATGCAGTTTTTCCAAAACAAAAGGGAGGGAAAATTACACAACTGGTTAAATAAATCAGGCCCACAGTTCCACAACAAAAACTGCCCATTATACTTAAACTAACATATACAAAGTCAGTGCGCCACTCAACCACAGCCCATAAGGCATAACAAAGTACCCAACACTCTAGTCATAGGTGACTCTATAGTCAGGCACACTGATGTTCCACTCACTAGACTAAACAAGGAGAAAGTTACTGTCAGCTGCCTGTCAGGTGCCAGGATCCGCCACATAACGCATGCACTCAGGTCACTCCACAATAAGTACAAATATGACACTGTCATTGTCCATGTTGGTGTGAATGACCTGAGACGTACCTCCCTGGACTACATGAAAAGAGACATGGAGGAGCTCTCCGATCTTGTATCCCAGGCAGGTATGACCCTAACCCTGAGTAGCATCCTGCCATCACCCAGAATGATACCACAGTACAAAGACAAAATGATTGACTTCAACAATTGGCTAAGCTTCTGGTGTCATTCTAAGGGGATCCAGTATTTGTCTGCCTGGGACGACATGATCGACAGTCCACGATGCTTTGCCAGAGATGACCTGCACCTGTCGCCCTTAGGATTCCGGATACTGGCTAAGGCTCTTGCCACCCCTATAGTGCCTTTTTTAAGCAAGGTTCAAATGACAAATTCACCACCGTAACAGGTACAAACAAGCAAAATCTGAGGGTAATGCTACTCAATGCTAGAAGTCTAAACCTCAAAATGCACTCACTCGAGGCATTCCTTAAAATGGAGAACATTGACATCTGTGCAGTGACAGAGACCTGGTTTAAAGCTCCAGAGAGCACCCCTGCATTACCAGGCTTCAATTCATACCACACCTTTTGGCCACCTAACCCAGAAAGAAGCACTGAAGGTGGAGGCAGGTCCATATTCATTAAGGATATCCACACCTCCAGGCTAGTTGCACAGCATAATGCATCCGAGATTATCGAAGTGCAACTAACTCTGGGCAAGACCGCAATCCAAATTGTAGCTTGCTACAGACCCCCCACCATGCCCCAGGATTCACACTCCTCATTTCTTGATACACTGAAAAGTATTGGGGTACAACCCAAAACCCGAATAATGGGCGATTTCAACTACCCCACCATTAACTGGGAAAACTACTCATGTATCAACTCTTTTGCTCAACGTTTTCTAGAATTCATAAATTCCAATGCCTTGGATCAACTTATTCACACCCCCACCAGGGGCAGCAATATCCTAGACCTGGTCATTACCAACATGGGAAACCGGTGTTCCACACCAGAGGTCAATTCCTCGTTGGTCAGATCAGACCACAAGCTAATCAGCCTAGACATCCACATCTCACCCCCAGCCCCAATTAGGGAAACCATCATAAAAAACTTCTCAAAAGCCAACTTCACACTTCTTAAGACAGAAGTGGCAAACTTCATGACACCCATGCAGACGGACAACAGAGGTATGACTGCCAAATGCTACACAAATGCACTTTATAAGCACTTACACGAGTGCATGGATCATGCTATCCCTAATACAACCAAGATGTTATCCTCCAAAAAAAGGAAGCCAATCTGGTGGTCCTCTGCCATAAACAAACTCTACAACAGAAGAAAGAAACTGTTGCAAAAAAGAGTAAAATCTCATGACTGGAGGAACTCCCTGGTCAACCTCAGTAAGAAGCTGAAATCCCTCATAAAATCCTCCAAAGCTAGTTACGAAAACAAAATTGCCACTGACTCTAAAGACCACCACAAAGCATTCTATAGCTATGTCAAGAATCTAAATGGGAACACTCAGATCTGCTCTGAGTTACAGCATAATGGCACTAAATATACAGAACCAACTGATATTGCCAACATCCTAGCAGATAGGTTCAGTGCTAACCTTACCCCCCTCTAACCCCCTAGAGGGCCCATCTCTATACCGGAAGAATGCAAAGTTCCTATAATCACGGCTGCATAGGTAAAAAACACACTCTTCAAAGCCAAGAACACAGCATCCATGGGACCTGACAATATCCCAGGCTGTGTTCTACACTAACTACAGAATGAACTGGTACCCTACCCAAGTACCATGTCCAATCATAGCCTCACCTCAGGCTTTGTACCCACTGAATGGTGCACCGCAACAGTTATCCCACTCCACAAAGGGGGAGCCACGACGGACCCTGGGAACTACCGCCCCATTAGCCTGACGAGCCTGGTCTGCAAGGCCATGGAATGTATCATCGTGGAACTCATACACAAAGACATTGGTAATCTCCAAACTCTGGACCCTACTCAGTTTGGATTTGTAAAAGGCAGATCATGTCTCCTAAACCTGATTGACTTCTTTGAAGCAGTCACCAAAGCCATAGATGAGGGTAAAATGGTTCACACAGCTTATCAAGCTCTCGCCAAGGCTTTCAACACCATTCCCCACTCTGGAATTATAGATAAGCTCACTAAACTAGGTATAAATCCCTATGTCACAAGATGGGTTGCCAACTGGCTCATAGACAGAACCCACACTGTGAAAGTAGCGGATTCCAAATCCGACATCAAACCAGTGACAAGTGGAGTACCACAGGGTTCAGTCCTGGGTCCTCTCCTATTTGATATCTACTTCTCTGAAGTGCAGGCCAACACAGAAGGTCTTTGGCTAACAAAGTTTGCAGATGACTGCAAACTAGGAGCCATAATCGAAACTCCTAACGATGTGGACAAACTATAAAAGGGCCTCACTGAGACAGATATGAGGCAGATACCTGGTGTCAAAGCCATAGCCTGAAGCTCAATGCCAAAAAGTGTACCGTCATCCCCTTTGGTAAAAACTCTGTACCCATGAACTACCACATAGCTGGTAGTCTACTTAATGCCGAAAATGTGATAAGAGACCTTGGGACACAGGTGGACAGTAGTCTCTCCTTTGATAATCACATCGCCACAGTGGTCAGGAAATCCTTCTACATGGCTCATCTCATCACAAAAGGATTCTCATCCAGAAAAAAAGAGGTAATTTTTCCCCTCTACTCATCACTCATTAGACCCATTATAGAGTACAATGCCCCTTTTGGTATGTACCTCACAAGACATCTACAACAACTGGAAATACCACAGAAATACCTCACAAAGAGGATTACTGGCCTCAAACAGATGCCCTATGCAGACCGTCTCAAAAAACTACAGCTTTACTCCATCGCATATCGCCTACTCAGGGGCGATCTCTGCCTAACATACAAAGCTATGTCAAACCCAGAGCTGTTGGACATGCTCCACTTAAAGAAATCCAAATCCCTCCGAGCTACATGCAATAGGGACCTTAACCTTGTCACCACAATAAACAGAACATGCTGGAGGGATAGATTCCTGTCCCAGAGACTTCCCATACTCTGGTACAGACTACCTATGTCAAACAGAGCTCCTCATTAGCACTCTTCAAGAAAAATCTTGATGATTGGATGGGAAATGGGAAATTCACCCCGGGGATCACTTCTGTGGCTCTGCTCGACAGGGGCACAGGAAAATAATTTTCTTGGGTGGCGAAAGCCAGGGTACATTTTTTGACTAGGCTTGTATGGCCCCTAGGGCCGATATAGCCTAGTACCTACCTATGAACCTATACACAAAAAAAAAGTTATGTCTTACCATAACATTCCATCTGTGTTGTAGATCTTTATTCATTCATTACTGATAGGACTTCGGTTCCATCCTTGGCAAAGACATGGCCGTTTCCAAGCTTGTGCCAGCCAAAAACTCTCAGCTAAGACCTACCCATAATGCCCCTCTCATAGTCTCTTCAGATCGAGTTTGCCCACCACTATATTATAGAGATAATAAAAGAGACAGTAAGAGGCTCTGTCTGAGCAAATATCTTAACTAGGAGATCCTAAAATCCACCAGCAGTCCAGGCAGGGGGAAGGAGGGCAGGAAGTAATGAATGAATAAAGATCTACAACACAGATGGAACATTATGGAAAGAAATAACTTCTTTATCTGATGATGCAAATCTGTATTCATTCCTTACTGATAGGACCGAGTCCCCAGCTACTTGAGTCATGGGTGGCCCTAAGGAAGAATTATTCCTGAGCACCATAGAACCAAAAGATGCTCATCACCTGGAGGCCAAATCCAATTTGTAATGAGTGATAAAGGTATGAGGTCTTGCCCAAGTGGCTTCTGCGCAGATATCATCCATAGAGGCTCTGGAATGGAAAGCTAAAGAAGTAGCCATCGATCTAGTGGAATGAGCCTTTACCCTGGAAGAAAAAGACAGCTTATTCTGATGGTAGATAAAGGTAATGATGTTTCTAAGCCGGAAGATCGAGTCACTTTGGAGACAGGTTTACCCAGTTTGGGTTCCGCAAAGACCACAAACAATTGATACATTTTTCTGAAAGATTTAGTTATGTCCAAGTAAAAATGAAGTTGCCTATGAACATCAAGGGTATGCAAAAGATATTCCCTTCTATTTGAATGTTGAGGGAAGAAAACCGGCAGGCCAATAGATTGGTTAATTGAAAACCCAGAAATGACCTTAGGCAAGAAGGATGGGTCAATACGTAGGGACACACTTTCCCTGTGGAAAATCAAGTAAGGTCTCTTTTCACTCAAGGCCTGCAACTCAGATACTCTTCTCGCTGAGGTAAGGGCTACTAGAAGTAGAGTCTTCCAAGAAAATTTTTTTATATCACATGAATTAGAAGGTTCGAAAAGAGGGCTTGTTAATGACTGAAGCACCAAAGTCAAGTCCCAAGGCTCTATGGCGGGACTTGACAGGAAGTTTAACATGTAATACACCTTTCAAGATGGTTTTGCACAGACAGTGTGACAAAACAGAAGAATTATCTAATCCATTGTGAAAATTTGCAATAGCTGCTAAATGTACAGTAATTGTCGATGCTGAAGCTCCTGCATGTAGAGTAGTAGTCAGGTATTGTAGGATCTTCTGAATAGGCATAGAGAAAGGATCTGTGTCATGATCTTTGGCCCATGTAGAGAACCTTGCCCACTTACTACAATACAATTTCCTGGTGGAAGGTTTGTCTGAAGCCAGAAGAATCTCACAGACAGGAGATGAAATATCAGGTAGCCTGGCAATCATCAGAAGTGGAGAAACCAAGCTGTGAGCTTGAGGCTATGGAGATTGGGGTGTATCAGTCCCTGAGGGTGAGATAGCAGACCTTGGGATTGATCCAGGATCCACGGGCTGTGAATCAGGTAAGGCCATAGGAAAGGGAACCAGAGTTGACAGGGGGCCAATAAGGGGCAATGAGGATCACTTTGCTTCTCAACCTTTGAGCTTTCTGGAGGAATTTCAGGATGAGGGGAAACAAGGGAAAGGCATACAGCAGACCCGGGGGCCAATCGTGCGTCAGAGCATCCCTCTATGACCCCCCTGAGGGGGGATCGGGGTAAAGCACCTTCTGCATTTGTTGTTTAGAGGGGAAGCAAACCAGTCACAGCAAGGCCTGTCTCAACAGCGGAAGATCTGATCCACTATTATAGGACTGAGGGACCACTCATGAGGCATCAGGATGTCCCTGCTCAGATTGTCCGCAATAAGGTTGGAACTCCAGGGAATGTGCATTGCTATAAGAAAGCGGTTGGAAGCTATCGCCCAGTGCCAAATTCTCATGGCTTCCCCACACAGGGAGTAAGAGCTGGTTCTGCCTTGTTTGTTTATATACCAGACGACTGACATTTTGTCCGATTGAATTGCAATGGTCCCAGAAGGGAGGGATGTATGGAACACTTGCAACGTTAAGAGAACTGACCTCAATTCCAGGACATTTATGTGCAAATTGGCCTCCATGGAGGACCAGGTGTCTTGGACTGTCTTTCCCTGGAAATGGACCCCGCCCCCAGCAGGAAAGTATCCGTGATCACCATGGCCTTTTTCCATTTAAATACAATATACATCACATATATTTTCCTTACTACTGTCATCAGTCCAACATTACAAAAAATTGCTGAATTCCAGCCTTCCCTTAAACCTCACTCCTCCACATCCTGAACATTACTATGCATGTATTCTTTCCACAATTTCCATTTACTTCTGCTTCTTCCCTTTTCTAAAGATTCCTCTTCCAGTTCTTACAGTTCATTTATAATACTCAGCACCTCAAATGCAGTTGGTGTAGACCGATTTCCATTTTCTAGTAATTGCCTTTTGGCCAGCCAACAGAATTAAACTTAATAAGGCCTTACTATGTCTCTGTATGTCAGATCCAGTATTTCCCAGCTCAAAAGAACCAATTCCTTACTTAGCTCTGTTTACTCACCCAATATTTCCGACAGAATACTCTGTAGGGAATTTTTAAAGTCTGCCAACTCATTACACTCCCAAAACATATGTTCACAGTTACTGGTTTCTTCTCCATCAGACCTCCAACATTGTGGAAAAATTATTTAAGTCAGCTTGTGATACAAAAATGCTTACACAAACACTTCCAAGCAAATATCATAAACCTTCTGGACTTGGTTGCATACTTAGGAGCTATACATATGTCTTTCCACTGTTTTCAGTCTCTCTTCTCATTTTTTCTAAACTCCTATTTATTTTATTTATTTATTATTTATTTATTTTACATTTGTTGACCGGGCTAGTCCAACTGGATCGTTGTCCATTTTCAGTGGAGGCCCGGGGAGAAAAGCTCCACAGATTAAAGCATGTTTATAGAAATACATGTAAGGTAAACAGTTATGATATAAGCAAAGAGCAATAATACAAGGATATTAGTTCAGGTCAGGTGATGCAATTCTAACAACAAACAAATAATACTAACTATGTAATACAAATGATGTAATTAAAACAAATCATGCAATATTTTACAAACCCTACTAATTATCATCTTTTTTTAACAGCTACTTCTGTTCTAGATTTAACTAAAAACTCTTCCAGAGCAGGTTTTTCACTTAAAATCCTCCTATCCCTTTCTCTTTGCTTGTACTGTGAGAACAAGCCCTGGTATGGAAGGTAGTCTCTAGCCCGCACACAAAGTGTGGAAGTGTGTGGAGATGAGGGTTCAAATGGGCATTCCACTGATTTATTAAAAAAAGTGTGGGCTGCTGACGGAGAAATTAATAACATCCTCCAAAAAGGTCAAATTCTCAACTCAGTAATGCAGACACTGATGGTGGTCCTTCCTAAATGGAATGACAACCTGATGTTGTTTGTCTTTTGGCTTTTCCCGGTTAGGGGTCGCCACAGCGGAACTCTGGTCCGCTAATAATTGGCAGGTTTTTTTTATGGTGTCGAGGTGCCAGCCCGATGCCCAACCTTCAACAAAGGTACGCCCATTCAACACATGTCTTTCGAACGCCCACTCGACCGCAGGGAGGACATGCAGACTCCACACAGAAGGACCTCCCAAGCCGAGAATCAAACGGGAGAACCTCTTGCTGTGAGGCAACAGCGCTACCGCTGCACCACCATGACAACCTGACAGATCAATCATATTTCTAACTGCACCTCTCTGCAACTCTGATGTCAAGATTTCTGTAAGAAACTCACCATATGTTATTAACGTTATCAAAGGTCACTTTTGTCAAAACTATGTCATGAGTGCACCACTGTAGGGTTCTTTTAAACTTTGTGTAGCTGGAATACAGTGAGGGCAGGTATAGTTCTTTTCAGTACCCAAGAGGCATTTCATATGTCCATCTGTTGACTGAGATTTTTCTATTCCAGATCTTAAGGCAGGTGATAATAATAATAATGGTGAAAATGCCAGTCTTGAAAGGCATAGCAGCATTATGTGTGGAGCCTGTAATAGGGATTGTGGTAGTTGTTAGGTTCTTCTGGACAGGTGAAGTAAGGCAGAAGCACCCATGATGGTTGCTCACTACCCCCCTTCCTGTTTTCAATGTTTTAGAGAAGTTGGCCTGAGAGGTAAGGACATACATGAACAGGTGAGACAAAAAAGAAAAGTTCAGCCTAAATATTTTCATTGATGACTATATGGTGTATTTTACAAATATGTAGAAACTACTACTAAAGACTGATAGACAATTTCAAAAATTATGACTGTGCTTCAGGGCTTTAATTTCTCAGAGAAATCACTTAACATGATACATGGAGTGAGGAGAGGAAGATACAGTACTCTTGCTATGGGAGGCTGAAAAGTAGTTGAGGATATTAATATATCCTATAATCACGGAGTTCAGGAAGAACAGATGGCCTGAGCTATTAAGCAGGATTTGAGACATACCTATATAAAGGCACCCCAAACCAGCTAACCTACTCAACAGAAGTTTAATCCAAAGCACACACGAACACAGTTGATTAAAAGCACAAAGCACATCAACGTTATAAAAACAGTTCCCCTTACGTTTTCGTCTTACAAACTTCAGATAGGCATGTACTGTCCCAAAAGTTGTGTTAAATACATTTTCAAATGGAAATTAACCAATAAGAAGCATAGATCAATTAACCATGAAGAAAATACAGAATGCATGAGAGAAAATTTATAACATATAAAATCAGCCTTAAAAACTTTTGTTGTGTAAAATGCATCAAATGGGGTGTAAAATTCACATAAAATGCTAAACATTCTCATGATATAAAACAATAAATATTTTATAAAAACATTTATGTTAAAACCAGGTAAGAAAAGATATAATAAAAATAGTGTGAAATAGCACCATCTATAGAAAAAGCAAGAATCAATAGACTGTGTAAAATATTTATATGAATATATATATATAAATATTGTTCTGAAGTTAATTTAGTATAATGAACATCATTGTCCTGTTAAGGTTTACAATTTGGCAGATCTAAGTTTCAGAACTAGCTTTAAAGATAACATGTCATTTAGCCCTGGATGGTTACTGGCAACACCAATTGCCAGTATAACTCCCTGTATTCAAGCCGGGTCTCCCAGGGTCCTCTCCTGGGATCAGTGGGTACAACTTCTATCACAAAGAATTTAAACTCAGCATTTGCACATACTTGTGAATGTTTGAACAAGACATTATAATTTTTCTTTCTTATATCATACCCATACTCGTACATTTTTTGTTTCAACTTTCTCTCTGTCTTACCCACACAAAAAAACCCGCACAGGGCAATGTAAACAACACTTGTGATACTGCAGTTTGCAAACCCTTTAGTCAAAATATGTTTGTTTCTACATTTTAAAAACAAAACATCTCCATTCCAGATGTTACAACATTGAGGACAATTTCCACACTTGTGTGTTCCTTTCTTCCTACTCGAAAAAATACGATAGTTTTGGTTGTGTGAACTTCCTTCTATTATATTTTTAATGGTTTGGCCTTTTTTGTATACATATTTAAATGGTTTTTCAAATATGCAATTTAAATCTGATAACCTGGCAAACCTATTCCATTCAACGTTTATTACCCTTTTCACTAAAGTACTTTCACCACTATAAGTAATGACTAGGGCAGATGGAAATTTACCCCTATCATCATCACCAACACCATTAGGTGTAGCCATATCCAAAGAAGGCAGAGTTTTACCCAAGATGGGAGCAAATCTGTGAGCCCTAGCCTGCGTGACTTCTGTATAAACTTCAGATAACAAATCACCAGGATAACCTCTGGCCTTAAACATTTCCATAATATATTTACACTCATTCTGAAAATCCTGATCATAAGAGGTCATTCTACTAACCCTCACCAACTGACCTTTTATTACCCCTCTTTTCTGATGTGGGGGTGGGCACTAGTGTAATGTAAATAGGGGTTAGAAAACGTCTGTTTCCTATGTATCCTGGATTTAAAATCATTACCAAACCTTTGCATATTAACATCCAAGTAAACCAACTCAGTGTTGTTTATTTGATATGTAAAATGTAAAAAATGAGAAGTGTTGGTAATATATTCCAAAAACTTGAGGTATGCCGGATAAATGGTCCTAAGTTAACAATGTTAGGGCAAAGGACAGAAGTAATGAGAATGGATATACTGTCACCCATTACATACCTGTAAGTAACATTTACAGGATGAGCTCACAGCAGGGGTGATTAAAGTGAACCAGAAATGTTGTAACAGATATATATGAAAATGGTATACAAGAGGGTTTAGTAAATGAAGAATTATGGTTCGTAAAGGTTTGGGGTGGGGAATATCAGATTTTAGGTATCATGTCATCAACATCATGGTCAAACCTTTCCCTCCATTTTCTACATGGGGTTGTGGTGTTGTGTCAACTATTGCCATCTCTCTCAATTCAATGGCACTCTCCTACCTTCTTCGACACTCATGCCTGACTGAAGCAGATCTCTCACACACACAATCCATCCACTCTTTGCTAGATGCCCTTGTTCCTCTTGTTTTCTGTCAGTATGTCTCAATCTTCTTCACCAGGTTATCTTCTGTTTTTTTGCACATGAGCCTGAACCATAATCTCCTCTCTGAACTTTTCTGTAACTGAAACTACTCTGGCTTCTGCACTGATGTCCTCATATTATCTGTCCCACAGTGTGCATCCTACCACCAATTTCAGGCACTTCATGTCCATGACCTCTAGCTTCCTCAATTGCTCTGTCTTTAATGCCTAGGTTTCTGTACCATACAGTATTACTGGTCACACCACTTTTCTACACCTCACTTTTCAGCTTCTTTTTCATTCTTCTGTCATACATTATCCCTGACACACAGTGCCAGCTGGCTGCAGCCCATCTAATTTTAGCTTTGACCTCATCATTCAGACTATTCTTCTCTTCAACCACCTCTCCCAAATATCTAAAGCTGTTTTTTTCCCCTTCTATCTTGATTCTTAACTTTTTTAATTTCCCCCCATTTGCTGCAATTAGAACAGTCTTATCTATATTCAGTTTTGCATTCCATTCCCCTATCTTTTTCTGAAGTACTTTCTCATTGTCTGCTGTAATACCACATCATCTACTTTGTTGCTGCTGTAGTCCATCATCAGTATAAACAGCAGCGAGCTTAGATGTGAGCCCTGATTACACACCTACTCCCACTAGGAACCCCTCTGTGAGACCGAACATTGTTCGTACGTGAATCATTGAGTCCTTGTACATAACCTGCACTAACTCTACCAATGTTTCTGGGACCTTGAAGTACCACAGAACTGCCCATATCAGCTTTCTTGGGACCTTACCTTAAAGGTTCATACATATAAGCCTAGCCGTACAATCCAACCCAATTGTGCCCTTATGTATCACGGGCATTTATAAGGAGGGGGTTATGTTAGGAAGTTTCTAGAGGTTATTTGGGGGTGTATATCAGTTTGGGCATTACTGATTGCCTCTGTCACAGACATGGTGGCTAGACCCAGGATGATTTCCAGTTTCCCATCCACTGGTCAAAATTATGCTTAAACAGGGTTAAGGATGAACTCTGCTTCACATGGATGGGGAGTCTGTTCCACGGCATGTGGATCCCCTGAGTCACATATCTTTCTTGCTAACATGTCTCATTTATGTCACAAGCAAAATTTAAATCCTTGGATCTAGTGGTTCTGATAGCACTCGTTTTGTGGATGTACAAAAGGTCCACTACAGCTGGATCCGAGGATGCCATGGATGCCAGGCATAGATCGTCTCTCAGTAACCTGTAGGAGACACAGTATAGAGATAAGGCTTTATGGTGATTTGTATAGGACAATGTAGCTGTACCCTGGATTCTCCAGGTAAATAACACTTGTGAGCATCCCAACTTTTATACATCTGATCAGGTACATGCCGAAGAGGGCATTATACTCAATGATGGGTCTGATAAAGGCCAAATAAAGTGGCACTTTGCCTTCCTTGTACCTGGATACCACTCCCTTACCTGGAACTGGATGCCACGCCCTTACTTATAAGGTGGATGACATAGAATGATTTTCTTACTACCTTGACCTAATGCTGGTCAAAGACCAGACTATGATCTACACATGTTACCAGATCCCGGACACTGGGTCAAATTTTAGGGGTGTCTTACTGATGTACTAAGTAGCCAGGGTGGCAGTTTTCCCAAAAGGCACCATAATGCATCTTGGAATTGAGTTTTAGTCCATGATTTTGACATCAGTCATTTGTCTATGTTAGATCCTCTTTTAAGATGCTTGTGTCATGTGGGGAATCTATGATAGTTCCCCATCTTTAAACTTGGGTCAGCCAAAGGTCCTTGACTTTAAGTAGATATCAAATAGCAGCAGTCCCAGCACAGAGCCCTTTGGTGCTCTGCTGGTGTAGAGGTGGTATCACCAATCCTGAATTCCTGGGTCCCTGTTTGTGAGCCAGATGGCAATCCAGTAAGTTATACAGGGGTTTATGCCCAGTTCAGGGAGTTTGCCAACTGTACCTGAGGGGGATATTGTATCAAATGCCTTAACCAAGTCCAGGAAGGCGGTATGTACAGTGGATATAAAAAGTGTACAAACCCCTGTTAAAATGCCAGGTTTTTGTAATATAAAAAATGAGACCACAATAAATCATTTCAAAACTTTTCCCACCTTTAATGTGACCTATAACCTATACAATTCAATTGAAAAACAAACAGATCTGTTAGGGGAAAAATATATAAAAATAAAAAATGTACAATAGGCTGGTTGCATAACTGTGCACACCCTTAAACTAATACTTTGTTGAAGCAACTTTTGATTTAATTACAGCATTCAGTCTTCTTGGGTAGGAGTCTATCAACATGGCACATATTGACTAGGCAATATATGCCCACTCTTCCTTGCAAAAGTGCTCCAAATCTGTCAAATTGTGAGGGCATCTCTTGTGCACAGCCCTCTTCAGGTCACCCCACAGATTTTCTATTGGATTTAGGTCTGGGCTCTGGCTGGGCCATTCCAAAACTTTAATTTTCTTCTGGTGAAACCATTCTTTTGCTGATTTGGATGTATGCTTGCGGTCATTGTTGTGCTGAAAGGTGAAATTCCTCTTCATCTTTCTAGAAGACACCTGAAGGTTTTGGGCCAAAAGTGACTGGTATTTGGAACTGTTCATAATTCCCTCCACCTTGACTAAAGCCCCATTTCCAGCTGAAGAAAAGCAACACCAAACCATGATACTGCCACCACCATGCTTCAGCGAGGGACAATGTTCTTTTGGTGATGTGAAGTGTTGTTCTTGCGTCAAGCGTACCTTTTGGAATTGTGATCAAAAAGTTCAACCTTAGTCTTATCAGACTACAACACATTTTCCTACATGCTTTTGGGAGACTTGATGTATTGTTTTGCAAATTTTAGCTGGGTCTGGGTGTTTTTCTGTAAGAAAAGGCTTCTGTCTTGCACTCTTACCCCGTAGTCCAGACATATTGAGAATACGGGGAACTGTCACATATAGTACACAACCAGTACTTCCCAGAAATTCCTGCAGCTCCTTCAGTGTTGCTGTAGGTCTTTTGGCAGCCCCCTGACCAGTTTTCATCTGGCCTTTTCAACAATTTTGGAGGGATGTTCAGTTCTTTGCAACATCACTGTTGTCCCTTATTTTCTCCACTTTTTGATGACTGTCTTCACTGTGTTCCATAATATATCCAGTGCTGTGGATATTTTTTGTACCCTTCTCTTGACTGATACCTTTCAACAATGAGATCCCTTTGATGCTTTGTAAGCTCTCTGCGAACCATGGCTTTTGCTGTATTAGGCAACTGATAAAATGTCAGGAAAAGCCTACTAGGATAGCTGAACTTCATTTGGGGTTAATCAGAGTCTCTTTAATTGATGACAGGTGTGTAACCAAGAAGACTGAATGCTGTAATTAAATCAAAAGGTGCTTCAACAAAATACTCTTACGCAACCAGCTTACTGAACATTTTTTATTTTTTATATTTTTCTCCTAAGATTTGTTTGTTTTTCAATTGAATTGTACAGGTTATATGTCACATTAAAGGTAGGAAAAGTTTTGAAATTATTTACTGTGGTCTCATTTTTTTATATCACAAAACCTTGGCATTTTAACAAGGGTTTGTACATTTTTATATCCACTTTACCATCTTCCCCTCATCCATTGCCTTGATGATTCCCTCAAAGAAGTCCACCAGCTTAAGCAGGCATGATCTTCCCTTGACAAAGCCAAACTGCACTGGGTCCAATGTCTGAAGTGTGCCTATGTCTTTGCTGGTCATTTCCATGATGCCATTCACCTATGTACAATCACTTCTCCCACTTCCAAGCTGCATCCTGTCAGTGAACCTACATTGAGTGTAGCAATTCTTAGATCCTACTGGGCAGGTTGATTGGTTTTATGCCCATTTGTTAGGGACTTGCTGGTCTTGTATTTCTACAGCCTTGGAGAAGTGGTAGTCCATGACTTCAGTCTGTGCTGTTACTTCTTTCTAGCACTGATAAATGCATGTTTTGTCTGCCAAACTGTCAACTTACTATGCATGGAAACTTGGATTTGAAAGCTTTGTATTGAGCCTTCAGTGACAGAGTGTTCCCACTAGAAGCACTTTGTGATTTCTTCAATGATAGGTAGGGAGGTCAGGGTTTACATGCACTCTGAGGTACATGGGGCAGTGTGATATCTTTAGTGGTGAGAAAAGCACCTGTGCTGTAGGAGGAGGGACAGGGCTTCCTGGATGGAACACCCCTTGTGGATGTTATGGGATGTCCTCAGCAGAGAGCTCACTGCACATCACTCGCCAGTGCCTCATTGGGTGAGTGTGAGGTTAAGGGCGAAGTGAAAAGGAGAAAAGCAAAACAATAAATAAAGTAATAAAAAAAACAAACAAACAAAAAAAAAACAAACTGACTGAACAAGGGAGGGTCCAGTGGTCAGCAGGGGTAAAAGGATGCAAAAAAACTTGATGAAAATTCCCTTAAAGTGCTGTTTCACAGATGTATGAAAAATACTATGTGGCTTTACAGGTAAACAAGAAAAACTGCACCCAAATGAACCTTAACAGGATACATCATACCAACAAAGGACACTCCACTCCTTCAGTCTAATCTGTCATAAGGAATATGGTTATGCCATAGCAGAACTACTTCTATTTGGTATATTAAACTAACCACAAATGCATCACTAGAACCATCTAGTGAAATAATGGGCACCTTTAAAAAGAACATAAGTGGTGCTCAAAGTAGGCTGCATCCTGGAGTTGCTGTGTAATAACTGAAATAGAAATCTGTTCATAGGTGTGTACTAGGCTAATGGCCCTGGAGCCTTTACAAGTCTAGCCCATAGGATTACCCTGGCATCGTGCCACACGACCTTAGTTCCCAGTGCATCTGTCAAGTAGAGCCACTGGAGTGATCCCAGGGTGAATTTTCTATTTCCCATCCACTCATCAAGATTTCTCTTGAAGAGGGCCAGTGAGGTGCTCTGCTTGACATGTATGGGAAGTTATTCCATAGCATGGGCAGTCTCTGGGTTATGAACCTGTCCCTCCAGCATGTTTTGTTGATTGTGGTAATGAGGTTGAGGTCTCTGGAGCATGCCGTGTGGAGAGATTGGGATTTCTTTAGATGTAGCATTTCTAACAGAGCTGGGTCAGACATGGCTTTGTAAGTCAGAGATCGCCTTTAGGTAGGTGATATGAGAGAGAGAATATTTGGCGTTTTTTGAGTCTGTCCATACAGGACAAGTGTCAAAGCCTAGGATCCTCTTTGTGAGGTACTTTTGCGGCCTCTCCAGTTGTTGCAGGTGTCTAGTGAGGTACATGCCAAATGGGGCATTGTACTTGATGATTGCCCTAATGAAGGAAGAGTAGAGGGAGGCACTGACCTCTTTCTTCCTGGATGCAAAACCCTTAGTAATGAGATGTGCCATACAGAAGGACTTTCTCAGCACAGTGGCAATGTGGTGGTCAAAAGAGAGGTTGCTGTCAACCTATGTTCTATTCCCTGTATCCTTGTTTATTAGGTCCATGATGATGTGTTCCACAGCTTTGCATATCAGACTCATCAGGCTAATGGGGTGATAGTTCCCAAGGTCTGTTGTTGCTCCTCCTTTGTGGAGAGGGATGACTGTAGCAGTGCACCATTCGGAAGGGGCACAGTCTGAAGTGAGGCTGTGATTGAACAGGGCACACAGGTGAGGTGCCAGTTCACTCTAGTTCATGTAGAACACAGCCAAGGATATTGTCAGGTCCCACAGAAGCTGTACTGTATTCTTGGCCTTGGACAGTAAATATCAAAGTAGTGAAATTAAACATACTGTTAAAGATGAGTTAAAATGCCAGTCATCAAATAATGCTGTGAGACAGAGAGAAAGTGTGTGAAAACTGGAGAGGTATGAGGGAGATAAGGTGGCACATGAGTCAGAAAGCAGTAGTTATGCAATTCTGTTTCCTATCTAACAGAGTCTAAATGAATCTGAAACTGGGTGTTAAAGTCATGAGCAGTTTGGAAGTGGTTAAAGTTGAACTGTGGAACGTAACAGAACTGCTGGATGCATTTCTCAAACATCTGTGTCAGCTGTAGACAGAACCGCAGCTCGCAATTCAGGTGCTCTGTGCTGTTCCACAAACTTTAATTTGAAGAGTTAAAGTGCTTCAGCCCTCACTGCAAATGTAAAATCGTAATTTACTTCTGAATGTCTATACTGGACTAACAGACTTGCATCTAATTCAGCCTCTTAACACCATGTGCTCAGGGCAGCTGCTCCCTTTACCTCACCCTATTTATTAGCTGGAGGTGATGAAATGGATAATCGACAAAAAATAGTGGGAAGCCATGGGGCCTACTAAGCAGCAGCTGACAGAGACACAATAAAAGATTAACATTACTGTTAAGGAGACTGAACAAATGGGACAGAATTTAATTACTATAGAGGACAGCACAAAAAGAGATAACCTGAAAACGTGTTGTTTTGGACAGAAGGAGAAAAGCTGGACTTGACGGACTACATTAAAAGTAAGATGGCAAACTAGATAGTATCTGCCAAGGAAAAATTAGGCACGAGTTGGCCAAAAGACTGGAGCTGCAGGAAAATGAGCTAAAGCATAGAAAACCACGGCTATTTCTAGGCCTTTTTTACATTGCTTTATGACGAGAATAGTTACTGTGTGGGTTGTATCCACCAAGGTGTAGATTTTTGCAGGTCGACCAGTGTTTGTAAAACATGATTATTTAGAAGTAACACTACAACAGAGGATGCACTTTATGAATGCAACTGGACAGGGTCAAAAGAGAAAGCTGAAGTTTAAATTACCTTTCCCGGCAGTGTTGAAAGTACACTGGAATGGTAATTTGATGATTTTGATGATCCAGAGAAAGCTATAAAGTAAATTACGAAAATGACTTGAGACACATGAAACTATTAAGAAGTGGAACATGATTGAAGGATCCATAAAGGGTCACAATATTTGGCAGAATATCACTGAAGATTGGATTATTAAATTTTATGAAAATAAGAATGTTAAAATTAGTGCACTTGAATGTAAAGATATGACTATCCTTGCAGATTTTCAATGTATTTTTTTTCTTCTTCTTTGAAGTCAGGACTGCAGGGCAACTGAATTTAAGAAGCACTATCAATGACTTGGGATACGGTTATAACAAATGCATATGTGAAACAATCTGAACATTATTTTTGTTAATATGAAAGATCATATGAAAGCACAGATAATGTGTATTTAAGAAACATTTATCATATAGCATTAGGAGAAAGAGAGTGATGAGTGGTGACACATTAAGGGTGTGATTCAGAGACATGTAACGTTGCCCATTGGTGAAGTATCAACTATGAGTGTCATCATGGTAATGAGACTCAACATACATACAAGTGGCAAAATCAAACACAATGAAGTGATTCAGAGGCGTATAGATCGAGCACCAAGTACCACAGCACTCATCTATTCCGAACGCCAGAATATCTCTGTATGGAGGAGCTTCACTTGACCCTATATGCCAGGTCACTTGTATGGGCTAGGCTTGTAAAGGTTCCAGGGCCATTAGCCTAGTACACACCTATTAACCTATGAACAGCTGCAGCTCGCTAAGCAGCAAGTGTAAATAGCCACACTTGGAGCCAGTGTCTGCACTGTTGTGTCATCACCATCAGCATTACAAATGGAATGGCCAGTGGTTAACATACCATCACCTCAACAAAAGGGCTCCATCAACCATTACCATTTGGACAGAGACGCATCATATGAGAGTCAGTACATGAGTTTCACATCCATGAAAACAAAGGGGGTGAATAAGAAAGTGCCATCCTTGTTACAGGAACCTTTCAGTGTCCCACAGAGGACACATTAGAAATTTTCCAGGATCACCCTCAGATCCAATACCAGTTCCTTGATGGGATGTTGCAGTAGTACATGGAGGAGCATACCTTTGTTTCCAGAGAAAGGAAAGAACAATCACTATGTAGACACAGTACAACCCAGGAGGTCCTGAGAGCCATTGCTTGCATCCAAATTGACATCAAGGCCTCAAATGGCTCCAGTGCATCAACTGGAAGGGCATCCACTCCATCAACTGTCAGGTGGTGTACAATGCACAAGATATTACATACAATGCGTCTGTACAACACCCAGGTAGATCTCATGACTGTCACATCTGACACAGCTGTAATCAAAGATAATGCATCAGTCAACTAGTAGAAGTAACAGGTCTCTTGTTTTTGCAAAAATTAGGTAACAGAAGATGGTTACACTTACTTCCTTAAATATGGATACACATATTTCCATATGCTAATATCTTAAATATATACGCATATGCAAAAGACGGCACAGTGGTCGTTGTCGCTTCACAGCAAGAGGTTCTCCGGTTCAACTCTCAGCTGGGGTGCCTTCCGTGCAGTCTGCATGCATGTCCGCCCTGCATTCGTGTGGGTTTCCTCTGGGTGCTCAAGTTTCCTGTCCAAACACAAATGCCAAGAGGTCCAGCAAGACAAACAACGTTCTCAGTAGAAAAACCACTTTAATGTGAGGAGCAAAGCTTTCAGATAAAATCCTTTATCAATACTGAAAATACAAATGCAAATGCAGAGTATATATAGGTCTAAAAGAGTCATATGACCGGCAGCCAAAAAGTCACATGGTATAAAAGTATTCTTTTTTTAAAAATATACATTTTTGTTTTTTTAAATTTTTTTGTTTTCATATATGCATTATGCTGTTGCATTTTTTAGCTTTGCATATTTATTTATTTTTACATGTTTTGTTTTAATGGTTGAGTCATGTGACTTTTTGGCTGCCTGTCATATGACTCTTTTAGACCTATATATACTCTGCATTTGCATTTGTATTTTCAGTATTGATAAAGGATTTTATCCGAAAGCTTTGCTCTTCACATTAAAGTGGTTTTTCTACTGAGAACGTTGTTTGTCTTGCTCAAGTTTCCTCCCATGTTACAAAGACATGCATCTACAGCATTTCTTCCCAGGCCTCTGCTGAAAACTGACTCCATTCCAAGTTGGACTTTTCCGGTAAACAAGTGTTAAATAAAATAAACATATGCATATCCTAGGACTAAAGTTAAAGCAGGGTGCAGCTTATGTGAAAAAGATGAACACTGGAAGTAATGTTAAGCTGTCTGGAATATGAAGTATTTTCTGTGAAAGTCTACTTTGGAATGTGTAAATACACAGCTATGTTTGTAGTTTCGCAGTAAGGTCTGTAAACAGCAGATGTCATGTTATGGTGATTAAAACTATTCAAAGAATCACAACTGTGATCCTTGGAATAGCAGTACAAGGTATGGTACCCTAAAGTATTACCTCTGCTAAAATTGTACAGCAAAATGAGAATTATAATAAATATGTAAGAGGGGTGTAAGGCCTGCATCCCATGTGGCTGTCACAGTATGTGAAAGATGAAGCTCTCCCATGCAAAAATTTTTATAGCAAATTTCAACATTTGATTTTTTTTTTTTTGTTAGAATTACTGTATTTTTTTCAGTTGTCTGGACTCGTACTATTCAATCTCATACATTTGACATGACCAATGATCCAGAATCACCATCCTGAATTATTTTTTTGTTTATATACCTGTCAAATGTGAAAAATCTAATATTGGTCTTGAAGTGCTGGCATTAATGACAACCAGGAAAGTACAGTTGTGTATACTTACCATAAATGTAGACTTTCGATTGTATTCACTGTTGCAGTCATTACACATTAGGGCAATCTGCTGGCAGGTTGCCCTCAGTCAGCCTGAATAACAAAGTCTTGGGTCCTGTGTCGGTTGCTGTCTCCTCTTCCATGACTTCAGGTCGTCAGGGGTATAAAACATGCAGCCGATGCCATTTTATTCAGTTTTTCTTGCCCCAGATGTCAGGTGCCCCCCCCCCCCCAAATGGGGAGCAAATATATATATGTATATAAATAAACAGTAAATATATATAAATGCACTTTTAGAAACATAAACTTTACCTTCATCTAAAAGCAAATATACCACAAAGGCTTTTGTGTATAGTGAAGGAAAGAAAAGGTATAGAAAGGGGGATGACTGCAACAGTGAATACACTCGAACCATCTACATTTATGGTAAGTGTACACAACTGTACTATGTTCTTCGTGTTTCACTGTTGCAGTCATTACATCTGGGTAGAATCCCAAAGCTATGAATGGGAGGATGGAACTAAACAGCATTAGGAGCGGCTATAAGGCCCTGCAGAACTGCAGTGGCAAAGCCTGCCCTGGATTTGGAGAAAAGAGGCAAATGATAATGCTTTGTGAAGGTATGAACAGAGCTCCAAGTAGCAGCTTCTAGAATGTCTTTGGTTGGAACCCCTCTGAGGAAAAACTGCTGAAGTAAAGGCAGCCTTGGCGGAATGTGATCTGATTCCCATGGGCACAGGTTTAGCATGGTGCAAGTAGCAGAAACGAATGCAGTGGCTTATCCACTTAGAAAAAGTCTGCTTTGATATAGCCTTTCCCTCTGACCCTGCAGCAAATGTTACCAGTAGTTGCTCAGACTTTCTTAGAGATTTTGTCCTGTTTAAGTAGAATCTTAGTTGTCTGTGTACATCCAATGAAAGCAAAATCTGCTCCCCCTTGTTCTGCGGATTTGGGTAAAATGTTGGCAGGTGAATGGTCTGGTTAAGAGCCACACTGGATACCACCTTAGGCATAAAAGAAGGGACACCCTTGTCCGGGTAAAATATAATAAAAGGCTCCACTGTAGTTCTGAAACCCTTCTTGCTGAAGTGACTGCCAAGAGAAAAGCTGTTTTCCAAGACTGAAATTTTATATCCGCAGTAGCTGCTGGTTCAAAATGAGGCAAGGTGAGTTTTTCCAGCACAAAATTGAAGTCCCATGCAGGAGTTGGTGATTTTCTGGGAGGCCTTAAATTTTTGGCCCCTCAAAGATACTGTTTAAGCAGAGGATGAGAAAAGAGGGGAGGCTCTGTGTTGTAATGAGCCGAGATGGCAGAGGCATGGATTTTTATTGAAGAAAAAGATAGGCCCTTGTCAAGCATCTCAGTCAAATATTGTAAAATCTGAGGAATATTGGGCTTTGCTGTGTCTGTTCCTTGTGCTTGGTTCCAAGCACATAATCTCTTCCATTTATCAGCATAAGATTTTCTAGTACTAGACCTTCTGGTTTCCAAAATGACATCCATCACAGATTTACTGAGAGGTGTTGTTTGAATAATTAGTTGATCAGCCATGCTGCTAGATTCAGAGTTTGGAGCTGAGTGTGCAGAATTTGATAGTTCTGCTGAAACAGCACATGAGGTATTTGAGGCAAGTACCATGGAGGAAGCTGAGACATATTCCTTAGAAGTAGGTACCAGTGCTGGAGAGGCCAGTCCGGAGCAACTAGGATAATTATTGTTTTTTCTTGTCTGACTTTTAGTAAGACCTTGGAGAGTAGAGGCAGAGGGGGAAAGGCATAGACTGGTAGGTTTTTCCAGCTGAAGGATAGGGCATCCACTTTCCATGCTTTTTTGTGATGAGTTTTTGTGCAGAATTTGTTCAAATGATAATTTTGGGGAGAGGCAAAAAGATCTATGTCTGGGCTCCCCCATTTCTGTGTTAACATGCTGAAGATTTGTGGATCCAGTTTCCATTCATGCGGGTCCATAAGATTTCTGCTTAGGTCGCCTGCCAGAGTAGTTTGCTTTCCTGGCAGGAATTGAGCTTGAAGATGTATTTGGCAACTCAAGGCTGTGTTCCACAAGGCCATGGCTAGTCTGCAAAGGGGGTAGGAATGTGTACCCCCTGCTTGTTTATGTACCACATAACTGTGGTATTGTCCATCTTTATCAGTAGTTGTCCTGGATGAAGTAAGCCCTTGAAGGCTGTCAGAGCATTCTGAACAGCTAGCATCTCTTTCTGGTTGATATGCAGATGCATTTGGTTTGGGCACCATTTGCCCTGAATGCATCTCCCTGCCAAGTGGGCCCCCCAAGCATAGTCTGATGTGTCTGTAGTTAGGGTTTGGGTGGCAGGGGGTAGAGTGAATGACAGTCCCTTGTTTTGGTGACATGTCTCTGCCCACCAAAGAAACTCCTATTGTAGGCAGGGAATGAGAAGAATCAATGTTTCCAGGCTGTGACAATGTTGACTCCATAAACTTATTAGATACCACTGAAGTTTCCTCATATGTAGTCTTGCATAAGAAATTAGTAGAATGCAGGATGCCATAAACCCTAAAGCCTGCAGAATTTGTCTTGCAGATAAGTGGGTTTTTGTTGCCATTTGTTTGAAATATGTTGTCAGTTGCCTTTGTTTGTCTGGCGTGAGGTAAGCCATCTGGGGCAGATGTATTCAAGCTTGCAACCAGGAATGTAATTATTTGAGAGGGTACTAGTTGTGATTTCTTTTCATTTATGGTGTACCCTAGGCATGCTAGAAGCCTTTTTACAAATGCCAGATGTTGAAGAAGAATGTCCTTGTCCTCTGCTTGAATGAGACAGTCGTCCAGATAAGGGTAAATTTGAATGCTTCTTTGTCTGCAGAGTGCAATTACTGGTGCCAGGCACGTTGTAAAAACCCTGGGTGCAGTAGATAAGCTAAAGAGCAGTGCAGAGAATTGTTAATGCAAAAAACCTGCTTTGAAGCGGAGGTATCTTCGGCATGATTCCCTTATTGGGATATGCAGGTATGCCTCTTAAGTCTAGAGTTACTAACCAAGCATTCCTGCCCAGCATAGGCAGTAGCTGTTGTAAAGTCAGCATTTTGAATTTTGGAATGTCCAGGAACATGTTCAAAATCGATAAGTCCAGTACTGGACGCCATGAATTGTCTTTTCTGGGTATAAGGAAAAGTCTTGAATAAAAACCTTGTCCTTTTTCCTTTTCTGGTACCGGTTGAATAGCCCCCATATCCATGAGGGACATGACATGTTTCTGGGCCTCTGCCCACTGGTTTTGTGGCAGATCCGGCCATCCGTTTGGAATTGGCAAAGTATGGAAATGAAATCTGTACCCCTGGGATACTATGTGTAATACCCACTTGTCATGGGTAATTAACTGCCAATTTTGAGCATGAAGTGCTAGTTTTCCCCCCAAGGGGGCTGCCAAAAGATAAGTGCTTGGTGATGGTAGAGGAAAGTCATTGAGACTGCTTACTGTAGGGTTGTGCTTTGTTTCCTCCAGATTTGGAGGTGGAGGCACCCCACTGCTTTGACCTGCAAGAACCCTGTGATTGGTATCTGGAGCCTTTTGAGCACCTGGATTTGCCCTGAATGGCTCTGTTGGACACAGGAAGGACCAATTTTTAGTAGGCCAGTGTCTACGAAACCTGGGTGGCTGCACTTGCAAGAAATCTTTTACAGTTTGCATAGATTTAGCTTTGTCTTCCATTTTCTTTAAAACCTCTTCTGCCTTATTACCAAACAGATTATCATGCTGCAAAGGGGAATCCAACAATTTAGCTTTAATACGATCAGGCAGATTTTGCTCCTTGAGCCAGGCATGCCTTCTAATCACAGATCCAGTAACAGCGGCCCTACAAGAGGCCTCCAAGGAATCGAAACCACATTGCAAAGTATGCTTTTCAACTTGTTCTGCTGAATGCAATAATTCATGTAACTCTATTTTCCACACAATCAGAAATCAACATAACTTTCTGTTTCAGTAAGCCCATAACATGCTGTTGATATTTAAGCATATGAAACTGGCAGTTTAAAGCCCTGATTGCCAAGGTTGCAGATGTATAAACCTTCTTAACCCATCTATCCAGTGCCCTGGAATCTCTATCAGAAGGGGTAGGATTCTTGGCTGTAGAGGCCTTTACTCCCTTGGGACCCTGAGAAATAGTCTCAGGATCAGCAGCAGGATTTTTGAAAATAAATTTGTGGGAGTCAGGAACCCTGTAATATCTGTCTGGCTTACTAGGAGCCAGAGGCAGAGAATCAGGAGTCATGCTTGATTCCGAGAACACATCATCAACAATGTCTAATACAGGAGGTATTGCTAAAGGCCTATGCTGAGGAAGAAGAAGGATATCCCTAAGCCTCTTTTTTAATTCAGAGAAGTCCTGACTCTCCCAGTGAAAATGTTCCCTCAAGGTATGCAAAGTCTCTCCAAAAGAGTAATCCTCAGGAGGAGATTCAGATGGGCTGGATTCCTCTGCATCAGAATCCTCACAGGGTGAAATAGAAAATTCCTGATCAGAAGAGGAATCAGAAGAAATGGAAACCTGATCTGAAGATTCATAACCAGTGCCTTGCCTAGGCCTCTTAGCAGGGGGAGGTTGGGAACCCCTGATCAAGGTAATTAAATCCTCAGCCATTTTGATCATCTCTTTTTTTAGGCATAGGGGCCTGAGCACGTGGCTCATGTGTCGGTTTTTTAGACGTAGAAGTTGTTTTTGACCTTGTTTTTGTTGCTGGCGTCAGTTTAATATAAAAATGTTGAGGCCTGAAAACACCCTCAGAAGCCAGTGCCTGCTCAGCGGCTCCGGACCCATCTAAGGGAGAGACATCCACGGGTTCAATACTCTGAGAATCTCGCGGCATACCGGACTGCGAATGGGTCTTGGTAGAGGCCTGCGACTCAAAAGTAGCAGGCATCAGGGGCTGCAAAAGCGCCTCACTGAGTACCGGCGAACTGGCAAATGGCTTAGGAGAAGCTTTGTCGTCGGTTTTGGACCTTGACGGTCTGTCTCTGTCTTTTTCTTTGCGTTTTTTGTGAACTCTGGCAGTCAGATTCCTAACCGATGACATTTCAGGATAATTAAATCTTGAACCAAAATATTTAGAAGCAAAAATATACTGATGTTTAATAGTGCGTTGGTTAAATCTAGCACAAAACCGACAGCAAGGCACATTGTGATCTGGGCCTAGGCAAGGAATACAGTACAAATGAAAATCCTTATGAGGTATTTGCTTCCCACAAGTAATGCAATTATTAACTTTTAATGACATCGGTAACGAGCAAGAAAAAGTTTCCCCAATGGGGTACTTAGCTTTAATTTGCAGACTTTGGTTCTGAAACTCGAATACGAAAATTTCAGGAGTCGGCTGACTGGCACTTGCAAACTACTTCTGCTTCGGGCACCGCACAGCAAGAAAGACTGAATAAAAAGGCATCGGCTGCATGTTTTATACCCCTAACGACCTGACGTCATGGAAGAGGAGACAGCAACCGACGCAGGACCCAAGACTTTGTTATTCAGGCCAACTGAGGGCAACCTGCCAGCAGATTACCCAAGTGTAATGACTGCAACAGTGAAACACGAAGAACATCAGACTGGATGTCCAAGATGTTCTTGTCTTGAAGTTAACTGCCTTTTAAAACAAAGTAAACATGTATAGCTACATTCAATCAAATCTGTCACATTCACCTGCAAGATCTCACCAAAAACATTACGATACAGATCTCATACTTAAAATGTACTACAGGAATGCAGGAAAAACATCTGGTAAACAATAATGGTGATAATAAGATGCCTAGCAATTTACACCTTTAAGTAAGTACATCTAAAGGTTCTTTCCTCCCTGCACTTAACAGTGCTTATACCCCAAACAGTGCAGGGCAGTGTGTGACAACCTAGGGTGAATTTGCATCCACACATCCAGTCATCAAGACGATCCTTAAAAGTCGCTGAACTGGTAACTTGGTTTTAGCTGTAGTGGTAAACTTTTTCTGCAGGCTAGTAACATTCTGAGTTAGGAAACTAACCCTCCAGGGAGTTGGTAGTGTAGATTCTCAAGTACATCTAGTTGTAGAGCCTCTGGTTTAAAAAAAAAACAGGAGGTAAATTAGGACAGAGTCTGTCATGGCCCGAAGAGAGAGAGACAGAGGTCACCTCAGAGCAACCAGTACACTACTAAGTATTAGGAGGCCTTTAATTTTCCTGGTTAAAAATCTTTTGGGCATTCCAGGGCTTGCAACTCGAGTTTTAACAGGCTAAGGGAAGGGCCATCCAAGTTTTATCTAGTGCAGATGTTGCAAATTTTCAAAAGTACAATGGGAAAAAGGGGGGGGGTTAATATTCTAGGTATTGCAGCACTCATAAAAACATGTGGTAAGATATGAAAAAATGGGAAATTAAGCTTTACTAGTCTAATGGGAGGGCCTTCCCAGTTTGATCTCCTAGGTATACTCAGGCAATGGAAGAATGACCTAAAGCTCACAGACAATGACCTTTTACTTAACATGCTGATGTCTATTTGTGAAGAGCATGTACCTAGCCAAATTCAACAGCACACACTCACAGTCAAACCCATCCTGTGATCATCACACACACATTCCACAATCCACACAAGCACACAATAAATTATATGCTGAGGCACTGAAAAATTCTTGCCCAAGTGGCAAAGGATTAGTAGCTGCAAGGCCCAGCATAAATTAAGTACTGCAACACCAATAAGTGACAACACAGCTGTGAGTCACCAGGAAACAGCACATCCTAGATGAAATACACCAAAGCGATCTTCAAAGACAGAAATGTACCATTGAATCATGACTACATAGTTAGGCACATGGATTCTACACTCACAAGGCTGGGAAAAAACAGAGTGGCAGTGAGCTGTCTCTCAGGAGCCAAGGGCCCGTAGAATACTTAAACCAAAAAATATGACTACAGCATGGTGGTGGCACATGTTAGGGTAAACAGCCTAGCACTGAAAACTATGAGGGATATGGAGACAAGACAGGACAGCCACGTCAAGGTAGATCTACTTAATGCTAAAGTCTAAAAGAAAAACTGATGGACCATGAGACCCCCCCCCCCCAGCATTTATAGCGTATCCAAGTATGTGCTGTTACAATAACCCAGTTTAAGTGCCCAGAAATCACTCCCTCATTACTTGGGTTTTGTATTTACCACTTGTTTAGAACTGATGGAAACTGGCGGTGCTGTATCCATATTTGTTACAGACCACTATCACCTTCAGAGAGATACCTAAAGACCCCCTAGAAGAGCTCAAAGAGAGTAAGATCATGGACCAGAATATTAACTTAATTTGAGTATAACATCACTACCCATAATGCAGATACAGCCAGGAATGAAACAGAAAATTCTACTCACACCTGGGCAAATGTATTACATTGGCAGTCCCAAACAAATGGGGAGGTCTAACAGCAAACCAGTATACTGGTCTTCAACATTAATAAAGTACGGAATAGAATGACCTCCAAATTAAGGAGAACATCAAACAGCCACATAAGAAACTAATAAAAAGACAAAGTGAAGCCATACCATTACTCAGACTAGCTACAGAGTCAACGACAACTACACATGCTTCTTTAGTTATGTCAGGACAAAATGAAACACCCAACATTGCTCTGAGCTTACTCATAATGGTAATAACCACTCCAACCCAGTGGATATTGCCAACATACTGCCAAATAAATTCATTACCAACTTCACAACAGACATAACTATTGCAAAATCACTTATTCACAACAGAATCAAGAAATCGCAAGCACTGAAGATATTCTCCACAATTAATACTTTGTCCATGGGGCCTGACAATTCTTGGTTGCCTAATTAAGAACACCAAGCAAGCGCTGGTGAACCCACTCTTCAGTCTCTTCAACTTGAGTCTAGCAACTGGTTTTGTCCCATGGGAGTGTCACGATGCCACTCCGTAACTCTACATCAGACCCCAAGAATTACAGGGCCTTCAGCCTAACACTTTTTCTTTTATGCAAAGCCATGGAATGTGTCATAACTGATCTAGTTAACTGGGAAATTAAAAATATTAATCAGACTTAACACCCATCTGTTTGGCTTTGTCAATGGTAGATTCTGTCTAATGAATCTTGTGAACTTCTTTGAGAGGGATACTCAGGCCATAGACTGTAAGGCAAGCTGTCCACACAGCATATAGTGACCTCACCAATGCATTCAATACCATACTGTATGCAAATATAAAAAGCAAGTTTAAAGAGCTCCAAATTGACCCATATGTGGTTAAGAAGATAGCAAATGGCTTGGAGATAGGAATCATACAGTAAGATTTGGGGGTGTCCTCTGAGAGCATGAAGATGACTAGTGGAGTTCTGTGGTGGGACGTCTGCTGTTCAACATCTACAGCTTAGATCCACAGTTATCAAATGAGGATCTTTGATTAGAGTTCACTAATGACTGTAAGCTGGGAGTCATCAAATACCTTCTGATATACCAAGCACTTCGGCAGGAACTTACACTTGTCAATAGCTGGTGTACTAAACATGGGCTCATATTCAATTCCATAAGTAGGGGTATTTCATCCAGGAACAATGAAGTCATAACATCCCTGTACTCCTCCCTTATCAGACTCATTATCGAGTACAATGCCCCCTTCGGCATGTTCCCTGCCAAGCACATGCAGTAGTTGGAGAGACCACAGAGGTTCCTGACCAGAAAAATCCAGGGTCTCAAACACCTATTCTATACAGATAGGCTAACGCCCTGTCCCTCTACTCAGTCTCATACAGGCTGCTTTGAGGTGACCTGTGTCTGGCATACAAGGCCGTCTCAGACTCAGCCTTGATGGAGTTGCTGCATATCTCTAAGTCAAATTCCACCGCTCAACCTGCACACAAGGCCTCAACCTGGTCTGTAACATTAATGGAACTTGCTGGCGGGACAGATATGTGTCCCAGCGACTCCCCAATCTGTGGAATAGACTCCCTCTCCATGTCAAGCAGAGTACCTCACTAGCCCTCCAAGTAGAACCTGGATGACTGGATGGGAAAAACAAAATATACCCCTGGGATCCCACCTGCGTCCCTGCTGGACAGGGAAAACAGGTGCTGATTTTGTGGGAACAGGGGTGTAAATTCTTGGCTAGGCTTATAAGAGCCTCTGGGCCAACAGCCTAGTAACGTCCTATGAACCAATGAACCTATAAGAAAGTGCAATACTGTAGCATTTGGTAAACACCTGAAGCACCAGCTTAAAATGTAGATCACATACCACAAGCTGAAAAGGTCATGAGTGAACTCGGACAAACAGGAAGGATAGATATGTTGGAGAGGGCCTGCCCTTCTCTGAAACAAACTTTCTCTCCAAGTTAAGCAGTGTCACACACTGTCTGCCTTTAAAAAGTAGATGGACAACTGAATAAGAAGTTATGTACCTACCATAACGTTCCATGTTAGTTGTCTTCTCTCGCCTTCTTTCTTGCTGGATGGGTTTGGAGCCAATCCTCGGCTCCAACTCGGCACTTGCTAAGCTCGAGAGCTAATTTTACCAGCTCGAGGCAACCCTATATCCCATGATGCAAGGCGTGACTACCCCAGATCTCGTTTGGTAGCTATAGAAAAACCCTGCCAGTAACCTTCTTCCCAGAAAGGAAGAGGAGGAACTAAATGTGGAAAGAAACCAAGTAAGGTAACCACTAGATACTAGTGACACTTCCTACTGGAGCCCATAGAAGGAATGGATCGTACCCAGAGAAGAGTACAACTTCAAGGTCTGTCCAGGCTAGGGGGAAGGAGGGAGGGACGCAAGAAAAAAGGCGAGAGAAGACAACTAACATGGAACGTTATGGTAGGTACATAACTTCTTAATGTTAAGTTGTCAAACTCGCCTTCACTCTTGCTGGATGGGACCGCATCCCTAGCATCTCTATCCTGGGTGGCTCAATGGAACAGACTCTTGAGAACTGTGGAACCAAACCTAGCCTTGTCTCTGGAGGCCAAGTCCAATTTGTAATGAGAGACAAAGGTGTGAGGAGTGGCCCAAGTGGCTGCCGCACAAATGGTGTCAATAGGTAGCCTATCCTGAAAATCTGTAGAAGTGGATAGGCGTCTGGTAGAATGTGCGTTTGGTTTCGAGGGCAGTTGCTTGCCCCTAAGGAGATGAACATGAGAAATGGTAGAAGACAGCCATCTGGATAAGGTCACCTTGGAGACTGGCAGACCCTTCCTGTTTTCTACATAAGAAAGAAACAGCTGATCAGATTTTCTGAATTGTTTAGTTCTGTCCAAGTAATATCTGAGTTGGCGATGGACATCCAAACAGTGAAGTTTCTGTTCCGCTTTGTCAGAATAATTAGGGAAAAAAACTGGCAAATCAATAGATTGGTTAATATTCGTCTGGGAAGCAACCTTGGGCAAAAAAGATGGATTAGTTCTTAAGGATACTCTATCTTTGTGGAAAACCAAGTACGGGGGACGGACACAGAGAGCATGAAGTTCAGACACCCTCCTGGCTGAAGTAACAGCAACCAGAAAAATTGTCTTCCAGGAAAGAAATTTTAATGAGCATGTAGCAGCCGGTTCAAAGGGGGGCAGAATCAAGGATGCCAGCATTAAATTCAGGTCCCATTGCAGAGGGGGATCTTTGATTGGAGGTTGCAGGAGAAAGATCCCTCTAAGAAAGGCTTTGCAAAGCTTGTGAGACATTATGTTTTGATCCACTAAGCCAACATGAAAATTTGAGATTGCTGCCAGCTGGACCCTAACTGTAGAGGAAGAAGAACCCGATTGAAATATCTCAGCTAAGAAGTCCAAGACTGAATGCACTGGAGCAGTAAAGGGATCTATGTCCCTGGACTTTGCCCAGAAGGAAAAACGCTGCCACTTGCTAGCATAAATCCTTCTGGTAGAAGACTTTAGAGAAGCTACTATGATATCTCGCACAGGATTAGAAATCATAGGGAGCCTGGCTAAGGAAGGAAGTGGAGCAACCAAGCAGTGAGTTTGAGGGAATAAATGGCCTGGTGCAGATGACCCGAGTGGTGGGTCAGAAGATCTGGAACTGGATCCAGATGCCAAGGCTGAACCAAGAGATGACGATGTAGGGACGGAAACCAAATTTGTCGAGGCCAGTAAGGGGCAATGAGAATCAACTTGGCTCTCAAGACGGTAGCTTTCTGAATCACTTGAGGTATCAGCGGGAATGGAGGAAAGGCATAAAGAAGTCCCCGGGGCCAATCCTGGGTTAGAGCATCTCTGGGGGGATGGCCTGGTAGTGGAAAGAGAGAGAAGAAGTCTGGACATTTGCTGTTTTGGGGTGTAGCAAAAAGGTTGCAGGAAGGGACACCCCACTTCTGAAAAATCTCGTCCACTACTGATTGTTTGAGAGACCACTCGTGTGGCATGAGAATAGCTCTGCTCAGTCTGTCCGCTAAGAGGTTGGATTTCCCGGGGATATGCGTTGCTATCAGAAACCGATGAGAGGAGATTGCCCATTGCCAAAGTCTGAGAGCTTCTCGACACTGTGGATAGGACCTGGTCCCGCCCTGTTTGTTGATATACCAGACTACGGACATGTTGTCCGTCTGAACTGCGATAGTCCCTAAAGGAAGAAAGTCGCTGAGGGCTTGCAACGTTAAAAGCACTGCTCTCATCTCTAGGACATTTATGTGCAGATGGTATTCTATGGGTTGCCAAGTCCCATGGACCATCCTGCCCTGATAATGCCCCCACCCCCACCCCATCAGAGAGGCATCCAAAGTGACTGTGGCAACCGGAAATGGGGGAACAAATAGTCGGCCCTGATGGAGTTGCGGAGAAGACATCCACCAGGTTAGGTGACTCTTGCACGATTGCGTCACAAAGATCTCGTGGCGCATGGGGAGCTGCTGGAAGGACCACTGGGTGAACAACATCCACTGCAGAAGATGCATGTGGAAGCGAGCTAAAGGAAGCAGTACGATGGCTGCAGCCATAAGACCTAGCACCTTCAGGACAAATCTGGCCCTGACCTTTTTGCTGAGTAGTATGATCCGAACATACTTTTGGATGTCCAGAATTCTTTGGTTTGTGAGTCTTGCTGACATCCCGACAGTGTCTAATTCTGCGCCTATAAAGGTAATAGATTGGCAAGGCGACAGTGAAGATTTTTCGAAGTTTATAGAAATCCCCAATTGGTTGCAGGTGTGAAGAGTGTAGTCTCTGGCCTTGAGAAGTTGATGCCTGGTGGTGGCAGAGAGGAGCCAGTCATCTAGATACGGAAACACCTGGAATCCTTGACGTCTCAGGTGAGCCGTGACCACTGCCATACATTTGGTAAACACTCTGGGGGCTGTAGTGAGACCAAAGGGCAGGGCTCTGAATTGAAAATGACTGGTCCCCAGCCGAAAGCGGAGAAACCTTCTGGAGCGCCTGTGAATTTTTATGTGATAGTACGCATCCTGAAGGTCTATTGAGCACATCCAGTTGTCCTTGCCCAAAAAGGGTAGAATGGACTGAAGCGTGACCATCCGGAACCTTGCCTTTTTGACAAACTTGTTTAGTTTGCTGAGGTCTAAAATTGGTCTGCAATCTCCCATCTTTTTGGGAACCAAAAAGAATCTTGAGTAGATTCCAGATCCTACTTGGTCTGCTGGCACTAGTTGGATGGCTCTTTTTGCTAGGAGCTTTGATACCTCCAGCTTTGCCAACTCCCTTAGACCGGGTGAAACGTCCGGGAGGGATTGATGAGGAACAGGATATCTCACGAAAAGGATATTGTAACCCTCGGATATGATCGACTGTACCCATTTGTCTTGAGAAAGGGAACGCCAGGTTGTTGGGTACAGCGACAATCTTCCCCCGACTGCCTCCAAGGGTGGACAGTCGGGCAACACCTCAGGGGTGCTGGAAGGGTTTATCAGAGAGAGGCTCTCTGTTACCCTGGTTCTGTGGACCCCCTCTGCCCCTGGGGCGGCGTCTATTGTTATTACCCCCTCTGCCTCTGGGGGTAAACTGACCACGTGCGTCCGGCGTGACCCCCTGAGATTTACAGAACCACATTTTCCCTCCCTTCTGACCTTTGGGATAGGGTCTTGAAGGGGTGGAGAAATGGACTCCTATGGCAGAAAGAGTCTTGCCATCTTGTTCACACCTGGTCAACGTGTCCTTCACCTGAGGTCCGAACAAAGCTGACCCATCGAAGGGAGTATTAGTGAAGGACGCCTTAAAGGGGTCTGCGAAATTACAAAACCGCATCCAGGACTGACGCCTAAGTGCCACTCCTGTGCCTGCGACTCTACTCACCCCATCAGCTGCATAAGAAATGAGCCGCATGGAGGAGTTAGTTATAGAATTTAGGATTCCGAGCTGTGAGTCAATCTTTTCTTGAGCCCCAGCAGCTGACGGATCCTGAACTACCTCACCTAGTTCCTTGAGAATATCTTTCTGAAGCTGGGTAAAGTGACAGAGATAGTTCAGCGAGCGCATAGCGAAGGTCACTGAAGAAAACATCCGCTTACCGTACCTATCCATGGTCCTAGAGTTCTTGTTAGGAGGATGGACAGGTACAGAAGGATCGGCAAGTTCCTTCTTGGTGGCAGCCGCCACTACCATGGCATCAACAGGGACACCCTTGGTGAGAAAATGTTTGTCTGCGGGGGCCGTGATGAATTTAGAAGGCCTCCTGGGGACTGGTTCCACAGAATCCGGGGCCGCCCACGCCTTTCGAGCCACCACTTCCATGAGCGGGTCGAAAGGCGGAGACACCCAGGAGGTGGAGGGTCGAGATCCAAAAGCCTCTAGGTATACCGACTCATCCTCGGAGGGGTTAATGGAAGGCCAGTTCCCCCGCTGCTTAAGGAGTTCCAGGATGTCTGAAAATGAGACATCCTCAGAGGGGGACTGTGGGGAACCCTCCGACTCATCTAAGTCGGTATCTGATGTCGTAGACTCGGGGGAGTCGGTGTGCTTCCTCTTGCACGTCCGCTTACGCGGGGGGTTCTCCCGAAGGATCAGGAGAAACCTTGGAAGAGGAAGTTCTTCCCAATGGGGAAACCTGGGGCGATGGATCTCTAGGTCCGGGAGCAAGAGAATGGGAAGAGACATCGACAGGCACCGAAGAGGGAGGAGCTAATGGAATTGACCGTTGACTCAGCTCCGGGGCTAGAACACTCCTCATCACCTCAAAGGCTCCCCTTCCAGGGAGGCCAGAAGACTCCTGCTCCAAAGAAACTGGAGTCCCCGGTCCCGCTGAAAGAGAAGGCTCCGAGGCCGATGTCGGTGCCGAGCTCACCAATGCCGAAGCTCCAAGAGGAAGAGCGGGGTCGGACAAGGGTCCGATGCCACTCGCCCCCTCGGAGCCGACAAGGGAGACCCGACGACCGGATCCCTCCAAGTAAGGTCTCATGGAGGAGATCGGAGTCGAAGACGACGGAGCCGACAGAGGAGGCTTCGGCTCCGGCGCACACACGGCCAACGTTCCGAGAAGCTCCGGCTCCGATCTCTGAAGGAGAGTCGGAGGAGGAATTTCAGGGGGATGAGGGATAGCGGTCGTCTGCTGAGACGGGCTATGGAGCATCTGGGCCAGTGCCTGTGATTTCAGCAGTCTACTTACCACCCTCTCCAAGTCATGGTCTGACAGCCTGGAAGACCTTGAAGATCGGCTCCGATGGCTCCGCTCCGAAAGCAGAGGAGATCCCGGAGCAGAGTGAATCGACTCCACGGAAGGGGACCAAGATCTCTTCTTGGAAGGAGCCATCGGAGCCGAAGACCCTTCGGTTCCAGTTGGAGCCGACAGCTTATCGGCACCAGACCTGGTCAAAGATACGTCGGCTCCGGCTAGAGCCGACATCGACATCGGCACAAGTGTATCAGAGCCAGCCGGCACCGATAGCACCACCTCAGAGATAGAAAGATCGGCTCCAGCCAGAGCCGATCTCGACTCCGAAGGAGTCGGAGCCACAGCCGAAGGCTTAGGAACCACAGCCTGGGCTTTAGGTGGCTTAGAGGGCTTTCCCGACCCAGTCTTGGTCGGGGAGCCCTCTGGTTTCAACAAGCCACATAGGATTAATTTGTTCCTACGTTCCTGCAGGACTCTCTGGCTGAAGGAGTGACAAATAGCACAGGAGTCCTGCAGGTGTAGAGGCCCCAGGCAGTACACACAAGAAGTGTGACCATCTGTCAGAGACATTTTCTGACAGCACGAGTCACACTTCTTGAAGCCTGAGACCTTTACCTCTTTGGACATGGTATGCCCACCCAAAAAACACACACACACACACACCAGTCACACAGTTAGTCAATAAAAAGGGAAAAAATTGAATAACACACCCACACTTCCTGACAGAAAAATAATGGAAGGGAGGCTTAAGGCCTGAGGGAGGAAAAAAACTATCCCTATACAAAGGAGAAAGGGTATATAGGGTAAGATAGGTAGGTATTAGTTAACTCTAACTATTAAGGGAAAGAAATGGGAAAAATGAAAATTTTTCTGACTGACTTTAGTATAATAATACTAAGACTTTACCTGAGCTGGTAAAAGGAGACCTCTTCGCGAAGCGGCAAATGAGATCTGGGGTAGTCACGCCTTGCATCAGGGTTGCCTCGAGCTGGTAAAATTAGCTCTCGAGCTTAGCAAGTGCCTCGGCTCCGAACCCATCCAGCAAGAATGAAGGCGAGTTTGACAACTTAACATCGTGTATTTACAAACTCATGCATGGGATGCCTGTCCTGGCCCTCCTTGAAAAAGAAGGGTAAGGCCTAAGAGTGGACATTGGCAAAGCAGAAATTGCCTTGGGCTTAGCTGCCTAGTAACACCTATGATCCTAGTATGAGCAGATGAGATGAGACTGAAAGGAGCTTCCAGAGTCAGTTTCACAGTAGGGACACGGCAACATAACAGCCACAGAGTTTAAATACACAACATAGCCAGAGTGGGTGGGAAAAATACAATATAGTTGCACAACATCAGCAGTCACAGAACTGTAGCAGCTCCCAAAGATTCAAACATTTTTCACTCTGCTTAGCTTGGATAAAAAATACTACTCGGTTCCACCCACAAATCCACTATATTTAATCCATATGCAGTCAGAGAATGAAAAACAAATCTTTGCTAACAGGTTATTAACATACAACATTTAAAACTCTAAGTGATGAAGTTTGATTCTTTCCCTCAACAAAGGCTACTGATGTTTGTCTTCAATAAAACTAGCATAGCTGTGTTGTGGTGTCCTCCCGAGCCACATCACTGAAAAGCACTGAAATACATGCACCCTCCTCAACCCTCTAAAGTTCAGCTTCACATAAACAACTTATTAGGAGAATAAATGGCATTGCTGTCACTGCTCCAAACTCCTGTGCTGTGTCACTGCTGTCTCTAGTTTTGCAATTTCGTTAATCTTTTCTTACGAGCACTCATCTGAGCTTCTATAAATCCAGCAACACAAAGAAAGACTAAGATGAATGCAAGTACAGCTTTAAATCGTAAAATAGTCCACTCAGAATAAAACAGTGTAAGCAAGGCACAATCCAGGATACAGCAATACGTTGCAGTAAAAACAGGTTTAATAAAAAAGTTAGCGCTTTCACAACAGAACTTGTTGCTTCATCAGACTAACATATAATGAAAAACAGCACACTATACAACAACCAAAATAATTAAGGAGCTTCTATAAACCCTTCACAAAATGAATTTCAATGTCTCTATCACTGGTGTCAGCTCTGCTACAGTCACCTTCCTTAATGGACTTAAACTTCTTTCAAATATTCTGGTCTCTGGTCTCAGAGGTTTCAGCCCCCCCCCCAGACAGTGAAAACAGCTACAGATTTAACAACGTCAACTGCAATTACAAATGTACCACCAAATGGCATTCCAATCCCTCCTCCGACACCAAACTATCCCACAGGCAACAGTTTACCTTTTGTACACGGAGCCTGAAGAATGAGTGTGTGCTGCTTATGGATAAAGTTGAGTTCCCGTGCCACATGACAGGCAGTAAGAGGGTTGTCTCCAGTGATCATCACAACCTTAAAAATAACATAAATGACATAAATGACATAAGTTTACAAGTATTAGATAATCAAAACAACTTTCATAAAACCAACAGGAACAGTAATTCAGCATGATTCTAGAAATATATCTTTAACTTCCAATGGCAACAATTGTTCCAAAAGCTAATATTTTTATAAAACAGAATGAACAAAGAAACTCACTCATCAGACTTGGATGGTCTCCTGTGCATTATCTTCGTTGGAAAGTGTAGATTTCAACATCAGAAAAGGGTAATTAATATGTCAGGCTAGGAGTCCAGCCTTCAGATCCATCAGATTATACAAGACCCCACAACAAAGAGGGTCTACCACCCCAAAACGAAAAGTTAGCCTAGGTAAGCAATGTCCTCCCCTGCAAGAAGCAGCCATCAGGTAACAGAGATGAAAGAGTCAAGGATAGGCCTACAAAGGGTTTGGTGGGGATATCTGCTTTAGGGTCCTGAGATCAGGTACACAGAAAAGTGTGTGTGTGTGTGTGTGTGTGTATGTATGTATGTGTGTGCGTGTATATATATATATATATATATATATATATATATATATATATATATATATATATATATAGGACTATGTCGAATTTGCGCTTATGCATTTACGTTATCCTACGGAAGTGTTTGGCTGGGTTGGTGTCTGCAGTTTAAGGTGAGTGAGTGTGCGCGAGTGTTTTTGTAACTTGTACGAATGGGTTAGGGTAGTGAGGTAGAGGTATGAGTGTGTGTGTGCTGGCTGTGTGTGATTTTTTTTTGTTACTATTTGTGCGACCTCGAAGTTAGCATATATAAGTGGGGGGGGGTGCAGGGGGGCTTGCCCCCCTGCATTTGTGCAGTGTAGTTGTGTGTCTGTCTGGTGTGTTATATGTCATTGTTTTGTGGTATGGGTGTTATGGTTTGTGTGTTGTATGCTGTGTGTTCAGTGTCGTGGTTTCGTGAATGTGAGGTGTTGGTGTTCTGATGGTTTCGGCTTTATACTGTCGAAATGCTGAAATTCGATATTTCGGCAATATGAACTGAAACCATATATATATATATATATATAAATATATATATATATATATATATATATATATATATATATATATATATATATATATATATAATCTATATCTATATATATATATATATATATATATATATATATATATTATATATATATATATATATCTATATATCTATATATATATATATATATATATATATATATATAAAAATCACACACACTATACACTGTACGTGTTTGAGTGTGTGTGTCCTCACTTATGAGTTATCGAGTTTCAACCCAACAAGGACTCAGTCTGCAGAGTTAAACTGGTCAGGAACTTGGAAAAAAAACTAAAAGTGTTTTTGCAGGGGGCAATGCACCTCTGCATCCTCGTGTGAGGAGTAAAGCTCCCTGCCTCCAAACTTATGTATGCCAAGTTCACAGTCACATAAACAAAAAGAAAGGAAAAACTCAGAGTAAAAGAGAAATCACTGATGGAGCACATTTACAAAAGACACTGGTGGCCAACTCCTCTGGAAAACAGTAATCAGAATAGATCAACATTATGAAACTGAACTGTGATTTGAGACTTCATTGGTTTTGAACTTGGCAAGGTGTAGGCGAGCATTACATGTGACACGTGCATGTGAGGGTAAGCCACCACAGTCTCCTACACCACAGAAAAAACAGGTTGGAAATTGGGCATCGATCTGTGGCCTTGGTCAAATGTTAAACCCAAACCACAAGGGCCTCTCAAAGGTCAAATGTAAAAGACAAGAAGAGTGTTAGATATGGAGTAGTTAACTGTAATGTTAAAAGAACTGGGTAGATATTGGCATTTCATGTACTACAACATTCTAGAAAAATCTCAATCAGAATATACACTTTAATAAGGCTACACCATATCTGTGGTGCCCATCTTAGCTGGCAATCTAAACACCAACAGTTTATGAATATAGAACTAGAGAAAGTACAGCTGTCCTGCTAACTTCCCACAATAGTAGGTGTTCATGTGTGGTCACTGCTACAGTCATAACTTCAGGGAACTCTTTCCCACAATAAAGTCCAGTGTCTGGCCACTTTCAGTGAGAGCTCCCTTCTTCCTTAGTTGGGCAGACATTGTCTTACCTCACAAGTCTTCATATATTTGGCATAAAGGTGACTACTGCATGGGCTACCCTTGGTTCTTCCTTGCCTCTCATAGGCCAGATCAGTTTGACTGTAAAAGGCATACATTTTCCAGAGTTCCTGATGTGACACCCAAGGAGAACTAGTCTTTTTGAGGGGCTGGAAAAAGCATAAATAAAAGGAGACAAGAGACCATGTATGGGGGGTGGGCATGCATACCCAGCTGACCCCATGTTCCTGAAAGATAAAAGAAATGGTGGAAGGGGACCTGGACTGCAACGGTAATCACCGTTAAACATCTACTATTATGGTAAACTTTCCTCAGTTGTACTATGTTCTTAGTACTGATCACTGCTGTAGTCACAACTTCAGTGAAGAGAACCAAAACAGGTTATCTAATCATGTAGAGTGATTTGACTGCTGGGTAGAAGAGGAAGACAGCAAGCACTTCACTAGCAGAAATGAATTCAGTTCTATCCCTAGAGATAAGGCCCAATCTGTATTACTTAGCAAAGGTATGGACCAATGACCATGTGGCTGACTATAAAATGTCCTGTGCATTAAGTCCTTTCAGACAGGCTACAGTTGTACAATAGTATTACCGACTCTTCCTTGTAAAAGCCTGCTATGTGCTTTTTGACAAATTATGATGCACTAGGTTACCATTTAGAAACAATACACTTGGACATTGGAAATCCTTTTTTTTATGTAAGCAAAGGCTACAAAACAGCTGGTCTGTCTTTCTAATGTCATTGGTTCGGTTTGTTTTTAATTGGCCAGCTAGACACTACATGTTATCAGAAGAGAATACATATCTGCCATACTTGAAAAATATATTACTAAAACTGAACAAATATACTTGTCTTCAACAGCGTACTTGCATGGAAGAACAAAAAGAAAAGTCTTGTAGTCAACTTACCACATCTCCAGTGTCTGTGAATATCCAAGTGAATGAGTAACTTTCTCACATGCTCAGAGGTGTAGGGAAAAGAATGGTACTTTGGACAGCTTGGTTCAGAGCTACTTCACTAACAACTTTGGGCAAAAAGGGACTGGAGTGGAGGGTCATGCTTTCTTTGAGAAATACCAGGAAAAGTTCAATGCACATTACGACATGAAGCTCTGATATCATTCTGACTTACGTGACTGCATTCAAAAAGGCCACTTTCTAAGAAAAAAAGCTTTAAAGTTGTAGTTGCTGCTGATACAAATGATGCCAAGGTCACATTTTTCCAGCACAAAACTGAAATCTCAGGCTGGACACAATATCTGGGGTGTTGTGGGCTAAGGTGCAAGATGTCTTTCAGATGTCCCTCAAAACACACCAGACACCTGCAGCAACTGAAAAGACCCCAAAAGTACCTCACCAAGAGGATCAAAGGGCTCAAACAGATGCCATATGCTGCCCGGTTAAAGAAACTCCAGCTCTACTCAGTGGCATACTGCCTGTTCAGAGGCGATCTGTGCCTGACGTATAAAGCCATGTCCAACCCGGAATTAATGGATATGCTGCACCTCAGAAAATCCAAATCCCATCGAGCTACGCGCTCGAGAGACTTGAACCTCGGCACTGAAATAAATAGGACATGCTGGAGGGACAGATTCATAACCCAGAGGCTCCCTTCACAAATCCCAGTCCAGGTTAGGCAGAGTCCCTCATTGACTCTCTTCAAGAGGAATCTTGATGAGTGGATGGGAGATCATAGGTTTACCCCGGATATCACTTCTGTGTCACTGTTAGACAGAGGCACAGTATACTAACCTCGAAAAAGGGCATAGCAAAATAAATTTAAAATGGGTGGCGAAAGCCAAACACATTCTGGCTAGGCTTATAAATTCCCTAGGGCAGATAGCCTAGCATGAACCTATGAAAAACTGCTTAACAAGAAGTCAGGAGGCCAAGACAGGGAGGTCTATGGGCAGTTAGGCAGACATGGCCAAGAGATGCACTTTAACAGAGATTTACATTAAACAAGAAAAAAAAGTTTACAGGGGTACTGAAGAATCCTTCAGTACATCTCACTATTTAGAGTGCAGTTTCCACAAGGTAAATCTGTTCCATTTTAGCTAGGTAGGATTCTTCTCATACTAGGCCTCAACTTCTCTCATGATTTTTATCATGTTTTTTAGGGCAGTCAAACAATTACAAGCTACTACACTCACGTTGGACAGGTGGGGTGTACAAGAGCCCCCTGCATTGGAATGTCACTGGAATATCGAACTAATTTGTACAGATGTTTGTAAAGTTACTTGTGTTAAAAATGTATCAACAGTGGGTCCTACTGAACAGAAAAGAAATAAAATATACATGTATGTCAGTATTGTTAATTGTTGAAGTATATACTTTGTAACAGACAATACTGGATGGGAAGGGGTTAAGGTCAGTCCAGTTAACCCTAAGAAAAAAATAGCTTGAAATTAAATGACTTGGTTTAGACTATAAAGATTTTATCTCACAGGTCTGAATATAGCCAGAGATGCAAGGTCTGGGCTGGGATCAAGCTCTTATTGTCCATAGTGGTGAACTAACTGCTACCCTGGGGTGCCAGAGAATGGTTAATTAGTCTCTGCAAGAAGGATGAAAGAGTTGGAATTATTTTACAGTTCCCAGATGCTGTATTAACTCTTAACAAAGTTCTAGGTGTGTACTGTGATACATCTGTGCCAGATCCTGGCTCAAGGTTCTAGTGACAGGGTAGTGTGGAAACCACAGAATCCGTGACTAGATGTGATGTCATTATGTAACCAGCACTGAAACTGTATTTAGATACTACAGAGAGATGTGATAGATGACACTCAGCACTCTGTTTTGGAAATGACAAGACCACTCACCCACTTCATCTTGCCGTGCTTTAGTAAGTAACTTAACTAGAGAAGAGCAATTCTTCAGTCACTTAGGAAAATATAGTGAGATTAGCTAAAATTATTGTTTTTCTGTATCTGGCTGTCTTTCCATCTTTGTTATTTTTTCATATTTCCTGTAAAATGAAACTCTGGTGTTTATCGTAAATAGTATTTTTAAGTTTTCTATTGTATTACTTATTATTAAATATATTTATACTTCTCATTGTGGCTGGTCTTTTAGAAACTATTTTAACCTCTGAGAGTAATTGCATTTATTTGGTGGCACTGTGGCGTCACGCCCCTGAATGTCTTGCCAAATTGGTTAACACTACCATTTGTATTCGTATTAATTTCACTAAAAGTAATTGGGCACCCTGATAAGAGCCCTTAAGTAGCTTGCTGGTGGCAGTGAACCTACCTTATAGTCTGGGTGGAGGTGGGATAGCAGGCAAATCTGTGCCAGCCTTTCCTAGGGGCGCATGTGCACTCGCACGCACGTGTGTGTGTGTGTGTGTGTGCGTGATCTACTTGGAACAGGGACATAAAGCACTGATTTCTGTAGAAAGAAAGGTGGAGACTTATTTGGGGCCCGGAGAGGAAGTCCAGCCCAAAGACTGAAGCGTGCTCCCTGTGTGTTCTTAAGGGAAATTGTGCTTGGTACAGAGAGCAGCATCTGAAAATACTATGTGTATCTATTTTTCTCTTAAAGTGAACGTTCCCCACAAGTCTCACTGGTGAGGATTGAAGCTTCTTGATTAATGGTCCAGAGGAGGGGCCTCACAAACATTCAGGACAGCTTCCTGAATTTGAGAAACAGCTACTGGCCTAAGTGGGCCCAGTCCCAGAATGGTCCAAGGTTCCTTTCTGGGAAGTTGAGCCCCTTTTGTCACTGCCACTGGAAATGTTTTATCATTAAGGAGATATTTCCTGGTTGTGCATCAGAAATCAGTGTGTTCTCACTGTGTGTCAAAGGATGTGGAGGATACATGTGTCTTGTTTGACAGCTTAGAGAAGTAAGGCTATCAGCTGTCAAAGAACTGCTTCCTGTAGTCCAGGTTTCATTCAATTCTCTCCTATTTTTACCCACCGTGTGACTCTGAGTAAGTTACTTAACTATATAGTGCTATGGGACTGCTGAAAAAACTGTTCTAATATATAAATTTCTGGACCCACATGTCAAGGAGGAATCTTTGAATTACGGACCGATAATCTAAATTCTCATCTTCATTGGAATGTGAGAAGTGTGAGCTCCTCACAGGGGACTGTTCCTTTCTGCTTTTTGGATACAGGACTTTATACATAGATGACTGTGCATGGACCAAGCTTTAGACTTAACAGAAACTAGAACAACACTTGAGCAGCTTACTTCAGTCTTGAGAGGAAGCTAGGGGAGCTCCAAGAACTGCTGACCCAGTAAGTGGCAGTTGTTTCTTTCTGAAGACCTTAGAAGTCTGGGTCTTCTGATGAGGGGCAACTATAGAAAATTTGGAAGCCTGTGGGATGTGTGTGTTGGGGGGAGGTGTCCCTGAGTTCCTGCTTCTTATCAGCATGAATGCTCTTCCTTGATTATTAACAAGGGGATAATGTCCTGCTCCTGTGTCAGCATGGATGCTCTTCCTTGATTATTAACAAGGGGATACTGTCCTGCTCCTGTGTCAGCACGGATGTTCTTCCTTGATTATTAACAAGGGGATACTGTCCTGCTCCTGTGTCAGCATAGATGCTCTTCCTTGATTATTAACAAGGGGATACTGCCCTGCTCCTGTGTCAGCACGGATGCTCTTCCTTGATTACTAACAAGGGGATACTGACCTGCTCCTGTTTCAGCACAAATCCTCTTCCTTGATTATTAACAAGGGGATACTGTCCTGCTCCTGTGTCAGCATGGATCCTTTTCCTTGATTATTAACAAGGGGATACTGTCCTGCTCCTGTGTCAGCACAGATGCTCTTCCATGATTACTAACAAGAGGATACTGTCCTGCTCCTGTGTCAGCACGGATGCTCTTCCTTGATTATTACCAAGGGGATACTGTCTTGCTCCTGTGTCAGCATGGATGCTCTTCCTTGATTATTAACAAGGGGATACTGTCCTGCTCCTGTGTACAAATTATCTGGTGTTCACAGAGGATATTTGTTTCCTGTCAACTGACTACTTCTTCGGTAGCTGTTTGGTCTGTTGGGATGCATTCCTCACAACAGTGCTGTAGCCTACAAAGATGTTCTGCTGTAGCAGCTGTCAAGGCTGGAAGCTAGTCATGCACCTTTGCAGAGCTGATGTCCTCACACAGAGGAAGGCAAAGGGAGCTGTCTGACAATTTTGTCTATTTTAGATTCAGCTTAGACTAACCTCTACCCACTCCCTCCCCCCACCCCCAAGGGGGATGTTTGCATAGCAAATGTGCAAATCTGAGCACAAGGTGGACTTGTGTATAATGGCTACCAGTTGCCGTTTGTTCAGGTAGGCCAGGATGGCCTTACATCTGGCCCTGACAGCCTTCTATTTGAGTTCCTGATAAATATCACAAGCAGAAACACGATATAACCACAAACAAGAAAACACATTTATCACAGAAGTCTTTGTAAGAGATAAGACGTCTGCAATCACAGCAACAATGGCGGGGGCAAAAATGCCCTATACTTCTGTGCTGGATGTACACCTCAGAGATACCTGACCTTCTTACTGCAAATCTAAACAAAAAAAATGGATGAGTTACATCTCTGGTTTATCAACAAAATGGTGCATTTTAATACAGTTAAGTGTACAGTCCCCCCGCTTTGGTTTTGGGAATAAATACTGTTATGAAATACTGCCGGATCAGGCACAGTTAAAGATTGCGGAACAGGTTCCAGATTACTTCTGAAATCCAAAGCAAATGTTATCTCTATTATAAAGAGATGTCAAGGTATAATGACAGATGTACTTAGGACATATAGTAACAGGGACGGTAAGGTACAGATTCCATTACAGAAGACCTTAATTAGGTCACGTATTCAGAACTGTGGGGCTGTTTGCATTCACAACTGTTCAAAAAGAAAACCTGAGAACTTTCTGACAAATACCAAGATTACTGAATCTGCAGTAAAATGACAAGGTAAAGTCTTTAAATCTATATTCAATACACTACAAACTATTAAGAGACACAATTACAATGTACAAAATTTTTATTTATTTATCCTCTGTTGACCAGGTTAGTACCACTAAGCTGGTACCCTCTTTTCAGGGGAGATCTGAGGTGATATTTACATTACTTGGGGAAATTTGACCAGGGCACTGAGGAACTTCCCCTACTCTTCTTTGATAGCTGCCTTGGGATCTTTTACAAGCTCCTGAGCTGCCATCAACTCAAGCACATGGGACCTTGGTTTAATTTAAGTTTTCTAAAATATTCTTTACTAAGTTTTATTCGCATTTGTTCTTGTTTTATTGCTGAACCTTCATCAATTCCCAAATATTTATAAACTCCCTCTTGCTCAAGTTCTTCTGCATCCCATTCTTGTCCCAAACTGATGTTTTCTTGGTGCTGCAGTTTTCCTGCTTTAAAGGTTGCTTTTGCCCGCTTATCAAGACCAAATAACATTCTTATATCATCTGAAAAAGTTTTTACAACTTGCAGTTGTGCTTTCAATTCCTAGTCTGATGGGCTGTATAGTTTTTTAAATCATCAACAAAGATGAGAAGTCTTTAAACTTTGTTGTTGTTTTCTAGGAGCCAAATTATAGCCATGGCCTAATCTGTTACGTAAGATTTAACCCTTAATGGGTTAAGGGCAAGACATAATAGGAGAGGTGACAGGGAATCACCCTGGAATATCCCCCTTTGGATTTTTATCACCAGAATAATAATTTGCCCTTTATCATGGCTTAACTGCAAAGTGGACTGGCACTGTTTCATGGTCACTGTAATGTAGTTGATAAGCGCAGGATGTAACTTATACATTTTTGAGTACTCTTTTATCCGTGAATCAAATGCTTTTTTGTAGTCAATCCATGCCATACTTAGATTTGTCCCCTTTTTACAGTTCTCCATTATGGCTATTTAGCAACAAATGATCCTCTGTTCCATATGACTTTCTTTTATTGCCCTTTTGATCTATTGCCATGATTGAGTTTTCTTCTAAATCACTACAAACTCTGTAGGCATCAATTCCAGTGTATAGTTTACGTCATCAGAAGGCAAATTATTAGTCTATAACTTTTAGGGTAGTTGCAGGTTTACTCCTAAGTAGGAGCATTGTTTTTCCTGTTAGCCAGGTTGGTATCTGTTCAGGGTGCGCATATAAAAAGTTCTTATTCATGACTAAATCTTCATGCAAAGATGTTAATACTCTTAACCAGAAGTTAGGAACTGCATCTGGGCCTGGTGTTTTCCAATTAGAGGCTTTTCTTAACTTTGTTTCAGTCTCTCTAGCCATTACTTCATCTCATTTCAAATCCTGTACCTTTGAACTTCTTATATTTTCTTGTACGTCTTCTATTTATTTAGCATCTTTGTTAGCTGGTTTCTAAGTAGTAGCACTAAAATCTGAACCCCTGTGACTAGCACTTGCTCTAGAACCTGCTGGAAAGAACTAGGAAACCTGAAACTGATAAAAGCACTCAGCTCTCCTTGTCAATAAGGAGAAATTAATCATAGGCACTAAACAGCCTATAATTGCAAAGTACCTTGCAAAGGTAAGGGAAAACAGCTCTTAAACTTTACAAAAAAGCACCTAAGCAGGCATGTCCAAGGGTCAGCTTCCGGTGAATTCTCCTGTCCACCTGGTGAATCTGGGCATACTGGGGCAATGCGGCAACTGCCTCATGTACACAGACAATCCTCTCCAACTACCAATCAACACTACAACCTGCGAGAGAAGCACTTACATAGCCAAACTGGAAGCAAAGCTCTCTTCGGCTAAGATTGTGCTAGACAGTCAAGAGGAGAAGGTTAACACCTGCATTACACCTCAAGCAACTTACAGCCCTTCAAAACCCACACCATCAACACCCACACATAGCAACACTAAACCCACATATGCGGAGGCCCTCAACATTAACCTGCCCAAGCAACAAGGACCTCCAAAGTCGAAACGCAAACAAACACCAGTCACAACCAAAGTGACACATAGCTCATAACACCAGTATGCCACCCAACAACAGCCTCTAAGGCAAGACAATGTACCCAACACTTTAGTCATAGGTGACTCTATAGTCAGGCACACTGATGTCCCACTCACCAGGCTGAACAAGGAGAAAATTACAGTCAGCTGCCTGCTGGGTGCCAGGATCCGCCACATAACGCATGCACTCAAGTCACTCCATAACAAGTACAAATACGACTCTGTCATTGTCCATGCTGGAGTGAATGACTTGAGACGTACCTCCCTGGACTATGTGAAAAGAGACACAGAAGAGCTCTTGGATCATATGACCCAGGCAGGTATGACCCTAGCCCTGAGTAGCATCCTGCCTTCACCCAGAATGATACCACAGTATAACGACAAAATGATTGACTTTGACAATTGGCTAAGCTTCTGGTGTCATTCAAAGGGGATCCAGTACTTGTCTGCCTGAGAAGACATGATCCACAAACCACAATGCTTTGCCAGAGATGGTGTGCACCTGTCACCCCTGGGATTCAGGTTACTGGCTAAAGCTCTTGCCACCCCTATAGTGCCTTTTTTAGGCAAGGTTCAAAGGATAAAACCACCACCGTAACAGATACAAGCATGCAAAATCTGAAGGTAATGCTACTCAATGCTAGAAGTCTAAACCTCAAAATGCACTCTCTCGAGGCACTCCTAAAAATGGAGAACATCGATATCTGTGCAGTAACTGAGACCTGGTTCAAGGCTCCAGACAGCACCCCTGCAATACCAGGCTACAATTCTTACCACACTTTTTGGCCACAAAAACCATGACTGAAACACTAAAGGTGAAGGACTATCCATATTCACCAAGGATATTCACACCTCCAGGCTAGTTGCCCAACACAATGCATCTGAAATTCTCCAGGTGCAACTAACACTAGGTAAGACTGCAATCCAAATTGTAACTTGCTACAGATCCCCCACCATGCCCCAAGATTCTCACTACACCTTTCTAAACATACTGGAAAATATTAAGATACAACCAAACACCCTAATACTGGGTGATTTCAACTACCCTGCCATTAATTGGAAAAACTACTTGAGTAGCAACTCCTTTTCCCAACGGTTCTTGGAATTCATAAATTCCAATGTCCTGGATCAACTAATCCATTGTCCCACTCAAATATCCTAGACCTGGTCATTACCAACATTGGAGATAGATGCTCCACACCAGTGGTCACCCCCTCATTGGTCAGGTCTGACCATAAGCAAATCACCCTTGACATCCACATCCCCCAGTAAGGAAACCTCCTTAAAAAACTTCTCCAAAGCCAACTTCATGCTACTGAAGTCAGAAGTGACAAACTTCACAACACCCACGCAGACGGGATCTGGAAGTTCGACTGCAGAATCCTACACTAAGGCACTGTACGAGCACATCCACTCGTGCATGAATCGTGCCATCCCAAATAGAACCAAGATGCTCTTCTCCAAAAAAAGGAAGGCAATCTGGTGGTTCCCTGCTATAAACAAACTATACAACAGAAGGAAGAAACTGTTGCAGAAAAGAGGAAAATCCCAGGATGCAAAAAACTCCATCACCAGCTTCAGTAAGAAGCTGAGATCCCTCATAAAATCCTCAAAAGCTAGTTACGAAAATAAAATTGCCAAAGATTCCAAAGACAACCACAAGGCATTCTATAGTTATGTCAAGAATCTAAATGGCAATGCTCAGATCTGCTCTGAGCTACAACAGAATGGCATTAAATATACTGATCTCAAGGATATTGCCAATATCCTGGCAGATCGATTTAGTGCCAACTTCACCCCCCTCTCACCCCCTAAAGGGCCCATCTCAATACCAAAAGATTGCCAAATTCCGATAATCACAGCCACACAGGTAGAAACCGTACTTTCCAAAGCTAAGAATACAACATCCATGGGACCAGATGACATCCCAGGCTGTGTACTACATGAATTACAAAATGAACTGGCACCTCACCTAAGTGTCATGTTTAATCATAGCCTCACCTCAGGCTTTGTGCCCACTGAGTGGTGCACAGCTACAGTTATCCCGCTCCACAAGGGAGGATCCGCCTTGGTTCCCGGGAACTACCATCCCATCAGTCTGACAAGCCTGATCTGCAAGGGCATGGAACACATTATCATACATTGGCAACCTTCAAACACTGGACCCCACCCAGTTTGGGTTTGTGAAGGGCCGATCTTGTCTCCTGAATCTGATTTTAACCACTGAGAGTAACTGCATTTATTTGGTGGCACTGTGGCTTCACGCCCCTGAATGTCTTGCCAAATTGGTTAACACTACCATTTGTATTCGTATTAATTTTACTAAAAGTAATTGGGCACCCTGGTAAGAGTCCTTAAGTAGCTTGCTGGTGGCAGTGAACCTACCTTATAGTCTTCAAATCAGTCTTCAGAGCTGTGGACGGGGGTAAGGCGGTCCACACAGCCTATCTGGACCTTGCCAAGGCCTTCAACACCATCCCCCACTCTGGAATCATAGATAAACTTACTAAGCTGGGCATAAATCCCTACGTCACTCGATGGGTTGCCAACTAGCTTACTGACAGAACCCAGACTGTAAAAGTAGCCAACTCCAAATCCAGCTCCAGACAAGTGACAAGTGGAGTACCTCAGGGTTCAGCCCTGGGACCACTCTTGTTTGGCATCTACTTCTCTGAAGTACAGGCCAACACTAAGGGACTCTGGCTAACAAAGTTTGCAGATGACTGCAAAGTGGAAGCCATTATTGAATCCCCAAATTATGTGGATATTCTACAAAAGGGCCTTACAGAAACAGATGCCTGGTGCCAGAGCCAAGGGTTCAAGCTTAATGCCAAGAAATGTACAGTTATCCCCTTTGGAAAAAAACATGTACCCATGAATTACCACATAGGTGGCAGGACACTAAACATCAAAAGTGTGATGACAGACTTAGGGACACAGGTGGACAGTGGTCTCACTTTCGATAACCACATCGCCACAACAGTCAGGAAATCCTTCTATGTGGCACACCTCATCACTTTTTCATCCAGAAAAAAGGAGGTCATTGTCCCACTGTACTCATCCCTCATTAGACCCATTATAAAGTATAATGCCCTGTTTGGTATGTACCTCACAAGACATCTGCAACAGCTGGAAAGGCTGCAGAAATACCTCACTAAAAGAATCTCAGGCCTAAAGCAGATGTCATATGCTGACCGTCTAAAAAAACTCCAGCTATACTCTGTGGCATATCGTCTACTCAGAGGCAATCTCTGCTTAACATACAAGGCCATGTCAAACCCTGAGCTGCTGGACATGCTCCACTTAAAGAAATCCCAATCCCTCAGAGCCACACGCTCCAGGGATCTAAACCTTATCACAATGAACAAAACATGCTGGAGGGATAGGTTCCTGATCCAGAGACTCCCCATACTCTGGAATAGACTGCCCATACATGTCAAGCAGAGCGCCTCATTGGCCATCTTCAAAAGGAACCTTGATGATTGGATGGGAGATAGGAAATTCACCCCGGGGATCATGTCAGTCGCCCTGCTAGACAGGGGCCCACAGAAGTAAACATTGTGGGAAGAAATATCCAGGGAATTCTTATGGCTAGGCTTGCATAGGCCTTAGAGCCGATAGCCTAGTACCAACCTATGAACCTATAAATACTTCTCCAAAATGCATCTAAATTCTTCTTTTTTAAGTGGTCTTACAATTCCTTTTACCTTGTTTCCAAATTCTCTATAACACATTTTGGGTTCATCAATTAATTGCTTATTTTGTACTTTTCCTTTATATTTAACTCCGTATCTTCTAAGTTTTCCTGCTTGTGCTGATATTTTTAGTTTATTATTTGCAATAGGGCATGATAGAGCCTGATCCATTATAACAGTGTACATTGCTTTTATCACGTCTATCTTTCTGACTATTTTTGTTGATCTATTCCCTCTTTTACACTTCTCTAATAGTGACACTTCTTGTCTTAACTGCTTTATAGTTTTCTCTATTCAATACTTCCACGATGGTATTCAATTTCTCCCCTTTTTCCCTTACTACCCTGTGTTCTTGTGGTAGAATTTTATCTGTTATAAACAGCACTGACATCTAGGAACAAAATTCAAGTTATAAACCAATTTGCGCTTCTTGTCCTAACTTACAGATTTGGAGTGACTGACTGGTCCCAAAATGTGTTGGACTGATTAGATAGGAAAACAAGAAGAATGCTTCATGCTCACCAAATGATTTATAAAAATCAGTGCATACCAAGATTACATGTTCCCTTTTCCAAAGGAGGTATGGGCCTCCTTGAAATTGATTACATGTATAGATCAACAATTGTGGGACTGCACACATATTTGCTGACTTCACAGGACCCAAACATACTGAAAGCTTTGAAACACGAGGATAATAAATCTAAGATGACTTCCCTGCTTAGTCTAGCATATCAACAACAAACAGGAATGGAAATCAAACCAGAAGTAGATAAAAACCAGGCGGCAACTGAATGTGCCATACAAAAAAAGAAAGAATACAAGGTGAAGGATCAGATGAGATGGCAAGAAATGTGGAAAATGCATAAATATAGTTGCAAGTATAGAAAAAGTACAGTTAGTTGTGTACACTTACAATAAATGTAGATGTTTGAGTGTATTCACTGTTGCAGTCATTACATTTGGGTTATCTGCTTGCAGATGGCCCTCAGTCAGCCCGATTAACAAAGTCTTGGGTCCTACTTCGGTTGCTGTCCTTTCTTCCATGAGGTCAGGTCGTCAGGGGTATAAAATATGCAGCCGACGCCATTACATCAGTTTTTCTTGCCCCGGATGTCAGGTGCCCCCCTAATGGGAAGCAATTAAATATAAAAGCACAAAGATATACCTCCAACAAAAAAGCAAATACACCAAAAACACTTTTAAGCATAGTAAAGGAAAGTAGAGGTATAGCCAAAAGAAGTTAGGGGGCTGGAGGGAGGGTAATCAGGACTGCAACAGTGACTACACTCAAACATCTACATTTATGGTAAGTGTACACAACTGTACTATGTTCTTCGTGTTTTACTGTTGCAGTCATTACATTTGGGTAGATTCCCAAAGCTATGGTTGGGAGGAGGAATTTAGATAGCATTAGGGCCAGCTATAAGGCCCTGCAAGACTGCAGTGGCAAAGCCAGCTCTGGATTTAGAGAAAATTGGCAAATGATAATGCTTGGTGAAAGTATGTACAGAACTCCAGGTAGCAGCTTCTAGGATGCCCCTGGTAGGGATGCCTCTGAGAAAGGCTTAGAGGTAGATGCAGCCCTGGTGGAGTGAGGTCTGATCCCCTGGGGGATAGGTTTTCCATGGTGCTTATAGCAGAAACAAATGCAATGGCTTATCCATTTAGAAATGGTTTGCTTTGAAATAGCCTTCCCCTCTGCCCCTGCAGCAAATGCCACCAGCAGTTGTTCAGATTTCCTTTGAGGTTTAGTCCTGTCCAAGTAGAATCTAAGTTGTCTGTGCACATCTAAGGCATGCAGTATCAGTTCCCCCTTTATTCTGTGGATTGGGAAAGAAGGTTGGCAAATGAATGGACTGATTAAGAGCCACACTGGATACCACCTTGGGCATGAAGGATGGATTGGTTCTGAGGGACACCCTGTCCACATGAAAGATGAGGAAAGGCTCCACTGCCATAAGGGCCTGTAATTCAGATACCCTTCCAGCTGAAGTGATTGCTAAAAGGAAAGCTGTTTTCCAAGAAAGAAATTTTAAGTCTGCAGTAGCAGCTGGCTCAAAAGGAGGTAGAGTGAGTTTCTCCAAGACAAAGTTAAGGTCCCAGGCTGGGGTTGGAGCTTCTCCTGGATGGTCTCAAATTTTTGGCCCCTCTGTGGAACTGCGCTAACCGATGACATTTCTGGATAATTAAACCGAGAACTGAAATATTTAGAGGCGAAAATACACCGACGACGGATACTGCGCTGATTAAATAAAGCACAAAACCGACAGCAAGTTACATCGTGGTCAGGGCCTAGGCAAGGAATACAGTATGAATAAAAATCTTTATGAGGTATTTGCTTTCCACAAGTAATGCAATTATAAACTTTTACTGACATCGGTAAGGAGTAAGAAAAAGTTTCCCCAATGGGGTACTTTGCTTTAGTTGAACACTTCGGTTCTGAAACTCGAAAATAAACATTTGAGGAGTCGGCCATCCGGCACTTGCGAACTGCTTCTGCTTCGGGCACCGCACAGCAAGAAAGGCTGATGTAATGGCATCGGCTGCAAGTTTTACACCCCTGATGACCTGACGTCATGGAAGAAGGGACAGCAACCGACACAGGACCCAAGACTTTGTTAATCAGGCCGACTGAGGGCTACCTGCAAGCAGATAACCCAAATGTAATGACTGCAACAGTAAAACACAAAGAACATCTTCTGGAAGAACCCCATGTTGATCAAATTCGAACGCAGGAATGGTTAAGGAGAGGCTAATTCAAACCAAAAGATGAAAGGATAATATTGGCGGCCCAAGATAGTGGACTATGCACACATTGGTTTACAAAGTCCATTGAACATGTGGAAGAAACAGATAAATATAGGTTTTGTAAAACAGAATTGGAAACAGTCACACACATCCTTGCTGGTTGTGACATACTAATGGCAGAAGGACTGCATACTGAAAGGCATAATAATGTGGCAAGACTTTTGCACTGGGGATTGTGTAAACATTATGGTATTAAAGTAGCTGAAAAACATTGGAAAATGAGCCACAAGGCATCTTAGAAAATGACGAAGTCTACATCACATGGGATAACCTATTACCAACAGTTCAAAAGATAGATGCGAGAAAACCAGATATAGTGGTCCATGAAAAGAAGACAAAAGCAGCACTGACTATTGAATTCGTTACACCTGGTGACTACAGTGTCTTGCATACAGAAAGACACAAAATATATGGATTTGCAGGCAGAAACAAGAGCAATGTGGAAGAAAGGTACCCAGGCAGTTCCAACAGTAATAGAAGCAACGGGTATTATAAAAAATAATCTACAATTGTATTTAGATACGTTACCAATACAAGTAACAACGTACGAATTGCAGGAGGAGTCATTACTGGGCACATTATGGGTGCAGGGAAGAGCACTTCTGGCTGTCATGAAAGACTTTAACAATACTAATTTCATGAACTTTAATTGCACTGACTTAGGAATGGGGTCCATTCCCACCATGGTATTAGAAACTCCAACAATTTGGAGAAAATAAAAAAGGTCTTAGTTTAACATCTCATCTGAAGGAAGGCATACGTGTAGTAACCCTTTACACTGCAGAGAACTCAGAAATCAGTCTACCTGGTGTGGGAAGAGAACCCGCAGCCTTGTAAACCGAAGGCAAGTCTGCTACCTGTTGTGCTGCTGGCACTACTTAATGATTCAACAGTGAATTACTGGCATTTACTGCAAAGGTTGGACTTTTTTTTTGTCTTGTTGGAAACTATGAATAACAGTTCATTAGATGAAATAGCCATGTACTTTTCCAAGTTGAAGAGTAACAGCTTTTTGTAAAGCTGGAAGAATTTGGAACTCTTTGCCTATTAAATTAAGATTGCTTTTCACAATCTAGGTCCATTTGGACAAATGGTTCGGGGGAAAAAGCGCACAATTTCAATTACACTGGATACAAACTCCGTATCAGTCTATTTTAAGTTTCTGGTCTACAATACAGTACTGAAATGTCTGGGGCAAAATTACAGGAAGTATCACTAGGTATCTGCCTACCATAGTCACATACATCTCTCTCTTAGCTAACATTAACAAACCTTTTTGAAAAAATACAGTAAAGATGGTTCCCCTATGGGACATTTATTTGAAAAAGTCAAAGTCAAGCAAAAGAGTGTAGAACCACCTCTACGGTAAACCCCTCAGTTAGAACTAGAATCACAAATAATATATTCCAAAAGGCTTCTGGATAACTGAGGGTGAAGCAGTGAGATATGAACGTGCTGTAGGTTTCCAAAAAATCTCCAAAAATCTCCAAATAATTAATTAAGTATAATTTTATTCCAAACAGACAAGCGCTTTCGCTAGACGTAGCTTCATCAGGTCTTTAACAATACAAATAAATTAATTTCTTATTTTTATAGTCTGTGTAATTTAATCAACCTTAATACCATCTTGCATTTAAAAGGGAAACGTCACAACTTTTAATAAACATCATTCTTCTGTAAGCAAGAACCACAAGTCCTTTTGAAGCATTTGTGTATAAATAAAATATATTAAAAAACTTCATTGCTGTAATACATATGCTCTATAAAATATATGAAGTATATATACATAAATTATATTAAGATATGTAAAAAACATGCCTAAATTTCTATGTAAACATATGAATATGGTGATACGGTCACAGATTTATCTAACCTATCATGACTAAAACTAAATGATGTGTGTGTACCATATGTATATATATAGTGCTGAAAAATAGACGTATATCTATGAGAAATATATGCATGTGTATGGGATGCCTGGTTATCATATTGATGTATAAACGTACAGGATGCTGTTACAGTAAAAAATGCATGTTCTGTGTACCTATACAAGCATGTAATTATGTAATCCAAAAAATTTTATCTTACATATTATGAGTATACTAAATGGATATATGGATAATAGGGATAAAAATGTGTCTAAGAAAAAATGTATATGTTCTTAACTATGTATAAATATCTATTTGTCATACTCATGCTGAAATACTGGTGCAAAAAGAATATATACTTTGATATTGTTCCTATAATGAATCTGTATGGTCAACATAACCTGTATCAAGTATAATTATATAGAAACAATTGATGTTTATGTCATTAAAAAACATAAAATTAAACAGCAATAAAGACTATTGTCTGGATGTGTAATGGAACCCTTATAAAAACTTCCATCAACATATATATGCATGCTACTATATGATATCAAAAAACTATTAATGTACAGTGTGGTATTCTCAAGGTACATGCCCTAAATAGACACAACAATCTTACTTAAACATAGTCGATTCAGGTGCATTCAAGGTATATATGTAGATCAGAGAGATATAATCTTACTTAATTTTCCTTCTTTTTCTTAATTTGGGTTTTATGGATACCCTCTCATTTAGACCTTTCCCACTATCTGCTCTTAGTCGTATAATCCAATCATTCTCTCTGTCCTCCGTGTGATTCCGAATATCTCCTCCTCTACTATTTATTGGTATAGCTTCTAAGGCTCTGAAACGAAAGATATGTGTGAGGTCATTATCTGCCACATGTTTCGCTAAAGCATTGTTTTGATAGCATTTCTTAATGTGATATACGTGTTCTCTAATACGATCCCTGAATCTACGATTAGTTTTTCCTATATAGAAACACATACACACTTGGCATACTGCTAGATAAACTATATTGGAGGTCATACAGTTTGCTACAGTAGTAGTCTTGAATACTCGTCCTGTATCCGGATGTAAAAATCTAGTGCTTGTGTCTATATATGAGCAAAAATTACACTTGCCGCATGGCTCAGTGTGTCCTGTATTGGAGACTGATTGACTACCCTTGGTGTCACATAGCATCCTTTTGAGGTTCTTCCGATTTCTATATTGAAATTTCGGAATAACACCTACGATATCCCTTATCTCTTCATTTATGTCGAAGATACTCCAATATTTACTTATGATATCCCTAACCCTATAGCTATCAGAGGTGAATGAAGTCATAAATTTCACAACTGGGGGGCTATGTTCAGTACCTATACTCCTATGTAGGTTGTCGGGACCAAAATATGGTGTGGCAATGGTTCTCCTTAGGGTAGGTATATCTCGTAGGTTACTCTCCACCTCATGTTCTTTGTAGCCTCTCTCTAGCAGCCTACCCTTCAACAGATCTAATTCTGAGTCGAAACCCTCTATTGTAGGATTGAGTCTAGAGGCCCTTATCCCCTGTCCTCTTATGATATTTTTGAAAACAAATGAGGGATGCATGCTTGATCTCTTTAGCAGTGAATTACTATAGCAGGCCTTGCGAAATATCCCTGTATTAATCATTCCATTGGGCAACTTCTCTATATACAAATCGAGGAACTCAATCTTGTCCTTTGAATGGTTCAGCGTAAAAATAAGGAAGCCCGTTAAGCTGTTCATGGTTCTCGGGAATAGTTCTAGTTGTTCTACCGTTCCTTTCCATAAGAGGAAGACGTCATCGACAAAACGTCGGTAAAATATAACCTGTTCTACAAATAATCTTGTTTTGAATAACACCTCCTCCTCCCAATGCGCCAACACCATATTAGCATAGCTGTTGGCGCATGGGGTGCCCATGGCAACCCCATCCACCTGTTTGTATATGGTGTCATCAAACATGAATATATTGTTATTCAAGACTAAATCCAAGAAATATGATATTAAATCTATCTTGTCCGTGCTATAGTCACTATGTTTCTTTAGATAATCAGTGATAAAACTCAATCCTTCCTTGTTCGGTATAACTGTGAATAAGGATTGTATATCTAATGTGACAAATGTAAAAGATTCCGATCCAAATTGATTACCAATACACTCATATAAATCTAACAAAAATTGTTTCGAATCTCTTAGTACAAACTTGTTGTTATTCAACACGGGTCTAAGATTTTTCTCTATGTACACAGATAGGTGTTCAGTTATCCAACTCCGTCCTGAGACTATCGGTCTCATGGGAGGATTAGCCGGGTTCTTATGGATTTTGGGTAGTCCATGCATGATCGGAATTAGTGGTTCTTTAATCAGTAAGTAACCAAATAAATCTTCATCAATCCTATTATTATGGAGGAGATCCATTAGTATACCCTTGATTGTTAGAATGATATTCTCTTTAACATTAAAGTCAATGATTTCATAAAATCTATCACCTAGCATATCCTTCATGGCTACAAAATACTGATTTAAGTCCATGACCACTGTCCTCCCTCCCTTGTCTGCTGGCCTAACTACAATGGTGTTATCAGCTTGCAGGCTCCTTAGGCCCATTCTCTCACCATGAGTTAGATTATCAGAGTTGAAATATCTCCTATCTCTGTGTTCATTATAGTACTTGTGTAATTCATCTTCTGTCAACCGTTGATAAGTCTCTACTATGGGATGATTTATAGGAACAAAGTCACTGAGTTTCTTGAATCTGAATTTCCTGTCTGTTGGTTGTATATGATTAATATCTTTAAATTGTAATTTCAGCATTACGTTCCTACAAAATAATTTCAGGTCTGATATAGTCTCCGTTATACTGCTATTGCTTTTGGGTATAAAATTCATACCCTTTTCCAATAGAGAAATCTCATCTTTTGTTAAAACTCTATTGGATAAATTGAATACTGAACTGACACTTATTTCTTCCACATTTTCCTCAATGTTTGATTCTGAGGAAACTCTTCCGAATATTTTCTTTTTTGGCGCCCTCTGCTCACAGAACGCGTGCGCCTTGGACCCTTTTCCAAGCGTACTGGGAGGGGAAAAGAAATATTCATAGTTGTCTCATGACCTGTCTTCAAATGAGAGTCCAATGTTTTCCTTCTCACTACAGCCTCTCCATTTCCAACATTCATACCAGAATTATTTTTGATCACTTGAATTGTTGGATATAAGTTAGTATCTTCATTCATGCTGGGATGCATGATATGAATGACATCATTAGAGTCATTTGAATTGCTACTGTTAGTAGTTTCCCTGTCTCCTATCTGTTCTCTATTCATAACTTCTTCATTAGCTAAACCAATATGTCGAGTACTACCATCTGTCCTAGCAGTTGTAGTCTCAGGAGTATTAATATTGTCTTCTAAAGGTGTTATTTCATCCATGCTTTGTTGTAAAGCTATTACAGAGTCAGGGGTAGCAATACTTCTATTAACATTCGGGTTAGGAGTATTGATATTAATAGTATTATTAACATAATTACTATTATTTACCATGTCAGCAATTCTCCCTCTTGCATTGCATTTTGTAACACCTGGCCTTACTACTGCAGTACTGTCTAAGCAGTCTAAGTTAGATGTATTCTTAGATGCTGAGTTCTCATCTATGTTACCAGTACTGTATAAAAAGTACAGTTTTGTACCTACCATAAATGTAGATGTTCGAAGATCCACATTGCTGCAGTCCTAACAATTGGGTAGTCCGCTGTCCCAGTCGGCCCGAATACCATAGTATAAGGCTGACGTCGGTCAAGGCGCATTAGTCTGACGTCAGGACGTCAGGGTACAAATGCGCATGACCGACGTCATATCCTCAGTCTTTTCTTGCCCCAGATGTCAGAAGACCCTAAAAAGATAAGGCCAAACCAAAAACAACAACAACACACCAAACACCCCTGTACCCAATATATGTACAATATATACAAAGTTAGAATGGTACAATCCCACTCACACAACCACCCCTAAACACAGAGGGGAAGGAGGGAAATTGGACTGCAGCAATGTGGATCTTCGAACATCTACATTTATGGTAGGTACAAAACTGTACTATGTTCTTCATCTCACATTGCTGCAGTCCTAACACTTGGGTAGAATCCCAAAGCAGAGGTAAGGGAGGATGGCAAATCACAAAGAAGCAGGAGCTGCCAACATGCCCTGTAAAATAGCAGTGGCAAAACCAGCCCTAGATCTAGAGTAGAGAGGAAGGTGGTAATGCTTAGAGAAAGTATGCACTGAACTCCAAGTAGCTGCCTCCAAAATATCCTTAGTTGCCACCCCCCTTAGAAATGCTGTGGAAGTGGCAGTAGCCCTAGTGGAATGAGGCCTAATCCCAGCTGGAACCTCCTTGCCATGATGGGAGTAACAGAAAGTAATGCAAAACCCAATCCACTTAGAAATAGTTTGTTTTGACACAGGCTTGCCCTGAGAACCTAGAGCAAAAGAAACAAACAACTGCTGAGACTGCCTAAAATCCTTAGTCCTGCTTAAATAATAACGCAACTGCCTGTGTACATCTAAAGTGTGCAAAATCTTTTCCCCCCTATTCTGGGGATTTGCATAAAAAGTAGGCAAATGAATAGTTTGGTTTAAAGCCACACTAGAAACCACTTTAGGCATAAAGGAAGGATAAGTACGTAAAGATACCCTATCCTTATGAAAAATCAAGAAAGGCTCCACCACCATAAGGGCCTGCAATTCAGACACCCTTCTTGCAGAGGTAATGGCTAACAAAAAAGCAGTCTTCCATGACAAATATTTCAATTCAGCCGTAGCTGCAGGCTCAAAAGGTTGTAGAGTGAGTTTCTCCAACACAAAATTGAGGTCCCAAGCAGGAGTAGGAGCTCTACGTGGGGGTCTCATATTCTTTGCCCCTCTAAGAAATTGCTTGAACAAAGGATGAGAAAACAATGGAGGGTCACAATCATAGTGAGCTGAAATTGCTGCAGCATGAATCTTAATGGAAGAAAAAGACAAACCTTTGTCCAATAACTCAGTAAGATATTGAAGAGCCACACTCAAATTAGGCTCTGAAACATCCAAATCCTTTGCTGCACTCCAAAACAAAAATCTCTTCCATTTTTCTGCGTACACTTTCCTTGTACTAGGTCTTCTGGCTTCCATAATCACATTCAAAACTTGTTGAGGAAGCTGAGACCTGCTATGGCTCAAAACAGAATATGCCAGGCTGTTAGATGAAGAGAGTGAAGCTTGACATTGAGTAGATGACCGTCCTCCTGAGACAATAGGTGTGGAATCAAAGGTAAGGGCCATGGAGGCTTCCTTACCAGACTCCTCAGCAAAGGGTACCAGTGCTGCCGAGGCCAATCTGGAGCTATTAAAATCATCCTTGGCTTGTCTTGTCTGACCTTTAAGAGTACCTTTGGGAGGAGAGGCAGAGGTGGAAAGGCATACACATGAAGATTTTTCCAACTGAAAGAAAGAGCATCCACTTTCCAAGCTGTGGGATGAAACCTTTTCGTGCAAAACTTTGGCAGCTGGTGGTTTAGTGGAGAAGTTTAACAGATCTATGTCTGGAGTTCCCCATGACACTGTCAATTTCTGAAATACATGAAGATCCAGTTTCCACTCGTGGGGATCCATGATTTGCCTGCTTAATACATCTGCTAAGGAGTTCTGTGGTCCGGTGAAAAACCTTGCCTGAAGATTTAGTTGCAAACTGAGAGCAGTCTCCCACAAAATCATTGCCTGCCTGCATAGAGGATAAGAATGTGTTCCCCCTTGCTTGTTGATGTACCACATGACAGTTGTGTTGTCTGTCAGAATCAACACCTGTCCTGGAAGAAGTAAATCCTTGAAAGCCATTAATGCAAACTGGACTGCTAACATCTCCTTCATGTTGATATGTAGATGCTGTAGTCTGGCAGGCCACTTGTCTTGTATCCACTTTCCATTCAGATGAGCTCCCCAAGCTGTGTCTGAGGCATCTGTCGTTAAAATCTGACTCGCCTCTGGCCGGGTCACAGAGAGTCACTTGTTTAGGTGACATTCCTGAGCCCACCACAAAAATTCCTGTTGAATGCAAGGTATTATTTGAATGACAGTGTCCAAATCCTGGCAGTGCTGTGTCCATACATTTTTGAGATACCATTGCAGCTTCCTCATATGCAGTTTGGCATTGGGAAGCACCAGAATACAAGATGCCATGAACCCTAAGGCTTGAAGGACTGTCCTTGCAGTCAGCCCGGACTGATGAGATAGTTGATGGAAGTAAAGAGAAAGATTCTTTTGCTTGTCCGGGGTTAAAAAGGCCATCTGGGTTGCTGTATTCAGTCTCACACCCAGAAAGCACATGTCTTGAGAGGGTACTAGACTGGACTTTATTTCGTTCACAGAATACCCTAGGCATCTTAGCACTGCTATCACATATTCCAAATGCTGAAGAAGCACTTCCCTTTCTTGAGCCAGAATCAGGCAGTCGTCCAAATAAGGATAGATTTGTATTCCATTTAGCCTGAAGAAAGCTATCACTGGAGCCAGAACTTTTGTGAATACTCTGGGCAGTAGATAAGCCAAAGGGCAATGCAGAGAACTGATAATGAGAATTTCCAGCTCGAAAACGCAGATACTTCCTGCAAATTAGTCTGATAGGAACATGAAGGTAAGCTTCCTTGAGATCCAAAGTTACCATCCAGTGATCTTTGCCCAGCAGAGGTAAAAGCTGTTGTAACGTCAACATTTTGAACTTGGGAATGTCCAGATAAGTGTTGAGGATAGATAAATCCAAAATTGGTCTCCACGTGTTCCCCTTTTTTGGTACTAGGAACAGGCGTGAATAAAATCCTAGGCCCCTTTCTGGCACAGGAACCGGCTGAATGGCCCCTATTTGGAGTAACAGAGAAATTTGCTTGTGAGCATCTTTCCTTTGTTGAGGAGGAATGTCTGGCATGCCTTTGAAAGGAGGCAAGGTATGGAAATAAAACCTGTAACCGTGGTGAATGATATCCAATACCCATCTGTCTTGGGTAATTAAACTCCAGTTTTCTCTGAAAAGTGCCAACCTTCCTCCCAAGGGTGCTGCCAGACGAGAAGATTCTGGCAGCTGAAAAGGCAGGTCATTGGGTCTGCTTACGAAAGGACTGACCCCTGCCCTCACCAGAAGACTGAGCAGGTGAACTCCCTGTTCTAGGCCTAAAAGAACCCTGAGCTCTGCCCCTACCACGCCTAGACCTACCCCTAGACTGGGAATCATAAGCAGGATATGTCCACCCCTTAGTAGGCCAATTTCTACTAAACTCGGAGGCTGAACCTGCAAAAATCTTTAACAGTCTGCATAGACTTAGCCTTGTCTTCCATTTTCTTTAGAACTGCTTCCACAGGCGAACCAAACAACACATCAGATTGTAAAGGAGCATCTAAAATCCTTGTCTTAACATGCTCAGCTAAATTCTGATCCCTCAGCCAGGCGTGCCTGCGAAGAACCGAACCAGTGGTAGCCACCCTCGAAGAGGCCTGTACAGCATCAAAACCACATTGCAAAGAATGCTTACCCACCTGTTCAGAAACATGAACTAAATCCTGCAACTCTTTACACTCAATACCTTCCGCCAGAGCATCTACCTTAGACTTTAATTGTGAAAGGAGATAATTTTGGTATTTCAACATGTGAAACTGGCAATTCAAAGCCCTCATGGCTAAAGTGGAAGAAGTATACACTTTTTCCCCATCTATCCAAAGCCCTTGCCTCTATCTGGAGGAACAGGATTTTTAACAACAGAAGCCTTAACACCTTTAGGCCCCTGAGAAACGGTTTCTGGGTCTGCCCTAGGACTTTTAAAAAGATACTTATGAGCTTCAGGCACCCTATAATATCTATCCGGTTTAACTGGAGCAGGGGGCAAAGAATCAGGATTCAGAGAAGCCTCTGCAAAAACATCTTCCACCACATCCAGAACAGGAGGAATAGCTAAAGGCCTATGCTGGGGTAGAAACAAAAATTCTCTAAGCCTTTTCCTGGAATCAGAGAAATCCTGACCTTCCCATTTAAAATGCTCCCTCATGGAATGAAGAGTCTCTGAAAAAGAAAAATCCTCAGGAGGAGAAGCAGAAGGAGTAGAATCATCTACATCAGAATCAGAGTAAGGAGAATACTCCTGCAAGTCTTCAGCCGAAGACTCAGAAGCATCCGAATACTGCTCAAAACTCCCAAGCTCAGGTTCCACCCTAGGCCTCTTATCAGGAGGGGGCATAGAACCTCTAATCATTGTGATCAAATCTTCTGCCATCTTAAGCATATGCTTCTTAGGCACAGACCCTGAAGAACTAGGGGTAACACCTGAAACAAAACCTGGCCTGCCCCTGGGAGAAGCCTTGGAAACAGAAGGGGAGGGCCTAACCACCTTAGGAAGGGAGGGAAGAACAGCTACCTGAGAAGCCCTTTCAGCTTGGCCTACCTCCTGAGAGGTCACATCTTGCAGTAATAAAGTCTCTCCCTGGGACTCCAAAGAAACTTCTGGCTGAACCCCTGGCTCCACCGAGCCCTCTAAAGAACCAGCGTCAGGGACGGACGGTTCTTCCAGCCTAGGCTTTACTGCTTTGTCCTTGCGCTTTTTAGACGAAGCGGGCGTCGGAGCATCCGACGGCATTTTATAATTACACCGCTTCCCAAAAACTAACCTGGCACAATCTAATCTTCTCTTTATAGTGCGTTTGTTAAATCTAGCACAAGAGCGACAGCCAACAACGTCGTGCTCAGGCCCTAAACAAGGTATACACAAGGTATGGTAATCCCTATGAGGTATCTGTTTCCCACAAGAAATACAGTTATTCACTTTTTCTGACATCCGGTAAAATACTGAGGCAAGAAAAAAACAAAATATTCCCAACGGGTACTTAGCCAACTTTGATTCGGTCTGAAACTCCGACTTCGGAAAATCTCAGAACGCCAACCTGCACTTGCAACGCTGCTTCTGCATCGGACCATGCGGCAAAAAAGACTGAGGATATGACGTCGGTCATGCGCATTTGTACCCTGACGTCCGACTAATGCGCCTTGACCGACGTCAGCCTTATACTTTGGTATTCGGGCCGACTGGGACAGCGGACTACCCAAGTGTTAGGACTGCAGCAATGTGAGATGAAGAACATCATTTGTGTTAACAAGTGGTGGGGTAACATTCAATGCATTCGGAACATTTGAAACATTTGAAAGTACATTGCTAGATTCTTTAACTCGATTTACATTGCTGTTATTATTGTTAATATTATTGCCAAGCAAAGACTTGGCCTAATTTAAAATCATTTGTCCTCTAATTTGTGTTTCTTCTGTGTGATCAGCTTTCTAACGCTGACACACTGTCTAGGACATTTTCAAATAAAGGAGTTACAGTACCTTCTTCAAACTCATTGTAAATGGTAGAGTATTTATCATTAATGTCCACCAACGCTCGGATAAAGAAATTTATGATAGTTTCTGCCGCTCAAATTTCGCCACGCCAATCAGTTGATTCCGCCTGGTTAGGCATATTCAGTATCGCAGTGATGGCAGTATTGCAGTGCACGCACTGCAGTTTTCAGTTTGAAATTCTTCCAGATGAGCTTCCATGCAGTGCGTAGTCATTCGTTGTCAGCGCCAGACGCCATGCAGTCCAAATGCCAGCGCGATGTATCGGTGTTTCTCGAGGATTGTAACCAAGTTCAATGTCTGATTCTGGCAGACATTGAACTTGGTTACAATCCTCGAGGTGAACACCAGAGGAAAGCACCGATACATCGCCGCTTTAAGCAACATTTGGACTGCATGGCTGTTTCGGCCTGGCGGCTAGAAGCGCTGACAACGAATGATGACATCACTGCAGACACTACAAACATGGAGAAGCTAAATCATCTCCTGGAGGGCGTTGAACGGAACTTTTTCAAACTGAAGAGGCTGCAAGTGCAGCGTATGCACTTGCAATACTGCTTGGATGTAAACATAGTGCCACGAGGCTTACGCATATTTAATATGCCTAGCCAAGGGCGAGACTACCCTCAACTCTTGGCCGCGTGGCAGAAGTTAAATTTGGAAGCGAGCAGGAAATATCTGGAACTACTCATAAATTTCTTTATACCCGAAGAGGAAGCGTTGAACAAGGACATTAATGATAAATACTCTACCATTTACAATGAGTTTGAAGAAGGTACTGTAACTCCTTTATTTGAAAATGTCCTAGACAGTGTGTCAGCGTTAGAAAGAAAGCTGATCACACAGAAGAAACACAAAATTAGCAGGGACTTAAATGATTTTAAATTAGGCCAAGTCTTTGCTTGGCCGAGGTACAATAATATTAACAATAATAACAGCAATGTAAATCGAGTTAAAGAATCTAGCAATGTACTTTCAAATGTTTCAAATGTTCCGAATGCATTGAATGTTACCCCACCACTTGTTAACACAAATGTTTTATACAGTACTGGTAACATAGATGAGAACTCAGCATCTAAGAATACATCTAACTTAGACTGCTTAGACAGTACTGCAGTAGTAAGGCCAGGTGTTACAAAATGCAATGCAAGAGGGAGAATTGCTGACATGGTAAATAATAGTAATTATGTTAATAATACTATTAATATCAATACTCCTAACCCGAATGTTAATAGAAGTATTGCTACCCCTGACTCTGTAATAGCTTTACAACAAAGCATGGATGAAATAACACCTTTAGAAGACAATATTAATACTCCTGAGACTACAACTGCTAGGACAGATGGTAGTACTCGACATATTGGTTTAGCTAATGAAGAAGTTATGAATAGAGAACAGATAGGAGACAGGGAAACTACTAACAGTAGCAATTCAAATGACTCTAATGATGTCATTCATATCATGCATCCCAGCATGAATGAAGATACTAACTTATATCCAACAATTCAAGTGATCAAAAATAATTCTGGTATGAATGTTGGAAATGGAGAGGCTGTAGTGAGAAGGAAAACATTGGACTCTCATTTGAAGACAGGTCATGAGACAACTATGAATATTTCTTTTCCCCTCCCAGTACGCTTGGAAAAGGGTCCAAGGCGCACGCGTTCTGTGAGCAGAGGGTGCCAAAAAAGAAAATATTCGGAAGAGTTTCCTCAGAATCAAACATTGAGGAAAATGTGGAAGAAATAAGTGTCAGTTCAGTATTCAATTTATCCAATAGAGTTTTAACAAAAGATGAGATTTCTCTATTGGAAAAGGGTATGAATTTTATACCCAAAAGCAATAGCAGTATAATGGAGACTATATCAGACCTGAAATTATTTTGTAGGAACGTAATGCTGAAATTACAATTTAAAGATATTAATCATATACAACCAACAGACAGGAAATTCAGATTCAAGAAACTCAGTGACTTTGTTCCTATAAATCATCCCATAGTAGAGACTTATCAACGGTTGACAGAAGATGAATTACACAAGTACTATAATGAACACAGAGATAGGAGATATTTCAACTCTGACAATCTAACTCATGGTGAGAGAATGGGCCTAAGGAGCCTGCAAGCTGATAACACCATTGTAGTTAAGCCAGCAGACAAGGGAGGGAGGACAGTGGTCATGGACTTAAATCAGTATTTTGTAGCCATGAAGGATATGCTAGGTGATAGATTTTATGAAATCATTGACTTTAATGTTAAAGAGAATATCATTCTAACAATCAAGGGTATACTAATGGATCTCCTCCATAATAATAGGATTGATGAAGATTTATTTGGTTACTTACTGATTAAAGAACCACTAATTCCGATCATGCATGGACTACCCAAAATCCATAAGAACCCGGCTAATCCTCCCATGAGACCGATAGTCTCAGGACGGAGTTGGATAACTGAACACCTATCTGTGTACATAGAGAAAAATCTTAGACCCGTGTTGAATAACAACAAGTTTGTACTAAGAGATTCGAAACAATTTTTGTTAGATTTATATGAGTGTATTGGTAATCAATTTGGATCGGAATCTTTTACATTTGTCACATTAGATATACAATCCTTATTCACAGTTATACCGAACAAGGAAGGATTGAGGTTTATCACTGATTATCTAAAGAAACATAGTGACTATAGCACGGACAAGATAGATTTAATATCATATTTCTTGGATTTAGTCTTGAATAACAATATATTCATGTTTGATGACACCATATACAAACAGGTGGATGGGGTTGCCATGGGCACCCCATGCGCCAACAGCTATGCTAATATGGTGTTGGCGCATTGGGAGGAGGAGTTGTTATTCAAAACAAGATTATTTGTAGAACAGGTTATATTTTACCGACGTTTTGTTGATGACGTCTTCCTCTTATGGAAAGGAACGGTAGAACAACTAGAACTATTCCTGAGAACCATGAACAGCTTAACGGGCTTCCTTATTTTTACGCTGAACCATTCAAAGGACAAGATTGAGTTCCTCGATTTGTATATAGAGAAGTTGCCCAATGGAATGATTAATACAGGGATATTTCGCAAGGCCTGCTATAGTAATTCACTGCTAAAGAGATCAAGCATGCATCCCTCATTTGTTTTCAAAAATATCATAAGAGGACAGGGGATAAGGGCCTCTAGACTCAATCCTACAATAGAGGGTTTCGACTCAGAATTAGATCTGTTGAAGGGTAGGCTGCTAGAGAGAGGCTACAAAGAACATGAGGTGGAGAGTAACCTACGAGATATACCTACCCTAAGGAGAACCATTGCCACACCATATTTTGGTCCCGACAACCTACATAGGAGTATAGGTACTGAACATAGCCCCCCAGTTGTGAAATTTATGACTTCATTCACCTCTGATAGCTATAGGGTTAGGGATATCATAAGTAAATATTGGAGTATCTTCGACATAAATGAAGAGATAAGGGATATCGTAGGTGTTATTCCGAAATTTCAATATAGAAATCGGAAGAACCTCAAAAGGATGCTATGTGACACCAAGGGTAGTCAATCAGTCTCCAATACAGGACACACTGAGCCATGCGGCAAGTGTAATTTTGCTCATATATAGACACAAGCACTAGATTTTTACATCCGGATACAGGACGAGTATTCAAGACTACTACTGTAGCAAACTGTATGACCTCCAATATAGTTTATCTAGCAGTATGCCAAGTGTGTATGTGTTTCTATATAGGAAAAACTAATCGTAGATTCAGGGATCGTATTAGAGAACACGTATATCACATTAAGAAATGCTATCAAAACAATGCTTTAGCTAAACATGTGGCAGATAATGACCTCACACATATCTTCGTTTCAGAGCCTTAGAAGCTATACCAATAAATAGTAGAGGAGGAGATATTCGGAATCACACGGAGGACAGAGAGAATGATTGGATTATACGACTAAGAGCAGATAGTGGGAAAGGTCTAAATGAGAGGGTATCCATAAAACCCAAATTAAGAAAAAGAAGGAAAATTAAGTAAGATTATATCTCTCTGATCTACATATATACCTTGAATGCACCTGAATCGACTATGTTTAAGTAAGACTGTTGTGTCTATTTAGGGCATGTACCTTGAGAATACCACACTGTACATTAATAGTTTTTTGATATCATATAGTAGCATGCATATATATGTTGATGGAAGTTTTTATAAGGGTTCCACTGCACATCCAGACAATAGTTTCTATTGCCGTTTAATTTTATGTTTATATCTTTTAATGACATAAACATCAATTGTTTCTACATAATTATACTTGATACAGGTTATGTTGATCATACAGATTAATAATAGGAGCAATATCAAAGTACATATTCTTTTTGCACCAGTATCTCAGCATGAGTATGACAATTAGACATTTATACATTGCTAAGAACATACACATTTTTTTAGATATATTTCTATCTTTACTATCTACATATCCATTTAGTATACTCATAATATGTAAGATGGATTTTTTGGATTACATAATGATATGTTTGTATAGGTACACAGAATATACATTTTTTTGCATCAGCATCCTATACGTTTATATATGATAACTAGGCATCCTATACACATGCATATTTCTCATAGGTATACATCTACTTTTCAGCACTATATATATACATATGGTACACACACATCATTTAGTTTTAGTCATGATAGGTTAGATAAATCTGTGACCGTATCACCATATTCATATGTTTACATAGAAATTTAGGCATGTTTTTTACATATCTTAATATATTTTATATATATATATTTCATATATTTTATAGGGTATATGTATAACAGCAATGGAGCTTTTTAACACATTTTATTTATACACAAATGTTTTAAAAGGAAATGTGGTTTTTACTTACAGAAGAGTGATGTTTCTTAAAAGTAATGACGTTTCCCTTTTAAATGCAAGATGGTATTAAGTTTGATTAAATTACACAGACTATAAAAATAAGAAATTAATTCATTTGTATTGTTAAAGACCTGATGAAGCTACTTTAGCGAAAGCGCTTGTCTGTCTGGAATAAAATTATACTTAATTAATTATTTGGAGATTTTTGGAGATTTTTTGGAAACCTACAGCACGTTCATATCTCACTGCTTCACCCTCAGTTATCCAGAAGCCTTTTGGAATATATTATTTATTTGAAAAAGCTTAGGCAATGGTAACAGCCAATGACAATGTGAAGAACAGATCGACAGGAGAGAGGGTCCTAAGTTTGGACTGGTGGCAAGATAGTCTTAGGACCTTACGCTTCACCATCTGCTTATGTACCACTACACCTGCTGTCGGAGGTAATATATTGGATGTACAAGGTTTTGATTTTGCTATACCAGCTGGAAATCAGGTTACTTTGGCAAGATGACCCATCACTATTGGAATACTGTGACAGTGATCTAAGGAAGGACACCATCAGGACTTTTTCAAATGCAGTAACTATAATGGATCCACCTACATGCTAAGCAATCACAGCTTATTGCTACCAGGCTGTTTGAAGATGTTAGCAACTAACATCACCCTGTGAGTCCTCTCCTTTTGCAGTGGCTTTGTCTTCCAGCAACAATTCTCTAACTAGTTGGGGAAGCAGGTGACCATTACCTTGAGGGGACAAGGTTTTCCAGTTTACATCTCTAGCTCTCCTTGTTGGCTAGGTTGCAGAATGCAATACCTTGCTATACCAAAGCAGTATGCAGACTGCATGCTTTCACACAAACTCAACTGCTCAGGTAATGTGCACTCTCATTGGCTGGGTTCAAGTATGCCCAGTCATTGTGCAGTAAGCTTGTCATAACTGGACCTTCACCCAGATACTGCTCTCCCTTCTATATCACCATCTAAAGGATAGTCCAGTCCGTATCAGCCACTTCATACCCATCCCTCTCTTGCTGATTTCTACAACACCTGAGCTGTTGATCAAACTCAGAATGGATAATGCAATGGGGAATGCACACTTAATGCTCCTTAAAACTGCCTCCTCAAACTGCTCTAAGTATATACAAGTTAAAACTGTTCGATATACAAGTTAAATCAGTTTCACTCTTTTAGGGAAGTCAGTCAGTAAGAGTTTCAGCCTTCAGTTTTTAGTGAAAAAAAAAGGGGGGATAGTACAAAGTACAGGTGAAGTTGGTCCTGAGTCAGAACAGGACAGCCATGATTGTGCTGTGTTCTACTAGTGAAAACCTAAAGGTTTTATGACTTAAAGCTGTTGGAGGCCATATAAACTGAAATGGTAAATCTGACTGCCTTGTTTTGATGTTTACATGAAGTAACTAAGGGTGGCAGTGCCTGGAAGATCAGTTGGAAGCCACAAACCCTGCAACAACAACAAATAAATATCTGGGATAAGAGAAGGGAGATGGTGAAATGGTTGAAGCATCACAGAAAACGCAAGGAAACTGGGCCCAGTGGCCATTTATGCATGGCCAGAACTCACACACAGAACGTACAGGTCAGTCATACCCGGTGTAAAATCTTACCATAACAGTACATGTCCTTCTCTTCACTGTTACAGTAGTTTTTACAATAGGGATTCCCTGCCAGGAGCAGCTTGATGTCCGGTCAGTACACCAAAGCCTTTTGGTTGTAAAGGGTACGTCCTATGTCACATGTATGCTCCCTGTGCACAGGGTAAGGTATAAAGGTGCCGTCTGAATGTACCATCCTCAGAACTGAAAAGCCCCAGTAGGAATGAAAGTCCAAGGATAAGAGTAGGTAACAAGCACATCCAGAAGGAAAAAGGACCATGTGGAGGAGGGAGGCAGCAAATACTGCAACAGTGAATAGAAGGACATCTGCTGCTATGGTAAGATTTTACACAACTGTACTATGTCCTTCCATATCACTGTTGCAGTATTCTTTACAACGGGGAGACTGCAAAAGTTCAGAAAGAAGACTGGGAGGAGGAAGGGTCCAACACAGCCCTCTAGGAATCCATGGAGAATGGTCCTGGCAAAAGCAGCTCTGGCCCTAGAAATCACATCCAACTTATAGTGCTTAATAAAGGTATGTACAGAAGTCCAGGCTGCTGCCTCAAGACTAGAATTAGTATCCAAACCCCTGAAAAAAAGCACCAGAAGAAGCCACAGCCCTAGTGGCATGAGCCTTACCAGAAGAAGGAAGGCTCTTCCCATGAAAGGAATAGCAAAAGGAAATAGCTTTAGATATCCAAGAAGAAATGGTTTGTTTGGAAGCAGCCAAACCTAAAGACTCAGAATGAAAACAAACAAAAAGCTGTTCAGATTTACGAACAACTTTAGTCTCATCCAAATAATATCTGAGCTGTCTTTGCAAATCCAAGGTATGCAAAACCTTCTCACTAGAAGACTGGTGAGAAGGGAAACAAGTGGGCAAATAAAAGAAGGATTAGTACAAAGGGACACACTGTCCTTATGAAAACTAAAGGAGGAACAGCCATAGGGGGCTTGCAGCTCAGATACCCATCTGGCAGAAGTAAGGGCCAAAAGAACAACAGTCTTCCAAGATCAATGCTGTAAGGAGGCTGAAACAGCAGGCTCAAAAGGAGCCTGTGTCAATTTTTCCAAAAGAAAATTAAGGTCCCAGGAAGGAGGGACAGGCTTTCCTGGGAGGCCTAATGTGAAGGATGCCTTTAAGAAACTGTTTGGACTCAAATCTAGAGGCTAAAGTGGAAGTCAAAGGCAGAGAAGCAGAGATAGCTGAAAGGTGGACTTTAACAGAAGAATATGCCAACCCACCACTGAGCAATTCACACAAATAAGATAGAACCTTAGGAATATCCACAGTAAGTTGATCCTGGTTACAAGAAAGACATCAAATAGAAAACCTCTTCCATTTGGATAAGTAGGATTTCCTACTAATGGGTTTCCTGGCCTCCTGCAGGACTCAAAGCCTGTCCTCAGAAAAAAAGGTGTCTGTATGGAATCAAAATCTTATCACCCACAATGTCAGTCGAAGAGTGGACAGGTGGGGGCGGATGACAGATCCTTGCCTTGTGTAAGTAGATCCACCCTGCGAGGTAACTTGTGATGACTGTCTTGGGCAAAATGCAAAAGAAGAGGGAACCAGTGCTGCCTGGGTCAAAATGGAATCAGCTGAAATATTTTGTGAGCATCCTCTTTTATAAGGTACAGGACATTCAGAATTACAGGAAGGGGAAAGAAGGCATAAACAAACATCCCCTTCCAAGAATGACAGAGAGCATCCACCTTCCAGGCCAGAGATCAAGGTACTCTGGCACAAAACAGAGGAAGATATCTGTTCAAAGGGGAGGCAAACAGATCTACATGAGTACCTGACTGGTGGACACTGTCTATTAACACATCCCTGTGAAGCATCCACAAATGGGAGTGTGTTACAGATCTGCTCAGGGAATCCAATGCTACATTCTGATCTGAGAGAATGTAAACTGCCTGCAGGGTTACCCGATACTGGACAGCCAGCTCCCAAACCCGAAGTGCTAACCTGCATAAGAGATAAGACCTTGTCCCCCCCTTGCTTGCTAACATACCACATTACTGTGGTATTGTCTGAGAGAATCTTGAGGGACCCTGGATGAAAAGATGGAAGAGCCAACAGAAGAGCTCTCATCTCTTTGACACTGATGTGGTCTTTCTTTTGTATTAGTGACCAAAGACCCTGAGACTTCAGAGGGCTGAAGGAGGCCCCCCCAAGCCACGTCTGAGGCATCTGTGAAAAGTTCCTGAGAGAGGATTGGAGGTTGAATAGGAAGCCTCGAGTTAAGGGACAACTGATGAATCCATCACTGAAGCTCCAGCTTGAGGGATGGAAGCAGAGGGACTAGGAAATCTAAAGGATGAGAATGCTGAAGCCAAACTGACTTTAGAAACCACTGAAGCTTTTTCATGTGGAGCTTGGCTACAGGGAGTATAGGAATGGTGGAAGCCATGTAACCCAGAGCTCTCAGAAATTCTCTGGCTGTGAATGAAGCCAGAGGAAGAAGGGACTGAAAACAAGCAATAAGAGTTAAAGCCTTGGGAGGAGGCAGGGATGTCAGCATAGAAACAGTCTGGATCCTGCAACCCAGAAAAACATGATCCTGAGAAGGAGTCAAGAATAACTTCTGGAAATTTACAATAAACCCCAGGGTATGAGCAGGGGGTTGGGAGTCAACAGCCTGAGAAGCAGTGGAAAAGGCATCTAACAAAGCTGCAAGAATAGGAGAAACAGCAGAGGGTCTAGGAGTCTCCATTTGTAGATGCTCACAGTACCTTTGCTAAATATCAGACACCTGAGCACAGTCGCATTTGAAAGATTCCATCATTCAGGACACAGTATCACCTAAGGAAATCTCAAAAGGGGAGTCAGAACTGATAGACTCTTTTTCGTCACAACCATAGTCAAGTGGTGAAGGAATCTGGGAGGAATAAGTCAGGGACTCTCTCTCAGAATCAGCATCCTCCCTCCTACTCACAAAAATCTTGTTCCCTAGGTCTCTTAAGAGGGGTTGAAGACCAGACTGAAGTTTTGCTATTCACTCTGTAGAGTCTTTTGAAGCAGTTGAAATATGTTTAGTTTTTTGCTTCTTTTTGAGTGGGCGTCGGCCTTGAAGAATTTTGGAAGCACTGACGGCACTCAATAATGGTAATCAGAACCTCTTCCTTTACTAAAATTTGAGGAACACCCCTAAGTCCTTCAGTAATAACCAGCCGTGTTTCTCCCTGTATATCTTAAGCAGATGTCTGCAAAACCTCCATAGACATTGCATAAAATTCCAAACATGCACAGTAATATAAAACAAATACACCATAATAGATAACCCCAGCTAGCTGTAAGGGGGAGAAGGACCCTAGAAATACCACAGAGAGGAAGGAGGGAGGGTAACCTTGACTGCAGATGCATACCTATCGGACATCTACATTTATGGTAGGTACAAAATTGTACTATGTCCTTCAAGGATGCATCTGCAGTCCTTACATATGGGTAGAATACCATAGCCAAGCTGGGGGTGGTAGGATCTAAGAAAAGGATGGTGTAGCTAAAATGCCCTGCAGGACTGCCGTAGCAAAGCCTGCTCTGGATCTGGAATATAAGGGTAAGTGGTAATGCTTGGAGAATGTATGCACGGAGCTCCATGTAGCAGCTTCTAAAACGTCCTTGGTAGCCACCCCTCTTAAGAAGGCTGTGGAGGTGGCTGTTGCTCTCGTGGAATGAGGCCTAATGTTAGTTGGCACATCTTTTCCATGAAAGGAGTAGCAGAATCGAATGCAATTTCCTATCCATTTTGAAATAGTTTGTTTAGAAATTGCTTTTCCTTGTACACCAGCAGCATATGCTACAAAGAGTTGGCCAGTTTTCCTGTAAGTTTTGGTTCTGTCCAAGTAGTATCACAACTGCCTGTGGATGTCCAAAGTATGCAGAAGTTTCTCTCCTTTATTTTGTGGATTTGGGAAGAAGGTAGGCAGGTGAATAGCTTGATTCAGTGAGATCCTGGATACCACCTTTGGCATGAATGAAGGATTGGTTCTCAATGAAACTCTGTCCTGATGAAAAATAAGAAATGGTTGAACTGCCATGAGGGCCTGTAATTCAGATACTCTTTTTGCTGAGGTTATGGCCAGAAGGAAGGCAGTCTTCCAAGACAGGAACTGTAGTTCTGAAGATGCTGCTGGTTCAAAGGGAGGTAGAGTTAATTTTTCCAACATGAAATTGAGGTCCCAAGTTGGTACTGGTGGTTTCCTTGGAGGACTGATGTTTTTAATTCCTCTTAAAAACTGCCTTAGGAGAGGATGAGAGAAAACAGGTGGATCAGTATTGTATTCTGCTGAAATTGCTGAAGCATGAATTTTTATGGAAGAGTAAGAAAGGCCATTGTGGAGCACTTCTGCCAAGTATTCCAGGATATGTGCCATGTTCACCACTGTCGCATCCAGGCCCTTTGTGGTGTTCCAAGTGCGAAATCTTTTCCAGTTTGCTGAGTATGCCTTTCTTGTGGAAGGCCGGCGAGCTTCCATGATGATATCCTTCACTCTCTTGGATAACTCATCCTGGTGAGGAGTCAAGGTATTCTCCAGGCTGTCAGCTGCAAGGTTTTCAGGCTGGAGTGCAGAGTTTTGTAATTGTGCTGTGTCAGAAGAAGTGCCCATTGTGGTAGAGGCCACGGTTTCGTGCGTGACAAGCTCCTTAACAGTGGGTACACCAGTGTTGTCTTGACCAGTCCGGAGCTATCAGAATCACTTTTGGCTGCTCTGTCCTGATCTTCAGTAAGACCTTGGTCATTAATGGAAGAGGAGGAAATGCATACACTGTTAGAGCATTCCAGCTGAAAGAGAGAGCGTCCACTTTCCATGCTTGTGGGTGGTATGTCCTTGAGCAGAATTTCTTCAGCTAATGGTTGTGGTGTGAGGCAAAAAGATCTATGTCCGGCCTCCCCCATGACTGTGTTATCTGAAGGAAGATGTCTGGGTGCAGCATCCATTCGTGCGGATCCATGATATTTCTGCTTAGGCTGTCCACCAGTATATTGTCTTTTCCTGGCACAAACTGGGATTGCAGCTCTATGAGGAGTTTTAGGGAAAGTTCCCAAAGATTCATTGCCAGCCTGCAAAGAGGGTAGGAATGGGTACCTCCTTGTTTATGTACCACATAACTGTGGTATTGTCTGTCCTTAATAGCAGGTGGCCTTGATGCAGATAGTGTTTGAAGGCCTCGATTGCATGTATCACTGCCAGCATTTCCTTTTGGTTTATGTGCATGCGCAATTCTTTCTGTGACCATAGCCCTTGAATGCATTTGTCCTCCATGTGTGCTCCCCATCCATGGTCTGAAGCGTCCGTTGTAATGGTTTAGCTGGTTAATGGTTGCTGAAGGGCAGACCCCTGTTTGACTGGCTTGCTTGAGCCCACCACAAGAATTCCTTTTGTAGGGATGGAATGAGTGGTATCAAAGCTTCTAGGCTGTGACTGTGCTGAGACCATAAACTCCTTAGGTACCATTGTAGTTTCCTCATATGCAGCCTTGCTTGTGGGACCAGAAGAATGCAGGATGCCATGTAACCCAGGGCCTGCAGGATTTCCCTTGCAGTCAGCTGAGTTTGTTTCGTCAGATTTTTGAAATAATCCGGTAGTTGTCTTTGTTTTTCTTCTGTGAGAAAAGCCATTCGGGTGGTTGTATCTAGTTTCGCACCCAGAAAAGTTATTCTTTGGGATGGCACAAGTCTTGATTTGTGAATGTTGACTGTGTATCCCAAAGCCTGAAGTACGCAGATGGCATAATTCAAGTGTTTTACCAAAGTTTGCTGGCTGTCCGCTTGTATAAGGCAGTCGTCCAGATATGGGTATATTTGAATCCCCTGAAGTCTGCAGTGTGCAATTACTGATGCCAGGCATTTCGTGAATACTCTGGGCACAGTAGATAATCCAAAGGGCAATGCTGCGAATTGATAATGCTCTGAACCTGCAAGAAATCTAAGGTGTCTTCAGCAACTTTGTCTGATAGGGACATGCAGGTATGCCTCCTTGAGGTCCAGAGTTACCAGCCAAGACCCTTTGCCCAGCATGGGAAGGAGTTGCTGTAAGGTCAGCATTTTGAATTTTGGCAGAATGAGATAAGTATTCAGTGCGGACAAGTCGAGAATAGGCCTCCATTGTTTTTCTTTTCTTGGTACAAGGAATAGTCTGGAATAAAATCCTTGGCCTTGTTCTGTGAGAGGAACCTTTTCTATAGCTTTCATTTGTAATAGGTTGGAAATTTGTTTTAAAGCCTCTGCCCTTTGATTTGGTGGCAGGTTTGGCATGCCTTTTCTTTTTGGTAATGTATGAAAATGGAACCTGTATCCTTTGTCTATTATCTGCAGTGTCCATTTGTCTCTTGTAATATTGTGCCAATTTTTTGAGAATAAAGATAGCTTTCCGCCCAAAGGTGCTTCCAATTGAGCCCTGGTTGGTGGGGTCAAGTTTAAGTCATTGAGTCTGTCCTTGTGCAGCAGTTGTAGGTCCTGCACTACCTCTCTGGTTAGGAGGCTGCCACTGACGTCCTCTGTAGGAGCCTCTAGCTTGCCCTCTACCCCTGGCACGCCTGTTCTTGCCTCTTTGAAATCTCTCCGTGTCTGGAAAGGACCAATTCTTAGAAGTCCAATTTCTGCTGAATCTAGGTGGCTGGACCTGGGAGGAAATCTTTGACTGTTTGCACAGATTTAGCCTTTTCCTCAAATTTCTTTAAGACCTCCTGGGCAGTGGAGCCAAATAACTTTTGCTTTTCCAGTGGCGCATCCAGAAGTTTTGCTTTAACATGGTCTGGCAGAGTTTGTTCCTTCAGCCAAGCATGCCTACGTATGACTGCACCTGTCATTGCTGACCTACATGAAGCTTCCAATGCATCATAACCACACTGCAAGAAATGGTTGCTAACCTGTTGGGAGTTATATACCAGATCCTGAAGTGACTTGTGATCTAAGGGTTCAGGTGAAGACAGTTTTTTATGCAATTCATCTAACAAATACTCTTGGTACTGTATCATATGGAATTGACAATTTAATGCCCTCATAGAAAGAGTGGAAGAAGTATACACTTTTTTACCCCATCTCTCTAAAGCCCTGGACTCCCTTTCAGAGGAGAGTGGATTTTTAGTAGTGGCAGTTGTAACCCCTTTAGGGCCCTGTGAGATAGTTTCTGGGTCAGCAGAGTGGGCCTTGTAAAGGAAATGATGCGAGTCCGGGACCCTGTAGCACCTATCGGGTTTGACAGGTGCCGGAGGAAGGGAGTCAGGGGTAATACTAGACTCAGTGTACACATCATCAATGACATTCAAAACAGGAGGAATAGCCAAAGGCCTATGCTGAGGTAAATGCAAAAAAGTCCTTAATCTCTTCCTGGAATCAGAGAATTCTTGGCCCTGCCATTTAAAATGCTCTCTCATGGAGTGAAGGGTCTCCCCAAAGGACAGCTCTTCAGGAGGGGAGGCCGAGGGAATAGATTCCTCTGCATCAGAATCCTCGTAGGCCGTAAATGCCTCCTCCTGGTAGTCTGATAGAGCAGAGCCATCTGAGGCCTCATCTGAGGACTGGGGATCAGTGGGCTCAACCCTGGGCCTTTTGTCTAGAGGAGGTTGGGAGCCCCTGTCCGGGTGTGGCTGAGAGCCCCTAATTAAGGAGATAAGGTCCTCAGCTAAACTTAAAATCTGTGAACCTGTAGTGGATCCCTGAGGAATAACCCTGGGAGGCAGAGTTTTAGGCTGTTTAGCAGCTTTAGCCCTTGTGAATGCCTTAACGGACATGGATGCAGGAGGCCTGGCTGCTCCACGTGCTGGCGTAGTTTTGTCCAGGGAAATGGTGTTGGAAGATTCCAGAACACCGGTTTCTGAGGGAAATTCTATTACCGACTCCAAAGAGGCCTCTGGGGCCAAGGTTGTCGGTTGTGCGGTTTCGCCGGTCGGAAGTACCAAGGACTCGGTCTCAGCCGAGACCGAGACACTCGCGGTAGACCTAGGGGTGGTTTCAGCCGAAACCACGGTCCGCGTGTGTCGGTCCTTGTCCTTCCGTTTTTTGGTTAAATGTGAAGTTGGAGTCTCCGACGGCATAATATAACAGTAACTAGCCCTAAAAAATTCCTCTGCAAACTCCGCCCGACGCCTGAGAGTGCGTCGATTGAAGGAGGCACAGGCAGTACAGGCCGAGACGTCGTGGTCTGGGCCTAGGCAGGGGAGGCAGTAAGAATGGAAATCCTTATGAGGTATTTGTTTCCCACAAGTTAAGCAATTATTAACTTTAAGCGTTTGATCTGACATCGGCTGAGGCAAGAAAGAGTCCCCAACGGGGTACTTAGCTTTTGAAGTCTTCGGTAGCTGAAATTACAGGAGCTGGCCGACCGGCACTTGTGAACTGCTTCTGCTTCGGGCACCACGCGGCAAGAAAGACTGAGGAAGATGGCGTCGGCTGACGCTTTTATACCCCAGGTGCTCTGACGTTGGGGAAAGGGCGACATCAGCCGACGCTGGACCCAGACTTTGGAATCCGGCTGACCGAAGGGCTGCCTGAGGCAGGACAACCCCATATGTAAGGACTGCAGATGCATCCTTGAAGGACATCCGGATGGTCCTCTGTGCTTTCACCAGCCTCAAGAGAGATGTCTGGTGGCGTCAGTACAGCTAAAGAATCAGACCAGACTTTCTTGGCCTTTTCCTTTGCAGACAGCTGGCCCTCAGACCGGGAAGATCCTTCCAAGATTCCTAAGCCAACAATTTAAGTCATTGGTTCCAAGGTAAATTGCAATGGAAGAAAGCCTATTCTGCATGTCTTAGGGACAAAGGAGTGATAACTCACAAAACATGTGGTCGTGGGAAGCCCCTAAACAGAACAAACACTGCTTGTGACAATCATTGTGGGGAATCTGTCTCCCGCACTGGCGTTTTCCCTTTCTATATGACATGAAACCAGAAAACAAGCCAAACATGAGACAAACAAAATCAATAAAACAACAGGGCACTTATCTAAAAATAGTAGAGCCATCAGGCACTTGAACTTTTGGACAGGCGATCGAAGATGAAGTTCAGACTGATGGCAAAGTTGTTCTGAGGATAGTACATCTGGACATCACCTTTATGACCTATGCTGTGCACAGGGAGTATACGTGTAATGTATGGCGTACCCTTTGCAACCAGAAGACTTTGATATACTGGCCGGACATTTCCCTTAGCAGGAAATCCCTTTTGTAAAGAATAATTCAACACTGATATGGAAGGACGTTTTATGGATAACCAGTGTGATGCATTGCTCAACTTGAAGTGGACGTTTGTTCAGGAGAAGGGGTAAGTAAGTATTAAATGACAATCAGTCTCCCACTGGGTTTTGTTTATCTGCTGAAGCAGATTCAAATCCCTGGCACTATTGTTAATGGGACTGTTTGATTTGTGGAGATACAAGAGGTCTTGGACTATTGATTCCCTAATGGCCCAAAAGGCAAGGCAATTCAGACATCACCCCTAAGCGGTCGTTAGGGCACTGAATAACGGGAAAGAGCTTCCAGAAGAGGCTGGAAGCACTGGTCTTTTAAGTCTGTGATCCTTTCAGTTAGGAACCTCTGGGGTCTTTCCAGTTGCTTGATATGCCTAAAAATACACACCCCAAAAGGGACATTGTATACAGTAACAGGTAAGATCAATGCGAAATGTAGATGGTGAGAACTTCCTTGGATCTAGATGAAATACCTTTTGAAATCAGCTGTACCAGATAAAAAGATTTCTTAACTACTGCTGTAATGTGATGGTCAAAGGCAAGGGAATTTATTTACCAATGTTCCTAGGCCTCTCACCACACTTTCACTTTGAAGCGGTACATTGTCTATATAGTAACACAGATGAAAGGATCATTTCCAAATGAGATAATATTGCAATGTTTATCACTTGAGTTGTAATCTATTTTCTGAGAACTAGTTACTGACATGTAAGGGTTCCAGATGCATCTTCTGTGTATCAGACAGCGATTCCAACTTGTAATTTGGAGGTCTGTTAAATAGATACCGAACAGCATGTGTTCCAGCCACCTTCATGCTTACTGAGGATAAAACCACTACTCTCACTACATGGATTCTACCATTCAGTCAGTTTGCTATTTGGAGCTCATTCAGCTTGTTTACTATGTGTAGAGATCTGCTAAGATGATGCCAAATAGCATAAATAGCAGGGGACCCAGCCACCTTCATGCCTATTGAGGATGTACCTGCCATTCTCACTACATGGGTGCTACCATTCAGTCAGTTTGCTATTTGGAGTTCATTCAGCTTGTTTACTACGTGTAGAGATCTGCTACGATAGGGGGTGGGGGGAAAAACAAAACCGCTGTTGGTAAAAGAAAAATGAAAAAATGTATTAAGTTTCGAAAAAAACTATTACCTTTAAACCTGAACAGGACTGTGATGTGACCCTGTTAGGACAAAGCTGTAATGAACATAAGCAAGCACAACAACAGAGAACAGCACTACACAGATGCATGATCTCATGACAAACTGTGGGAAGAGCTGAGAGCTCTAACTTCTAATCTTCAGAAATGGTTTCTCTTTCATTTTTTTTATAGTTTCTTATAACATATACTATAACAACCAACATCAACATCTTTGCTGCTCTTTAACCTGATAAAATAATAGCATAATGAATGTGTCTTTCTGCTTTTTCCTTCAGTTTTTCGCTAAGTGCTAGCTCACTGTCCGCTTAATAATTGGGCAGTAGCTGGAGTGCGCTGGCTTGTGCACAACCTTCACACTATTCAATGAATCTCAATGAAGTTGTTCCGTTATGTCGCCACACAGAGAGAGCTAACAACTGAGAAGAATACGGCAACGCCTAACTGTGAGGTGACAACGCTACCACAGCACCAAATAAAACACTAGAGGGCAGCAGGTGCTTTTTTGGGGGGGAGGGGAGGGAGGCAGCAGTATTCCATTACTATGGTCTGTGTATCCTCACAACAATTGACTTGTTAATTTATTTTGAGCTACTATTTTGTCAGCTTTGAATTTTTAAGCCTGGGATGCAACTTGTCTTCAGTGAAGAAAAAAATAAGACTGGAAATTTTTTTTCTACTCCACGATTTTTTTTAGGCCCACTTTTGGAAAAGGTTGGGGGATGCTCTCAGCTTCTGGGGGCACTAAAATGTGAAGAGAAAAAAAGTAAGTATTGTGCATGGAAGCAACATGGGGGGGCAAAAGGAGGGGAAATTCTGAGGGTTTTTTTTGGGGGGCTGAACAGTAAAGCAGTGCTCGGGTTATGATGCCAAATAGCAGGGGACCCAGCCACCTTCATGCCTACTGAGGATGTGCCTGCCACTCTCACTACATGGGTTCTATCATTTCAGTCAGTTTGCTATCTGGAGCTCATTCAGCTTGTTTATAATGTTAGCATGTGGTATGGTGTCAAAAGCCTAAGCTAGGTTAAAGTATGCTGTATGAACAAGCATGTCCACTATCCACAGCGTGTCACTCTCTCAAAGAAGTTGACCAGATTAATTTGCTGGAGGCAAGTTTTATAAGGGTCTTGATATTACAGTTATAATTAGATCTGTTATGATACATTCCACAGATTTGTAGATGACACTAGTCATGCTAATGGGTCTGCAGTTTCTGGAGTCAGTGGTGGGTTCACCTTTGTGAGGTGGCATCATACCAGATCCCCATGGATGATGTAATTTTGTCCAGTATGCTTAGCATGTGCTCTCTGGTTACCATGGAGGGTTAGGATTCTGTGGGTATGTGGGCTTTGTACAGTTCTTTCTGGGGTGAAATTTGAAGTTAATTTGATTACTAGTATGTTGGCTATCTGTACTGGATCCGAGTAGGGAGTGCCACTTTGGATAAGTTCCGAGTACACTGCGTGTTATTTCTACTTTTCTAACTTAACTAAATGACTTGTAGTTACCTTTATCTTCTTTAATTAGTCTTGCATTCATGGCATGCCTTCAGATTTGTGATGATTATTTTCTTTAGTTACACTGACAGCTTTTTACTGTTAACCTTGATTTGAGAGTTTTGTGTTTTGCTATACAAAATGGAAGACAAGGTAAAAAAGCAGAAACAAAGGCAGTGAGGTATTTTAGAAGGTACAGAAAAAAAAGACACAAAAACATATTTGGATTACATGATAAGCAAGATAGTGGGGGTAGACTGGCTTTGTGAAACACTCCAATAAGCTAATCTCAAAACCTACACAACATCTACCAGAATCTGCAAACCAACATGTTTTCTTAAACATTTTCATCTAATGTAATACTGTCAGGAGTTCTTCAGAATAACAAAAGTACAGCACTTGCCCTGTAAGAGACTGAAATTAAGAATAGGTAACTAAAATAAATTAATTTTTTTTTGACTTGTAACAGAAAGCAGTAAATCCTGTGGAAGCTAACACAACTGGTAAGAAAGCAGTTTGTGGAGTGGAGGTTTGTGTTTGCAAATTACTCTGAAGTGACATTTATTTGCCTCTGTTTACCGGGAAAGTCCGACTGGGTAATACCCATTTTCAGCAAAGGCCCGGGAAGAAAAGCACCATTTGCTTACATTGCATTACACTAAGATCCAGTTAGAGACAGAGTAGATACATTCTAGTTACATTTATACACAAACAGTAGTTACACGTACACATATTCTAAGATTCTACAGAGGTGGAAGTTACTAAACAGAAAGCCCACATGCAACTTAGTGGATTATACAGGCAGCAGTTGTGCATAAAAATTGTTTGTCACGCCAGTGAGAGGTTGAGTGTATTCTGTTTTAAGAAGTGTATTTGGAGAGTATCGTATGCTGAACACAAAGTCTCAACCTTCAGATGAGCAATGCACAGGACCTGGATTGGTTACAATGCTGTTTTAGAGCATCCTTCAAGATTTCATGGATGCAATGCAAGAGTGTAAACAGACATTTAGGCGGTCATTTTCAGGTATGGTGAAGATATATGGGGATGTTGATAATCCTGATGAAGTAAATGGGAGAATAAGAGAACTACCTCAAAGAATTAAGGTGTCAAAGGCAAACTGAGCAAAATGGCAAGAAGATTTTTGAGTCAAAGGGAGGACATACTCTGGGAGAAACAAAAGATGAAAGGGAGAAGATGGTTTGAAATAAGCTATCCCAGGAACAAGATAAATGGATAGACTGGAAAATTCCACATGAAAATATGAACTGGGATATCCTGGGGGAATGCTGCTTTAATAACATAACACTTACAAATGAACACAACTAAAAACTAAAATGGCTTTATCACGTCATAAGCACTGGCTTGTAGCTGTGTAAACACTATAATATGATTAACAACCATACATGTAGGTAAAATGTCGGAGAATATAAACAGAGCAAATTATCTAAACAGAATGTAATCCTACTGGTACAGAGCAGACAACTGTGATTATATTATAGATGTTAGCCAAGTAAATGAAAAAGGGTGGTGTATACAAGACTGCACATAATTCTCAATATTATGAAATTTCTAATCAACTAATTCATTTTTTTTTCTCCTTGCCTTGGTGACCAACTAGCTCCCCTATCTCTGTGCCCCATGTGGCATATTCATCCCCACCCAAAGGGGAAAAGAGACTAGTAGTTGACTGTGGAGCAGCCGCCTATTTGAGGCAAACAGTTTTTGTGACTAAGGCCCTAAACTCTTTGATCGCTTGGGTCATACACACAGCTTTATCCCGATTTAATATTACACTTTAGTGAAACATTTTAATATTTATTAAATGTTTCACTAAACTGCAATATTAAACAGTTGCTTCATCAAACAATTTATGTTGTGAAGGGCTGACCAATTTTTATTATTTTTTGTTTTACCAACGTTTATTATTTTTATATTCCATTTTATTAAATATTTTTAGTCCTGGAATGTGTGTTTTTGTTACTTCTGAATTGTTGAATGGACCATTTACCTTTGGAGTATTTGTTTTGGTTTTCAAATGTTTAAACATCACTACTGATATTCAGACACAAATACTTAAACTGTGAGGGATGAAAACTGTCTGACAAAAGTGAAGGTAAGGCAATAAGGTACAGTCATCAGAAAGAAGATACAGATTATAATGAAAAAAGAAATATGAAAATCAGACAGCAATAAGATATATACTTTTGAAATAATTATTTTTGCTATATGGAAGGAGAATGTACTGTCACACTGGATGATTTATTCAAAAGAGGTACAGTGCATTACACCCTGGGGTCCTTGGCTTTTTGAATGGTTCTGCTTAGTCCTACTAGTCTGGTGCAATATACTGGGGGGGGGGGGGTGGCATTAGGAATGAATTGTGTGTAAGCTTTAAGAGTGCATAACAACTATGCTTATAGTGCTTAACTGACTGGATGGTATGGAGTTTATGAAGGTTGTGTATTAAGATACTTAAAAGAAATGCCACCTGTTGGTGTTGCTGACTGGTCATAGAGGTGATTATGCAGTTAAAACAGAAGCATAAAGGAAGCTGATGAAATATTAAAAATCATGTCTAAAAATGAATGATAATGATGGGATGTATGGAGCAGACATTAATTTTAACTACAAGCTGGCAGCAGGACAAAACTGGTAATGATGAAGTAGTGCTCATCCAAGAACTGCAGGAGGTTTTATGTACGAGTTTAAAAGTGGACTGGCATTAGGCTATAATGTGACGAATGGCACAGGGATCTTAGGATGGACATACAATACACAGTCTTAAGACAATGTTACTGGCATGACTGAGTTTTAGAACACAGAGTTTATATACAGAATACAACAAACAGTACAGGTTATAACACTGGGTTGAACAGGAAGACACAGGTGATGTCTGAACAGCATCTGTATGGTGGACATAATATAATATGTGCAAGGTAAATGGTGAAAGTGTAATCAAGGGCACTGTAGAATTTGATGTGTCCAGTTTACATACCCAAACGAATGACAATGTGCAGTGAATAAAAAGAGTATACAAACTCTGGTTTACAGTTGAAATTATGTTTGATGTGGTGTTTGGAACTGTGCATAATACACTTGATAATGGTGCTCTAGAAACATTAAGCACCATAGTACAAATGGTGTCATGATGGCAAAAAGTACAGTTGTGTACACTTACCATAAATGTAGATGTTAGTGTGTATTCACTGTTGCAGTCCTCACATATGGGTTGATTCCCAAAGCCCAGGAAAAGGACAAAGGGGGAGGAAGGATCACAGATTAAGGGTTGGTAAGAAGGCCCTGCAAAACTGCAGAGGCAAAACCAGCCCTGGATTTAGAAAACAAAGGTAGATTGTAAAGCTTTGTGAAAGTATGGACAGAAGACCAAGTAGCTGCTTCTAGAATGTCCTTAGTAGGCACACCTCTCAGAAAGGCTGCACAGGTACAGGCTGCTCTAGTAGAATGGGTCCTAATACTCTCAGGGGGAACCTTCCCATGCTGCAGGTAACAAAAGTGAATACAATGAGCAATCCATTTGGAGATGGTTTGTTTTGAAATAGCTTTACCCTGAGCTCCAGGAGCAAAATTAACCAACAACTGTTCAGATTTTCGAAAGGATTTAGTCCTAAGTAAAATCTCAACTGTATATGCAAATAAAGAGAGTGCAGAATCCTTTCCCCTTTGTTTTGGGGACTGTTGAAAAAATGTAGGCAGGTGAATAGACTGGTTAAGGGTTAAACTGGAAACTATCTTAGGCATAAAGGAGGGATTAGTTCTCAGAGAAACTCGATCTGAGTGAAAAATAATGAAAGGTTCTACTGCCATTAAGGCTTGCAGCTCAGATACCCTTCTAGCCGAAGTAATAGCTAAAAGGAAAGCAGTCTTCCAGGATAGAAACTTCAAATCTGCAGAGGCAGCTGGTTCAAATGGAGGCACAATAAGTTTTTCCAGGACAAAATTTAGATCCCAAGCAGGAGTAGGAGCTCTTCTGGGAGGTCTAAGATTACTAGCTCCCCTCAGGAACTGTTTCATCAAGGGGTGAGAAAAAATTGGTTGCTCAAAAGAACGAGCTGAAATTGCTGAAGTGTGAATTTTGATTGAAGAAAAGGAAAGTCCACCATTAAACAGTCCTGCTAGGTAGTCAAGAATGAGGGAAAGAGAAGGATGAGAAGAGTCTTCTCCTTTAGCCTGCATCCAAGAGCAAAATCTCTTCCATTTATCTGCATAGGGTTTTCTGGTGCTAGGCCTCCTGGCCTCATGAAGAACTTCAACCACCTGTTGGGAAAGATTTAAAGTATTAGCCAGGCAGTTAAATGCAGAGTTTGAAGATGAGGATGAAGGAACTTTCCCCCTCCCTGAACCAACGGATCTGGTACCAGGGGAAGATGCCAAGGATGAGCCTGGGAAAGGCTGTGAAGGAGGGGATACCAATGCTGCCTGGGCCAATCTGGTGGTATCAGAATAGCTTTTGGTTTTTCGTCCCTTATCTTTAGCAGCACTCTGGGAAGAAGAAGCAGAGGAGGGAATGTATAAACTGAGAGATGTGTCCATGGGAAGGACAATGCGTCCACCCTCCAAGCTTTATTGTGAAACTCCCTGGTGCAGAAGGTTGGAAGGAGATGATTGGTGTGAGAGGAGAAAAGCTCCACTTGTGGGGTGCCCCAATGATGAGTGATGCAATGGAAAATGTCCTTGTTCAGTTGCCACTCGTGAGGATCCAGAACATGTCTGCTCAAATGATCTGCCAAGGAGTTTAGCCTCCATGGAAGGTACTGGGCTATTAGATGTAAGCCCATGGATGCTGCTATGGACCATAGTTCTCATGCTTTCTCTGCACAAGGGGTACGAGAGAGCTCCCCCCTTGCTTGTTGATGTACCACATGACTGTGGTATTGTCTGTCCTGATCAGCAGAGTCCCAGGGTAGAGTAGGTCCTTGAAAGCCAGCAAGGCCTGCTGTACTGTCATCAATTCTTTTAAGTTTATGTGCAGATGAATCTGCTGGGTGCTCCAAATCCCCTGCATGCCCCTGCCTTCCAGATGATCCCCCAATGCAACATCTGAGGCATCTGTGGTGAGAGTCTGGCTGGCAGGCGGCGGGCGGAAAGGCAGACCCTTGTTCTGAGAACAGGCTGTCGCCCACCAGAGGAACTCCATTTGTAGACAGGGAATCAGGGGAAGAATCAAGTCCAAGTCCTGTGTGTGTGTTGACACCAAAGGTTCTTGAGGTACCATTGAAGTTTTCTCATATGCTGCCTTGCATATGGGATCATTACAATACATGAAGCCATGAACCCCAGTGCTTGCAGGAATTGCCTTGCCGAGAGCTGGGTCATGCTTGCCAAGTTCATGAAGTAAGTCGAAAGATCTTCTTGTTTCTGTTGAGGGAGGAATACCATCTAGGTGGCTGTATTTAGACTCGCTCCCAGGAAAACAATCTCCCTTGTAGGAGCCAACTTTGACTTCTGTTCGTTGAGTGTGTAACCCAAAGAGGTGAGAATGTTCTTCACGAAATCCAAATCCTTTTCTAGTTGTTCTGGGGAGTTTGCCTGAATGAGACAGTCATCCAGGTAAGGATAAATTTGAATGTTTCTCTGCCTGCAAAAAGCATAGGTTGGAGCCAGGCACTTCATAAAAACTCTGGGAGTAGTAGATAAGCCAAAAGGCAATGCACGGAATTGAAAGTGTTATTCCCCAGCCCTGAAGCGAAGGAACTGCCTGCAACTTTCTAATTACGGAATCAGTGGCTGCTGCTCTGCAGGAAGCCACCAAAGTGTCAAAACCACAATGAAGTGAATGCTTATTAAATAAAGTGGCAGAATTCAGTAAGTCTTGTAAATCTTTGTTCTCAGTCATGGAAGGAATATCTCCAAGTTTATCCTTAATAGCCTCCAAAGTATGCTGACAATTCACGGATCTAATGGCAAGAGTTGCAGAGGTATTGACTTTTTTACCCCACATGTCCAAGGCCCTAGACTCCTTATCAGAAGGAACAGGGTTTTTATCAATAGTAGCCTTAAAACCATTGGGGCCTTGAGAAATAATTTCTGGATCAGCAGTATGGTTTTTAAAAAGGAAATGATGAGATTCAGGAGCCCTATAATACCTATCCAGTTTTCTGGGGGCAGGAGGAACAGAATTAGGAGTTAAAAGAATTTTCCATGTAAACATCATCCACAACTTCCAAAACTGGAGGTATAGCCAGAGGCTTATGCTGTGGCAAATCCAAAAATTCCCTGATTCTTTTCTTAGACTGAGGAAAATCCCGACATTCCCATTTAAAGTGCTCCCTAAGAGTACTCAAAGTATCCCCAAAGGACAAATCTTCTGAAGGGGAGGCAGAAGGGATAGAGTCCCCAGCACCAGAATCCTCAAAGCCAGAAAAAAGTTGAGAATTTCTTTCTTCACCAGCAGACATACTGGAAATCTCAGAATCTGAGACAGACAAGGAAATCTCAGAATCTGAGACAGACAAAACATCAGGAGATAATTCCCTAGCCCTCTTTGAAGGGGGGGGGGATGAGAGCCCCTAATCAGGGAAAGAAGATCTCCAGCCATCTTTACCAACTGGGACTGAGGCACAGGAGGGGAGGCCGACACCTGCTTGTGAGTAGGTTTGCGGCTGGAAGGTTTACTAGCAATCCAGAGGGACTCGGTAGGCCTAGCAATTGCAGAAGTCTGAACTAAGGTAGTTTGCCTGCTTCTGGTCTCATGTTGAAAAGAAGAGGCGTCAGAAGCCGGTGTCTGCAAAGCGGCTCCGGACCCATCTGAGGCGATGACAGGGGGGTCTGTAGACGCAATAGCAGCCTGTGGCATGGAGAACTCCGTAAAGGTCTCGGCAGAGGCTTGCGGCTGAAAATCTGCGGACTGCAGGGGCTGCAAAAGCGCCTCACTGACTACCGCTGTGCTGACTACCAATCTCACAGGTGTGTCTTCAGCAGATTTAATCCTAGGCATGTCTCGGTCCTTGTCTTTGTGTTTCCTAGGAATATCTGAAGTCGGGAGACCAGAAGACGCCATACCGACAAACTTAGGCCAGACTCCGAAATGCTTATACAAAATCTTAGCTCTATGGCGTATGGTATGAGGGTTAAAAGAAGCACAGAGATCGCAGTTAGGGACATCATGCTCAAGGCCCAAACAAGGAATGGAAATCACGGTGTAGAATCTGTTTTCCATAGGCAAGACAGTTATTAACCTTATCTGACATTTGCTAAAGCAAGAAAAGAGGATCCCCAATGGGGTACTTATCTGAAGGCGTCTTCAACTTGGTAGTCGGAAAGCAAAACGAAGGTAAACGGCCGACTGGCTCTAGTGCGAAATGCATCTGCTTCAGGCTCCGTAACAAGAAAGACTGAGGAAATGGCGTTGGCTGCCTCTTTATACCGGACGTTCTGACATCAGTTTTACAACTGGCGGCAGCCGATGTCATATACCAAGGACTCTGGTATTCGGGCCGACTGAGGGCTACCGGGAGCCGGATAACCCATATGTGAGGACTGCAACAGTGAAACCTGAAGAACATCTGCAATGAGAATGACACTGGAATACATACGGTTTGTAATGGTCTGTTTGTTCTGAGCATATTTTCCAGGCCATCTTTGATTGGGAAGGGGCCTATCTGCACTTTTGTGAGAGAATTCTGCTGATTGGGACTTGAATGGTAAAGGGAGGTCAGTCTAGGGCTTGGAATAAGCATCCTCATTGGTCCTTCTGAATCTTGTTAGAGTGTTTTTCGTGTTTTAGCTTCTGGTGTTTAGGCCCTGCATTTCAGCAAGTTTTTGCTTGTTTGTACATCCCGCTTCACTGTGCACTACCAGACAGTTAAATTCAACAAATTTTCCCATAAAACACAGGCAAAAATACCAATTCACTAAGCTCCTCTGTGATTCTTTCTGAAAAGCCACCCCCTAGTAACAACAGTCTTCAACTTAGCATTATGGACAACTGGACTACCCTTGTTGACTTGGGTCTCTTAGGGCAGTGTAGCAATTGCCTCATGTACACAGACAACCCTCTACTAATAACACAATGTAGTAGGGAATGTAAGACATGTGTTTACACTAAGAATCTAGAATCCATACTCTCTCTCCCTCAAAATAGTAACATGGAGAAGGTTGTCAACTCATCCACCAATACATATTTACGTAGTACCAATACTCATGCTCTAGAGAGAAGAGGAATGAAGGTCAGCAGGACTAAGACAGAATATATGTGTGTGAATGAGAGGGAGGATAGAGGAATGGTGAGGATGCAAGGAGTAGAGGTGGCAAAGGTGGATGAGTTTAAATACTTGGGGTCAATAGTTCAGAGTAACGGTGAGAGTGGAAGAGAGGTGAAGAAGAGAGTACAGGCAGGATGGAGTGGGTGGAGGAGAGTGTCAGGAGTGACTTGTGACAGGCGAGTACCTGTAAGAGTGAAAGGGAAGGTCTATAAGAGGGTAGTGAGACCAGCTATGTTACATGGGTTGGAGACAGTGGCATTAACAAAAAGGCAGGAGTTTGAGCTGGATGTGGCAGAATAAAAGATGTTAAGATTGGCACTGGATGTGACGAGGGTGAAAGTACAGTTTTGTACCTACCATAAATGTAGATGTCCGATAGATATGCAACTGCAGTCCTGACATATGGGTTGTCCTGCCTCAGGCAGCCCTTCGGTCGGCCGGATTCCAAAGTCTGGGTCCGGCGTCGGTTGATGTCGCCTCCTCCCCGACGTCAGAGCGGCTGGGGTATAAAGGCATCCGCCGATGCCATCTTCTTCAGTGTTTCTTGCCACAGATGTCAGGTGCCCTCCAAGGAAGGCTGAATTTGGTGAATGGATAAAAAATTCCAGACATGCACAACAGTAATAAACAGATACACCATAACAGATATCCCCAGCTAATAGAGGAAAGGGGGAATGGACCCAAAAGGAAAATTGCAGAGGGGTAGGAGGGAGGGAAAACCTGACTGCAGTTGCATATCTATCGGACATCTACATTTATGGTTGGTACAAAACTGTACTATGTCCTTCAAGAATGCAACTGCAGTCCTGACATATGGGTTGAATACCATAGCCAAGCTGGGGGTGGTAGGATCTAAGAAAGGGATGGTGTAGCTAAAAGGCCCTGCAGGACTGCCGAAGCAAAGCCTGCTTGGGATCTGGAGTATAAAGGCAGGTTGTAGTGTTTGGTAAATGTATGCACGGAGCTCCATGTAGCAGCCTCTAGAATGTCCTTTGTAGCCACTCCTCTTAGAAAGGCTGTGGATGTGGCTATAGCTCTGGTGGAGTGTGGCCTAATATTGGCTGGCACACCTTTTCCATGGAAAGAGTAACAGAATCTGATGCAGTGTCCAATCCATTATGAAATTGTTTGTTTGGAGATTGCCTTTCCTTGCACTCCAGCAGCATAGGCTACAAATAGTTGGTCAGACTTCCTGGTGGTCTTTGTTCTGTCCAAGCAGTAGCGTAATTGTCTGTGTGTGTCCAAAGTGTGCAGCAGCTTTTCCTCTTTATTTTGAGGACTGGGAAAGAAAGTAGGCAGGTGAATTGCTTGATTTAGAGACACCCTGGATATCACTTTTGGCAAGAATGAAGGATTGGTCCTTAGAAAAACTCTGTCCTGATGAAAAATGAGAAAGGGAGGTACTGCCATGAGGGCCTGCATCTCCGAGACTCTTCTTGCTGAGGTAACTGCCAACAGGAAAACCGTTTTCCAGGAGAGAAATTGCATTTCTGAAGATGCTGCTGGTTCAAAAGGAGGAAGAGTTAATTTTTCCAAGAAGTAATTGAGGTCCCATGCAGGTACTGGTGGTTTTCTGGGAGGTTTGATATTCTTTATCCCTCTTAGAAACTGTCTTAGCAAGGGATGCGAAAACACAGGTGGGTCACAGTTGTATTTTGCTGAGATTGCTGAAGCGTGAATTTTAATGGAAGAATATGAGAGGCCACTATGAAACATTTCTGCCAAGTATTCTAATATCTGTGGTATGTTCATTACTGATGCATCCTGACCCTTGTTGGCATTCCAGATGATGAATCTCTTCCACTTGGCCGAATAGGTTTTTCTGGTGGAAGGTCTGCGTGCTTCCAGCAAGATTTCTTGAACTTTTTCGGAGAGAGAGATATGGGTCAAAGTCATGGAACCCTCCAAGCTGTCAGCTGCAATGTTTGCTGGTTTTGATGAACAGTCCTGTAATTGTGCTGAGTTAGGAGCAGAGGCCATTGAGGCAAGGGCCACGGTTTGGTGTGAGTTATGCTCAGTAGCAATGGATACCAGTGCTGCCTTGGCCAGTCTGGAGCTATCAAAATTCCTTTTGGTTGTTCTGCTTTGATCTTCAGTAACACCTTATTCAGTAAAGGTAGAGGAGGGAATGCATAAATTGTTAGGGAATTCCAGCTGAAGGAGAAAGCATCCATTCTCCAGGCTAGAGGATGGTGCGTCCTTGAGCAGAACTTCTCCAGGTGATGATTGAGGTGAGAAGCAGAGAGAGATCTATGTCCGGTCTTCCCCATGCACTTGTTATTTGTGAGAAAATGTGTGGATGCAGCATCCATTCGTGTGGATCCAAGAAATTTCTGCTCAGCCTGTCCGCCAGAACATTATCCTTGCCCGGAACAAACTGGGATTGCAAGTGGATGTTTAGTTTCAGGGACTTTTCCCAAAGAGTCATGGTTAGTCTGCAGAGGGGATACGAATAAGTGCCTCCCTGCTTGTTTATATACCACATGACAGTGGTGTTGTCTGTCCTTATTAGCAGATGACCTTGTTGAAGGGATTTTCCGAAGGCCTCTATTGCATGTATCACTGCCAACATCTCTTTTTGATTTATGTGCAGATGCATTTCCCTGGGAGTCCATTGCCCTTGAATGCATCTGCCCTCCATGTGTGCCCCCCATCCATGATCTGAGGCGTCTGTTGTAATGGTTTGACTTGCTTGAGCTTTGTTGAAAGACATGCCTTTGTTTAAATGACTTGCTTGAGCCCACCACAAAAATTCCCTTTGCAGGCATGGAATGAGTGGTATTACGTCTTCTAGATTGTGGCTGTGTTGAGACCATAAGCTTTTTAGGTACCACTGTAGCTTTCTCATGTGTAGTCTTGCCAGAGGGATCAGAAGAATGCAAGATGCTATGAACCCCAGGGCCTGCAGGATCTTCCTTGCGGTCAGCTGGGTGAGCTTTGCTAGGCTTTTGAAGTAATCTGGTAAATGCTCTTGTTTCTCCTCTGTGAGAAAAGCCATTTGTGATTGTGTGTCCAGTTTTGCTCCTAGAAAAATAATCTGTTGGGATGGCAATAGTCTTGATTTTTGAATGTTGACTGTGTATCCCAAAGCCTGTAGCAATTGAATGACATAGTCCAAGTTTCTTATCAAGGTTTGTTTGCTGTCTGCTTGTATAAGGCAGTCGGTCCAGATAAGGGTATATTTGAATCCCCTTGGAGCCTGCAATGTGCAGCTACTGATGCCAGGCATTTCGTGAATACTCTGGGCGCAGTAGATAAGCCAAACGGCAATGCTGAGAATTGATAATGCTCTGACCCTACAAGAAATCTGAGGTATCTTCTGCAACTGTGTCTGATTGGGACATGCAGGTATGCCTCCTTGAGGTCCAGAGTAACCAACCAAGACCCCTTGCCCAGCATGGGAAGGAGTTGTTGTAACGTCAGCATTTTGAATTTTGGCACAATGAGAAAAGTGTTTAGAGCAGACAAGTCCAGGATAGGCCTCCATTGCTTTTCTTTTCTTGGAACAAGGAACAGTCTTGAATAGAATCCCTGGCCTTGTTCCTGAGGAGGAACCTTTTCTATTGCTTTTATTTGTAACAGCTTTGAAACTTGTATAAGTGCCTCTGCCCTTTGATTTTGTGGCAGGTTTGGCATGCCTTGTCTCGTTGGTAAGGTATGGAAGTGGAACCTGTAACCTTTGTCTACTATGTCCAGAATCCATTTGTCCTTGGTTAAAATGTGCCAGTTCTTTCAGAATAAGGATAATTTTCCACCTAGAGGTGCTTCTCTTTGAGCCTTGGTGGTGTGAAAGTCAAGTCATTGTGATTGTCCCTGTGGTGCAGCTGAACTCCCTGCGCCACTTCTCTGATTTGGTGGTTGCCATTGGCGGCCCCTGTAGGAGCCTCGGTATTGCCCTCTACCTCGAGCACGCCTGTTTTTTCCCCCTTTGAAACTTGTCAGTGTCTGGAAAGGACCAATTCTTTGAAGGCCAATTCCTGCTGAATCTGGGTGGCTGAACCTGGAGGAAATCCTTGACTGTCTGTACTGATTTAGCCTTTTCCTCAATAGACTTCAACACATCCTGTGCATTAGCACCAAAAAGCTTCTGTTTTTCCAGAGGTGCATCCAGGAGCTTTACTTTAACATGGTCTTGCAGTGGCTGTTCTTTCAACCAAGCATGTCTATGTATAACGGCCCCTGTCATAGCTGCCCTACATGAAGCTTCCAATGCATCATAACCACACTGAAGAAAATGATTGCTAACCTGCTGAGTGTTATGAACCAAATCCTGCAATGCCTTTCTATCTATAGGCTCAGGAGAGGCTAACTTTTTCTGCAAATCATCCATTAAGTAATCCTGGTACTGAAACATATGAAAAAGACAGTTAAGTGACCTCATGGCAAGGGTGGAAGAGGTATAAACTTTTTTGCCCCATCTCTCCAGGGATCTAGCTTCCCTGTCCGCGGGCAGAGGGTTTTTGGCCGAGGAAGTAGCCACTCCTTTGGGCCCCTGTGAAATAGTTTCTAGATCCACAGAGTGGGCCTTAAAGAGATGCTTATGAGTTTCAGGAACCCTGTAATATCTGTCTGGCTTGACAGGAGCAGGAGGGAGAGAATCAGGGGAAGCACTGGAGTCTGAGTATACATCATCCAAGACATCCAACACTGGAGGAATAGCTAATGGTCTGTGCTGGGGTAACTTAAGGAAGGTACGTAGCCTTTTCCTGGAGTCAGAGAATTCCTTACCCTGCCACTGAAAATGTTCTCTCATGGAGTGGAGAACTTCACCGAAAGAAATATCCTCTGTGCGACTGAGAACCACTGATAAGAGAGATTAGATCTGCAGCTAGAGTCATGATCTGTTTATCAGAAGAGGGGCCCTGGGAAAAAGATTTAGGATGAGCCTTAGCCTGGCTGGCAGCCTTAGCACGTGTGAAGGCCTTGATGGACATGGAGACCGGAGGCCTAGCTGCCCCACGTGCAGGGGTAACTTTATCTACTGGTATGGTGTCAGGTAAATCTAGAGCTTCGGTTTCGGGAGGAAAATCAACAACCGGCACCGGGGAAACCTCTGGGACCGAAGTACGTGTTAAAGCGGTGTCGTCAGCCTGGAGCGGTTGAATTACCGCTTCCGTAGAGACCGATGTACTCGCGGAGGGCTTAGGCATAGTATCGGTGGATGACGCAGGCCGAGGATGTCGGTCCCGGTCCTTACGTTTTTTGGTAATATGTGCTGTCGGTTGTTCCGACGGCATGATATAGGCGTAATCGCCAAAAAAGTCTTCGGCAAATTCTGCCCGGCACCTGAGTGTGCGCTTATTAAAGCAAGCACAGGCCGAGACGTTGTGGTCTGGGCCCAGGCAGGGAAGGCAGTAAGAATGGAAGTCCTTATGAGGTATTTGTTTACCACAAGACAAACAATTATTAAGTTTTTCAATTTTTTCTGACATCGGCTGAAGCAAGAAAAATGTTCCCCAACGGGGTACTTAGCTTTTAGATGACTTCGGTAACTGAAAACACAGGAGCTGACCGACCGGCACTTGCGAACTGCTTCTGCTTCGGGCACCGCGCGGCAAGAAAGACTGAAGAAGATGGCGTCGGCGGATGCCTTTATACCCCCAGCTGCTCTGACGTCGAGGAGGAGGCAACATCAGCCGACGCCAGACCCAGACTTTGGAATCCGGCCGACCGAAGGGCTGCCTGAGGCAGGACAACCCATATGTCAGGACTGCAGTTGCATTCTTGAAGGACATCAGGATTAGGAATAAGTATATTAGAGAGTCAGCTCAGGTTGGAAGGTTTGGAGCCAAAGCCAGAGAGGCACGATTACGTTGGTTTGGACATGTGCTGAGGAGGGATGCTGAGTATATTGGGAAAAAGATGCTAAGGATGAAGCTACCAGGTAACAGGAAAAGAGGAAGGCCTAAGATAAGATCTATGGATGTGGTGAGAGATGACATGCAGATGGTTGGTGTGAGAGCAAGATGCAGAGGACAGGAAGAAATGGAAACAGGTGATCTGCTGTGGTGACCCCTAACAGGAATCAGCCGAAAGAAGATGATGATGATGATTAATACTCATACACATAAGCCCGCATCAAACACGCAAGTCCACATATGTGGAGATTCTCTCAAAAAACTTACCGAAACACCAGAGTCCTCCAAAACACAAGACTGCTACATCTAACGCAGTCTCCACAGTACCCATGACACACAGTAACACCAGTGCCTCACCCACCAAGCTTCTAAGGCATAACACTCAAAAACAAGTCTGCTTGTCACTGGAGACTCAATACTGAAGCACACTGATGTCCCACTCACCACGCTGGAGAAGCAGAAAGTCACGGTCAGTTGCCTATCTGATGCCAGGATTCATCAAATCACACATGCATTCAGGTCTCAAAGCAACAAGTGCCATTATGACTCTGTTCATGTTGATGTGAATGACCTGAATCATACCTCACTGGACTATATGAAGAGACATGGTCGAGTCTCTGAGTATATGTCCCAGGCAGCATACAACTCTCACCTAGAATGATGCCACAGTATAAACAGCAAATGATTGATTTTCTGGAGTCATTCCAAGGGGATCCAGTTCCTATCTGCCTAGGAAGCCACGGTTGACAAACCTCGTTGCTTTGCCAGAGACGGCTTGCATCTTGCACCCCTAAGCTTTCAGCTGCTGGCAAATGCTCTTGCCTACCCCATAGTGCACTGTTTAGGCAAGGTCTTGAAAACAACATTACTGACGTGAAATTAAACAATCAGAGTAAAATAAGGATCATGCTGCTAAATGCTAGGAGCTTAAACTAAAATACTGCACTCCCTGGAAGCACTTCTATCACAAGAATATGTAGATCTCTGTGCAGTCACAAAAACGTGGTTTAAGGCCTCAGAGTAGCCCGGCCCTGCAAGGCTACAATGCCTTCCATACCTTTAGACCAAAAAATGAGTGGTGTTTCAATCTATATTAAAGATAAATTCCCTCCCGTCTAGTTAGACTGGACAACTCCATGGAGTTATTCCAGTTCCAGGTTACAGTGGGTAAGACCCCCAGTTCAAGTCTTAGCCAGTTATAGATCCCTCTCCATAGGTCACGACACCCATGAAGCCTACTTAACCAAACTGAAGACTATCTAAACTTTACCAAATACACTGGTTATGGGGAATTTCAAATATCCCACAATCAACTGGAAAACCTCCTCAAGCCCAAACTTGCTAGCACAAAAGTTCCTTGACTATGTGAATCCAAATGTCCTGGAACAAACTGTCCATACCCCGACAAGAGGAACAAACATTCTAGATCTGATCCTCACCAACATGTCAAATAGATGCACTGCTGCAACTGTTGGACCCTCATTAGTTAAAACTGACCACAAATCAGTCACCTTTGAAATGACACTAACACTAGAAGTTGCAAAGGGGGAAATCAGACTAAAAAACTTCACTAAGGCAAACTATACCCTCCTGGGTAAAGGTATAAATGCATTCCAAGCCCCACCTCAAGCTGAAAGTGGTAACTACGCTGAACCTTACAATAAAGCTCTGTACAATCACTTGCATAAGTGTATAAACTTGGCTGTACCAGAAAGAATCAAAGCCAGAACCCCAAGTAAAAACAAGCTGCCATGGTGGACATCCAGCATCAACAAAGTCTACAATAAACGCAAAAAGTTGCTGTCCAAGAAAACAAAGGCAAGGCCCCAACAATGGAAAAACAGCCTCCTCAGCCTCAGCAGGCGAATAAGACAACTTGTCAAATCCTGCAAGGGCTCCTTTGACAAGAACCAAGCAAGTACTGCCAAGGAAAACCATAAGGCCTATTACAGCTACATACTTAACCTAAAGGTAGGACCCAAGCATGTGCAGAACTAGTGGCCAATGGTACCACACACACTGACCCCACAGAGATGGCAAACCTACCTGAGGACAGGTTTGGTGAAAATTTCACTCCCTTATCTGCTCCTAACTTACAACAAACCCTCCCCCAAACTCCTCTCCCACCTTACATATCTGAAGAGCAGGTCCTCAAAGCCCTGTCCAAGGCAAAAAAACACAGCCTCTATGGGACCAGATGACATCCCAGGCTGTCTTCTAAACAGGTTAAAACATGAACTAGCATCACCACTAAGCACCCTTTTAAATCACAGCCTAACCACAGGCTTTGTTCCTGTGGAATGGAGAACAGCTACAATTATTCCCCTCCACAAAGGTGGCCTAGCAACAGACACAGGGAATTCAGACCCATAAGCCTGACCAGCCTCATCTGTAAGGACATGGAATGTATCATTATGGAACTCATAAACACAGACACAGGTGACCTCCAAACCCTAGCTCCTACCCAATTTGGCTTCGTGAAGGGCAGATCCTGCCTGTTAAATCTGATGGATTTCTTTGAAAGTGTGACCAAGGCCACTGATAAGGGCAAATCTGTGCATACAGCATACCTCTACTTGCCAAAGGCTTTCGACACAATCCCATATTCAAGCATTATTGATAAACTTAGCAAACTGAATGTAAACCCCTTCATTGTAAGATGGGTTGCCAGCTGGCTCACTAACCAGACATACACAATCAAAGTGGATGACTCCACATCAACCAGCACTGACCCCTATTGCACCCCGCGGGTAACAGGTCTGCTGGTTGATGTAGGTGACTCCATATCAACCAGCAGATCTGTTACCAGCGGGGTACCACAGGGGTCAGTGTTGGGCTCCCTACTGTTTGACATATACTTCTCAGAACTACAGGTCAAAACTACAGGGCTGTGGCTGACCAAGTTTGAAGACAACTGTAAACTAGATGCAATCACTGAATCCCCAATTATATCAGTATACTCCAGGAGGGTCTCATGCAGACCAACGACTGGTGTACTAATCACGGTCTCAAACTGAATGTGAAGAAATGCAACATCATTCCCTTTGGTAAAAACAATGTCCCTTCACACTATCAAATCAACAACACCCTAAGTACCCATGAAGTGGTAAGGGTCCTGGAATCACACCTAGCACACTTGATTAGTAAAGGAATCGCCTCGAGAGCAAAATAAAATAAGTCATAACCCCTCTATACTTGGCACTTATCTGGCCCATAATTGAGTATAATGCCCCATTCAGAATGTACCGTACTAGGCACCTGAAGCAGTTAGAGGGACCTCAGAGGTTTCTAACAAAGGAGCTCAAGGGCCTCCAGCATATGCCTTACATGGACTGAATAAAATCCCAGTCAATATTGTACAGACTTCTTAGGAGAGACTTAAGCCTGGCCTACAAGGCAATCCAAGACCTAAACCTAATGAACTTGCTGCATTATCCATAAATAAAAAAGGTCTAGGGCTACCCATTCCAGGGACTTAAATATGGCCTGCGACTTAAATGGGACATGCAGTAGGGACAGATTTATCTCCCAGTGAATGCCACGTCTTTGGAACAGGCTACGAATTAATGTGAAACAAAACACCTCTATGACACTGTTCAAGAGGAACCTGGACGAGTGGATGGGACACCATAAATTCTTACTGGGAAAAGAGCCCACAATCCTCCTGGACATGGGCAGTCATCACTAAATGCAGTCTTTGGTATTGATTAGCACTTCCATGGTATTACATTGGGTTGAAACAGGTAGGCTTAAAATGATGTCCGGGTCAATAGAATCATAGTAGATCAAGTGTAAACAAATCAAAATATGCTCCTATGAGATCAACACTAACAAAGACGGTTTCTCACAAAAAATGGAAACTGACATAAGGAACAACATTATTAGATTTGACTAAAATATTATCACAGAAGGTGTTTGGAACAGCTCGTCTAATGCCAAAACACAATATCAAAACAATTAAAATAAATAACTGTGCCACTGCATACACTCATTTTTTTGCATGTTGTTTACTCCCCTGCCTACCAACCATCAAGTCTTCCCTAAATTCAAAGGGACCGTCATCCAGGCAGCCACAAGATTTGTTTGTGCTCTTGTCAACAGCCCAGAACTGAATGATTAATTTTAAAGTCCTAGCCCCTTCTCTCGGACAGGTAATGTAAGGAGGCATTATTCCCCTGCATGCATATACAAATTTCCATGCAACAGAGGAAGGATGCTTCCGAGTTCATGGTTTAGTGAGCCAAATGCAAGCCCCAGACACCTCCCCTCATCCAAGGGATTGCATCATATAACAGCCTATAGTACCTCTCCTCTCTCAAAAGGACAGGTATTGTCCATTCTAGTCTTGCCAGCTCCATCAGGTGCCCCTGTCATTAACTCTACACTGGTCGCAGACAGGGCTTTATAATCCTCTATGCCAACACAGCTGGCCATATAAAACACTGATTCTGCCAAAAACAGAGTATAATGCACACCATGTTTAACTAAAGTTCAATCCCTACTGTTTTCTCACAGAAAGAAACGGTAGGGATGTAAAATTTAACCTACACATATAGATTAAGGGATTCCTCTGTGCACATAATGCCACATTTGATCTTAAAAGGGTACTCATCTTCAAGTCTTTGAGACACTGCCAACATCCAGTAATTTTAAAGCACTTTGTTTGAAGCATGCAACTCAGTGGGCTAACACCAGTTCAGATAACTTTTTACTAATTATACAATGACTGCTCATTACTATTCAAAAACGAGCAGACTGACTGGACAGCAAAACCAACGTGCCAGTTGTAAATTTAGCATATACCAATAGAAAAAAGTCTGGCCACTGAAGTACCATTAGGGGCCAGGCTTTCTATTGGTATGTGTTGAGGGATAGAGCAAAATATGAGAAAACAAATCAGAAATGTTCCTATTTTCCTTGTATTTCTGCACTGTCGCTTGGGGAAAAAAAAAACATTGCTGTATTGATGTATTGTTCAAGCATGGAAGTGCAAGTCCCATACACATGTGCAGTACATCAATAAACAAGAAAGAGCACTATAGCACTAAAATGCAAAGGCATCATTTAAGAAAGGTAACTACTACTTTCTTAAATAATGTCATTCTTTAATAGCAATAATCCACTCATGGGCTTTGCCCAAGTTATCAAGCCACACCAACAGTGGGTAAATTCTGATATAACCAAACCCAATCATAGATCACTGTTTAAATATAAACCACATTGAAAAAAGGCATCATTTTGTGAAAAGGTCTACTTGAATTATGGAACAAACTACCACTATCAGTTAAGTGGCACAAATTTCTGTTCAGTTTTAGAAAATCACTACATGATTCTATGGGCAATAAGAAATATTGACATGGGGTTATGCTGTGAGCTTGATTTTCAATTTTATAAAGCAGTATTGTGCAAGGGTGTCAAAAAAAAAGTTAGGTCTTACAATAACGTTCCATCTGTATTGTTGATCTTCCATTCATCACTGATGGGTTTGGTTCCGAGCCCTCGGAACAGAGTCAGCCAAATACCAAGCTTGCGTACACCAAAAAACTCTTGAGCTAAGCTGCTACCCACAATGCCCTTCTCCCAGTTACCTCAGATCGATTTTGCATGCAACACATAGAAGTAAAAGCAGAGGTCATTTCTGAGTAAAAACCCTGAAAAACACCACAAGGACCCATAAGATCCACCAGGAGCCTTTGGTGGGGGACATAGGGTGGGATGTGATGAATGGAAGAAGATGAACAACACAGATGGAACATTATGGTAGACATAACTTCTTTATATGATGTTGTTAATCTTCTTTCCATTCATCACTGATGGGACAGAATCCCAAGCTACTTGGAAAACCTGGGTGGCCCTTATGGAAGAACATTCCTGAGTACCACTGAGCCAAAGGCCGCGCTTCCCATGGAGACCATGTCCAATTTGTAATGTTTGATAGGGTTTAGCCCAAATGTCTGCTGCACAAATGTCGTCCATAGAAGCTCTGGAATGAAAAGCAACAGAAGTTGCCATGGCTCTCATTGAATGTGCTTTGATATTGACAGGTTTAGGTTCATTTGCTTGTGAATATGAAAAGGTAATACAATCTCTGAGCCATTTTGATAAAGTGACTTTTGATACAGCACATCCCGTTTTAGGTCCGGAGAAGGAGATGAAAAGTTGATCTGACTTGTGGAAAGATTTAGTCCTATTCAAGTAAAAACGTAATTGTCTATGTACATCCAGTGAATGTAGACAGTATTCTCCTTTATTGGAATAATTTGGGAAAAACATTGGAAGTTCAATGGACAGGTTGACAGAGAAGTCAGAAATCACTTTGGGGAGAAAAGATGGATTAGTACAAAGAGATACTCTGTCTTTATGAAAGAATTAAATACTGACTGTTGATGTATAAAGCTTGTAACTCTAATACCTGTCTAGCTGGTGACCACCACCAAAAATATAGCTTTCCATGATAGAAATGTAAGGTCACATTTTGCAGCAGGCTCAAAAGGGGGTAGAGAGAGAGACTGTAATATCAGAGAGAGAGTCCATGTCTCTACAGGCCGCTTGATTGGAGGTCTGCTATGGAAAACTCCTTTGAGAAAGGTCTTGCAAATGCGGGTGGAGATAAGTGGAACGCCTCCTAGACCGTTATGAAAATTGGAGACAGCTGCCAAGTGAACTCGAATAGTAGAAGCTGATGCTCCATTCTCAAAAAACTCAGAAAGGTAATGAAGTATAACAGATACAACAGCTGAAAAGGGGTCTAACATCCATTGTTTAGACCAGAGAGCGAACCTTTTCCACTTATCTCTGTAGAGTTTTCTGGTGGATATCTTATGGGAGGCCAGAATAATACTGTAAACAGGTGAGGAGAGGATTTCCTGCCTGGCGGCTAACGGAAGTGGAGAAACCAAGCTGTCAGCTTGAGTGTGGACAGATTTAGGGGAGACAACCCTTGGAGGCGAGAGATTAAGTCCTGACTAGTGTCCAGGATCCATGGAGATTGTAATAGGTGAGGCCGGAGGAAGGGGAACCAAACTTGTCGAGACCAGAATGGGGCAATGAGGATCACCTTGCATCTCAAACGAATTGTTTTCTTCAAAAATAGGGGTATCGAGGGAATTGGAGGATAAGCATAGAGGAGACCCGTGCGCCGATCGTGAGTCAAAGCGTCTCTCGGTGACTCCCCCTCTGGGGGAAAAAAGGGCAAAGAAGCTGCTGCATTTGTTGTCTGAAGGGGAAGCAAAGAGATCGCAGCAGGGCTGGCACCAACAGCTGAAAATTTCTGCTGTCACATTCGGATTGAGAGACCAGTCGTGTGGCGCAGAAGAATGCATCTGCTCAGCCTGTCCGCAATCACGTTGGAGCTCCCCGGGATATGCGTTGCTATAAGAAAGTAGTTGAAAGCTATTGCCCAGTGCCAAATTCTCATGGCTTCTCGACACAGGGGGTAGGATTTGGTCCCTTCTGTACCAGACTACTGACATATTGTCTGAATGAATCACAATTGTTCCCGATGGAAGGAGCGGATGTAGTGCCTGCAATGCCAAACCCACCGCTCTCAACTCCAGAATACTGATATGCAAGTTGGCCTCTAAGCTGGACCACGTGCCTTGGACTGTCTTTCCCTGAGAATGCCCCCCCCACCCTATCAGGGAAACATCTGTGGTCACAGTGGCATTGGGCTGGGGAATCTGGAAGGGGTGACACCAAAGATATTCGTCTGGCCTCATCCACCAAAGAAGATCTTGTTTGCAGGAGTCGGTGATGAGGATCTGTGAGTTTAGGGGGTGAAGAACTGCCAACCATTGGGACAAAAAGAGCCATTGTAACAGTCTCATATGTAATCTTGCCAGAGGAACAATTGGAATGGCCACCACCATAGACCCTAGAGCCTGGAGAACTTCTCTTGCTGACACCTTTCTTTGACAGAGTAGCACTTGTACTTGTAATCTTAACCTCGGAAGCCTATGAGCTGGAAGAGATACCAGGTTTGTTCGAGTATTGAAAACTGCCCCTGTAAATTCCAGTTGTTGGGTAGGTTATAAATTGGATTTTTCCCAATGGATTGTGATGCCTAAAGACTCCGCCAGAAAGAGAGTGCAGTGGAGGGCTATGGTCAGGAGATGCTTGATGGGGGCGGAGAGGAGCCAATCATCTAAATATGGAAACACCTGGAATCCCTGAAATCTTAGATGAGCTGTCACCAGTGGTAGGCATTTCGTGAACACTCTGGGAGCCATCGAGAGACTGAATGGCAGGGCTCTGAACTGGTAATGATTGGCTCCTAGCCGGAAGCGATGGAGACTCCTGGAGCGTTTGTCCATTTTGATGTGGTGATGCACATCCTGGAGGTCTATCGAGCACATCCATACATCCTCCTGTAAAAAAGGCAGAATGGATTGTATAGTGACCATGCAGAATTTGGTTTGAACCACTGACTTGTTTAGATGGCTGAGATCCAAAATGGGTCTCCAGTCCCCTGTCTTTTTTGGCACCAAAAATAATCTTGAGTAAAAACCGGATCTGCAGTGATGTGGGGGGACTGGTTGGATGACTCTTTTTTGACGCAGCTTTCTTATCTCTGAAGCCACTTCTTCCCTTTGACTGGGTGGAACTTCGGGACGGTCCTTTGTAGGTTTTGGGCGTGATATTAGAGGGATGTAATAAGCTGCCGCAGTGGTGCAGCTGTTAGCATTGTCGCCTCACAGCAAGAGGTTCTCCCATTCGATTCTCAGCTGGAGCGCCTTCTGTGTGGTGTCTGCATGCCCTCCCTGCGGTCGAGTGACATTAAAGACATGCAGGTAGGTGTGAGTGTGAATGGACATGCCTTCGTTGAAGGTTGGGCGTCGGGCTGGCAACTTGGCACTGTAAAATCCACTGCTAATCATGAGCGGACCCGAGTTCCGCTGTGGCAACCGCTAACCGGGAAAGGCCAAAAGACTTTTATTAGAGGGATGTAACAGCCTCTGGAGATTACTCTCTGCACCCACCGATCATTTGTAATAAGAGTGCCAGGCATTTTGCTGCAGAGAAAAATGAGCCCCGACTGCTTCCAGAGGAAAGCAATCTGGCAACGCTTCAGGAGCATTGATATAATCACCTGGAGAAAGAATCCCTGGAGTCTTGGTTTCGGGGACCCCCTCTGCCCCTAAAGGGGTGTCTTCCACCACTGGAACCCCCTCTGCCTCTGGGGGAATCCTCACCACGTGTTGTGGAAAGGACCTTGAGACATTTTGCACCATATTGTCCCACTCCTCTGGTTCCTGGAAAAAGAAAGTTGAGGCTAGGAAAAACTTAGGCCAACGGCAGACAAGGTCTTTCTGTCCTGCTCGCACCTGGCCAGTGTGTTCTTTACTTTAGAACCAAACAAGGACGATGGTTCAATAGGGGCATTCAAAAAAGAGGACTTGAAGGAGTCTGAGAGGTCACAGATGCGCATCCAGGCATGACGTCTCATGACTATGCCTGCACCCACAGCTCTAGCCGCCCCTTCGGTTGCGTGGGAGAGCAACCTCATGGACGAGTTGGAGATGGACTCAAGGGTGGCAAGTTGAGAGGCAACTTTGTCCCGTGCCCCATCAGAAACTTGACCTGCGAGAGCCCCAGAAAGTTCGGAGATCACAGCCCTTTGGAGCCTCGTAAAGTGTGCCAAGTAATTCAACGACCTGACTGCAAAGGTCGCTGAAGCAAAAACTCACTTCACTAACCTGTCCACAGCCAGGGACTCTGTGATGGGTGGATGGACAGTAGGACTTTCCTCCACAAGGTCTTTTTAGTGGCCACCACCACCACCATGGCGTCTACTGGCAAGCCTCTAGACCAGTGAGGATGATCCTCTGGTGGGGAAAGAATCTTGTCTGGTCTCCGGGGAATGGCTTCAATAGAATCAGGGCTCTTCTACGCATGTTGCACGACGGCTGGTTTAACTCGTCGGAGGTGGGGTCACCCAAGAAGTAGAAGGCCGAGAGTGGAAAGCCTGCAGGAAAATGGATTCCTCCAAGGAGGGGTTGGAGGGCTTCCAGCCACCCCTCTGTTTCAATATTTCCGGAATGTCTCCAAAGGAAGCATCATCAGGGGGTGATTGTGGGGACCCTTCACCATCATTGCAGTCTGTATCCTCAGTGAGACACTCCTCCGGGGAGTCAAGGTGTTTCCTCTTACACACACCTTCTTCCGAGGAGGTTCTTCAGTGGGAATGTCTGAAGACGACTCAGAAGGAAAATTACCCTAAACTGGGGTTTCCTGAGGCTTGTGCTCTCAGTGTCCTGGGGAGGTGGCCAGTGGTAGCTGTAGCTCAGAGGAAGCAGGGGGAAGATCCGAAGTAGGAGGAGAGCTTCCAGAAGCAAGCACCCTCTCCATCACTCAGAAAGCATGTCCACCCGAAGAGGAATGTGAGCCCAGAAACAAGAAAGAATCTCGGAACAGGAGTCACACCCCGCTCCATCAGACCTGCTCCCGGGGATGGAGCCTCAAGCAATATCGGGGCAGGTGTTGGCCCCAGATCCGAGGATGGAACCGATAAACTTGGAACCATACTCAGAACCAAAGGTTCCACCCCCCCAACCATGAGAATGAGGAAGGGATGGTTCTGATGGAACCGAAACCCAAAGGGGAGGCCTCGGAGCCACAGTGAGGGTCCCCGTCAGCACCGAGGACTGGGTTCCCACCAAGGACGTCGGAGCTATGGGCCTCAGATCAGACGGCTCTGAGGGAGGAGAATAAGTGGGAGTGGGATGAATCTTAGGAACGTTTGTTATCCCTCTGGCTGTCAACAGCTGGTCCAGCAGGCACACCACATCGAATTCAGACAGACTCCTGGTGGACCTTATAGACACTCCCTAAGGGGAGTCAGGCTAGTCCAGAAAAGTGCTATAAGTGTGGCCTAAGAATGGGTCCACTGAGGGGGAGTACTGGGTCCATGGTGTTTGAGTTGTTGGTACCAAAGACTCTAGCTTGGAAACAGGCAAAAGCAGAATTAATGGTGTCGAGAAATGACTCAGTGCTGAGGAGGCACTCAGAGTCGAGGTAATTATCGGTTCTTAGGGGATTGCCGGAACCACCTTCAGTAAAAGATGAAGTCAGTGCCGAGAGCATCGAAGACAGCAACGTCAGAGCTGTAGTCGTTACAGTAGGCCATCAAAGCAACTGGAGCTGAACTCGGAACAGAAGCATCAGTTAAAGTCGGAGCCGAAGAAGCAGTCTTGTGTTCGGAAGAAGATTTGTGGGCCTTGTGTTTGTGGAACTTGCCCTTACCACCAGCCGGTGAAGAAGGGTCGGAATGAGGATGTTTTCTGTCCTTCACTGGAGAGGTTGAGACCTCCGACACAGAAAGGGCCTCTGAGAAGGATGAGGTTAACAGGCCTTTCAAGATCAGTTTGTTTTTCCTCTCATTCAGTGTCCACTGACAAACTCAGGCAACTCTGGCAAGGAGGTTTCACAGAGAGGTAAGAAATCCCCAGACAATAGACACAATCATCATGTAAATCACTGTTGGTAAGTTTGCCATTGCAGGAAGTGCAATGTTTGAACCCTGAAGTCACTTTTTTCTCAGACATATCCAATGCACAAAAGAAACAAAAAAATTACTGCTAGGAAAAGAAGCAGAAAGAAATAAAGACAGAAAGCTACCAATGATGGTATCAAACGATACCACAAGAGTATGGAGAGGGCATTACCAACGATGGTAGAAGAAATAGCCGATGGGTAGCTAGAAAGTGAAAAAGGTTATATTAGAAGAAAATGTTCAAACAATACCCAAAATTTGGAAATATATAACACTTAGCTGGAGAGCTCGGTGAAATGCTGCTATATGGCCAAGTGGCAAACGAGATCTGAGGTAACTGTGAGAAGGGCATTGTGTGTAGCAGCTTAGCTCGAGAGTTTTTTGATGTACGCGAGCTGGTATTTGGCCAACTCGGTTCCGAACCCATCAGTGATGAATGTGAAGAAGATTAACATCATCAGATTGTCACATTCCAGTTAATGAAATGCCTAAACATTGCAGCCATGGTTGGGAAGGTGGTGGGGGTAGGGGATTGGGCAAGAAAGTTTTTTTTTTTTTTAGCATGCTACCCTGACTGGGTCCAACCTGCTCATTTTTACCCTCCTCGCAACATTACTTTTCTTGTTTCCTGATTTCCAAAGGCAGGATTTTCTTTTCTTTCTTCATTCTCCCTCCCATGATGCCTTCCACCTTTAAAACTCTGTTTCTGCATTTGGGGCCTTCTTTCTCCCCGCCTGCTATGTCCCACCGCCGTGTGGTGTTGTACAAGCACCGATTCTTAAGTTTTAGGCTTTACTGTTTGCAAACCTGATTGAACTGTAAGTATCTGCTTTGTTTTTTTCCTCTCTTATTGCCATGGTTGTTCACTTTATTCTAGGCCATTACTGAAACTCAGCTCCAGGATTATGTATCAGCATTCACTCTATCTACCCGATTACATCCATATTTTAAATGTATATTACTAGCGATATTTCTGTTATACTGATTTGGCTGTGTCCTATTTTACTGTGTGATATCCAATAGTGGCGCTCCACTTCTTTCGTGCGAGCCAGAAGTAGTCCTATGTGAATGCTTTTACAACCTTTGTCTACCAATCGGCTATAGGTTTCCATGTTTTTCTAACTTTTATTTTACCTAAACAATGGTCTGCTGTCTATAAAACCCTGATATTCTGGTTAAGCACTAGAATACTTTCTGACCATACTGTTTGACTCTGTTGTATGAGAATGGTCAAACAAGCTAGACTTATCTGTCATTTTAGTTATATTAATCTTCCTTTTTGAATACCTGCCTTGTTTGTGTTACATACATTAGATATACATATATTACAGTAAATTCCATCACAAATTGTATTACTATACATCTGTCTGCTTAGCTTGCACTACCATTTTATTTAGCATTCTGCAGTACATCAGCTACAGTTGGAGAATGCAATACCTGATTGAATTTATGTTGTAAAAGCTCCACTTCCGCCTTTGTTTTTATCTGCACATGCAGTTATTTTACAGATTTGATAAACATCTGGGTGCATTGTCCTATTTTCTGTCTCTCCTGTTACTTTATCTTGTTTCCTTTTCTCCTGTATGCACTCATCTATCTCCTCTTACCGTTAACTTCTAGCTATCTGCCTTTGTCATTTGTCTTGACGCCTGCCTTTTTTCTATAATAAATCCTTCTATTCTATTACCTATAACTCCTTTCAGATCATCTCCAAACACTCTCTGCTCTGCCTAACTGTCTTGCCTACCTCTGTTTGCACCTGTTGTATAACCTCTTCTTTCTCCCTCCTTTTTTATTAGGTTATACAGGATCCTTCACTAACCTTTTCTCTAGCCTGCAGACCTGTCTTACTTGTTGGGGAAAAAAGTGGTTCCCACAATACAGGAATACCTTCGGGCATTGAAAGTTCCAGATTGCAGTTACCCATTAAATACTTCTCTACTAATGTATGCAAAGCTTGCTGTTCTATTTTTAACTGATATCCCATCCTGATTTAACTGTACCAGCTCCTTGTATATCACCACCCAGTTATCTAATCCCTCTCATTTTCTTTTCTGCTGCAGACTTCCTCAGCCTTTAAAATTAAACTACCTAGATTACAGGAATTACTTCACTTTCACCAGAATTGTGTCTCTCCTTCCCACAGTTTAAAACCCTACCCCCCACCTCCCTAAAGTTAAACAGCTTAGACCTCTCTCTAACTTAACTTTTTTTCTTCCACCATTTTTCTTTGCCTCCTGCCCTACGCTTTTTCTCCCTGCTTACCATCAGTACATCAACCTTAAGACAGTATTCCCTTGCCAGAGTTATTTTCTTAAGCTTCCTTGCAACTTCAATGTTTTTTTTTTTTTTTAGCACGCTACCCCGACCAGGTCCTACCCACTCTGCTCAGGCTCACTCCACTCCTCTACCCTACTCCTAAAATCCCACCCACCCTATCTCTACATTTATATCCACATATTCCACCCTCCTAACATCACTTCCTATCAGTCTAACCAATCACTCCAACAAACCAGTCCCCCTTTATATCTACTCCTCCTTCACCTCCCCTCTATCTACTCTCTTTAGCTCCACTGTCTTCACTTGCTTAATTACACACAGCCTTCTATTTCAACTCCCTCATACACAACTTTTTTTGCACATTTTCTCCTTTTAAGCCTCTACCTTCTTGCAAGCCTTTTTTCCTAACATTTATACTACTTTCCATCCCACTTCCACTTTTTTTCCCCTCTAACTCAGCTCACCTATAAATCCCTTGAAGCCACTCTTACTTCATTAATCTAGCCTGGCACTCTCACCTCTAATTGCCATCTATATATCTTGCAGCCCTTTTTCTACACTTTACAAGCACATCTCTAATTACCTTACCATGTATTACTTAAGCCTCCTTTCTATATTCCCTTTCACTCTTTCTTCTTTCTCATCTGTATTATCCCAATACCAATTTCTTCCAGCCTGTCAAATATCTCCCCTACTCTTTCTCAAGCTAGAAATACTTGACCACCCTATCCCCCCACCTAACGCCAATCTCAATCTTATAACCCCTCTTCTAAAAAGAATCTATTTCTCCTGTTTATATGTCAGCTACTACTATGTGGAAATATTCATCCAAACCCAGGGCCAACAGATTCTCCATTACTATCCTCTAGTCACAGCAATTAAGTCACGCAACACTCAAAATTTTCTCTATAAATATACGTAACATCTGTAACAAAGTCATTGAATTTCATGCTTGGATTTCCCACTACTCCCCTGACATACTAGTTTATCACAGAAACATGGCTTAAACCCCACATCAGAGACTCCGAAAACCTTTCCCTAGGCTTTAACATGCAAAGGGCAGATTGCCTTAACAAGAAAGCTCGAGATTTCGCTATACTCTATCCATCTTGCTTTTCACTTACCCCCCCCCCCCTTAACCAGCCCATTCCTACCTTTAACAATGCGGAACTATTTCTAACTTTAAGTTAAATAAACACAAACAACTCTGTATTATTGTCCTCTACATCTCCCCTGGTAAAAATCTATCTATTCTAGAAGACACGTTATCCTGGGTGTCACCAACATCTCACATGAAACTATTATCCTAGGAGATGTCAACATCAACTGGCTAAAACTCTCTACAAATTTCTCCACTAACAGTATCAATCTCTTTGAAGTCTCTCAGTTAATACAGCACCCCACCTTTACTAACAAATCTAACCAAAGCAGTTCAGTCACAGACTGGATATCAGTCTCCCACCCTAATAACTTCTGTGGAACTAAAACACTTCCTGATGCCATTCGTGACCTTCAGCCCACCTGTACCACCAGACTTGACTTCCAACCTCACAAAAGTACAGTTTTGTACCTACCATAAATGTAGATGTCCGATAGACATGCAACTGCAGTCGTAACATGTGGGTTGTCCTGCCTCAGGCAGCCCTCGGTCGGCCGGATTCCAAAGTCTGGGTCTGACGTCGGCTGATGTCGCATTTCTCTCCGTCAGAGCGGCTGGAGTACATAAGCATCAGCCGACGCCATTTTCTTCAGTGTTTCTTGCCCCAGATGCCAGGTGCCCTCCAAGGAAGGCTGTAATCAAATTGGAAGACAAAAACAGGATTCCAAACAAATAAATGAGCAATAAAACAAATACACCATAACAGATATCCCCAGCTAAGAGGAACAGGGATAGGAGTGGACCCTAGGCATAGAGGGGTATGGAGGGAGGGAAAATCCGACTGCAGTTGCATGTCTATCGGACATCTACATTTATGGTAGGTAAAAAACTGTACTATGTCCTTCAAGAATGCAACTGCAGTCATAACATGTGGGTAGAATACCATAGCTTAGCTGGGGGAGGAGGTTTGCTCTAGGAAAGAGATGGTGTGGCAATCAAACCCTGCAGGACTGCCGAAGCAAAGCCTGCTCTAGATCTGGAGTATAGAAAGAGATTGTAGTATTTGGAGAATGTATGCACGGAGCTCCATGTAGCAGCTTCTAGAATGTCCTTGGTAGGCACCCCTCTTAAGAATGCTGTAGAGGTGGCTGTAGCCCCGGTGGAATGTGGTCTCACATTGGCTGGAACAGTCTTTCCATGAAAGGAATAACAGAATCTGATGCAATGTCCAATCCATTTAGAAATAGTCTGTTTTGAAATTGCTTTTCCTTGGACTGCAGGGGCGTAAGCTACAAAAAGTTGTTCAGACTTCCTACTGGCCTTGGTTCTGTCCAGGTAGTATCGAAGTTGTCTGTGAATGTCCAAGGTATGCAAAAGTCTTTCCCCCTTATTCTCAGGATTGGGGAAGAAGGCAGGCAGATGAATGGCTTGATTTAGAGAAACCCTAGATACCACCTTTGGCATAAAAGTAGGGTTGGTCCTTAATGAAACCCTGTCTCTGTGGAAAATAATAAAGGGTGGTATTGCCATTAGGGCCTGTAGCTCCGAAACCCTTCTTGCTGAGGTAATTGCCAACAGGAAAGCTGTCTTCCATGAGAGAATTGCAAGTCAACTGAAGCTGCTGGCTCAAAAGGAGGTAGAGTCAGTTTTTCTAATACAAAATTGAGGTCCCAGGCTGGCACTGGTGCCTTTCGTGGTGGCTTAATGTTCTTGATTCCCCTGAGGAATTGTCTTAGTAAGGGGTGAGAGAAAACAGGAGGATCAGTGTTGTATCTAGCTGAAATAGCAGATGCATGTATCTTTATGGAAGAATATGAGAGGCCGTTCTTTAACATATCTGCCAAATATTCCAAGATGAGTGGGATGTTCAACAATGATGCATCATGTCCCTTGCTGGAATTCCAATTGCTGAATCTTTTCCACTTTGCTAAGTAAACCTTTCTGGTGGATGGTTTTCGAGCCTCTGTTAGTATCCGCTGAACTTCCTTGGAGAGAGATAAGCTGAAGTTATTTATGGGATCTCCCAGGCTGTTAGCTGCAGTGTCTGAAGATTTGGATGCAGTGTTTCGAAATTGTGTTGAGTCAAAAGTAGAGGCCACTGAGGGAGGGCCCACCTCCTGGTGTGACATATGCTCCGTAGTAGTGGGTACCAGTGTTGTCTTGGCCAATCCGGAGCTATTATGATTCTCTTGGGCTTCTCTGCTTTGATCTTTAGTAATACTGAGGTCATCAGTGGCAGAGGTGGGAATGCATAGATTGCTAGGGAGTTCCAGTTGAATGAGAGGGCATCTATTTTCCAAGCTTTTGGATGGTATGTCCTTGTGCAAAATTTTGGTAGAAGATGGTTGAGGTGAGAGGCAAATAGGTCCACTTCTGGCTTGCCCCATGTCGAAGTGAGTTGTCTGAAGGCCTTCGGATGTAACCTCCACTCGTGTGGATCTGTGAAATTCCTGCTTAGGCTGTCTGCCAACACATTGTCTTTTCCTGGAACAAACTGGGATTGCAACTGGATGTTTAGGCTCAGCGATTTCTCCCAAAGCTGCATTGTCAGTCTGCAAAGGGGGTAAGAGTGGGTGCCCCCCTGCTTGTTTATGTACCACATCACAGTGGTGTTGTCTGTCCGTATCATTAAATGGCCTTGCTGGAGTTGGTGTTGAAAAGCCTCGATGGCATGCATTACTGCCAGCATTTCCTTTTGGTTTATATGCAGATGTGTTTCCTTTGGAGACCTTTGTCCTTGTATACACCTGCCTTCCATGTGCACCCCCCATCCAAGGTCTGAGGCGTCTGTAGTCATGGTCTGTGTTATCTGTGGTTTTTTGAATGACATACCTGTGTTTTCCTGGCTCACCGAGGCCCACCATAGGAATTCCTTTTGTAAGCATGGAATGAGCGGTATGATTGTCTCCAAGTTGTTGCTGTGCTGAGACCAAATGCTTTTTAGGTACCATTGAAGCTTCCTCATGTGTAGTTTTGCTAATGGAACCAGTAGAATGCAGGATGCCATGTAACCCAGGGCCTGTAGGAATCTCCTTGCAGTCACCTGGGTGAGTTTTGCTAAACCTTTGAAGTAATGAGTTAACTTCTCTTGCTTGTCTTCTGTCAGGTAAGCCATCTGAGAGGCTGTGTCTAGTTTGGCTCCTAAGAAGATTATTTGCTGGGATGGCTGCAGTCTTGACTTTTGGAAGTTGACTGTGTATCCCAGAGCTTGAAGTAATCGTATGACATAATCCAGGTTTTTTGTCAACATCAATTTGTCGTCCGCTTGTATGAGGCAGTCGTCCAGGTACGGGTAAATTTGTATACCCTGGAGCCTGCAATGAGCAATTACTGAAGCCAGGCATTTCGTAAATACTCTGGGCGCAGTAGATAAGCCAAATGGCAATGCTGAGAATTGATAATGCTCTGGCCCTGCAAGAAATCTGCGGTATCTTCTGCAGCTGTGTCTGATAGGGACATGCAGGTATGCCTCCTTGAGGTCCAGAGTAATCAGCCACGACTCCTTGCCCAGCATGGGAAGGAGTTGCTGTAGAGTCAGCATTTTGAACTTTGGTACTATGAGAAAGGTGCTTAATGCGGACAAGTCCAGTATTGGTCTCCATTGAGATTCTTTTCTTGGAACAAGGAACAGTCTTGAGTAAAACCCCTGGTCTTGTTCTTGTTGTGGAACTCTTTCTATTGCTTTCATTCGAGTCAGCAGAGTGATTTGCTTGATAGCCTCTGCCCTCTGATTTTGTGGTAGGTTTGGCATGCCTTGTTTTCTTGGTAAGGTATGAAAATGAAACCTGTACCCTCGGTCTATAATGTCCAAAATCCATTTGTCCTTTGTCAGTCTGTGCCAGTTTTCTGCAGAGATAATTTCCTGCCCAAGGGAGCTTCTAGTTGTTCCCTGGTAGGCGGTAGTAGAGGAAAGTCATTGAGTTTGTGGTTGTTGGGCAGGTGAAACCCCTGCGTCACTTCTTTGGTTTCCTGGCTGCCACTGTCGTCCCCTGTAAGGGCCTCTGTATTGGCCTCTTCCTCGGCCACGTCTGTTCTTACCCCTTTGAAACTTTTCTGGATTAGGAAAGGACCAGTTTTTTGAAGGCCAATTCCTACTGAATCTGGGGGGTTGAACCTGGAGGAAATCTTTCACAGTCTGAACTGATTTTGCTTTTTCTTCGATGGTCTTTAACACATCCTTAGCATTTGCACCAAAAAGCTTGTTCTTTTACAAAGGTGCATCCAGAAGTTTTGCTTTTACATGATCTGGTAGAGGTTGATCTTTTAACCAAGCATGTCTATGAATCACTGCCCCTGTCATAGCTGCCCTACATGAAGCTTCCAGTGCATCATATCCACACTGCAGGAAGTGATTGCTTACTTGCTGAGTGTTATGTACAGCTTCCTGCAAAGTCTTCCTGTCTAAAGGATCAGGAGAAGCTAATGTTTTTTTGTAAATCTTCTAAGAGATAATCCTGATATTGTAACATATGAAAAGGCAATTTAAAGCTCTCATAGATAAGGTAGTGGATGTGTAAACCTTTTGCCCCATCTCTCTAATGACCTCGCTTCCCTGTTGGAGGGCAAAGGATTTTTTGAGGTGGAGGCTGAAACTCCTTTAGGCCCCTGTGAAATAGTTTCCAAATCATCAGTATGGGCCCTGAATAAATGGGAATGAGTTTCTGGGACCCTGTAATACCTGTCTGGCTTGGCTGGAGCAGGAGGAAGAGAATCAGGGTAGCACTAGAGTCAGAATACAAATCATCCAGAACATCAAGTACAGGAGGAATAGCTAAGGGCCTGTGCTGAGGCTTCTTAAGGAAAGTCCTAAGGCGTTTCCTAGAATCAGAATATTCCTGACCTTGCCATTTGAAATGTTCCCTCATGGTGTGCAGAACTTCCCCAAAAGAAATATCCTCAGGAGGGGAGGCCGAAGGGATGGAATCTTCTGCATCCGAGTCCTCATAGGTCTGGAAGAGCTCTTCCTGGCTATCAGAGTGGACAGAGCCCTCAGAGTCTTCATCTGAAGGAGTTGGGTCAGAGGGTTCAACCCGGGGCCTTTTATCAGGAGGAGGCTGGGATGCTCTCTCAGGATGGGCCTGTGAGCCTCTAATCATGGAAATTAAATCAGCAGCCATGGACATAATTTGTGTCTCCGGAGTCGGCTGAGGTAAGGATTTAGAAGTAATATGCTTTGTTTTGCTGGCTGCCTTAGCCCTAGTGTAGGCCTTAATAGACATGGCCATAGGAGGCCTGGCAGCTCCACGTGCAGGAGTGACCTTGTCTACAGCAATGGTCTCGGGCATTTCCTCGGTTTCGGTATCCGGAGGAAAATCTATAACTGGCGGAGTAATGTCCGGAATCGGAGTCGTCGGTAATGCGGTGTCTTCGGTTCGGAGCGGTGGAGAGACCGTCTCAGAGGGAACCGGAGCACTTGCGCTAGGTTTTGGCATGGAGTCGGTGGTAGACGCGGGCCGAGGATGTCGGTCCCGGTCTTTTCGCTTTTTGGGAGTTTGCGATGTCGGAAGATCCGACGGCATGGTGTAAGCAAATTTATCGCCGAAAAAATCTTCAGGGAACTCCGCCCGGCACCTGAGAGTGCGCTTGTTGAAGCGAGCACAGGCTACACAGGCCGAGATGTCGTGGTCTGGGCCCAGGCAAGGGAGGCAGTAAGAGTGGAAATCCTTATGAGGTATTTGTTTACCACAAAAAAGACAATTGTTAACTTTTTCAGTAATTTCTGACATCGGCTGAGGCAAGAAAAGGTCCCCAACGGGGTACTTAGCTTTTTTGATGACTTCGGTATTGTAGAATACAGGAGCTGACCGACCGGCACTTGCGAACTGCTTCTGCTTCGGGCACCGCGCGGCAAGAAAGACTGAAGAAAATGGCGTCGGCTGATGCTTATGTACTCCAGCCGCTCTGACGTCGGAGAGAAATGCGACATCAGCCGACGTCGGACCCAGACTTTGGAATCCGGCCGACTGAGGGCTGCCTGAGGCAGGACAACCCACATGTTATGACTGCAGTTGCATTCTTGAAGGACATCAGCATACCTACAAAATTATCCATGACATAACTTTAACCCACTTACATTTACCAATATCCTCAGCGCTACAAATTGGCACTTTATTAAACACCTACCCCTAGATAATGCAGTGGACAAATTCAACACCATATTCCTTGATATATTAAATAGTCTACCTCTCCCTAGAAGGAAAAGAATCAAAAATCAACTTTCTCCTTGGCTATCAACCCACAGCAAATCAATCATGTGGGACAGGGACAAAGCCTGGAAAACATACAAGAAACACAAATCCTCTACAAACCTGTCACACATTAAAGAACTGCACAATCTAGTAAAAACACTTGTCAAAGATAAAAAAAATTCATATTACTTGAACCCCAGCAAATATCTATATACAGCCCCAAGAAATTCTGGCAATCAAAGCCATCCTTCACCCTGGAACTAACTCAATACCTCAGTCTTTGACCAACCACTCTAACACTTACACTGCTACCGCATACAATACCTACTTTACTGAAAGTATCTCAACCATTACCGACAGCTTTACCTCTACCACCACCACCACCATCTCACCCTCCTACAACCTCCTCCCAATCTCCTCTCCCTTAAACCTGTTTCAACATCTCTTATTAAACAGTTGCTTAGTAAACCTAGACAATGTTCTCCATCTGCTGACAATCTCCCAAATTAATTCCTAAAAATAGCTGCAAGTGCCACAGCCTACCCTGTGTGTCTATACTCATAATATAACTATTACCAAAAACTACATGCCATTCCTCTGGAAGTTCTTTATTATCCCATGACACAAAGGTGGAAATTCCACTGAAATATCTAAATACAGGCCTACTATAATACTGTCACCTATATCCAAAATTCTCAAAAATGTATCCACAAAACAACTCCACCATTTACTTGAAAACAATCCTCTCTCTCCTACCTGATATGGTTTGAGACCAACACATAGCACTTCCACAGCCCTCTTATCCTTCACTGGAGTTGGTCAACAAAGCCTGTGACAGGGGTAAATTTGCCTCTTCCCTATTTCCTGACTTGTCTAAAGCTTTTGATACTCTCATCCTCGTCTCCTATCTTAACTCTTTCCTTGGCTATAGAGACAATACCATGAAATGGTTGTCCAGTTATTTACCTGACAGATATCAGTCTCTCAAATGTGACTATCTCTCTACCAGTCATCACTGCTGTTCTTCAGGGCTCCATCCTAGGCCCTCTCCTCTTCAACATGTTTATTGACGACCTTTCACCTGGATCTAAACATGCAACACTAGTCCAGTATGCAGATAACTCTACTCTAATCTGCTCTAACAATCTTATTTGGCTACAAAACACTGACACAACACACCTTTAATTCCATCGAAGTCTGGCTTACCAATAACCAGCTCTTGCTCAATGCCAACAAGACTAAACTCCACCTATTCTTTAAACACCATTCTCTTAGGTTCATAGATTAGTACTAGGCTAATTGCCCTTGCGAGCCATTTCAGCCTAGCCAATTATCCCTTGGGAGACTCGAACCCTGCACCTTGTGTTTGTAAGGCAAACACCTTAACCATTAGGCCACCCTATCCTTCAAAATCTCATCATTAAACAATACAGCAACTGAAGCTGCTCCTCATACCAAACTACTAGGCATTACTACTGACGACAATCTCAAATTGGACTTACATATAAATAACACTATAAAATTAACCCATCAAAAACTTTGCATGTTATATAGGGCTAAACAATTCCTAACAAACTCCACTAGAGCCAAATTTGCCACCACATACCTCTTATATTCCCTTCTTTATGGCTTATCTATTCTAACTAACCTAAGCTCCTACCTGAAAAGCAAACTCAGCCAATATTACAATAAAATAGAAATATTCGCCACTGCTCAGCCTCATATATCTCATTACTGCCTATATCTTAAACACTGGTTGGAGCTTCTACTGCAACTCCACATGAACCAGCTACTTCTTACTCACAAATTACTCAACAATCCTCTACTTTCTCTAACCATCTCCTCCAGCTTACAGTATTATCTTCCTCATCATGATCTTTGTTCTGTCGACAAACATCTATCTATAAACCTCTTATATCCAGTGGAAAAAGCCTCTATTCTTACATCATAGCGAAATCCCAAAACAACTTACAACCAACTATCAGAAAGTCCCTCACTACCAAAATTTCAAGTCCTTCCTTAAAGAACACCTCTTCAAATCATGGTTATGCTCATGTTCTTCCCCTACCTAGCTGTCCCCTCACCATGCCTTTAATCTCTCTCCTCTATTCCTATTACTTCCCCCAATTTCTTTCTGGACTCCCATTACTCCTATAACCCTGCAGCCAAAAACTGTCTTGTTTCCTCTAATCTTCTCTCTCTCTCATTAGCCCATCTCCCTTCACCAAACAATCTTCTTCCCATCCACACGCTCCCCAACCAGACTACAAAGTCATTGTTTTTAATTTTTTACTTTTAAGAATTCCTGCTTTGCTCTTACTAGTAAAGCCTACATCTAACTACAGTAGAGAGTTGATTATCTAAACTAATTGGGACCTAGGGTAGTTCGGATAATCAAACATATAACTGTACTGGATAAAAAACTTCTAAAAATTTTTTGATTAACATTAAACAAGAAAAATAAAACAAATTTACTGTATGCACAAGTGAATGAATATGTATGTTTACATATTCACACTTTATGATTTTTTCCTACCCAAAAACTTTAGAAGGCTGCATTCGGATAATTGATGTTTCAGATAATCGATGTTCGGATAATCGACTCTATGGTATGTATTTTTTCTGCTTGCAAAACACTGCAACTAAATATGTATTTTTTTAATCTTTATTTGGTTTTTGCATATACTTTTTACTCACTGTTTTAAATGTCCTGTATCTAACAATGTATATATTTTCTAATGTAACAAATTACTGTATCCAACTTTATATTTTTTATATAACCCAAATAAGTCTTTTTAGTTAAGCAATTATTTTATCACTGCTAATGTCTTGAATTCTTTGTGTGTAGCTTTTCTCCCTAGGCATCCGGTGACAATGGGTAATCTTTAACCAGCAGGACTTTCCTGGTTACCAAATGTCAAATAAACAAATAAATAAAATAAAGCTACAGGGTTCTGAGAAGATGCCATCAACATCAAGCACAGTTAAAGCACAGAAATACAAAAGGACTCCCAACACCTTAAGTCTGTCAGTGACACTGAGGGGTACTTGGACACTCAAGGATGATGCAAGGAAACAGGTGAATAAACCTATACCAAAAAGCCTATAATAATACAAATATCAGCTTCTGCTTTGAAGGACTTTCATGCATGAAAAGGCACATCTCATCTATACATTAATCACGAAGAAATGACCATTCGGACCACCCCAGGAATGCTGAAGACAATTTTAATCAAGAACTAGTCTAAGCATTTCCATTTCTCCTTACACATTTTTGGGGACTAGCAACAGCAAACAAACTCCAGGCATTTATTCCCTTGAAAGAATTGCAATATAAGCATATTTTAGAAAAGGAGCGAAGTTACAGCAAAAAGGTCTAATATGGACTAACTGGCCCCAAAACAGAGGGCTGTAAAGGTAGAGGATGAAATGGCAGTGGGGAGCTACTAACAAGATAGGATGCACAAATCTTACTTAATGCTTAATATGATTAGTCTTGAGTGATGTTTTCCAACTCCAACACTAAAACAGAAAAAAGTTTCTCCTACTCTGCCACTATCATTCTGCTTTTTTTATTGCTCTGTCACAACTGTTGGGGGGGTGGGGGGCTGAGATAGGACACTTGGGAAGATGACTGTTGCGGGAAAATGGCTAGAGGTTTGTCAGCCTTGCAAAAAAACTTTTACATCATCGATTTAAGAACAACCAAAGCCTACAAAGAAGGAGGACCCACAGTACTTTCAGTGTGTGTGTGTATGCATGATGTGAATGTTAAAAGGTCTTCAAACAAAACTGAATAAAACAACCCAAATAAACTGCTACATCTTAAGATTAGGACCGCTGTGGACTGATAGCTCTAGTAGTAACCCCAACCTTATCTTGCTACACACGAACGCTCATTCTGGAAGCCAAAAGATGAGCAGCTTCTCTGCTGCTTTTTCAATAAGGACAGTAAATTCCTCCAATGGCCAAGACAACTGCAGCAAGAAACCACTGTACACCATGAATAAAAGAGCTGTACAACAGATTATTTATTTTTCCAAATCAGTCTAAATGACATGATTCTTTATCTGAGCACAGAAAGGGAAGTCAGGCAGTGTCTTACTGTATTTATGTTGGAAGAAAAAATAGGCAATGCATTATAGGCAAGTCAGTCTTTTCACAAACTTGAATTAGTAATGCTTCCTGACTTTGTATACGCCAACCCTCTGAATCAATTTCGGAAAAGCACCTTATGATTCCACATCCTCTTAATGTTCGGAAGTTATTAACATGTTTCTTAAGAGTAAAGAAACTATACTCTAAGAGATCCAAAAGAAGAAATTAATGACTAGGAGCATTAAAGGGCCTCAGAAAAAAGACTAGGTAAGAAAAATGGAAAGCTTCCTTCCAAAATGTCAGATTAAAAAAAGGTCAATTTCTTTTTTCTTTTTTAAAGCAGGATAAAAGGAACAGAAAGTAACGTTAAGCCAAAATGTGAGGAGTCAGGAGAAGCAAAAAGCAGAGACAGTAACTTGCACTATGTGGGAGAACACAGTGATCTAAATGATGAACAAAGTACAACTGTGTAAATAAACTTACCATAACAGTGTTTTAAAAAGATCAGTGTTACAGTAGCTATCCCCCCCTCCCTCGAGCTCCCCTTGCTTGATCTTTTTAGAGGTACTGCCAGGATGTGGATGTATAAACATCTGTGTATAGTTTTTTTTTTTTTTTGATTGTTCCTTTCCAGGCACTTTTCCTTTCAGGGCCGTAGCCTGCCTTCTAGGAGCAAGAAAGCTTGAATGCTTTTGGCACCCAAACTGCCCTTTTATAGCTCTGCTCGAGTCACTGGCAGTTTGGGCACATGGGAGAAGCTTTGAAAGATGCCTAGTGGTCACATCTTAGGAAAGGATATAACCCAAATTGCTTAGGCTACTGCAACAGTGACAAATGTTAAACATCTGTGGACTCTGGTTACAAGTATGCTCCATGACTCATGAATAGGGATTATCAGAGGTCATTTTAGAAAAAAGTGTACTACAGTCCTGTGATACTGGTAAAGGGGTTTCTCTTCATCCATCTGTAGAGAAAGAGGCACCAAAACCTACTGAATGAGTCAAGTTCAGAAGCCTACTTCAATTTTCAAAAAACAAATCAAACCAGTAAGATTTTTTATTAACCTGGAAAAAACATCAAAGTAAGGGAGTGATGTTCATGAGAAAGAGTAGAGGCAAGTATGGGTACCAAAACTTTGCAAACTGAATAAAAAAAAAAACACAGATTCAGGAGCACCATCTGGACTGCCACTGAAATGAGTTCAGGAACAAACATGAAGCATGTTCATCATCCTTTTTGATGGCGGTTAAGCATTTGTAATGGAGTAGCTATCTTTACAGTGGAATATGGCATGAATTGTGGCTGTGGTCTCACCCTCAAGATGACAGTTAACACACTGGGCAAAATCAGGAGGCATACACATCTACTATGATTATCAGATTATGCTAACAGCACACGATGTAAAGCTGTCATGGAGGCTGCAACATATAGTATGTGTACAAAAAGACTATAAGACATTAACAGTTATAGAGATTGATGGAACAATGGAGCACAAATTGGCAGAGATTGTGGGTGTGCAGCATTTCTGTCCAAAAAAAAAGAGAAGCTTAAACAAGTAGGCATTAAACACTGCTTGAAAGAAAAAAATACTAGTGCTACAAGTAATGCTAACACCTTACAAAAGGGAACATAAATTAGCAAACAGAAAGAACTGTAAAACCTCAAAAGTGTTCTGGGTACCTTTCCGCTAAACCACTACCACTTCGCGCTACTGTGTTTTGCCGGTATTTCAGTAGCGGACACAAGTTTCTGTGTGAGAAGTAAATCTGTACAGCTAAGAAACAAGTTTGCATTCTTATGTTACCTGTAAAGTTACGTTTTGTCATTGCAAAAATAGCTGAAGTCCACCGTGAAACCCCTACCAGGTGCCGGAGGGTTTTTTTTTGCACATATTTCCCAAGAAAAAAGTTACCTTTCTTACCTTATATATAAAGTACCATACTGTCATAACTGTCTTGCAATACTGTTTACAGAGGTGGCGTCCAGCTGAGCTGCACTACAGAGTCGAACAGGTGCTACGTTTGAAATGGGGTCACACATCTCGACCATTAAGTCAAATGTCTATCATGCCATTAAGAGAAAATATGATACAACATACAAACAGGCAATAGGTCGTAAAAAGAACAAAGGGTCAGATACCATTGAAAAAGTCACAGTGGAGAAAATAAAAGAAATCAAAAATCCAACTTGTTCGTCGTCCCAACAGCTCAAGTGTGTGTATCAAAATAAGCCAGTGTTATACTTCAGCAAAATTGTTCAAACGTAGAATAACCTGGGCGTCATAAAGCGATTGTCAGAGCAATAGAAAATGCCTGGGCTGCTTGAATCAACAGATGTGCTTACACCAAACGTAAAGAATCAAGGAATGGTGGGGCAGCGACCCTGCCGAGATTAGGGCAAACATCAAAGTGTGTTTGGTAGTAGGGAAATAACATAGCCAATTCATGTTTCTGCAGCGCGAAGAACTGGTAGGGGTTTAACGGAAAAGTACAGTGTTCTGCTAGTCATTTAAATTTTCACTGGCAACTAGGTAAGGTCTACTAGGTGCAAGTGCCCATTCTGGGGACTGACACTAATATGTCCTGAACCAAATGACCTCTTCAGTCATACATTATACAAAGTGAAATGTAGGGTACACTCATAGCAGCTTAAAGATGAGTACTTGCGGTACATCAGCTGAATTAGTATGCTAAATATCAGGCAGCGTTACCTCAACGACAGGGCTAGTATACTACAAATCAGCCAAGGCTGCCTCACTGACAGGGTTAGTATGCTACATATCAGCCAGTGTTACCTCAATGACAAGGTTAGTGTGGTACACATCAGCCACTGTTACCTCAATGAGAGATCTAGTATGCTACATATCAGCCAATGTTACCTCAATGACAGGGTTAGTATGCTATATATCAGCCAATGCAGCCTCACTGACAGGGTTAGTATGCTACACATCAGCCAGTGTTACCTCAATGACAAGGTTAGCATGCTACATATCAGCCAATGTTACATCAATGACAGGGTTAGTATGCTACGTCAACCAGTGTTACCTCAATGACAGATCTAGTATGCTACATATCAGCCAGAGTTAGCTCAATGACGGGGTTAGTATGCTATATATCAGCCAACGTTACCTCAATGACAAAGTTAGTATGCTACATATCAGCCAGTGTTACCTCAACGACAAGGTTAGTATGCTACATATCAGCCAATGTTACCTCAATGACAAGAAAAATGAGACCCAGAAAGTGCAAGTTATATACTAGACAAACTAAAAACATAACAGAGCATCTCTGCTTATAGTAAGTGCCATCCTTCAACATCTGCAGTCCTCACTCCTCCATGGAATGCCGTGTTAATGGACGAGGCAATTCCCTAACATTTGTATTCCTCAATGCACTGTATCCCTGTTCATGGGTAGTATCATTCCCGACTGTATTCCTTATTTCACATGAACAGTCTCTGTTTATATAAGGTGCTATCTTCTTAACATGCATTTGCATCCGTTTCTCCACCTGGAGGATCTCTGGACATACATGAAAGCTGCTGCCCTTCCAGTCATTGTATCCCTCAATCTGCAAAGAGGATCTCTGGACATACAGGATGGTATTCCAAGTCAACAACACTCTTTTCCTCCCTTTTTAAATGGGATTGGGGTGTCCTGTCAATTGCTGCCACCTCTATCTATTCAGAACCACTCTCCTACCTTTTTTCACAGTCAAGCCAGACTGTCTCAGGATCTCTCTCATGTAATCCATCCATTTCTTGAATGGATGCTCTTATTTATTCTTGCCTTCTTCCTGTCTACACCAAGTCTGTTTCACTGAATATATCCTGCTTTCCTGCAAATGTGACCAAATCATGATATTCTCTCCTGGACCTTCTCTGTAACTGGGGATACTTTGGCTTCTACTCTGGTGCCCTTCTTTCATCATCTGTCCTGCAGTGTGCATTATACTCAGGCACTTCATCTCCCTCAGGTGCTGTGCCTTCACTGTCCAGGTCTGTGCGTAAGACAAAAGCACTGGTTGCACCACTGTTTCATACACTTCCACTTTTCAGCTTTTTCTGGCATTCTTCCCTTGGCACTCTGTGACAGATGACTGCAACACCTCTGATTCCAGCTCTGATGTCCTAATTCAGACTTCTCTTCTTAATCCCACCTTCCAGATACCTGAAGCTGTTAACCTGTTTCACTGTTTTCTCTTCTAGCTCAATTATAAGCTTCTTATTTTCCTTTGTGCTGTCTTGACCACTGTCTGGTCTACATTGAGTTTAATCCCATGTGCCTTCAGTTTTGTTAACCAGACCCTTACAATTTGCTGAAATTTCTGTTTGCAGTGCCAGTTTGTCAACAGACAGCAGCTTTGTTGAACTGTCCTCTAAAATGTATTTGCTGACATAGTCTATCACCAGTATGAGCAGGAGTGGGCTCATAGATGAGCCCTGATGCACTCACACTCCTCACAGGGAACTGCTCGGAGACTCCAAACACTGTTCACACCTTTGCCATTGGGTCCTTGCGAATAATTCTACCAATGTTTCAAGGACTTGGAATCATCACAAGAATGCCTCAAACAACTTTAAGACTTTACTTTCACCACATAAAGGAATGAAAAAGTTGGATTATTTCCTTGTCTTCAGTTTCTTCTCCACTACTCTCAATTCCTGTTAGATAAAAATTGCGAGGTTTGCCACTGATTCTCCTTATAGGTCACATAACTGCATAGTCCTAAGGACGCTTAACTGGCTAGAATTACCTCAGGTCTTCCTCTACGATCAACTTACGCTAGCCCACAAAATTCTCTATCACCCTAAGAAAACCCCAGCACTACAAAATATACTACATCCCTACACCAGTAATACAGCTTTACACTCCAAAAATAAATTCCTCCTAGATGTAACTAAAGCCAATAATACAGCTGCTGTATCATCTCTCTCCTCAAAATTTATAGCTAAAAAAGGGAATACTTTACCCTCCAACATACCAACTATATTTTCCTTATTACAATTAAAAAACTACTAAAAGCTCACATAGCTGATACATGGCTCTATTCTTGCGCTTTTCCTGGCTAGTCCATATCCTTAACCTTGTACACTATCCACCCTTTTTTCCACAACTCTATTGCAAACTTACTTGCCAGTAAATTTGCTTGCTTTCTTCCTCTACCTCCTCTCTTATCAACTACATAGTGCAGGAAACACTACTCCCCCTTCTGTAAACAATTGTGATTAGTCTTATTCCTTTAGCTGACTCTCTGACATATAATTTATTGGAACTCTTCCACACCTCTCTGACATGACAAGCATGTCTTGTTCTATATTTTGCACACTTTTTGCATCATGAGGCATTTTCCTTAATTGTAAATGGCATCATGAAGCATAACTTCCCGGACTTCTGTATTTCAACACCATTTTCCTTAAGTATCTTATTCGCAGTACCTGGCTTGACCATATATCTGTTCTATAATCTTCACACATGTTGATCAAAGGTGCTGCCATTCTTCTTCGACTCCACCCATTTCCTCTTTCTCCTGAAGTGTTATAGTGCTGAACATTTACTTGCACTCTGTTTTTGCTCCAGCCAACTTCCAGGTCTTCAGACAAGTCTTTGTTAACTTTAATGCTTTCGCTGACTTCCGCTTGCAGTCAACTGTAGCCACAAGTGGTTTATGCTGGGTAAAGACTATTCCTCTCTAGATGCCTTTGCAGTCTCTGATTTTTACCCCAATTCCATGCCCTTACTAGGGAGAAGTCAGAAGCTGCATGTTGGTCACCTCTGTAGATGATATTGTGACTGTTTGGCTTGGCAAACTATGTGTATTTGCCCATGTAAACAGTTTACCAGAAAGAAGTCCAGAATGACCTGTTTATTACTCCTACTGCCCCATGGAATGCCAGTGCTCAGACTCATTGCTACTTCCAACACCGATTTCTCTATCTCAACCAGACTGTGCTTATGGACCATGCTCACAAAAGCATACTCTACTCTAGAAGGAAAGCCTCTGCTATTGGATACTGCCACCTCCAACTGTACCACCTTCAAATGTGCATGAAGCACTTGTGCATTACCCACTCACGCTCTTGAGTTTTAATTTCCTGGTAATGGAGCTGCAAATGGAGCAAAAATTACCTACCTACCAGTCAAATACGAGGATAGCTTATATCAGAAAAGACCACGACAACTATTCATATCTGAAAAAAGATTACATATTTTCTAAAGATACAGATATAGTTCTTACTATATATATATATATATATATATATATATATATATATATATATATATATATATGTATGTATATATATATATATATATATATATATATATATATATATATATATATATATAAAATGGAACACATAGTTTACATGAAATTAACATGTCAAAATATAAAGTGCAAAACAGTGGCAATTTTATACTGATGCGCATGTAGAGACAACCATCAGCATCAGACAACCACTGTCCATGACATAGAATTCTGTTTAGTTACTCAAACTTTTTATATTATGTACTCACAAACGCTTACATGGTGCGATGCATTCTGGATCTCCTTTATAACTGTTTTGGAGTCTGACTTCAAGGGACATGACACCACAATGAACCCTGCAAATTTCAAATTGCATTCTAAGTCTTCACGTTTTATTTCTCGAACCTTAGAAACAGAAAACAAAACTCAGGTGGGTTTTCTATAATGCATCTACAAACTAATTTCATAATGTGCTTTTATATCGGTTTCTATGTAACACTGAATATTGCATTAAAAGTGTGAAATTTCATAAATGTGGATGTTTCGGAACACATAATTTAATTACACCATGAAAAAATATTACAGCAATTATCAATGTAATACAACTTAATGTAATAAATGAAAAACAAATTCTGGCATAGGAACAAACAGAATTTTTTCTGAATGACAGAAATGACAGCTACTACACTCAAAGTGTGCTACGAAACAGTGACTATGCTATGAAACCTGGAAGAAAAGAATTAAAAGTTAACAAATGCTGCGTACCTACCATAACTTCAGACAAGGAAGATCAGGTACATCCTTGACAACTGGACAGACAAAGGTTGTGGACACTAAACACACTCAGCAAAGAAAACATTTCCAGGCTACAAAGCACCTCCTCCCACAGCAATATGGTTCTCTCCTTCTCTCTATATGAGGTTAGCCACAAAAAGCTACAGAAGTGGACGCACAGGATTTTTCAGTGGTGGTGGAAGGTGGGTGGGAATGTTAAGATGGACCTGATCTTCCAGATTCAACACTATGGTAAAGACACCATTTTTGTATCTGGCAGGAGTAGATTCATCTACAGTAACTATAAGGATGCATAATGATGCTGTTGCTACTAGCTGGTCTCCCTTTTGATAGGAGGAGATTCATCTACAGTAACTATAAGGACGCAGAATGATGCTGTTGCTACTAGCTGGTTTCCCCTCTTGATAGGAGGAGATTCATCTACAGTAACTATAAGGACGCAGAATGATGCTGTTGCTACTAGCTGGTCTCCCTCTTGATAGGAGATTCATCTCCAGTAACTATAAGGACGCAGAATTATGCTGTTGCTACATCATCTACAGTAACTATAAGGATGCAGAATGATGCTGTTGCTACTAGCTGGTCTCCCTTCTTGATAGAAGGATATTCATCTACAGTAACTATAACGACGCAGAATGATGCTGTTGCTACTAGCTGCTCTCCCTCTTGATAGGAGATTAATCTACAGTAACTATAAGGACGCAGAATGATGCTGTTGCTACTAGCTGGTCTCCCTTCTTGATAGGAGGAGATTCATCTACAGTAACTATAAGGATGCAGAATGATGCTGTTGCTACTAGCTGGTCTCCCTCTTGATAGGAGATTCATCTACAGTAACTATAAGGACGCAGAATGATGCTGTTGCAACTAGCTGGTCTCCCTCTTGATAGGAAGAGATTCATCTACAGTAACTATAAGGATGCAGAATGATGCTGTTGCTACTAGCTGGTCTCCCTCTTGATAGGAGATTCATCTACAGTAACTATAAGGACGCAGAATGATGCTGTTGCAACTAGCTGGTCTCCCTCTTGATAGGAGGAGATTCATCTACAGTAACTATAAGGACACAGAATGATGCTGTTGCTACTAGCTGGTCTCCCGTCTTGATAGGAGGAGATTCATCTACAGTAACTATAAGGATGCAGAATGATGCTGTTGCTACTAGCTGGTCTCCCTCTTGATAGGAGATTCATCTACAGTAACTATAAGGACGCAGAATGATGCTGTTGCAACTAGCTGGTCTCCCCCTTGATAGGAGGAGATTCATCTACAGTAACTATAAGGATGCAGAATGATGCTGTTGCTACATCATCTACAGTAACTATAAGGACACAGAATGATGCTGTTGCTACTAGCTGGTCTCCCGTCTTGATAGGAGGAGATTCATCTACAGTAACTATAAGGATGCAGAATGATGCTGTTGCTACTAGCTGGTCTCCCTCTTGATAGGAGATTCATCTACAGTAACTATAAGGACGCAGAATGATGCTGTTGCTACATCATGTACAGTAACTATAAGGACGCTGAATTATGCTGTTGCTACTAGCTGGTCTCCCTCTTGATATATCCTTGAATTACCAGGATCCAAAGGAAGAGATGGATCTGGTATCACATCCCGCTTGGGATACTCTGCTTGAGGATCCACAGAAGGCCATGCAGCTGCTGCATCAGTGGCATCAAGGCCTGCAGTCTTGAAAAAGTCCAGTGAGAAAGCTGAAGCTCTAACACAGTTAGCTTTTGGCACTACTGCTAGCGGTTACTGTATTTCAGACAATAAAATCTGATATAGGTAGACACAGACTACCTGGCTTAGCCAGAAAGGGCTGCTTCTGAGCAGCGGGAGTAGTTGTGGAAGACTTTGATGAAAATTGCTTCCTAGTATCTCTTTTGCCCTTGGAAAATTGGAATCTGAAAGGTATCTTAAGAAAAGTGTGTTTTAGAGGAGTAGTTCCTCTGAAATCTTGGAACTGGGGACACAAAAATGTATTTAAGGTTTAGCAGCGCTTTGCTCTTTTCTTGTAATGATTTGAAGAGCTCTGCAGCAGAAGTACCAAACAATGCCTTACTGTCTGGGGGGGGGGGTATCCACAACTGTTGCCTTTATATCATCTGGCAATGGCTGTAGTCTGAGCCAGGAATACCTCTGAAGAACCTACCCAGAAGCAGCCGCTCCGGCTGATGCCTCCACAGCATCATAGCTACACTTAATAGAATGGCGTGCAACTTGAGCAGAACAGTTCAGTATGGAGGATAACTGAGCCTTTGTAGGAGAATCTGGAAGCTCCGAAAGTAACTTACAAGCATCAGAGAGAAGGGTCAAGAAATATTTAGCCATATGGGTCTTGTAGTTTACAGCCCTGAATGCCACAGTAGCTAAAGTACAAATTTTCTTCTGAAGCCTCTCTTTACTCTCGTTGTCGGATAGGAAAAGGGAAGTGGATGGCAACATCTTGGAGGCCTTGTCAGCAGACACAGAAATTGTTGCAGAGTCTGCACAGTGACATTTAAACAGGAATTTGGAATCCTCTGGTATATTACAGAACCTGTCTGGCCTTTTAGGGGCAAGATGAGTCATGGCACTTGCATGCTGCTGAGAAAGCATCTAAAAATGGTGGCAGTACAGGGGATATGGCAGACGGGGAAGGGAAAAATTCATCTGCACTAGGTCATAATACCTTTTTGGATGTTTGACACCTGAGAATCCCATTTAAAGAACTCCTTCATTTTAAGAATGTTCCCAAAGGAAATATCCCTTCCTGGAGAATCTGTGCCATTTGATTCTTCTTCTGGGGAAGCATATCCTAAAGGTGATGAAATTTGGAAAGAATATGCCAAAGACTCATCCCGAGATGAATCATCTTCATCTGATGAAATCTCAGCAGAAATCCTCTTGTGTGAAGAAGTAGGAGTAAAAGAAGAAGGGAGAGAGAGACCGACCTGAAGACTGTCTCATGGCCATGAAAGCATTAAATAGCCCTTGGGAGAAGGCTTACCAATCAGCAGGCTGTTCTTGGGAAGCAGGATTAGTGTGCTTAGTTTTCAGCTTCTTCTTTTGTGAAACATCCATGCAGTGGAAGGACGATGGACCCAACATCGGCCTACGCTCTACAATATTAGTTGGGACATGTTCGCAAACAATGATTTGTGGAATGCCACATAGGCCTTCAGTAACAATGAACCTGGGGTGCCCCCTACTTCTGAAGTGGATGTCTGCGTATCCCCCGAGGATGTGCTAGTAGGATCCTTTATGGCTACCACACCAGTACCTGTGGAAGGTTTGGAGTCTGTAGGCAAAATGGTCTCCAGGCCAACATCAGCCTCTGCAAAGACATCTAGAATCGGAGGAGCAGCGGGTTACATCAGGCTTAGATTTCTTGGCCTTCTTTATTAGTGGCTCACCTGAAGGACCAGAAGTAGCTTGCATATCACATGCTAGGCACTTAAGGCATTGGTTTTCTAGGTACAAATTAAGGGGAGCTAGACAACTATGTAGGGTCTTGGGGGACAAAGGCCTTGCAAATCAAGCAAGAGGTATGGTTGTGGTTAGGGCCCAGGCAAAATAGAAAAATGTTGTGGGAGTCTTTACGTGGAATCTGCCTTCCGCACCGACACCTGCCTTTCCTAGCTAAAATGTAACCTCTGTGAAGACTGCCAGCCTAGCTAGAAAGAATTTTGTAGATAATTCCATGTTTTTGCAAATATTAATATAAGCCACAGGCTTGTTCTCTTAAATGGAAGAAAATTGAGCTAAATGCTGAATGTCAAAAATGTAACAGTGCACTCTGCTGGAAGAAAGCTGATAAGTCAAGCCTTGTATAACTGTTGGATCTCAAACTTGGAGCCGTGGTGTCTGAACCAGCAGATTCTTTCTACTGTTTTGAGACAAGACTTAATTGCTAGATTTTACATATATAACTGTCTTTAATTACTGTGGTTTCCTGACCAGGTACAAGATCAGAGCTATGTTAAACTATGAGCTTCTGTTAGGCTGGGAAACCAGAGAACTGTTAAGAATGATGTAATCTAAAATGATTCAGCAGGATGTATTATCAATTTGAAGGACTTTCTCAGAGACAGAGAGAGCGCATTTCTGGATTTTGTCTAAAGATGACAAAACTCACCAGTACTCTGCTTTTCTCTATATGTAAGTTTATTTAGAAATGTGAATTGTTCTTAGGAAAAGATAGAAAATAGTAAGTTTAGTCTAGCTGTTTTCTATATTGATGTCAGAACTATTATACTGTATTATTTTAAGCATTTTCCTGTGAAATCTGAACTCTTGACTAGCACTATGTAGCAAGTATTGTCTGGTGTTTTTATTTATTATTAAATATTTTTAAACCTGTCAACTGTGGCTGTTTTGTGTAGAGATAACTTAAGCTCTAGAGTACATTGCATGTATATAGTGATACTGGCCAAGTCACTCCAATAGTTTTAGCCCTGAGTCACACTTACTATTTGGATAATAATATTGCACAAAAATAATTGGACACCCTTTGGTAAGGGCCTTTTTTAGTAGCCGATATTAGTGGTTGGTGGCAGCTGGTACTACCTTATAGACTGGCAGGAAGGGGCATAGCTGGAGAACCTGTGCCAGCCTTCCCCAGGAGTGTCTGTGCGGTTGTACATAACTCTTATCTCAAAGTGTGTGTGTGTGTGTGAGCTACTTGGGCAGGGACACAAAGCACTGGTGCTGGAGGTTTTAGCTTGACCACTAGGTTGAGATCTGGACCCTACAGCTGTGCCCGTGGGGAGTCTTATTGGGGATCTGGAAAGAAAGGGAGAAACCAGCCCCAGACTGACTGTGATCTCTGTGTGCTCTTAAGGGAAATTGTACTTTACTGTGTGTGTATTTGTTATCCTTCCCAATGTGGACACCCCTCACTGGTGCTACTGGTGAGGATTGAGGCTCCTTGATTACTGGGCCAGTGCACGGGCATCACAACCTGAATGACAACTGTAGCAAGCAAAGCATTAAGAAAAAAAACAATGGGGCACTTATCTGAGTGGGATCTGCAACTTCTCTGATGAGCAACAAATGGAGAAGATGATCTGACTGGCGGCAGAAAAGTTCTGAGGCTTAGTACATGCTGATATCCACTTTATACCCAAAGTTATTTTATGACCTACATAGGACCGGTACTATGTGCAACGTTGCACGTACCCTACAGTAGCATTAGACTTTTGTATACTGGCCAGATGTATGAGTCAGCCAGTGGCAGACTCCTTCATGTTATGAATACTGCAACATATAAATAAGTGTGTGTGTGTGTGTGTGTGTGTGTGTGTGTGTGTGTGTGTGTATATATATATATATTTACACGTCACACACTGTGTGTGTGTGTGTGTGTGTGTGTGTGTGTGTGTGTGTGTGTGTGCGTAGATATATATATAAAATCTACATACATAGGTTTACTATCACAGTTTCGGACGGCATTCAGTCGAACTGGGATAGTCGAAAGGCTAATTTCCAGTTCACGTAAGGCCGAACCAAAAATGATCGACACAACAACAGCAAATGCTAGTGTGCATTCGATGTTCATAGGATCATAGGAAAGAACAGTTGTGTAAAATCTTACCATAACCATAGATGTCCTTCTCTTCCATGTTGCAGTATTCTTAGTGTGGGATTCCCCACCTGAGGCGACCCGGACATCAGCTCCTATACAAAAGCTTAAACATGCTTGCTGTAGGTGCGTGGGACGTCATAGGTAGGGCCATATACCAGGGACCTTAAATATGACGTCTGCATGCAGAGACCTCAGAACTAGAAGGCCAGTCAGACAGTCCCAAACAGAGTAACAAGTGATGTCAGCCAAAAGTGTAAAGTGTTACATGCTGGCTAGTCTCCTCTTGGTCTAGAGTAGAGCTGCCTACTGCCTAACAGATAAGCCCATAGGCCAAAGAAAAACCTATAGGGGGTAGGAGGGAGGGAAGGAATACTGCAACATGGAAAAGAAGGACATCTATGTTTATGGTAAGATTTTACACAACTATTCTATGTCCTTCTTTTCTTATGTTGCAGTATTCTTAGTGTGGACCACATCTTAAATAGAGGGAAGGGTGGAGGTAGAAGTAGAAGTGGAAGATTCCAGAAAGCCCTGAGGGATTGGTCTAGCAAAACCTGCACTGGCTCTGCAGAAGTGACCCAATTTGTAGCATTTGGTGAAGGTGTGAATTGTGGACAAGGTGGCTGCTTCCAGAATGGATGCTGTGTCCAGCCCTTTGAGGAAGGCCTTGGAAGTAGCCTTGCCTCTGGTAGAATGAGCTCCCAGCCCCTGGGGAAAGTGCTTGCCATGGTGTGAGTGGCGGAAGGAAATGGCTTTTCTAATCCAACAAGAAATTGTTTGGTGACTGCCTTGCCCAGAGCTCTGGGATAGAAGGAAATAAATAGTTGGTTAGATTTTCTGAAGGACTTAGTTTTGTCTAGGTAGAATCTAAGTTGCCTGTGTACATCCAGGGAATGGAGAATCCTCTCACTACGGTTAGTCAGAGAGGGGAGGAAGGTAGGTAGATGAACGGATTGATTTAAGACAGTTTGTTGACTACTTAGGCATGAAGGTTAGTGCGTAGGGTCACCTTATCCTTGTGGAATATGGTATATGGAGGCCAAGCCATGAGGGCCTGTAACTCTGACACTCGCCTAGCGGAAGTTATGGCCACCAGCAGGACAGTCTTCCATGCACACATTTGGAGCATAGCTGTGTTAGCTGGCTCAAATGGGGCTAGTGTTAGTTTTTCCAGAATGAAGTTTAGGTCCGAGGGTAGTGGGATTGGTTTTCTAGGTGGTCTGATACGCAAGATCCCTCTCAGGAAAAGTTTTGCATCCAGCCTGGATAGCAAATGGGGAGCTAGAGGTAGGCAGGCTGAAATGGATGAAAGGTGGACTTTCACTGAAGAGTAGGAAAGGCCATCCTCAATGAGTTCACACACATAGGCAAGGACTAGGGATGGGTCTACCTGGCTGTGTTCCTTGAACTTAGTTTGATACCATCTGAAGAATCTCTCCCATTTTGATAAATATGATTTCCTAGTAGCAGATTTCCTGGCCTCTCTCAAGACTGTAAGCACATCCTCTGAGTGTAGTGGAAAGGGATTTGAAGTTTATCACCCAGAGTGTTAGGCCTAACATCTGTTGGTGAGGGTGAATTAGAGTTCCCTTTTGTTGTGTGAGTAGGTCCACCTTGTAGGGTAACTTGTGGTGATTGTCCTTGGATAATGAGAAAAGTAGGGGGAACAATTGTTGCCTTGGCCAGTAAGGAATCACCAGCAAAATTTTTGGTTTGTCCTTCCTGACTTTCAGTAGGACCTTTTGGATTAGTGGAAAAGCATATAGAAACAATTCCTTCCATGGAATGCTGAAGGCATCCACTCTTCAGGCAAGTGCAGAGTGATCCTTTGTGCAGAATTTGTTCAATTGTCTGTTCGGGGGGGGGGGGGACAGATTCACTTGAGGTGTGCCCCATTGGTGGACAATGTCTAGAAAGGTCTCCCTGTTCAACATCCACTTGTGCTGTAGAGAGGATGTTTGAATATCCACTTGTTTGTTGTCCTGAGAGGGGCTGTATGAGGCCTGCAGGGTCAAGTTGTGTCTGGAGGCAAGTTTCCAAATTTATATAGTTATCCTGCAGAGGAGGTAAGCTGTTGTTCCTCCTTGTTTGTTGAGATAGCACATTACTGTGGTGTTGTCTGTGAATATTTGAAAAGGGCACAGTTGGAGAATAGGAAGAAAAACCTCCAGGGACAGAAAGACAGCAGTCATTTCCCTTACATTGATCGGCTTTTTTTGGAGAGTAGGATTCCATGTCTCCTGTACCCTGAAACTTTTGCAGATGGCTCCCCACCCTAGGTCTGAAGCAACGGTATGCATAAGCTGGGTTGGTGAGGGGATATGAAGTGGTAATTCCGAGTTGTAAAGGATTTATTGAATCCACCACCTTAGTTCTGTTTTGAGGCAGGGCAGAAGGGGGATTTGTTGCTCTAGGGAGTGTTGGTGTTTTGACCACATGTTTTTCAGGTACCATTGGAACTTTCGCATGTGCATTCTTGCTAGGGGAAGCACAGGGATGGTGGCTGCCATCAGCCCCAGGAGTTGCAGGAATCGTCTTGCAGATATCCGAAGAGTTAGTAAAAGGTTTTGGAAGTGACTGGAGTATCCTGGGGAAGGAAAACCCGCATCAGGTCTGTTCTGATCCTGCAGCCCAGACAGATTTTGTCTTGCTGCAGGAGCAAGGAGGATAAGTTGAGGGTGAAACCCAGGTTTTGAAGAAGGGAGGGGGTGAACCTGAGATGATTTTGGAGGAGGTTTCTGCTAGAAGGAGAATGCCGTCTAGGTTGGGATAGATTTGGACACCTTTGGTCTTGCAGTAAGCAATTGCTGGGGCTAGGCATTTTGTGAATACCCTGGGTGCTGTAGATAAACCAAAGGGCAAGGCTGTAAACTGAAAATGAGAGCAGGGCCCAGTAAAACGTAAGAATTTTCTGTTGAAGCATTTTATGGGAATACAGAGATAAGCCTCCTTTAGATCTAGAGTGGCCATGTAGGCCTGGGCTGGAATTAAAGGGAGAAGAGCTTGAAAGATAGCATCCTGAATGATGGTACTTTTAGGAATCGGTTTAGGAAGGATAAATCTATTATTGGTCTCCAAGGCCCATTTTTTTTGGGGACCAGAAAGAGTCTTGAGTAAAATAATTTTTCTTCTTGCCCTGGAGGGACAGGTTCTATAGTTCCTAATCTTAGGAGGTCTAGTAGAGGAAAGAGGTGGATTTGATTTTTTGGGGGAAAGGGGATGGGTTTTTCCTTCCAAGAAAGGAAATATACATTTTGAATGATAGACAGTACCCACTGGTCTGATGTGATGGATTTCCAAAAAGGGAGGCAGTGGGGGAGGCAGGCTGACATAGGTAGATGGGCAAGGCAGTCACACACTGTTGGGTGCACTTCTATCCTGAAAAGGCCGTCTTGGAGAAGGTTGAGAGGTACCTGGTCTGGAGTAGGTTTGACTTGCAGATATGTAGCAGTCCCATCAAGGCAGGATCTGAGATTGCTTTGTATGCCAGACAGAGGTCACCTCTGAGGAGTCTGTATGAAACTAAATAGAGGGACAGGGCTTTTAGTCTATCTGTGTAAGGTAGATGTTTGAGGACCTGGATTCTTTTGGTGAGGAACCTAATGCGGTCTCTACAGTTGCTGCATGTGCTTTGCGAGGTACATGCCGAAGGGGACGTCGTACTCAATAACTGACCTTACAAGGGAAGACTACAAGATGTTATGACCTCCTTGCCACTGGATGAGATACCCTTACTTATGAGGTGAGTCATGTAGAAAGCTTTCCATATAACAGAAGCGACATGGTGGTCAAAGCTCAGGTAGCTATCAACCTGGGTGCCCAAATTCCCCACGACTGACTGCGTGCTTAGGATGCTGTTATTTATGTGATAACACGTGGGGACATCACTCTCCACAAAGGGGATGATAATGTATTTTTTGGCATTCAGCTTGAGGCCATGTTTCTGACACCAGTCATTTGTTTGGGTGATACCCTCTTGGAGGGCATCCACATTACTTGGGGAGTTGATGACCGCACCCAGCTTGCAGTCATCTGCAAATCTGGTCAGCCATAGTCTGCTGGTTTTGGTTTGAACCTCAGAGAATTATATCTCGAATAACAGAGGCCCCAAGACTGATCCCTGGGGTACGGCACTCATTACGGGTCTACTGCTTGAGGTGTCTTCCCCTATTTTGATTAGGTGGGTTCTACCAGTGAGCCAGTTTGCTAACCATCTGATAACATATGGACTGATGTCTAGTTGAGAGAGTTTATCTATTATGCCAGAGTGAGAAATAGTGTTAAAGGCTTTGGCCAGGTCAAACTAGGCTGTGTGTACTGTCTTCCCCTCATCCATGGTTTTGGTGACGGTCTCAAAGAAGTCGACCAGATTTAACAGGCATGACCTCCCCTTGACAAAGCCAAACTGTGTGGGGTCGGGAGTCTGGAGATTGCTAATATCCTTGTTAATGAGGTCCTTGACAATCCACTCCATGGCCTTGCAGATCAGGCTAGTTAGGCTGACGGGTCTATAGTTTCCTAGATCAGTGGATGCTCCACCTTTGTGCAAAGGGATGACAGTAGTTGTCCTCCACTTGGCTGGGACAAAGACGGTCCTCAGGCTTTGGTTGAATAGGGTGCCTAAAGGTGCTGCAAGTTCCTGCCTGAGTTTATGTAGGATACAGCCTTTGATGTTATCGGGTTCCATGGAGGCTGTATTTTTTGCCTTTGAGAGGGCAGTGATGACTTGCTCCCTAGAGATAAGGGGTGGGGGGCAGGTACTGGGGATGTCCTGTTTTACTGATGGGGGTCACAGGAGTGAAGTTTTCACTGAACCTGTCTGCCAGCAGGTTGGCTATATCTACAGGGTTTGTGTATGTGGTGTCCTTGACCACCCGTTCTGAGCAGATCTGGATGCTTCCCTTGAGATTGTGGACATATGTGAAGAAAGCCTTATGACTGTCTTTAGTAGATATGGCCAGTTTGGACTCGAGGTTTGCTTTGGCAGCTTTCATTAGTGCTCTTATTTGCTTAAGGACAGACTGCTTTCAATTAGACACCTGCTCCTTCTTTGTCCTGGACAGCAATTTTTTTTCTTTTTATTATAGAGTTTATTTATTGTAGATGTCCACCAGACAGGTTTACTCTTCCTTGAGGAGGAGGATTTCGTCCCGTCTGAAATTCCTGATTCCATGCAGCTATATAAATGCTCATATAGTACTCTGGTGAAAGTCTGGACATATGTGCCATTTTCTGTGGAGGGGGCTGTGAAGCTGTTTATACCTTCCCTTAAGAGGTTGTAATCAGCTTCCTCATCTCTAGCTTCTTCTTAACTGTCTCACTGCAAATATTGGGTTGATTGTGCAGTATCCTGATCTGAATATGAACTGCTATTCTCCCATCTTACTGTCTGCTACTCTGTAAATTTATCAATCAACCTCTCCAGAACTTTTTATGGAGTGAGACAGCAGTTTTATACCGCTGTACTGCCCACAGTTGTCAATGTCCACCTTGTTCTTGTACAATGGCACTAGCATGCTTACTCTCCAGTCTTCTTGGATACACTTCCTCCATAACTCCAAGTTACCAAAAAAAAAAAAAAAAAAAAAAAAAAAAAAAAAAAAAATCGAGAGAAAGTAGGGGTAACAAGTTGTGAAGAGAAAGAATTTTGAACTTGGGCACTATCACATACTGGATTAGGAAAGAAAGATCCAGAAATGTTCTCCAGGCATTTCCATTCTTCAGCACTCACAACACTGTTGAATAAAATCCTCTTAACAACAGGCAGGAGGAACCGCTTCTATTACCCCTGAGACAGCATGTCCAGGATGGGAGGAAACAGACAGGTTTGTTCTGGCAACTGTGGGATAATTCCCTGGAAAGGAGGAATGTCTTCCCACTCCTACCCGCAATCTTGCTGAATTAGCCTCAGAACTCATGGTCTATGAAGCCCTGAGACACATGCTGTAGGGTAAGAGGAAAGAGAGAGATCTGGTTTCCTGGACAAGAAGAAATCCACTAGAAACCAAGCAAGATTCCCACTGCCAAGTGTGTCATTACTGTATTACCTTCAGATCTCAACTGTCTGAAACTATCTGATGCCACAAAGGAAGGTGAAGTCTCAGAGACATGGAAAGATTGTGACGGTGGGAGGGGGAAGAGCCTGAACAGGCAAATAGTCATGGTGATTGAGAGGACTTTCTTTGTTTTTTAGAGACTATTCCTTTCTTTTTAAATGCTCCTTTGCACTGCTTTTTAAAAACCCTGTATCCCAGTTCCTAGCTGCTTATTTTGTTTATTCTAGAAAGGAACTGAAGAAAGGGAAAATTACTACTTGCTCTGAAAAAGGAGAGCTGAAAAATCTGAGACACACCTTGACTCTCTTTTCCTCCTTTCATCACACCTTTTAAGCATTTCAGCAGTAGACAGGCTAAACCTCTTTATCCAAGGGAGATTTAAAATCTCAGATTTATCATCAGGAAGATTTGGAGAATGAAGCCAAACACATCTCCTCAAAATCCCAACAGCAGCAGCTCTGGAAGAAGAATCAGCAGCATCATAAACATGCTTAATCACAACAGAAACGGGTGTCACAGCAGCATTTTGTGAATTCTTTACTTCAGGAGGAGGAAGACCACCATTAACTCCTGCAAGTTCTCAAAAGTTAACAATCAAAACTTTAGCATACAAGACTGATAGTTTAAAATTCTGAAAGTTGAAGGACAAGGATAATTTTTTTCCCAACTTATCCATTGCTTTCCCATCCTTGTCAAGAGGATGGGGTTAGAAGCGATGGCCTGTTCATCAGAAGCAGATTTGGATGAAGAAATAACTGCAGGTTCTGATTTAGAGCTAGAAAGCAGGTACTTGTGTGTCTGAGGTACCTTACATAACTTGTCAAGACTTCTTGGGAGTACAAGGCTGACCATCAGGTAGGTAGAAGCAGTAAGAAAAAACACTTCCTTATGTAGGCAAGATAGGAGGGGACAGTCACTACTACATTCATATCTAAATGTAACAAATCATAATATATTCTGTATGCCAAAGGAACTTCATTCAGGTCCTCCTGAAAAAGAAATAAAAAACTTTTTCATCCTATATACAAGTGCCAGTTGAAGAAATCTCAACAAGGAAATGTGATGATGCACTTTCCTCATAATTACACTACTCAGCCCGAGAAGAAATTCATGAAATGCAATCCCTCTGCAATGTTTGCTCTTCTGACTTGAAATTCCCTGCCAGAAAGAGAAAGATTTTTTTCCCATTTTTATTGCCTGAAGATTCAGAGGGCAAAGCTTTAATATACTCCTAGGCAAATTCCAGTACATCTGCCCTGTTCAATGAAACAAAGTGGAGAAGTTTTTCCATACTATGCACATTCTTCCTGAAAACAGACAAATAGTAGGTACAGTGGTCCCAGATTCCATCTTCCTATACTGGCCAAGTGAAGATCCTTTGCCTGCACCTTCCCCTGTCAAGGGTAGCCCTACAGCTACAGAGGACACTGATATTCCACCCAGCCTTTCATGGCTGAAAAGGATGCACAAAGATGGCTGGGGGGAAAGAGGCAGTCTGAGGAACAATAAGTGGCAGCAGCAGCAGTCTCGTCAACCAGTGGCTGAGGTAGTAAATGAAGGTGCATGCTTAACACTTGTAAACTCATTTACAATGATTTTTGTTTTCTTTTTTCCATGCTGGGGAAGGTACCACCACAGAAACAGTTGGTTGCTACATATATAGGCCGAGTAAGACATGCTGAAAGCAGGGAATGGACGCTGGATGAATCAGTAAAGTGTGAGGTACAGTACAAGTGGTTCTGAGGTAAGTAAACCACAGTCTCACAGAGGCATAGTATTTTTCCCTCAAAATACAAAGTTTTTTAGTCTAAAATAAACTTTTAATCAAAAGAAAAACTTTTCCTCACAGAAAGATGACTTGAGCATTAACATGTCCATTAAAACTTTAACAGTCCCAAAAAATACAGTTTCCTAGCTCAAAACTAGTTTTGACAAAAAAAGCACCAGTTTTCTTCATAAAAATAAAATAAAAGTGGAAGACTTTCTCCAATAGAGACTTGTCCGACCAGCTCTTGAAGACTGCTAGCTGACAAAAAGCTCCACGGGACCCACTGAAGAAGCTTTCTATTCGGTGGCAAAAAAAGCTCTGAAGCTTTTTGCCCTCCAAATACCCTTTTATAGGGCTCTTCCTGAGCTCCTGACAGATGCAGTGTATGGAAGGCACCCTTAGCTTTTTGGGGTAGGACCCATATAGCTTAGGCTACTTCAACTTTGACTTGTGTTTGAACATCCGATATTGCCTAGGCCAACATGAAGCTATCAACGGCATTTTTGGCCCTCATGTCAACTTGCTATGGCATCCTTGGGATTAAGAGTACTGGAGGGAAGGAGCATAGAGACAGCCCTGACCAATTTATGGAGAGGGTATTTGCTTCCCAATCCAAAATATGGGCATCCTAGTGTAGTATTTGCTCAGTTGTCCATATCCAAGAGAAGGAAAAAATGGTCTACTTCTGGCACACCCTGTAAGAACCATGTCCAGACATATGACCCTGCTTAGCATTCACTCATTGGGGCTCATTACTGTTCTGCTCAGCTGGTCTGTAAATGTATACTCTGGGAATGAGATACACCGAGGGTCAAATATGACTCCTGGACCAACTCCCATGCTTGTACTGTTAACCAGTACAGAGGTCCTGTCTCAAGTCCTCTGGACCCTCAGATCTCCCACATGGGCTTCCCAAGCTGAATCTGTGGAGTCTGTAGTGACTGTCAAAGATCCTGGGCTAAGCTTGAAAAATACTTGCAGGTAAAGCCAAACCTGGCTCATCCACCACAAGTGTTTTCTTCTTGATGCATGGTAATAGCGGAATGGGGCACCACAGGGACTGAGCATGATGGCATCACCTGTTTACTAGCTATCGCTGTAATTTCATCATGTGCAATCTTACCATAGGAACCATCAGAACTGCAAGACGTCATGTAGCCCAAGACATTGAGGAACTCTCTTGTCAAGATCAGTTCTGTTTGGTGCTTGGAGATCATCCTGAAATACTGTGACAGAAAGAGGGCCTTGCTGGAATGAATGAAGCCCCCTCTGCTGCTCCATATCCAGCAGTGCTTCTAAAAATAGCAACTGTCTTGTGGGTTAAAGGTGCAAATTTGGGAGAGAGTCTCAAGGATGTGAAGTAATTAAAAGTAAAATTATCTGCTAGATCTTTTTAGGGATGCTGCCTAATCATCCAGAATGGGTAAATGTGAATGTCCCATATACTGTAAAATGTTACTGAAGTCAAGCAATTTGCAAACAATATGGGTAATGCATGTCAAAAGGAGAGGAGGAAAAATTACAGTTGTGTGCACTTACCATAAATGTAGATGTTCGAGTGTATTCCCTGTTGCAGTCATTACATTTGGGTAATTTGCTGGCAGGTTGCCCTCAGTCGGCCTGAATTCCAAAGTCTTGGGTCCTTCGTCGGTTGCTGTCTTCTCTTCCATGACGTCAGGTTGTCAGGGGTATAAAACATGCAGCCGATGCCATTTTCTTTAGTTTTTCTTGCCCCCGATGTCAGGTGCCCCCAAAAAGGTAGCAATATTATATATCTATATATCTATATACATGCATCAATATAAACTTTACCTTCAATCTACAAGCAAATACACCACATGGGTTGTAGAAGATAGAGAAGGAAAGATAAACTGTAGAATGACAGGGGGATGGCAGGAGGGTAACCTGGACTGCAACAGTGAATACACTCGAACATCTACATTTACAGTAAGTGTACACAACTGTACTATGTTCTTCGTGTTTCACTGTTGCAGTCATTACATTTGGGTAGAATCCCAAAGCTATTGTTGGGAGGCTGGAGCTAAATAGCATTAGGTGTGGTTATAAGGCCCTGCAGCACTGCAGTGGCAAAGCCTGCCCTGGACTTAGAGAGGCAAATGGTAATGCTTTGTAAAGGTGTGAACAGAGCTCCAAGTAGCAGCCTCTACAATGTCTTTGGTTGGTACTCCTCTGAGAAAGGCTGCCGAAGTAGCTGCAGCTCTGGTGGAATGAGACCTAATGCCCTTGGGCACAGGTTTACCATGGTGTAAGTAGCAGAAATGGATGCAGTGGCTTATCCACTTTGAAATTGTCTTTGAGATAGCCTTTCCTTCTGATCCTGCAGCATATGACACCAGTATTTGCTCAGTTTTTCTTAGAGCTTTTGTCTGGCTCAAGTAGAATCTTAGCTGTATGTGTACGTCCAAGGAGTGCAGAATTCTCTCCCCTTTGTTTTGCGGATTTGGATAAAAAGTTGGCAGATCAATTGTTTGGTTTAGAGCCACACTGGAAACCACCATAGGCATAAAAGTAGGATTTGTCCTCAGAGACACCCTGTCTGGGTAAAATATGATAAAAGGCTCTATAGCCATGTGGGCCTATAGCTCTGAAACTCTTCTTGCTGAAGTAATTGCTAGTAGCAGAGCTGTCTTCCATGATAAGAACTTTATATCAGCGGTAGCAGCTGGTTCAAATGGAGGCAGGGTGAGCTTTTCCAACACATAATTGAGGTCCCATGCAGGTAATGGTGATCTTCTAGGAGGCCTTAGGTTTTTGGCTCCTCTAAGATACTGCTTTAGTAAAGGATAAGAAAAATTTGGTGGCTCTGTATTGTAATGAGCCAAAATGGCAGAGGCTTGGATTTTGATTGATGAGAAAGATAGGCCTTTGTCAAGCATCTCAGTTATGTATTGTAATATCCGAGGAATATGTGGTTCTGCTGTATCAGTTCCTTGTGCTTGATTCCAAGCACAGAATCTCTTCCATTTGTCAGCATAAGATTTTCTAGTACTAGGCCTTCTGGCTTCCAAAATGACATCCATCACAGCTTTACTGAGAGGTGTAGTTCGTATGATTACATGATTAGCCATGCTGCCAGGTTCAGAGTTTGTAGTTGATTGTGCAGGATCTGATTGTTTTGCTGGGACAGTAGTTGTGGTCTTTGAGGCAAGGTCCAAGTTGGGTATTGAGACAAGTTCCTTAGGATTGGGTACCAGTATTGGCGGGGCCAGTCCGGGGCTATTAATATCATCTTTGGCTTCTCTTGTCTGACTTTTAGGAGGACCTTGGGTAGAAGAGGCAGAGGCGGGAAGGCGTAAACTGACAGGTTTTTCCAACTAAAGGATAGGGCGTCCACTTTCCATGCTTGTCTGTGATAAGTCCTTGTGCAGAATCTTTTCAAGTGATAATTTTGAGGAGAGGCAAATAGATCTATGTCTGGGCTCCCCCATTTCTCTGTTATCGTGCTGAATACTTGTGGATTTAGTTTCCACTCGTGAGGATCCATAAGGTTTCTGCTTAAATCGTCTGCCAGTGTTCTGTTTTCCTGGCAGGAATTGAGCTTGAAGATTTATTTGGTAGGTCAATGCTGTGTCTCACAGTGCCATGGCTAATCTGCAAAGGGGGTATGAGTGTGTGCCCCCTTGCTTGTTTATATACCACATGACTGTGGTGTTGTCCGTCTTTATCAGCAGTTGTCCTGGATGAAGTAAGTCTTTGAAGGCTGTTAGGGCATTTTGAACAACTAGCATCTCTTTATGGTTGATATGTAGATGCATTTGATTTGGTGCCCATATGCCCTGAATGCATCTTCCTGCCATGTGCCCCCCCCCCCAGGCAAAATCTGATGCGTCTGTTGTTAAGGTTTGGCTGGCAGGGGGTAGAGTGAAGGGCCGTCCCATGTTTTGGTGACAGGCCTTTGCCCACCATAGAAACTCCTGCTGCAGGCAGGGGATGAGAGGAAGCATCGTTTCTAGACTGTGTGAATGTTGACTCCATAAACATTTTAGGTATCACTGAAATTTCCTCATATGCAGTCTTGCATACAGAATTAGTAGGATGCAGGATGCCATGAAGCCCACAGCCTGCAGAATTTGTCTTGCAGAAGACTGGATTTTTGTTGCCATCAGTTTGAAGTAGTCAGTTGCCTTTGTTTGTCTGGCATGAGGTAAGCCACCTGGGCAGTTGGATGCAAGCTTGCACCCAGGAATGTTATCTTTTGAGAGGGTACTAGTTGTGATTTCTTTTCATTTATTGTGTACCCTAGGCATGATAGAAGCCTTTTTACAAACGCCAGGTGTCGTAGAAGAGTGTCCTTGTTCTCTGCTTGAATGAGACAGTCGTCCAAGTAAGGACATATATGAATACTTCTTTGTCTGTAAAATGCAATTACTGGTGCCAGGAACTTTGTAAAGACCCTGGGCACAGTAGATAAGCCAAAGGGCAGTGCAGAGAATTGGTAATGCATTAAGCCAGCCTTGAATCTGAGGTATCTTCTGCACGACTGTCTTATTGGGACATGCAGGTATACCTCTTTTAAGTCTAAAGTCACCAGCCAAGCATTCTTGCCCAGCATGGGCAGAAGCTGTTGCAAAGTGAGCATTTTGAATTTTGGAATATCCAGGTGTGTGTTCAAAATCGATAAATCCAGTATTGGCCGTCAGGCCTTGTCCTTTCTGGGACCAAGAACAGTCTTGAGTAAAAACCTTGTCCTTTTTCCTGCTCTGGTACTGTCTGAATGGCCCCCATATCCATGAGGGACGTAACCTGTTTTTGTGCCTCTGCCCATTGGTTTTTTGGCAGGTCTGGCCAACCATTTGTCATTGGCAGAGTGTGGAAATGGAATCTGTATCCCTGTGATACGATGTTCAGTACAAACTTGTCCTGGGTTATTAACTGCCTATTTTCAGCAAAAAGTGCTAATTTTCCCCCATGGGTGCTGCCAAAAGATAAGTGCTTGGTGTAGGCAGAGGGAAGTCATTGGGATTGCTTTCTGTAGGTTTGCACTTTATCTCCTCCAGATTTGGAGGTGGATGCGCCCCATTGCTTTGACCTGTATGAGTCTTGAGCCTGGTACCTGGAACACTTAGGGCATCTGGATTTGCCCCTTTGAGCTCTGTCTGACACAGGAAAGGACCAATTTTTTTGTAGGCTAGTGTCTACTGAACCTAGGTGGCTGCACTTGTAAGAAATCTTTAACAGTTTGCATAGACTTAGCTTTGTCTTCCATTTTCTTTAAAACCTCTTCTGCCTTAATACCAAACAGAGAATCATGCTGTAAAGGTGCATCTAGCAATTTAACTTTAACATGATCAGGCAAATTTTGTTCCTTTAACCAGGCATGCCTCCTAATCACAGATCCAGTAACTGCGGCCCTGCAGGACGCCTCTAAAGAATCAAACCCACATTGCAAAGTCTGCTTTCCAGCTTGTTCAGCTGCATGCAATAATTCCTGCAATTCCTTATTTTCTGCACATTCTGAAATCAACATCATTTTCTGTTTCAGCAATCCCATAACATGTTGTTGGTACTTAAGCATATGAAATTGACAGTTTAAGGCCCTGATTGCCAAGGTTGCAGATGTATAAATCTTTTTCCCCATCTGTCCAGCGCCCTTGAATCTCTGTCGGAGGGGGTAGGGTTTTTTGCTGTTGAGGCCTTAACTCCCTTTGGACCCTGTGAAATAGTTTCAGGATCAGCAGCAGGGTTCCTAAATAAAAATGTATGAGAGTCAGGGACCCTGTAATACCTGTCAGGCTTATTGGGAGCCTGAGGTAAAGAGCCAGGGGTCAGGCTTGACTCCGAAAAAACATCATCCACAATGTCTAACACAGGGGGAATGGCAAAAGGCTTGTGCTGAGGGAGAAGGAGGAAATCCCTGAGCCTTTTTTGATTCTGAGAAGTCTTGACTCTCTCAGTGAAAATGCTCCCTCAAAGTATGCAAGGTTTCGCCAAATGAATAATCCTCAGGAGGAGATGCAGATGGAATAGACTCCTCAGCATCAGAATCCTCATAAGGAGGTAAAGATAATTCCTGATCAGAAGAGGCATCAGAAGAAATAGAATCCTGATCTGAAGATTCATAGTCAGTGTCTTGCCTAGACTTCTTATCTGGAGGGGGATGGGTACCCCTGATTATGGTAATAAGGTCTTCAGCCATTTTGATCATCTGTTTTTTAGGCATAGAGGTCTGTGCACGTGGCTCAGGCATCAGTTTTTTAGTTTTAGAAGGTGTCTTTGCCTTTGGTTTTGCAGCTTTCGTCGGTTTGATATAAAAATGTTGAGGTCTGAATACACGCTCAGAAGCCGGTGCCTGCTCAGCGGCTCTGGACCCATCCGAGGGAGATACATCCGTCGGTCCAATACCTTGAGTATCTTGCGGCATGCCAGACTTCACATGGGTGTTGGTAGAGGCCTGCGACTCGAAGGTAGCGGGTATCAGGGGCTGCAAAAGCGCCTCACTGAGTACTGGCGACTGGCTTAGGAGAAGCTTCGTCGTCGGTCTTGGATCTCGACTGCCTTTCTCTGTCCTTTTCTTTGCGTTTTTTACGTACTCCGGTAGTCGGATTGCTATTCAACGACATCTCTGGGTAGTTGAATCTGATTCCAAAATACTTAGATGCAAAAATATACTGACGCTTAATAGTACGTTGGTTAAATCTAGCACAAAACCAACAGCCAGACACGTTGTGATCAGGGCCTAGGCAAGGAATTCAGTACAAATCGAAATCCTTATGAGGTATTTGCTTCCCACAGGTAATACAATTATTAACTTTTTCTGACATCGGTAAAAAGCAAGAAAAAAGTTTCCCCAACGGGGTACTTAGCTCTATTGAAGACTTTGGTTCCAAAACTCAAACACAAATATTTCAGTAGTCGGCCGACCAGCACTTGCGAAATGCTTCTGCTTTGGGCACCGTGCGGCAAGAAAGACTAAAGAAAATGGCGGCTGCATGTTTTATACCCCTGATGACCTGACGTCATGGAAGAAAAGACAGCAACCGACGCAGGACCCAAGACTTTGGAATTCAGGCCGACTGAGGGCAACCTGTCACCAGATTACCCAAATGTAATGACTGCAACAGTGAAACACAAAGAACATCTGGTAATGGGAACCCTTCCTTCAAAGCTGAGGAACTGCTTGTCCACCCTGACTATGACTAAGTGCAGACAGACATTTTATTTAAGTCCAGAATGACCATGTGGGCATACGGGAATAAAGGTAGAAGGCAGTGCAATGTTAGCACTTTGAACTTCAGAACCATTAAAATCTGCTGAGTTTTGATAAATCCAAAATAGGATTCAAAGCCCTTCTTTTCTTGGAAGCAGGAGAAGGTGTGAAGTAAAATTCCATATCCTCTTCTTTTTCAGGTATTCTCTTTTATTTGATCCCTGGGATAATAACTGTGTGTGTGGATTTGGTATCTAGGAATTGGTATAATAACTACAAATGTCTGGTTCCCTCAGTCCTTGCCCAATGGCTTCTTTACTTGCACCCAATCATCCTACTCATTCTAAGGGGATAGGAGCTGGTCATCCCAGGCTTACTCAACAGCACTACAACCCTTTATTCCTGAACATGAATCCCCATCAGCTTACTGGTAGTGGGGTGGGGTGGTCTACCCCCTCACTTCTTATCATCTCCTCTGAGTTCCACTACTGCTGTCTCCTGAGGGGAGGCATGCCAAGTTCCTCTCAGCTTCTAGTATTACTTGAACTTTGTCAACATGAGGTCTGGATGGGTCAGTTTCCACCGGGTGAAATATCTAGTGATCCAGGTGTGTCACCCTTGTGGTGAGATACAGCCACCTTCCTTCCCCCAGATGTTTAAAACTGAACACATACATGTACAAAGTAAGCCTTCTGCTAAGGCACTGTTATAATCATATTTGCGACTCTAACCCAAGACTTACTGCACATTGTGCTGGTGTGACTGCCACTGGACCAATAACATCCTCTGGACACTCAAGTGATTCATCTTCCCTTCAACCAGGAAAACCCCACATGGTGGTGGGTCAAACTGCAAACTGTGCGAGTCAGCCAGGTATATTTAGAGCAAGAGGAGAAGTGGGGGAAGCAAGATAAGTGTGCAATGTATTTTGCTGAGTTACAGCCCCAACAGCCACCAGAAAGTACAGTTGTCTACACTTACCATAAATGTAGACACTAGAGTGTGTATTCACTGTTGCAGTCATTACATTTGGGTAATCTGCTGGTAGGTTGCCCTCAGTCGGCCTGAATTGCAGTGTCTTGGGTCCTGCATCGGTTGCCGTCTCCTCTTCCATGACGTCAGGTCATCAGGGGTATAAAACATGCAACCAATGTCATTTTATTCAGTTTTTCTTGCCCCAGACTTCACGTGCCCCCCAAATGGGGAGCAAAAATATATATATAAATAAACAGTAAATATATAAATGCACTTTTAGAAACATAAACTTTACCTTCAAATAAAAGCAAATGCACCACAAAGGCTTTTGAGTATAGTGAAGGAAAGAAAAAGGCATAGAATGGGGGATGGAACTGCAACAGTGAATACACTCGAACATCTACGTTTATGGTAAGTGTACACAACTGTACTATGTTCTTCGTGTTTCACTGTTGCAGTCATTACATTTGGGTAGAATCCCAAAGCTATGGATGGGAGGATGGAACTAAACAGCATTAGGGGCGGCTATAAGGCCCTGCAGGACTGCAGTGGCAAAGCCTGCCCTGGATTTAGAGAACAGAGGTAAATTAAATAATAATGCTTTGTGAAGGTATGAACAGAGCTCCAAGTAGCAGCTTCTAGAAAGTTTTTGGTTTGGACCCCTCTGAGAAAAGCTGCTGAAGTAGAGGCAGCCCTGGTGGAATGTGATCTGATCCCCTTGGGCACAGCTTTACCATGGTCCAAATAGCAGAAACGAATGCAGTGGCTTATCCATTTAGAAATAGTCTGCTTTGATATAGCCTTCCCCTCTGATCCTGTAGCAAATGCTACCAGTAATTGCTCAGACTTTTAGAGATTTGGCCCTGTTTAAGTAGAATCTTAGTTGTTTGTGTACATCCAATGAATGCAGAATCCGCTCCACCTTGTTCTGCGGATTTGGGTAATATGTTGGCAGGTGAATGGTCTGGTTAAGAGCCATACTGGATACCACCTTAGGCATAAAAAAAGGATTGGTCCTGAGGGCCACCATGTCCGGGTAAAATATAATGAAAGGCTCCACTGCCATGAGAGCCTGTAGTTCTGAAACCCTTCTTGCTGAAGTAACTGCCAAAAGAAAAGCTGTTTTCCAAGATAGAAATTTTATATCTGCAGTAGCTGCTGGTACAAAAGGAGGCAGGGTGAGTATTTCCAGGACAAAATTGAGGTCCCATGCAGGAGTTGGTGCTCTCCTGGGAGGTCTTAAATTTTTGGCCCCTCTAAGATACTGTTTAAGCAGTGGATGAGAAAAGAGGGAGGCTCTGTGTTGTAATGAGCCGAGATGGCAGAGGCATGGATTTTTATTGAAGAAAAAGATAGGCCTTTGTCAAGCATCTCAGTTAAGTATTATAAAATCCGAGGAATATTGGGCTTTGCTGTGTCTATTCCTTGTGCTTGGTTCCAAGCACAATATCTCTTCTGTTTATCAGCATAATATTTTCTAGTACTAGGCCTTCCGGTTTCCAAAATGACATCCATCACAAATTTACTGAGAGGTGTGGTTTGAATAATTAGTTGATTAGCTATGCTGCAAGATTCAGAGTTTGGAGCGGAGTGTGCAGAATTTGACTGTTCTGCTGAGACAGTAGATTAGGTATTTCAGGCAAGTACAATGGAGGAAGTTGTGACATGTTCCTTAGAAACAGGTACCAGTGCTGGCGAGGCCACTCCGGAGCAATGAGGATCATTTTTGGTTTTTCCTGTCTGACTTTTATTAAGACCTTGGAGAGGAGAGGAGAGGCAGAGGGGGAAAGGCATAGACTGAAGGGGGTTTTCCAGCTGAAGGATAGAGCATCTACTTTCCATGCTTTTTTGTAATGAGTTCTTGATAATTTTGGGGAGAGGCAAATAGATCTATGTCTGGGCACCCCCATTTCTGTGTTAACATACTGAAGATTTGTTGATCCAGTTTCCATTTGTGGTGGTCCATAAGATTTCTGCTTAGGTCGTCTGATAGAGTATTTTGCTCTCCTGGCAGGAATTGACCTTGGAGATGTATTTGGTAAGTCAAGGCCGTCTTCCACAGGGCCATGGCTAGTCTGCAAAGGGGGTAGGAATGTGTACCCCTCTGCTTGTTTATGTACCACATAACTGTGGTGTTGTCCGTCTTTATCAGTAGTTGTCCTGGATGAGTCCTTGAATGCTGTCAGAGCATTCTGAACAGCTAGCATTTCTTTCTGGTTGATATGCAGATGCTTTTGATTTGGGCTCCATTTTCCCTGAATGCATCTCCCTGCCAGGTGGGCCCCCCCAAGCATAGTCTGATGCGTCTGTAGTTAGGGTTTGGGTGGTAGGGGGTAGAGTGGATGGCAGTCCCTTGTTTTGGTGACATGTCTCTGCCCACCAAAGAAGCTCCTGTTTTAGGCAGGGAATGAGAGGAATCATTGTTTCCAGGCTGTGACAATGTTGACTCTATAAACTTTTTAGGTACCATTGAAGTTTCCTCATATGCAGTCTTGCATATGGAATTAGTAGAATGCAGGATGCCATGAACCCCAAAGCTTGCATAATTTGTCTTGCAGATAACTGGGTTTTTGTTGCCATTTGTTTGAAGTATGTTGGCAGTTGCCTTTGTTTATCTGGCGTGAGGTAAGCCATCTGGGCAGTTGTAGTCAAGCTTGCACCCAGGAATGTAATTATTTGAGAGGGTACCAGTTGTGATTTATTTTCATTTATGGTGTACCCTAGGCATGCTAGAAGCCTTTTTACAAATGCCAGATGTTGAAGAAGAGTGTCCTTATCCTCTGCTTGAATGAGACAATCGTCCAGATAAGGATACATTTGAATGTTTCTTTGTCTGCAGAATGCAATTACTGGTGCCAGGCACTTTGGCTTATCTACTGCTCCCAGGGTCTTTACAAAGGTCAATGCAGAGAATTGGTAATGCAAAAAACCTACTTTGAAGCAGAGGTATCTTCTGCATGATTCCCTTATTGGGATATGCAGGTATGCCTCTTTTAAGTCTAGAGTTACTAACCAAGCATTCTTGCCTAGCATAGACAGTAGCTGTTGTAAAGTCAGCATTTTGGAATGTCCAGGAATGTGTTCAGAATCGATGCCATGAATTGAATTTTCTGGGTACCAGGAAAAGTCTTGAATAAAAACCTTGTCCTTTTTCCTTTTCTGGTTGAATAGCCCCCATATCCATGAGGGACACTACTTCTTTCTGGGCCTCTGCCCACTGGTTTTGTGGGATATCTGGCCATCCGTTTGGAATTGGAAAAGTATGGAAATGAAATCTATACCTCTGGGACACTATGTTTAATACCCACTTGTCCTGGGTAATTAACTGCTAATTTTGAGCATTAAGTGCTAGATGCGATAGTGTTCAATCTCGCCGTTTGTTCTTACACATGGGTTCGGAGCCGATCCTCGGCTCCGTGCCGGCCACTTAGCAAGGCTCTGCATCGAGAAGAAGCTCGAGACCAACCTAACTCCCATAATCCCCCTCTGCCTTTACCTCAGATCTAGTTTGCCGCTGCAACGTTCGCATCATTTTGATGAGCTCGGACCACCTCTAAGCTAAGATTTATTATTTCTTATTTTTTGATAAAAATATTTCTCTTTAAAGTTGATTGTGTGTGTGTGTGAGTAGTGTATCGAGAGTTTCTCGGTTCCGTATATACTTTTTATATACTTTCTTAGAGTTATTCCCTCGGGGCCTACCCCACCCTTTAACTTTTACTGGATTGACTACAGGATTTGACTTTTTATACTGGATTGTCTTTTATACCTGAATTTGACTTGTTAATATGTCTGAAAAGGCTAAATCAGGCTTCAAAAGGTGCCAATGTGGACAGAAAATGTCTGTCACAGATAATCATAGTTCCTGCGTCTACTGTCTTGGCTCTCTCCATCTGCAGGAAGACTGTTCCATCTGCCATTCCTTCAGTGGAAGGGTCATGACAGATAGGCGCAGGAAACTTATGGATAGGGGCCTTTTGAAGCCTGCATTCCAAGAGGCTCTGGATGCATCAGACCAGGCATCTAAATCCTCGAAGGAATCGAAGACGTCGGAGCCCATGTCATCGGCTCCGAGCTCTTCAGTGAAAGTTCGATCACCGGTTCCACAGGCTTCGGGACCGAGTGTTGAACTTCTGTCAGTTACCGAGCCTCGAGTCTTGGAACCGGTGACGGAGCTTCCTCCTCCTGTACTTTTGAGGTCGGCTCCGTCTTCGATTCCTTCGATGCGTTCTTCTAGGCCCCTCTCCGACACCGATGTAGACCGCGTGGTGCAGAAATTGATGGAGAATACGGCCTTGTCCAAACTTATTGCTGTCTCCTCTCAGTTGGTGTCGAGACTCGAAGGCCTTCCCTTATCTCCACCTGTTCCTCCTCCGAGGCCTATCCAGTCTTTGGAGCCGGGAGAAGCTGACCTGATGATTGTGGAGCCCTCGGTGCCAGAACCGTCTTTTTCTCGGTCGGCACCGTTCACCTCGACTCCGACGGAACCAGTACCGGAGTCACGGAGCCGAAGATCCATCCTTGGTTCGGGGACCGAGAGTCGAACCGATGCTTCGGTTCCGACTCTCCCTCTCGGAGCCTTGGCTCGGATCGACTCGGCTCCGTCCACGGGGTCGATGCCATCGGTGCCTGTCTCGGAGATTCCTCATTATTCTTCGGAACCTGGGGATACTTCGACTCGGGACCCGGGGGCCTTCGACCTCATGAGGAAGGTGTTGTCTACTCAGACAACCACTTCAGCAGATACAGCTTCTCCTTCCCATAAGGGTCCGTTATCCTCCTCTGCACCCACGGCTACATCTAAGCGTCGAGCACCGGTGTCTCAGCCACCCCTGGAGGGTGCCCCCTCTTCCTCGGAGGCTTCATCGGATGCCCCCCCCGAAGAAGTTCCGAGGAAAAGATTGTGTAAGAGGAGACACTTGGATTTTCCACAAGAATCTTTGACATCGGACACTGACTTAGATGAGTCAGAAGGGTCCCCTAAGTCACCCTCAGAGGATGTCTCCTTTTCTGACATCCTGGAGATCCTAAAGCAGAGAGGTGATTGGCAAGCCCTTCCCCCTTCTGAGGATGAGTCAGTCTTGTTGAAGGCATTCGGTGCTCACCCTTCCTCCTCCTGGGTCACTCCGCCCTTTGATGAATTGATGGAATTGATTGCTCGGAGGGCGTGGGAGACACCTGACACGGTGGAACCAGTCCCTAGAAAGCCTAATAAGTATATTACTGCCCCCCAAGACAAGGCTTACCTCACAAAGGGAGTTCCAGTGGACGCTATGGTGGTGGCAGCGGCCACGAAAAAGGAGATGTCTGAATCTTCCTCATCTGTCCATCCGCCTAACAGAGATTCTAGGACTATGGACAGGTATGGGAAGCGCATTTTTAGTTCAGCGGCTTTTTCTATGCGATCCCTGAACTATTTGACCCATTTCACACGGTTACAGAGGGATCTAATCAAAGAGTTGGGAAGATACCCTCCAGGGTACTACAGATGCTGCTGTCTCAGACAAAGTTACAGCACATCTCAATACCCTTACGTCTATTGCAAAATCGTCCATGAGGTTGATCTCATACGCAGCTGAAGGATCGAGTAGGGCTGCGGCTTCAGCGATTGCTCTTCGTAGACAATCCTGGATGCGCTTATGTTCCTTTGCGGAAGCCTTCAAGTCTTCCTTTACTAATGCCCCATTTGATGGTGCCACTCTCTTTGGCCCAAAAGTAAAGGAGACCCTTACCCGGTGTGAGCAAGAGGGAAAGACTCTGTCTGCTGTCGGAGTCCGTTTTTCCACCCCATCTAGACCGTACCCCAAAGGGCAACGTGGTGGAAAAATGTGGTTTCGAAAACCCCAAGGCTCTTTCCCAGGCACACAGGGTGATGCCCCCTCTAGAGGCAGAGGAGGGGGCAGAGGTGGAAGACGTCGCCCTGGCGGCAGAAGGGGTCCGCAAAACCAAGGTGACAGGGATACACTCCCCGGGAAACCTTTCCAGCACTCCTGAGTGGAGGCCCGACTGTCCTACTCTGGAGGCAGTCGGGGGTCGCTTAGCTTTATACCCTCAGGCCTGGCAAAATCTTACATCAGACAATTGGGTAAAAAGCATTGTTACCAGAGGATACAGAATTCCCTTTCTATTGCCCCCATGTCCACAGAGAAAACTTCCAGATGTTCCGCCCCATCTGCGAGGCCCTGCAGCTATAGAAATTTCAAAGCTGCTAGAAAAAAAGAGTCATCCAACCAGTCCCAGCGGACCAAAGAGGATTTGGAACTTACTCAAGGTTCTTTTTAGTTCCAAAAAAGACAGGGGACTGGAGGCCAATTCTGGACCTAAGCAAACTCAATACCTTCATCAAGAAAGAAAAGTTCCGGATGGTCACGCTTCAATCGATCCTTCCATTCTTACAGAAGGACGACTGGATGTGCTCAATAGATCTAAAGGACGCGTACTACCACATCAAAATGGCCAGGGCGTCCAGGGATCACTTGCGCTTCCGGCTGGGAGCCAATCACTTTCAGTTCTGAGCCCTGCCCTTTGGTCTGACCTCAGCCCCCAGGGTCTTCACCAAATGTATGGCAGTGGTAGCGTCTCACTTGAGACGCCTAGGATTCCAGGTGTTTCCGTATCTGGACGATTGGCTCCTTTCTGCCACCACCAGGCGTCAATTGATTCAGGCCAGGGACTACACACTACAACTCTGTCTTCTTCTCGGAATTTCCGTAAATTTCAAAAAATCATCATTACAGCCATCACAGCATATCTCATTCATAGGAGCAGAGTTAGATACACGTTGCTTAATTCTAAGGCTTCCTCCAGAAAGAATAGCCTCCCTACAAAGCCATATATCTCTCCTACTATTATCCAAAAAATCCCCAGCAAAACTGGTTCTGAAGGTTTTGGGTCTCATGGCAGCTTCCCTCATTGCGATACCCTTGGGAAGACTGCACATGAGAGTTCTTCAATGGCTACTATTTGCACAATGGTCGTTCCAACAGTTACCCCTGACACACGAAATTCGCATCACGAACATCTGCAAATCGCACCTGTCTTGGTGGCTTCAGAATTGCAATCTTTCCAGCGGAAGACCATTTGTAGTTCCCACGCTGACGGCTACGGTGACCACGGACACTTCCCTGATAGGGTGGGGGGCATCTTTCAGGGACAGACAGTCCAAGGCCAATGGACCGAATTGGAGTACAATCTGCACATCAATGTTCTAGAGATGAGGGCGGTGTTTCTGGCGTTGCAACACTTTTCTCCCCTTCTTCCTCTAGGGACCATAGCAGTTCAGACAGACAACATGTCAGTGGTCTGGTACATAAACAAACAAGGGGGAACCAAGTCTTATCAACTATGCAGGGAGGCCATGAGAATCTGGCAATGGGCGAAGTCCACGGGTCGTTTTCTGTTAGCAACGCACATCCCGGGGTTATCCAACGTCATAGCGGACAGGTTGAGCAGAGCCATCCTGTTACCTCACGAGTGGTCCCTCAAACAATCAATTGCGGAGAGAATTTTTCGCAAGTGGGGCCAGCCTTGCTGCGATCTGTTTGCGTCTCCAATGAACGCCAAATGCAGAAGCTACTTTGCCCTATTACCCCCTCCAGGGGAAGTCCCCAGGGACGCTCTGGTTCACGATTGGCCCCCGGGTCTCCTGTACGCCTTTCCTCCTATTCCCCTGATTGCAAAATTTCTTCAGAAAGCCAACAACCTGCAAAGGACAATAATCCTCATTGCCCCATTCTGGCCTCGTCAAATTTGGTTTCCCTTTCTTCTAGCACACCGAATTCGGGAACCCTGGATCCTGGACCCGGAGCCGGATCTGCTGACCCACTCGTCAGGGGCTCCCCACCCGACGCTACTCTCCCTCAGACTAGCAGCTTGGCTGCTCCGCTTCCCTTCTTAGCCAGGTCTGATCTTCTTTCCCCTGCAGTTCAAGATATTCTGGTGGCTTCTCATAAAGCTTCCACTACAAAGATTTACACTAGTAAATGGAGACGTTTTGTGCACTGGGCAACTATTCAACAATTGGATCCCGTAATAGCCCCTCTTAGCAGAGTCTTGGAGTTTCTAGCCGAACTTTTTCACCAAGGAGCTTCTCCTGCCACTCTGAGAGTGCAATTAGCTGCCATTTCGAATTTTCATGTGGGAGAGAATGGAGCTCCTATTATGGCTCATAGGCTTTGTAAGGCCTTTCTGAAAGGATCTTTTCATATTAGGCCACCAGTTAGAACTCCTACGTCACCTTGGAATTTGAACCTTTTATCACAGCTAATGCTACCACCTTTTGAACCAGCTTCTTCCTGTGATTTGAAATTTTTGTCATGGAAGACCCTCTTTCTGGTAGCTATCACATCAGCCAGACGAGTGTCGGAACTCCAAGCTCTCTCCGTTAATCATCCGTATTTGATCTTTTACCCTGATAGAGTATCCCTTCGGACTAATCCATCCTTTCTTCCCAAAGTTTGCACTGTTAATAATATTAATCAATCCCTTGAGTTTCCCACCTTTTTCAAGAACCATTCCAACAATTTGGAATATATGTTACACAAGTTAGATGTTCATAGACAACTCAGATTTTACTTGGACAGGACAAAGGATCACAGAAAAACGGACCAACTTTTTATAGCCTTCGCAGACAGCAGAAAGGGTATGGCAGTTTCAAAAAGAACTCTTTCCAAATGGCTTTCCGATTGTATTATTTTTGTTTATGCTGCCTCTGAGCAGAACTTATCTGTCAAGCCCAAAGGGCATTCTACAAGATCAATATCTACTTCTTTGGCTCATGCAGACCGACTACCGTTGGACACTATTTGTGCAGCAGCCACTTGGTCTAAACCACATACGTTCATTACTCATTACAAAGTAGACAGGATTTCCAGGGACAGGGCAACCTTTGGTTCCACTGTGCTCAGGAACGTTCTCCCGTGAGTTCCTCAGGAACATGGAGCTAGGGACGCTACCCATGTGTAAGAACAAACGGCGAGATTGAACACTATCACATATAGAAGTTATGTCCTTACCATAACGTTCCATGTGGAGTGTTCATCTCGCCTTTGTTCTTACATTCCCTCCCTCCCACCCTCAGGAAGAACGTCCATTTAGATGTCTGGATTGGTTCTCCGTTTTCTGCCTGGTTTACTGGTCTGCTGTTTTCAGCTATGTTTTGTGTGAGTGTGCATATTATTTCTGTTTACGTCTGGTTTGCTTGCAAACTAGATCTGAGGTAAAGGCAGAGGGGGATTATGGGAGTTAGGTTGGTCTCGAGCTTCTTCTCGATGCAGAGCTTTGCTAAGTGGCCGGCACGGAGCCGAGGATCGGCTCCGAACCCATGTGTAAGAACAAATGCGAGATGAACACTCCACATGGAACGTTATGGTAAGGACATAACTTCTATTTTTCCCTCCAAGGGGGCTGCTAAAAGAAAAGTGCTTGGAGATGGCAGAGGAAAGTCATTGAGACTGCTTACTGTAGGGTTGTGCTTTGTTTCCTCCAGATTTGGAGGTGGAGGCACCCCATTGCTTTGACCTGTAAGAACCCTGTGATTGATATCTGGAGCCTTTTGAGCACCTGGATTTGCCCTGAGTGGCTCTGTTGGACACAGGAAAGGACCAATTTTTAGTAGGCCAGTGCCTACTGAACCTGGGTGGCTGCACTTGGAAAAAATATTTTACAGTATTAATAAATTTAGCTTTGTCTTCCATTTTCTTTAAAACCTCTTCTGCCTTATTACCAAACAGAGTATCAAGCTGCAAAGGGGCATCCAGCAATTTTGCTTTAACATGATCAGGCAGATTTTGCTCCTTGAGCCAGGCATGCCTTCTAATCACAGCTCCAGTAATGGCGGCCCTACAAGAGGCCTCCAAGGAATCAAAACCACATAGCAAAGTATGCTTTCCAACCTGTTCTGCTGAATGCAATAAATCCTGTAACTATTTTCCACACAATCAGAAATCATCATTTTATGTTTCAGCAAGCCCATAACATGCTGTTGATATTTAAGCATATGAAAGTGGCACTATCTAGCTCCTTGGAATCTCTATCAGAAGGGGTAGGATTTTTGGCTGTAGAAGCCTTTACACCCTTTGGACCCTGAGAAATAGTCTCAGGATCAGCAGCAGGATTTTTGAAAAGAAGTTTGTGGCAGTCAGGAATCCTGTAATACTTGTCTGGCTTACTAGGAGCTGGAGGCAGGGAATCAGGAGCCATGCTTGATTCAGTGAACACATCATCAACAATGTCTAATACAGGAGGTATAGCCAAAGGCCTATGCTGAGGAAGAAGGAGGAAAACCCTAAGCCTCTTTTTTGATTAAGTCCTGACTCTCCCAATGAAAATGTTCCCTTAAAGTATGCAAAGTCTCTCCAAAAGAGTAATCCTCAGGAGGAGATGCAGATGGGATAGATTACTCTGCATCAGAATCCTCATAGGGTGGAATAGGAAATTCCTGATCAGAAGAGGAATCAGAAGAAATGGAAACCTGATCTGAAGATTCATAATCAGTGCCTGGCCTAGGCCTCTTAGGGGGGGGGGGGGTTGGGAACCCCTGATCAAGGTAATTAAATCCTCAGGCATTTCCCCAACGGGGTACTTAGCTTTAGTTTGAAGACTTCGGTTCTGAAACTTGAATACGAAAATTGCAGGAGTCAGCCGATCGGCGCTTGCGAACTGCTTCTGCTTCGGGCACCAGGCAGCAAGAAAGACTGAATAAAATGGCGTCAGCTGCATGTTTTATACCCCTGACGACCTGACATCATGGAAGAGGACGCAGCAACTGACGCAGGACCCAAGACTTTGTTATTTAGGCCGACTGAGGGCAACCTGCCAGCATATTACCCAAATGTAATGACTGCAACAGTGAAACACGAAGAATATCCCCCTTTTGGTCTGCCTGCCATGTTTTTCTTGTAACAGGACTTCTTAGCCTTAAAACATTTCTTGCTTAGAGCAGAACAGCCAACTTTTACTAGGACATTTATATTACAATTTAGTATAAAGGAATGAAAAAGTTCTTGTCTTTCTGACTGCATGTTCTTCTCTTTTCCTCCAGTCTTTTTAACACATTTAATGAATTTATCACTTGTGATGGTTGCACACTTACATTTATATAAAAAATAAATCAAGCCATATTAACTTGTTCATATTTACAAACATTATTTTCCTCCAGTCTCATCCGTGTTCTCTGCAAATGAGAAGTACAGACAGAAACCCCTTGCCCAGAGGTGTATTAAGAAGTTCTGTTTTTACGTGTCCTTGTAAGGGTTGTGTCCTCGGCCACGCATGTCTCAATTACAGACTCTAAAGAGCAGCTGCTCTGCAGACACATCAGCTGCATCACACAACTAGACTGCATGGCCTGCCTAGCAATCTGTGAAATGACATGACACAGATAAAGCATCTCCCTTCTTTAGGTATTTATCCTCTGTCTTTTCTGCCATCTGTCCCAACTAGTTATGGAGGTACTCCTAAAACTTCAATGCGAGACTAACAGTTAAGGGCCCTAAGAGCAAGGGTCATTGAGGTGGGTGTCTTCTTTCCGAAGCAGTCTAAGATTTCACTCTCCTTAACACTGGGAGTAGGGTTTCTGGTCAAAGTCAAAGAAGACCCCTTGAAATAATCCATGGACACCATTGATGATCAGCTGATGGGTCCTTACGCAAACATCCGTGAGAGTCACTGACACTATAGAAAAGCTTTACTGCTTAGTTTTAGAGGGAATTTGGGAACATGGCTCCAAAGAGGCACTATTAAATGCATCATCCAGGACATCCAACACTGGAGGAATGACCAGAGGGTTTTATGTTCAAACAGGCTTAGAAAATTCTTGTATCTTATTTGGTATTGAAAAGATTCCATGCCCTCCCACTTAAAGGTATCCTTCACTGTCCACGATGAGGCATGTTTTCAGTGTGTGATTCTAGGTAAGAGAGGGAAGACATTTGTTCCAGATAGGTCAGTTTGTCAGTCTTTAAGTCAGAATTATCTGAATTCATCTAAAAAGCTAGTTTACTTTTTATTTTTGCAGAAGTCAGCATCACACTGAAAGTGCATCAGAGATTGACTGTCTGGCCTTCAAGATAGCCATGAAATCCTAACCAATACAAAAAGACCTTGAGTGGTGTGTGCAATGGGTAAGGACCCATTCAACCCAAGCTGAGGAAGCCAGCTTGCATCTATTTAGGCTTGTGTTTGAAACTGTGATTCACTTTAGAAGCCTCAAGCTGTGGGCAGCCACTCATGACCTCAACCAGGTGTCTCTGAGCAAACAGTGTTGAGATTATGCTCTCCATTTTTAGATAATGATACTAGCAATTACGCCCAAAGGCCATGGAGAAGACTTAGGACTGACTGACAGTAAAGTGGTTTTCGCTCATGAGGATAAGTTAGGGGCTGACAGTGTAGTGGCCGCCAAAGGAGTCACATCACAGGCTTCATTAGCAACTGATGCCAGATATGGGGCTGTTAAGGCGCCTTGCAGACATCATCATTTTGTAGCCTGCGGAAGGGAAGTTGACTAATGCACTGTTTTCAGCTTCCTGACATTTCTTCTCCCTTGGGCACTTCTTTGGGTATTTCTTCTTTCTTATGCAGGCTGAAGGAACACATCACTGATGCCATACAGAACTGGGGCCAGATGCATTTTCTCTTCAGAGATAACTGTTTCATGGAGACATTTTAACACTAGGCCTTATGGCCCCTTGATCAAAGAATGCACACTAGGGACAATGAAGCATGTCAGGCTCCAGACACAGACCAAAACAGGTCACAAATCATGAAAATTCCTGTGAGGAATCTGTTTTCAGCATATTCATTAACTTGCCACTTTTTTAATATCATGTTTAATAAAGACTGAAAAAAGGCAGTAATGCAACACAATCTGGCAATAACAATTATAGTATGAAAATATATAAAAAGTTAAATTTTCTCCCCTCAATTGGCTACTTACCTGAAAATCTGGAAAAAAAGCTAAACTCGCTAAGTGATGATACAACTGAAGCTTAGGCTTTTCATTAAGGCAACAAAAAATATACGAAGATGGTGCTGGCTAATGTCCCCTTATATCACTGATGTCCAAGTGGGAGGGAGCCTGCCAGCCCAATAGGAGAAAGGGGAAAGGGCTCTGGAAGTTTGGCAGGTTTTCAGGATTCTGCAGGCAGGAATCCAAAGAGTCAGTACTGCAACACTGACTATTAACAACATGCAACTGTTGTCTTCCTAAGCTGATACACCTGCTTCAGATAAAAACAAATCTAATGGCATTCACTCAGAATGTGAAATGTCATCCCATTCTGGTGTCTGTCAAGGCAAAGAAAACACGGAGTTGAACAGATTGGTTCAGGAACTACCTGGTAAAAACTTAAAACAAGAGTTAGTCCTTAAGGGACACCTGATCCTTGTGAAAGATCAGCTGTATTTTCCTATATGTGAGTGCCTGAGGTTCAATAGATCCTGTGAACAGAGGTAATGGCTACCAGGAAAGACATTTTTAAGAGACAAACTTAAAAGCCAGTGAGCTCACACACTGTATATGCAAGCCTAGTTAGGAGGCTCATACAGTGCATTGGCATGCTTGTCGATCACAAAGCCTGGAGTGGGTACTTCACAAGAGGACAGAGTTGGACATTTAATGAAATGTCCATTTAATTGGTACTGCGCTATACTCCTGGCCACCAAAAGATAATGATGTGCACAAACAGCAGAGTCATGTGAACTGACCATGAAATAATGCAACTCTAGCCAAACGTATGTCCAATAATAGGTCAAGACCATCTGCAAGCTAAGCTACAAGGGCAGTAAAGGGTGACACATTACCCAGACTAAGAATTTCCATGTGGAGGCACAAGCCTTTCAAAGTGTACATCTTCACTGCAGCTTCAACAATCTCTGATGTCCTAGCAGGCAATACAGTAGCAGGATCTGGGAGAAGTACATCTACAAGTTAGGCCAAAAGGTGGAATTAGTTGTAACACTAAATGGAGGGACATCCTTGGCTAGGATATAAACACAGTTTGCTGTATGGCAAGGGCCTTAACTCCCTGATACCATGCTTTTGTTGTCCACCAAGAGGACATGAGAATTAGTTATATTTTTTCATCCATTAACATTAAGATGATGCAAGAGATGCACCTACTATTACAAAAAAAAAACCTACCTTGTAGAGTGCAATCTCTCCAATTCTCCAAACGGAACACTCCTTGACTGCTTACACTCTAAGCTTTAATGTACTTCTTTGAGCATTAGGAGGTCATTGTGAAGGATCTTGTGCATCCTACTGAGTTACAAGTTATAGCATGTAGGGCCACCCAAGACAGGAATGTCATACTTGAGTGTTCAAACCAAATACAGCCCACTGAAAGACGAGGTGATAATGGTAATCAATACACAAGTGTAATTGCTAAGAAAACTCTATGGACAAAGGCAACCACAGACATGTCAAATTGGCAGTGGAAGATGATATCCTGTGGTTTGAAGGCATCCTGCATACTACTAGCTTAAGAACTTGGACAATTCTTGGCTTATTTACACAGAGATCCCAAACACTTGGCTTGTATCCAGCGCAATCCTAGCACAGATAAGTATTTTAAATTGATTTTTGTACATTAATAATTTATCTGAAAGTACGACTGCTGTATTTTTTAACCACCTACAATGTTTTGGCCACTATACAGTACAAATACTATTAGTAACTTAATATAGTTGCAATTTACACCATCTGTCTTCATATCCAATCTCTCTTGCTTTCTTTATTTCTGTGGCTGAATAAACATAATTGATTAAACAGTATTCTTACTTATGAAAATATACAAACAGAAATACTAAACACTTAACACACTGGGGTTATTTTTTTGTATTGAATACCTCTATAATATGCATTTGTCTTGTATAGCTACTTCAATTTGTACTGTGTAAAAACTTTCTTAACTGATGTTATGTAAAAATTTCTGTAATTGTATGGAGCTTTTCTCCCTGGGCCTCCACTGAAAATGGGTTGTTGGGCCCAGTGGACATTCCCAGTCCACAAATGTCAATAAATAAACAAATAAATAAATAGATAACAGGGTATTACATTTTTTGGCCCTTTATCTCTATAAAGTGCAGTGCTTTTCACCAACTTTGCTGCTATTTTTTTTTTTTTTTTTTTTTCTGCATTGTCATTTTAAAAGTGTGTGTTTCTAGCTAGTTTGCTTGATTGTCCTGTTTGAATTCACTTTGGCCCAACTGTAGTGTGGTTTTACATTAAGAAGGCTTGGGACTGCCAAAAATGTTTTAGTCCCTTTAGTTTTATATACAGGCCAGGCATATTGTTATCAACCAGAGGAGACACTGTGAACAATAATTAATAAACAGCTGAAATAATTTATCTAGGAAGGGAAGAGGGCAAGGGTCAACTGCGACTGTTCTACTGGAAGGTTCAGCCTAAGTGCTGATTTGAAGGGCTACTTCACAGCCACACAATTAGGGCTTGCATACATAATGCAAACAGAAATCTATAATTCAAACTGGAAAGGGATGAAGATAAAATGGGGAGAACTCAAAAAATAATGAGAGTGGGCTTGTGGATGCAGGTTCTTACGAAGAATAACAGCCATAAAGAAAAAGAAGTTATGTACTTACCATAATGTTCCATCTGTGCTGTCGATCTTCATTCTTTCCTCACAAATGGGTTCGGATCCGATGATGCTACAGCTTGCAGCTACAAGATCTCTCGAGCTTCTGCCTTACCCACAATGCATCTTGCCAAATTCCCCAGATCTTGTTTGCTATAAAGTGTAAAAGGACAGAGGGAAATATGGGAAGCCTGTCCAAAGTCATGTAAACATATATGTGTATCCATTCAGGGACCACGTAACTGCTCATTCTTCCAGTCATGCACGGGGGTAGGTGGGAGGGAATGTGAGGAAAGAATGAAAATCGACAACAGAGATGGAATGTTATGGTAAGTACATAACTTCTTTGTCTGATGTTATCAATTTTCATTCTATCCTCACAAATGGGACAGCGTCCCTAGCTACTTAAAACCAGGGTGGACTCAAGGAAGGATGTTCCTGAGCACCATAGAACCAAATGATGCCCCCTGTGGGGACCAGATACAATTTGTAATAAGTAGTAAAGATATGAGGAATAGCCCAAGTTGCTGCTACACAAATATCTTCCATAGACATCCTAGACTGGAAAACTGTGGAAGTAGCCATATATCTAGTGCAGTGTGCTTTCAAAGGATGTGTGGGAGAAATGCCCAATTTATTATAGACAAAAAGGATGCAGTTTGCTAACTACTTTGATACAGAAATTTTAGAGACTGATTTTCCCAATTTTGGTTCAGAAAAGGAAACACACAGTTGGTCTGCTTATCTGTTTTTTTCTGTTCTATGCAAATAGAATTGCAACTGTCTATGAACATCCAGTAAATGCAAAATGTATTCTTTGCTGGTAAATTTAGGAAAAAATACTGGCAGATTGATAGAACTATTCATGTTGGATTCTGACACCATCCTTGGAAGAAAGAATGGGTTGGCATGCAAGGTCACTCTGTCCTTATGGAAAACCAGGTATGGAAGTTTAGAAGGTAACACTTGGATCTCAGAAATTCTTATCGCGGAAGTGAGGGCCACCAAGAAGATTGTTTTCCATGAAAAGATATTTAAGGTTGCGTGTAGCTGCTGGTTCAAAGGGAGGTTGTGTTACAGACCACAGCATCAAATTCAGGTCCCATGGAGGAGTATTCCTTTCAAGAAGGCCTTGCTCAATTTGTGAGAAGCAATGGACTCACCATTCAACCCTGTATGGCAATTTTAAATTGTTGCTAACTGTACCTTAACAGTTGAGGTACAAGCACTGTTCTGAAAAAGGTGAGCAAGGAAATCTAAGATGTGATAAACAGAGACTGAAAAGGGGTCACGTTTATGTTGCTAAGCCCAAACAGCAAATCTTTTCCATTTACTTGAATATGTTTTCCTTGTTAAGGTTTTATAGGAAGACAGAAGTATATACTGGACAGGAGATGACAGCACAGACTGTCTGGCTACTAAAGGAACAGGAGAAGCCAAGCGGTCAGCTTGAGGTTTGGAATATCCGGGTGTGACATGCCCATTGGGTAAGAGAAGCAGTTCAGAGTTGGATCTAGGTTCCATGGAGGTTGAACAAGGTGAAGCCACAGGAAGGGAAACCAAATCTGATGAGGCCAGTAGGGGGCAATAAGGATCACTGTGCTCTTTGACCCGATAGCTTTCTGCAAAAATTTCAGAATCAATGGTGTCTGTGGGAATGCATAAAGGAGATGGGAGGCCAATCGTGAAGTAAAGCATTCCTCAGTGACTGACCTCATGGGAGAATCAAAGAAAAGTAGTTGTTGCACTTGTTGTTTAGGGAAGAGCAAAAAAGATCACGGCATGGCTGGCCCCATCAATAAAAAATTTCATCCGCCACCTTCTCATTGAGGGACCACTCGGGTAGGATGCACCTGCTCAGTTTGTGTGCACTCACTAAAAGAAAGTGGTTTGAAGAGCTCGCCCACTGCTAGACTCGAGAGCTTCACGACACATTGGGTAAGATCTGATTCCCCAATTTGTTGATATACCAGACGACTGACATGTTTTCCGCCTGAACTGCAATCATCCCAGAGGGAAGAGCATCTTGAAATGCTCGCAATGCCAAGAGCACAGCTTTCATCTCTAGGACATTTATAAGCAAACTGGCCTCTTTGGGGGACCAAGTACCCAGGACAGTCTTTCCCAGATAATGCCCCCCCCCCCCCATCTGGGAGTCCGTGGTCTCTATGGCCTTGGGCTATTGAGGAATGGATGGACAGCCATGAAGCAGTTAATTGGACTGGATCTACCAATAGAGACATTTTATGCAAGCCTTAGTAATTTTTATTTGATACGACACTGACTGATGGAAGACTGACCATCGAGTAGCCAGCATCCACTTTAGAATCCACATGTAAAAACTGGCCAACGGAACTAATGTTATCGCTGCAGCCACGAAACCCAGAGTTTGGAGGACTGTGCGGGCTGAGATTGATGTACTGTATACAACCTTCTTGACCTGTGACCTTATAGTCTGAACTCTGTGTGGTGGAAGGGAAGCAATGACTGTCTGTGTGTTGAGCAGTGTTCCAATAAATTTCAATGTCTGAGCTAGCTGAAGTAGTGACTTGCTGAAGTTTATGGTTATTCCTAGGAAAGCACAAGTGTGGAGAACCTGATCTCTTGACTGTATGACTTGATGCCTGGTCAGAGAAGAAATGAGCCAGTCATCCAGGTAAGGAAACACCTGGAATCCCTGCAGTCTGAGGTGTGCTGCTACTACTGCCATGCATTTGGTGAATGCCTTGTGGGTTGTGGTGAGTCCAAAGGACAGTACTCTGAATTGGTAATGACTGGCTTCCAGCCAGAACTGTAGGTACTTCCCGAACCACCTTGTTCATCTTTATGTGATAGTAGGCATCCTGGAGCTCTACTGAGCATCTCCAGTTGTCCTTGCCGAGAAAAGGGAGAACGGACTGAACCGTGACCATCCAGAACTTGGTTCAACGCACAGATTTGTTTAGATTTGTGAAATCCAAGATTGGTGTCCAATTCCTCATCTTTTTTGGCACTAAAAAACCTTGAGTAAGTTCCGGATCCTACCTGGCCTGGTGGGACCTTTAGGATGACTCTTTTCTAGCAGCTTTTAAATTTGAACCACTGCTTGATCCCTCTGACTGGGTGGAACATCTGGGATTTTCCTGGAAATTGGTTTTGGAAGGGAAAATGTTACTATATAACCTCTGGACATAAACCTCTGCACCCATGTATCTTTTATTAATTCTAGCTAGGCTCTCTGGTGCGGGAGCAATCTTCCCCAACTGTCTCCAGAGGTGAACAGTCGGGCCCCCATTCTGGAGCACTGGTAGGGTTTATCGAAGAAAGACTCTTGCGAACCCTGGTTTTGTGGGCCACCTCTGCCATAAGGGTGACTGCATCCATTGGAGTTTCCCCATGTCTCAGAGAGCACTTTCTCTGTGTGTGTCATGGAATGGACCTTGGGATTTTTTGAGCCACATTTTCTGGCCACTCCACTGATTCCTGCAGAAGGTTATTGGGGGGGGGGGGGCAGAAAAATGTATGCCCACAGCACACAAGGTCTTACCATCTTTCTCACACCTGGAGAGCGTTTCTTTCACTTTAGGACCAAAAATGCTAGTTCTGTCAAAGGGAGCATTGACATAATTGGACTTAAATGGCTATGCAAAGTCACAGAAGCACATCCAGGCATGCCTCCTCATTGAAATGCCTGAACCCGCGGCTCTTGAGGCTCCTGCTATGTTGGAAATTAGCCTCATGCAGTTATTAGAAACAGCCTGTAGGGTAGCCAGTCCAGAAGTCATGGAATCCTTAACTTCTGCAAATACGGTTCATGAGAGAGTATTTAATAACTTTTTGGTCAAATCTCACTGAAGTCTAACAAAATGTGCCAGATAGCTCAGCGATCATAATGCAAAGCTCGCTGAAGCAAAGACATGCTTCTCCAGCCTATCCAACGTCCATGACTCCCTGCTGGGGGGATGGACAGTGGAACTCGCTTCAGCAAGTTCCTTATTTGTGGCTGCCGGAACGTCCATGGCATCAGCTGGAACCTCTTTCCCTCAAAACTGTTTATCCGCAGGTGGTGTCATTATCCTGTCCGGTCTCCAAGGTACTGGCTCAAGGGAGTCAGGCTCCCTCCACGCCCACTTAGAGATCATATCTGTGGGCTCATCAGTGGGCTGAGTCACCTTGGAAGTAGAGGGTCCTGTACTGAAACCTCTAAGAGAACGGATTTCTCCGGCGTATTGTTGGAGGATGTCCAGTTCCTCTGACATGTCCTTTTCCTAAGTACTTCCTCAGTACGATGATCTTTGGAAGTCTCAGAAAAGGAAATTAAAATTCTCTGAGAGGGAACCTGAGGTTTTGGTACAAGATGTCCCTTGAAGATAGTAGTTGAGACTCCAGATGCTGGGGCATCATCAAATGGGAAGGATCCAAGTGGGAAGGTGCTGTCAGTGCTGCCTAGGACGCAGAGCTTGAAGGACACAGAGAGAGGCTCTGATCTGAGAAACCAGGTTTCTGAATCATCACCTCTCTCTGATCCATCAGCACCGTCCCTGAGGAGGTAGCCAAAGCCAAACTGTCCAGTGCCGAGCCACAGAGATGGCTCCAAAAACTTTGGAGTTGAATGCTGCATCCAGGAGCTGGCAGGCTGACTTTGGGTCCAAGAACTCTCCTGATCTGAAAAGATAGGAGGTCTCAGAGAAGATGTCAGATCTGATGATACGGAGATCCTCTGATCTGAGACCGATGGATCTGGGCAACTGGGATCCTGGAACTCTAAGACAGCAGATGGAGTTAGAGAAGGGACTTGCAGGAGTGGTGTGGTGGAAGGTCGGACTACCTGACCCAGGGGTGTAGGTGCCTACGGAAGATCAATCTGCTCCTGAGCCAAGAGAACCTTCCTCACCATTCTCTCCACATCTTCTTCTGTGAAACATCTAGAAAAATGAGCAGAATAAATGGAAGAGGATACTGGTCTCTGCAGAAAAGGAGATGGAAGCCTGCCTGGTACTGGGTAACAGAGGGAGAAAATCTAGTGCAAGGATAAAAGGTTGTGCCTGATCTGACTCTGATAGAGCCGGAGCCTTTGAATTTGTTTTTGAGGTTGTAGGATCTGAAGTAACAGTCAGATCTGAAAGTTTTGTCTTTTTCTGATCTGGAGTTGAGACTGGAATTTTAGCAGTCTGTTTCCATGAGGAGTCGCAGGAGGATTATGATGATGTGGAGGGTTTCGACTTTGGAGACTGTGATATGGCTTCTAAAAAGGAAGGAAGGAAAGAGACCTTTTAACATTAACTTATTTTTATGTTCCGTTAAGGTTCGGGGATTGAATCCGTGACAAATCGAGCAATCCTCCTGTAGGTGTAATGGACCCAGGCAGTATACACAAAGGGAGTGTGCATCTGAGATAGGCAACTTATGTCCACATTTGAAACATTTTTTGAATCCTGTAGGTTTGTCACTCATCTTTTATACAATGACTGCAGATTAAAATTCTAAGCTAAGACTATGAAGAAAAAAATATAAAAAGTTAACAGGTTGAAGAAGGAAGTAGAAGGAATACCAGCAGTGGTAACCAGAACTATGACCAAGTTGTAAGGAGGATGGAGAGTGAAGAAAAGTAAACAAAAAGATTACAACCCTCAAGATCAACTGAGAAGGAGAAGCAAGGAAATACCAAGAAAGGTATGTCAGGAATACAACCAAGTTGTAAGGGCAAAGGATAAAAAACAGAAAGGTGAAGTCTGGAAGTACAAACAGCAAGGGCTACAATGGTATAATGTAACTCTCAAAAACAGTGAATAAAACAATAACTAAGACCGAAAAAATAAATTGCAGTATCTGTAAGAGCACCAAGAGTTGTATATAATAAAGTGCATCGGTGCTCCTACAGATGCTGCAATTGGTATAATGTAAACTATAAAGAAAAAACTGTTGGCAGAAGGAAAAAAACGTACCTACCCAAAAAATACTCCAGAAAGACTGGTAGACTGTGTCCTTTAGCTAAAAGCAACAAACAAGATAGTACAGTTTTGTACCTACCATAAATGTAGATGTTCGAAGATCCACATTGCTGCAGTCCTAACACTTGGGTAGTCCGCTGTCCCAGTCGGCCCGAATACCAAAGTATAAGGCTGACGTCGGTCAAGGCGCATTAGTCTGACGTCAGTACGTCAGGGTACAAATGCGCATGACCGACGTCATATCCTCAGTCTTTTCTTGCCCCAGATGTCAGAAGACCCTAAAAAGATAAGGCCAAACCAAAAACAACAACAACACACCAAACACCCCTGCACCCAATATATGTACAATATATACAAAGCTAGAATGGTACAATCCCACTCACACAACCACCCCTAAACACAGAGGGGAAGGAGGGAGGGTAAATTGGACTGCAGCAATGTGGATCTTCGAACATCTACATTTATGGTAGGTACAAAACTGTACTATGTTCTTCATCTCACATTGCTGCAGTCCTAACACTTGGGTAGAATCCCAAAGCAGAGGTAAGGGAGGATGGCAAATCACAAAGAAGCAGGAGCTGCCAACATGCCCTGTAAAACAGCAGTGGCAAAACCAGCCCTAGATTTAGAGTAGAGAGGAAGGTGGTAATGCTTAGAGAAAGTATGCACTGAACTCCAAGTAGCTGCCTCCAAAATATCCTTAGTTGCCACCCCCCTTAGAAATGCTGTGGAAGTGGCAGTAGCCCTAGTGGAATGAGGCCTAATCCCAGCTGGAACCTCCTTGCCATGATGGGAGTAACAGAAAGTAATGCAAAACCCAATCCACTTAGAAATAGTTTGTTTTGACACAGGCTTGCCCTGAGAACCTAGAGCAAAAGAAACAAAACTGCTGAGACTGCCTAAAATCCTTAGTCCTGCTTAAATAATAACGCAACTGCCTGTGTACATCTAAAGTGTGCAAAATCTTTCCCCCCCTATTCTGGGGATTTGCATAAAAAGTAGGCAAATGAATAGTTTGGTTTAAAGCCACACTAGAAACCACTTTAGGCATAAAGGAAGGATTAGTACGCAAAGATACCCTATCCTTATGAAAAATCAAGAAAGGCTCCACCGCCATAAGGGCCTGCAATTCAGATACCCTTCTTGCAGAGGTAATGGCTAACAAAAAAGCAGTCTTCCATGACAAATATTTCAATTCAGCCGTAGCTGCAGGCTCAAAAGGTTGTAGAGTGAGTTTCTCCAACACAAAATTGAGATCCCAAGCAGGAGTAGGAGCTCTACGTGGGGGTCTTATATTCTTTGCCCCTCTAAGAAATTGCTTGAACAAAGGATGAGAAAACAATGGAGGGTCACAATCATAGTGAGCTGAAATTGCTGCAGCATGAATCTTAATGGAAGAGAAAGACAAACCTTTGTCCAATAACTCAGTAAGATATTGAAGAGCCACACTCAAATTAGGCTCCGAAACGTCCAAATCCTTTGCTGCACTCCAAAACAAAAATCTCTTCCATTTTTCTGCATACACTTTCCTTGTACTAGGTCTTCTGGCTTCCATAATCACATTCAAAACTTGTTGAGGAAGCTGAGACCTGCTATGGCTCAAAACAGAATATGCCAGGCTGTTAGATGAAGAGAGTGAAGCTTGACATTGAGTAGATGACCGTCCTTCTGAGACAATAGGTGTGGAATCAAAGGCAAGGGCCATGGAGGCTTCCTTACCAGACTCCTCAGTAATGGGTACCAGTTCTGCCGAGGCCAATCTGGAGCTATTAAAATCATCCTTGGCTTGTCTTGTCTGACCTTTAAGAGTACCTTTGGGAGGAGAGGCAGAGGTGGAAAGGCATACACATGAAGATTTTTCCAACTGAAAGAAAGAGCATCCACTTTCCAAGCTGTGGGATGAAACCTTTTCGTGCAAAACTTTGGCAGCTGGTGGTTTAGTGGAGAAGCGAACAGATCTATGTCTGGAGTTCCCCATGACACTGTCAATTTCTGAAATACATGAAGATCCAGTTTCCACTCGTGGGGATCCATGATTTGCCTGCTTAATACATCTGCTAAGGAGTTCTGTGCTCCCGGCAGAAACCTTGCCTGAAGATTTAGTTGCAAACTGAGAGCAGTCTCCCACAAAATCATTGCTTGCCTGCATAGAGGATAAGAATGTGTTCCCCTTGCTTGTTGATGTACCACATGACAGTTGTGTTGTCTGTCAGAATCAACACCTGTCCTGGAAGAAGTAAATCCTTGAAAGCCATTAATGCAAACTGGACTGCTAACATCTCCTTCATGTTGATATGTAGATGCTGTAGTCTGGCAGGCCACTTGTCTTGTATCCACTTTCCATTCAGATGAGCTCCCAAGCTGTGTCTGAGGCATCTGTCGTTAAAATCTGACTCGCCTCTGGCCGGGTCACAGAGAGTCCCTTGTTTAGGTGACATTCCTGAGCCCACCACAAAATTCCTGTTGAATGCAAGGTATTATTTGAATGACAGTGTCCAAATCCTGGCAGTGCTGTGTCCATACATTTTGAGATACCATTGCAGCTTCCTCATATGCAGTTTGGCATTGGGAAGCACCAGAATACAAGATGCCATGAACCCTAAGGCTTGAAGGACTGTCCTTGCAGTCAGCCCGGACTGATGAGATAGTTGATGGAAGTAAAGAGAAAGATTCTTTTGCTTGTCCGGGGTTAAAAAGGCCATCTGGGTTGCTGTATTCAGTCTCACACCCAGAAAGCACATGTCTTGAGAGGGTACTAGACTGGACTTTATTTCGTTCACAGAATACCCTAGGCATCTTAGCACTGCTATCACATATTCCAAATGCTGAAGAAGAACTTCCCTTTCTTGAGCCAGAATCAGGCAGTCGTCCAAATAAGGATAGATTTGTATTCCTTTTAGCCTGAAGAAAGCTATCACTGGAGCCAGAACTTTTGTGAATACTCTGGGTGCAGTAGATAAGCCAAAGGGCAATGCAGAGAACTGATAATGAGAATTTCCAGCTCGAAAACGCAGATACTTCCTGCAAATTAGTCTGATAGGAACATGAAGGTAAGCTTCCTTGAGATCCAAAGTTACCATCCAGTGATCTTTGCCCAGCAGAGGTAAAAGCTGTTGTAACGTCAACATTTTGAACTTGGGAATGTCCAGATAAGTGTTGAGGATAGATAAATCCAAAATTGGTCTCCACGTGTTCCCCTTTTTGGTACTAGGAACAGGCGTGAATAAAATCCTAGGCCCCTTTCTGGCACAGGAACCGGCTGAATGGCCCCTATTTGGAGTAACAGAGAAATTTGCTTGTGAGCCTCTTTTCTTTGTTGAGGAGGAATGTCTGGCATACCTTTGAAAGGAGGCAAGGTATGGAAATAAAACCTGTAACCGTGGTGAATGATATCCAATACCCATCTGTCTTGGGTAATTAAACTCCAGTTTTCTGAAAAGTGCCAACCTTCCTCCCAAGGGTGCTGCCAGACGAGAAGATTCTGGCAGCTGAAAAGGCAGGTCATTGGGTCTGCTTACGAAAGGACTGACCCCTGCCCTCACCAGAAGACTGAGCAGGTGAACTCCCTGTTCTAGGCCTAAAAGAACCCTGAGCTCTGCCCCTACCACGTCTAGACCTACCCCTAGACTGGGAATCATAAGCAGGATATGTCCACCCCTTAGTAGGCCAATTTCTACTAAACTGGAGGCTGAACCTGCAAAAAATCTTTAACAGTCTGCATAGACTTAGCCTTGTCTTCCATTTTCTTTAGAACTGCTTCCACAGGCGAACCAAACAACACATCAGATTGTAAAGGAGCATCTAAAATCCTTGTCTTAACATGCTCAGCTAAATTCTGATCCCTCAGCCAGGTGTGCCTGCGAAGAACCGAACTAGTGGCAGCCACCCTCGAAGAGGCCTGTACAGCATCAAAACCACATTGCAAAGAATGCTTACCCACCTGTTCAGAAACATGAACTAAATCCTGCAACTCTTTACACTCAATACCTTCCGCCAGAGCATCTACCTTAGACTTTAATTGTGAAAGGAGATAATTTTGGTATTTCAACATGTGAAACTGGCAATTCAAAGCCCTCATGGCTAAAGTGGAAGAAGTATACACTTTCTTTCCCCATCTATCCAAAGCCCTTGCCTCTTTATCTGGAGGAACAGGATTTTTAATAACAGAAGCCTTAACACCTTTAGGCCCCTGAGAAACAGTTTCTGGGTCTGCCCTAGGACTCTTAAAAAGATACTTATGAGCTTCAGGCACCCTATAATATCTATCCGGTTTAACTGGAGCAGGGGGCAAAGAATCAGGATTCAGAGAAGCCTCTGCAAAAACATCTTCCACCACATCCAGAACAGGAGGAATAGCTAAAGGCCTATACTGGGGTAGAAATAAAAATTCTCTAAGCCTTTTCCTGGAATCAGAGAAATCCTGACCTTCCCATTTAAAATGCTTCCTCATGGAATGAAGAGTCTCTGAAAAAGAAAAATCCTCAGGAGGAGAAGCAGAAGGAGTAGAATCATCCACATCAGAATCAGAGTAAGGAGAATACTCCTGCAAGTCTTCAGCCGAAGACTCAGAAGCATCCGAATACTGCTCAAAACTCCCAAGCTCAGGTTCCACCCTAGGCCTCTTATCAGGAGGGGGCATAGAACCTCTAATCATTGTAATCAAATCTTCTGCCATCTTAAGCATATGCTTCTTAGGCACAGACCCTGAAGAACTAGGGGTAACACCTGAAACAAAACCCGGCCTGCCCCTGGGAGAAGCCTTGGAAACAGAAGGGGAGGGCCTAACCACCTTAGGAAGGGAGGGAAGAACAGCTACCTGAGAAGCCCCTTCAGCTTGGCCTACCTCCTGAGAGGTCACATCTTGCAGTAATAAAGTCTCTCCCTGGGACTCCAAAGAAACTTCTGGCTGAACCCCTGGCTCCACCGAGCCCTCTAAAGAACCGGCGTCAGGGACGGACGGTTCTTCCAGCCTAGGCTTTGCTGCTTTGTCCTTGCGCTTTTTAGACGAAGCGGGCGTCGGAGCATCCGACGGCATTTTATAATTACACCGCTTCCCAAAAACTAACCTGGCACAATCTAATCTTCTCTTTATAGTGCGTTTGTTAAATCTAGCACAAGAGCGACAGCCAACAACGTCGTGCTCAGGCCCTAAACAAGGTATACACAAGGTATGGTAATCCCTATGAGGTATCTGTTTCCCACAAGAAATACAGTTATTCACTTTTTCTGACATCCGGTAAAATACTGAGGCAAGAAAAAACCAAAATATTCCCCACGGGTACTTAGCCAACTTTGATTCGGTCTGAAACTCCGACTTCGGAAAATCTCAGAACGCCAACCTGCACTTGCAACGCTGCTTCTGCATCGGACCATGCGGCAAAAAAGACTGAGGATATGACGTCGGTCATGCGCATTTGTACCCTGACGTACTGACGTCAGACTAATGTGCCTTGACCGACGTCAGCCTTATACTTTGGTATTCGGGCCGACTGGGACAGCGGACTACCCAAGTGTTAGGACTGCAGCAATGTGAGATGAAGAACATCTGAGGTCTTTAGCAAGATTCTTTGTGGGTAAGGGAGAAGCTCAAGAGATCTAGTGACTGCAAGCTGTAGCACTGGCCAAGTTGGACCCGCCGGATCGGATTCGAACCCATTTGTGGGGACAGAATGAAGCCTGACATCATCAGATTATTATATTCAAAAACTAGCTGAACGTACTCTAAGAACTAAGCTAACACAATAATGGCGAAAGGAGATTTTACTGATAGGGATGACTGCAATTAGGGGTACACAGAATAGGCAAGGGGGGGCTGGAATGTACTGGAAGAAAGTGGCAAAGGAACCAAGGCACTGGGAACAAAAACTAGAGAAAAAGGTAAAAGACTGGGAAGAGGCCTAGAAGCAGCTAGCCAACTCTAAACCTATCTTGTACCACTCTCTTGTAGAGCACAAAATAAGGATCCATAGTCACGGACATCCACTTCGCTGCTATCTCTGCAGCAGGCCTGGTTGATATGGGCATTCTGAAGCAATGTAGTAACTGTCTCATGTTTACTGACAACTACTTAATTCTTGAGGTAGTTACATAATGCCACTGGAGGCAAGGCTATCATACAAACATTATTAGTAACACAGACACACTACACCCATCATAAATAGTATGGAGCAGACACATATACCCACATATGCTGAAGCTTTTAAATGTAAATCTCCTTGGACACAAAGACCTCCCAGACATTTTTACAGACAAAAGGTATTCTCAAAAGCACTCCAAAAAAATCAACACCAAACACAACAAATACAGCCACATCCAAAGGTGTCTCAGCTTCCAAGCCCATAAGACACCACCACCACACAACTCAACATTTTAGTCACAGGAGACTCCACTGAAAGACACACGTCCCACTCACCAGTTTAAGTAAGGAGTGAGTCATGGTCAGCTGTCTGCTAGGGGCCAGGGTTCGTCAGAACACAAATGCACTTAGATCATGCTTAGATTGTTGAACCACAAATACCAGGATGAAATCAGTCATAGCCCATGTGGGCAGAAATGATCCAAAACATACCTGTATGTGAAGGGAGACAACTGACTTAACTCTTGGGCTGTGTGAGCAGAATTCTACTTTCTCCAAAGATTATGTCGTAATATGAACAGAATATAAGTGATGTTAATAACTGGCTTGGAGACTGGTGCCATCTGAAGGGGGTACAATAGTTATCAGCCTGGGAGGATATGGACAACAGACTACACTGCTCTGCCAAGGATAGTCTGCACTTGTCCCTTCTGGGATTCAGAATGCGAGCCAAAACATTCTCCATATCCAAATTACCTTAGACAGACTCCCACTGTATATCCTTGCAAGCTACAGGTCGAACTTTATGACCAAGAGAAACCAGAACGCATACATAAATGTAATGAAGACGCTCCCCATTCAATCTGACACCATACTCTTGGGATACTAAAAATCAAGTGCAAAAGTTTTTTTTTTTTTTAACCGTTTCTTTTTGTTACAATAATACTATCATCATAGCCGGCCTTAGGCATAGGCCAACTAGGCGCAGGGGTGCTTTTCCAGCATTTATTTGGGGTAGGTAGACCAGGATGGGGGCACTGAATGGTGTGGTGGGGGCACCGTGGAGCCCTTTTGCCTAGGACACCAGTTGACCTAAGGCCGCTCCTGACTATCATCTTGCAAAGTGGGCTTTCTGATTCCAAAATTTGTAGTTTTTACTTTGGTACTTCACTGGATCGATTTTAAGTTTAATAAACGTGTTTCTGTTTACTGCATATTGAGCAACTGCCCAATTACTTCCCGATTCCATGTGATCCAGTCCCACCTTCTGGTGATGCAGTAGAGGGGAGAAACTATTTGTAGCCTATAAGCATGTTTTATGTAGTGTGCAGCAGATTTTATTACAAAATAAACAGAATACAGCACAATCAGTTAATCAGTCACAGAATAAAATTAATAAGCACAGCTATATGCAAGTGAAAGTTAAAATAAGATGGAATAGGAAGAGAAGGACATCTGTGGTTGTGATAAGATTTTACACAACTAATCTGTGTCTTTCTATTCAATGCTGCAGTATTCTTTACATATGGTAGAGTGCCAAAGCTTAGTAGGAACCTAGGGAGGTGGAAGGAGCAGAAAAATAAAGTGTGGAAGAACTTTCCACAAATCCATGCAGAACAGCTCTACCAAATCCTGCCATGGACCTAGAAAAAGTATTGAACTTGTAATGTTTGGTAAAAGTATGGGTTGAAGACCAAGGAGCAGCCTCCAAAATGGTACTAGTATCCAGGCATTTAAAAAAAAGTCCCTGACAAAGCAACTGATCTGGTGGAATGAGCTCTGACAGATGGCAGCAGTGATTTTCCACGCAAATCATAACAAAACACAATGGCTTTAGAAATTCAAGATGAAACAGTCTGTTTAGAACAGGTAAACCCAGAGCCCTGTGGTGAAAAATCACAAAAAACTAATCTGACTTTCTTATAGCTTTTGTCTTGTAAAGGCAAAATCTGAGTTGCCTATGTACAGCTAAGGTATGCAAAATTCTTTCACTAAAGGACTGAGAAGGGAAAAAGGTAGACTGATTAAGAGACAACTCATTCACCACTTTAGACATGAAAGGAGTATTAGTTCTCACAGATACCATGTCCTTGTGGAAAACCAAGAAAGGAGAAGATGCCATCAAAGCCTGAATCTCAGAGACCCTCCTAGCAGAAGTCAAGGCTACCAGAAGCCCTGTTTTTCAAGTGCAAAACGTTACAGGAGCAAAGGTCACAGGCTCAAAAGGAGCCAGAGATAGCTTCTCTAAGACACAGTTAAGATCCTAAGGAGGAGGCACTGGTTTCCTGGGAAGCTTGATGTGTAGGACGCCTTTCAAAAAAAAAAGTTTAACCTCCAATCTGGAAGCTAAAGGAGATGTTAATGGCATACAAGCACACAAAGAAGAACAGTGGACTTTCACTGAGGAGTACGACAAGCCACCAGTAAGCAATTCACACAAGTAAGAAAGTACTACTGGAACGTCCATGGAAAGCTAAGACTGTTCTCTGTTGCATACCGCTTTCTCAGAGGCGATCTCTGTCTAACGTACAGAGCCATGTCCAGAATTGCTGAACATGCTCCATCTTAGCAAAACCAAATCTACTCGAGCTACACACTCTAGGGATATAAACATCAACACAACAATGAATAGAACATGCTGGAGGGATAGATTCCCTTCGCAGAGACTTCCCTTACTATGGAACAGGGTCCCGATCTACATAAGACAGAGCCCCTCACTATCACTCTTCAAGAGGAACCTTGATGAGTGGATGGGTAACAGAAAGTTCACACCGGGGATCACACCAACAGCACTACTAGATAGGGGCCAAGGGTACTAGCTGCTAGTACAAGGGTCTAGGGAACTACTAAAGGGGCGGTGAATATCGCACAACATGGTTGGGCTAATATATGCCTTCGGGCAGATAGCCCAGTACCAACCTATGAAAGTGGATCTAGACTTCTTTTAAAGCAGCAAATAAAAAATCTTTTCCATTTGGAAATGTAAGATTTCCTAATACTGGGTTTCCTGCCCTCCTTCAAAACCCTAAGCACTTCCTGTGAAAAAAGGTACCTGAAAGGGATCAAAAGTTGATCACCCACAAGGTCATTTGCAGTGTTGACAGATGTGGGTGAATCAATGATCCCTTGTCTTGTGTGAGTAAGTCCAACCAGTGAGGCAACTTGTGGTAATGGCCCTTGACTAATTGCAGAAGAGGAAACGGATGATGTCTTGGCCAAAAGGGAGTCAACCAACAAGACTTTTGGTCTGTCCTGCTGAATTTTCAGCAAGACTTTTTGAGTAAGAGGGAAGGGGGGATGCATAAAAAAAAATCCGCTTCCATAAGAAAGATAAGGTGTGTCCACCTTCCAAGCCAGAGGAAGTGGGACCCTGGCAAAAAGAGAGGAAGATGTCTGTTTTGAGGGTAGGCAAAGAGGTCCATATAGAGTATCCCACTGGTGAACTAGATACAGGAACACATCCCTGTGAATCATCCATTTGTGGGATTGTGTCATGGATCTGCTTAATGCGTCCACCACAAAGTTTTGAGCAGAGGGTAGGTAAACATCATGAAGGGTTACCTTGCACTGGACAGCCAATTCCCATGCTTTGATGTCTAACCTGCAAAGAAGGCAAGATTTGGTCCCCCCTGCTCATTTATGTATCAGAGAATGGTGGTATTTGTCTGTAAAAATCTTCAGAGGACTTGGTAGGAAAACAGAATAAAATGTTTACAAGGTTAGAATCAGAGCCCTCATCTCTCGGATGTTGATGTGCTCCCTCTGCTGAGATGGAGACCAGAGATCCTGAACCTTCCTGGAAGCAAACGTTGCCCCCAGCCTATATCTGAGGTGTCTGTGAAGAGCTGTTGAGAAGGCTGGGGTAAGAGAAGGGGAAGGCCTGGATTCAGAGACAGTTGTTGAAACCATCAGTGGAGCTCTGTTTTCAGGCAGGGGAGGAGAGGAACCTAGACATCTAAAGGGTAAGCATGTTGAGACCAGGTTGTCTTTAGAAACCACTGAAATTTCCTCATGTGAAGCTTTGCAAAAGGCAGCATAGGAATCATGGAAGCCATGAATCCGAGAAGTCTCAGAAATTCCCTGGCCGGGACAGAAGGAAGATGCAGAAGTCTTTCCATGAAGGTTGTGAGAGACAGAACCTTATCTACAGGCAGGAAAAATCATCAGATCTTTCCTGAACCTGCACCCTAAGAAGATGTGATCCTGAGATGGGGTCAGACTGGATTTTTTGAAATTTATTGTGAATCCCACACCCTGAAGAAGATGAATGACCTGCACAAGGTTTTGAGACAAATGATCCAAATCATTGGTCAGAAAAAGAAGATAGTCTAGATGAGAATAAACCTGAACTTGGTTGACCCTTTGAAAAGCAATGGCTAGGGCCAAGACTTTGTGAAAACCTTTGAAGCAATGGAAAGACCAAAAGGCAAGTCAGAAAACTAAAAGGAAAAGAATCCACCGAGAAATGTAACAATTTCCTGTACTGACTGTGAATGGGGATATGCAGGTAAGCATCTTTGAGATCTAGGGATGCCATGAAAGACTGAAGAAAAATGACTGGAAAAAGTGTCTGAGGTAACAGCATCCAAAGAAGGCAGTACCCGGAAAGTGTTTAAGTGGGGGAGGTCTTCTTGGAACGAGAATCATTCTGGAGTAAAACCGAATTCCTCTCTTATCTACAGGTACAGGATGAATAGTGCCTTGAGAAAGGAGCTGTGATAGCAGCTGAGGAAACAGATGAAGTTGACAGGAAGGGGGCTGAGGAATCCCCATGAAAAGAGAGAGAGTCTTCAAACTCAGAAAATAACCTTTTTGGATGATGGAAAGAACCCAGGCGTCCTAAGTGATATTCGCCCAGGCTTGAAAGGAAAGAGACAAGCAAAGGGAAAGACGTGTATGACTTGGAAGAAAGGAGTGGTTTTCTCAGAGAACTGGGCCTGTCCTGAAAAGCTGCTGAGAAGGAGGAGTAGAAGCAGTAGTTTTTAAGTGAGGAGGTCTCCTAGTAGACTTCTTAGCCCTAGCAGCAGAAAACTAAACAGAGGAAGAACGAACAGGTCTCCTGACAAAGGATGTTTTTGGCAGGAAAGTTCCTATGGAATTTGGGAATTGGTGAGATAAAAAAAGAAGTTATGTACTCACCATAACATTCCATGTCTGTTGTCCATCTTTCTACCATTCTTACTGGTTGGGTTCGGGACCGATCCTCGGTTCCGACTCAGCCGTATACTAAAGCTCAAGGTCTTCCACTGGCTCATGGCTGTATCCCTATCCCATCATGCTCTAGTGAAGCTCTCCAGATCTTGTTTGCTGATAACCCTAGTTACCTAGGGTACTATTACATCTTATAAAGACAACGATAAAGGTCAGAGAACACACTTGCCAAGTGAAAGAACCTCTTTGTCTTCCAGGAGCCACAGGCAGGGGGAAGGAGGGTGGGATGTAAGAATGAAGGCAAGGTGGACAACATACATGGAACGTTATGGTGAATACACAACTTCTTTATGTTATGTTGTCCTATCTCTCCTTCATTCTTACTGGTTGGGACAGTGTCCCTAGCACCATATTTCCTGCGTGGCTCACGGGAGTATATTCTTCAGGACAGTGGACTCAAAAGAGGCCCTGTCCCTGGAGGCCAAATCTACTTTGTAGTGAGTGATAAAAGTATGAGGCCTTGCCCAAGTCACAGCAGCACAAATGGTATCAAGTGGTAACCTAGCACGAAAGGCAGAAAAGGTTGCTATGGCTCTCGTAGAATGACCCTTGACTTTATAGGGAAGAACTTTGTTTTTAGAATTACATAAGAAGGTAATACAATTTGAGAGCCATTTCAAAAGTGTGACCTTAGATATAAGAACACCTTTCTTTGCTTCTGAAAATGAAACAAATAATTGATCAGATTTCCTGAAGTCTTTTGTCCTATGTAAGCAGAAATGTAACCGTCTGTGTACATCCAGTTGGTGAAGCATATATTCTGCCTTGTTGCCATAGTTGGGGAAAAAAGACTGGTAGCTCTATGGACTGATTTATGTTAGACTCTGAACCTACTTTTGGTAGGAAGGATTGGTTTGTTCGAAGGGATACTCTGTCCTTCTGGAAAAGCATACATGGTGGCTTGATTGATAATGCTTGCAGCTCTGAAACCCTTCTAGCAGAAGTGATGGCAATCAACATACTTGTTTTCCACATTAAAAATTTTAGATCAAGTGATGATGCAGGTTCAAAGGGGGGAAGTATCAAACAAGACCAAACAACGTTTAAGTCCCATGGTGGTGGGGTTTTTTTTATGGGTGGTCTTAACAGGTTAGTGTCCTTCAGGAAGGCTCTACACAGTCTGTAAGACATCAGATTCGGGGCCAAATCACTTTTATGGAAATTAGATATTGCTGCAAACTGCACACGGCTGGTAGCTGCAGCTGCGCCTTCATTAAATAGTTTTGCCAGAAATTTGAGAAAAGAACTTATGGGAGCAGAAAAAGGGGTCAATGTGTTTACTTAATGCCAGAAGAAAATATTTTCCATTTACTCTTATATAATTTTCTTGTTGAGGCCTTATGAAAAGAGATCAAGATAGGTTTCACAGAAGAAGGAGGGTTAGGACGTCTGGCTATATTTGGAATCAGAGCAGCCAAGCTGTCAATCTGAGGGTTTGAAGGCAAGGGTGGAGTGTTCTGGGCGTATGAGTCAGAAGGTGTGAAACTAGGTCCAGTACCCACGGCTCCTTCTGAAGATGAGGCCATAGGAAAAGGAATCAAATCTGAGGAGGCCAGTATGGAGCGCTGAGAATCAACTTGCTTCCCAATGAGTTGGCTTTCTGGAGAACCTTGGGTATAAGAGGAAAGGGAGGGAAGGCATAAAGGAGACCTGAGAGCCAATCGTGTACAAGTGCATCCCTTGGTGACTCCCCCAGAGGGGGGATCAGGGCAAATATAGCTGCTGCATGGAGGAGTTGAGCAGAGAGTTTAAGGTGGAGAGCTGAGAGGAAACCTTGTCTGATACCCCTGCAGCTACTGTACCTTGGAGATTATCTCCTAGCTCCTTTAGGAGATCTCTTTGTAGCCTTGCAAAATGCGTCAAATAATTCAGCGATCTGAGTGCAAAGGTCGCTGAAGAAAACATGCACTTCCCATATCTGTCCATCGTACGGGACTCCTTGTTTGGTGGATAGACAGATGAGGATGTTTCTGAAAGTTCCTTTTTGGTGGCTGCTGACACCACTACTGCATCTACAGGGACACCCTTAGTTAAGAAATCTTTGATGAACTTATTTGGACTCCAAGGGACAGGTTCCACTGCATCTGGAGACTCCCACGCCTTTATCTAACTAGTTCCATAAGTTCGTCGAAAGGTGGAGACATCCAAGTGGCTGAAGGGTGGCCTTCAGGTAGACAGACTCCTCATCAGAAGGGTTGATGGGCTTCCAGCCACCTCTCTGATCAAGGATTTCTAGGATGTTTGCAAAGGAGACATCCTCAAAGGGCGACCGTGGGGACCCTTCAGATTCATCAAGGTCTGTGTCAGAGTCTAAATGCTTCCTCTTGCAAAAATCTCTTATGAGGGACCTCTTCAGAAGGATATTATGGAGAAGTTTTGGAAGAGAGAGGTTCACCCAATGGGGTACTCTTAGGCCTAGGGTCTCTGCTGGTCTTTGGATGGCGTGGTGCAGAGAAGGATGCCAGTGCCTTAGGGGGAGGAATGTCAAAACCTTTGAGTGGAACTGTCTGATGAGACAGCACTCTCCTCCATCAGCTTGAAAGCACCCCTCCCCTGATCAGAGGATACCTCCGGCTCCAAAGAGCCATAAGAGATCCCCAGAACAAAGGGGTTGGCTCCGAAGCTGATGTAGGAGCCAAGCTCATCCACACCAAAGCCCCGAGAGGTAAGTTCGGATCCGACAAATGTCAGATCTGACTTCCCTCCCCGGACCCGATCGGGGAACGTTGGCTCCTAGACTTCTCAGACGGAACAGAGGATGTCAGAGCGGACATCAAGTCCGAAAATCCCAGGATAGGTCTCGGCACCGATGGTTCTGCAGCAATTGGTTCCAGGCATTCTGGCTATGAGGTCCCTGGTCGGCTCGGAGGAGGAATCGATGTCGACGGGGAAGTTTTAGCCAGCTCCGAATCCCTCTGGGTTGGAGCCAAAAGGAGTTTGGCCAGTGTCGGTGTCCTTAAACATCTTCACACCACCCTATCCACATCATCATCATCTGAAAGACTCCTGAAGGACTTAGAGGATAGAGTAGGAGATCCAATCATCTGCAGAATAGGAGCAACTGGCTCCAATTCTGGGGACCGGCTCCTTAGTTTGAACTCTACTGGCACTGAAACAGCTGGCGCCGATAAAGTAGAATTTGTTGGTTCAGTAGTCGTTGGAGCCGGAGATGCAACTTTGCTTAATTTTTTTACTGGCACCAATTGCCCCGAAGAGGGAGAAGATCTCTTGATGGATTTGTCAGATTTTTCTGATGGTGATTTCTCTGATCCTGAATTGCTCGGTTCTTCTTCTACAGCTTCTTGAAAGGGGGACTTCAGTAAGCCTCTCACTATCAATTTGTTTCCTCTTTCTAGCAGTACTCTGGAGCTGAAGGAACAGCATATAGATCATGACTCTTGAAGGTGTACTGCTCCCAGGCAGTAGACACAAACAGTATGGGCAGTAGACAAACAGTACGGGCATCAGTTAATGACATCTTTTGGGTGCATTTACCATATTTTTAAAGCCCAAAGGCTTAGTATCCTTGTGCTTCTTGGACATGTTCAAAATCACAGTCCACAAAATATGAGCCAATTAACAATAACAACTATTTAACACACTAGACCTTATGATATAACATACAAAATATCAAACTAATTTTTTTTTTTTTTTTTTGGAAAAAACCTCAACAAACAAGAAGGAAAGAAATTAAGTAGCCCTCTAACTAAAATTGGCAGCGGCAGCCCTCTGACTTAAACGGGCTGATGCCCCTTTGTTTTAACAGTAAGATTAACTATCTGTGGATTTCAAGGATTTTAAAAACAGCAGCAGCAAAATGCCCTCCAACTAAAACGGGCAGTGGCAGCTCTCTAACTTAAATGGGCTGACGTCTTCTCTTCTTTTATTTTTTTAAATAAGATTAAACTATGTATGAATTTCAAAAAATATTAACAATAGCAATAGTAGAAAAAGCCCTTTAACTAAAACAGGCTTATGTGATAGAAATTTAAGCTGGGATAGGGAGGAAACAAAGGCCTAACAAAAAAAAACAATGGCCTGAAGCAACAACACAGCAATGAACTTTTTCTAACCACAATGATAACAAACACTAAATGCTAAATTTACTGTAAAGCAGAAGAAGAAATTTTTCAAATAAAGAATAAAGATTTGTTCACTTAGCCAGAGCCAAAATGGAAGCACCTGATCTGGCAAACAAGATCTGGGAAGCTTCACTACAGTATGATGGGATAGGGATACAGCCACGAGCCAGTGGAAGACCTTGAGCTTTAGTATACGGCCGAGTCGGAATCGAGGATTAGTTTCAAACCCAACCAGTAAGAATGAGGGAGAGATAGGACAACATAACATCAAGTGTTTTAAATCCTAGCATTATTTTCCTTTTCCCTGTAAAGTTTTAAAAAGCTCTGCAGCTGCCAAACAAAAAAGAGCATACTTACCTAGAGGAGCATCAAGTAAGTTCACTTTAATGTCATTAGGTAATGACTGAAGCCTTTACCAAGAATGTCTTCTAAGCACAGAAGCAGAAGCAGTAGCCCTGGAGGATTCCTCTACAGCATCATAGCTGCACTTGATGGAATGTCTAGCTACCTGAGAAGATGCAGCAAGAAGTGAGAGAACTTGTGACTTAAACTCTGAATCTGGTAACTGAGCCAAAACCTGAGGCAGTAAAGCCAAAGAATATCTAGACATATGTGTCTAGTAATGAATAGCTGTAATAGCTACAGTAGAAAAAGTATATACCTTCTTACCCAGTCTCAAAAATTTTGCTTTCCTTATCAGACGGAAGAAGCTTGGCAGGAGGAGACGAGAGGAAAGATTTATCAGAAACAATGGAGACCACAACTGAATTAGCAGAGGGGCACTTTGAGAACTTGCAGTCATCTAGTACTTTATAAAATCTATCAGGCCTCTTGGGAGCAAGGGCCTGGGAGTTAGGAGTTTTAGAAGAAGAAGCAAAAGCATCCAGGAAAGCTGGAAGGACTGGAGGAACTGCAGACGGAGTAGGATCCTCCATTTGTAGCAGATCATAACAACACTTTTGTTCCTCAGAAATCTGGGAGCAATCCCATTTGAAGAACTCCCTCATCTTATTAATGGTTTCTACAAAAGAAAGCTCTTCAATTGGGGAATCTCTCCCATTAGACTCCTCCTCAGAAGAAGCATATTTCAGAGGGGAAGTCATTTGGGTAGAGTATGCAACAAGGCCCTGGGAAAAGGCATCCCAATCAGATTTCAGAGGTGGAAGGAACATTTGGATTTTGGTCTTTTTTTTTTTTTTTTTTTTTTTTTAAAGCATATCTTTCTGTATGAGAAGACAAAGAAGAGGAGCCCAACACAAGACTAACATCTGGTGTAGACAGCAAAGGATCCCTAGTCTGACTGACGAGATCACCACCAGACTCCTCCAGCAGAAGAAGCCATGGTTGCCACATGCTGCCCAGTATGGATGTCTGTATTGCCTCGGACGTGGTAGGACCTGAACCCTTGGTGGCTTCCCCCAAGGTACCCGCCGAAGAAGCGGACCCGACCTCCAAATGTACCACCGGGTCTTCACTGACCTCAAGGGGGATGTCAGAGGTAGTAGGCACAGCTGAAGAGGTTTCAGGCTTTTGCTTACTCACCTTCCTCTTTAAACTCAGCTAAGCCGAACAACAGCACGTTCCAGTGCATCTCTAGCCAGACGTTGATTCTCCAGATAGAGATTTAAGGCAGAAAAATCGCTACATATAGTCTTTGACATGAAGGCCTGAAAAATGGAACAGGAACGGTAATCGTGACTAGGCCCTAAGCAGAAAAGACACAGGCTGCGGCTATCTTTATGTGGAACCTGCCTTCCAAACCTACACTTGGCCTTCTTGGATTACATGAACAGCAGCAAACGGCAGTAGCAATAAAATAAATCCCCAACGAGACTTATCTGAAGCTGGCAGCAACACATGGAATCTGACTGCAGACCAGTTCTGAGGATGTTACGTGCGGACATCCTTTTATGGCTGATGCGGCAAGAGCCTATGTGTGACGTCCCACCTACTGGCAGTGGCTATAAGCTTATGTATAAAGATCGGATGCTGGGTTGTTGGGCAGAACAACCCATATGTAAAGAATATTGCAACACTGACTAGAAGGACATCAGTAGCTCCTCCAGTATCTTTCAATCCTTCCCAAAGTTGAACATGGAGGGGGTTGGAGGGAGGGAAGTTGAGGAAGAATGAAAATGGACAATACAGATGGTGAGTACATCTGATGTTGGTCCTTTTCATTCATCCTCAACTGTTGGGACAGAGTACCTAGCTACTTAAATCCTGGGAGGACTCTAACGAATGATATTCCTGAGCACCACTGAGCCAAAGGTGGTTATTCCCCTAGAGACCAGATCCAGTTTGTTATGAGCAGTAAAGGCATGAGCATTAGCCCAAGTTGCGGTTACACAAACATGAAGATCTGGATAAAAAAGTAGAAGTTGCCAGGGACCTTGTGGAATGAGCATTTGGTAAAGACAGGTCCAATTTTTTCATAAATAAAGGTAATACAGTCAGTTAACCATTTGGCTAAGGTCACTTTGAAACTGGTTTGCCTAACTTTGATTCTATAAAAGAGACAAATAATTGATCTGATTTCCTCAAATTTCTGGTTCTATGTAGACAAAACTGCAACTGTCTGTAAATGTCCAAAAGATGTAACATATTCTCCTTTATTTGAGAAATTTGGAAAGAAGACTGGTTGAGTTTGATTAATATTGGATTCTGACACCGCCTTAAGAAGAAAGGAAGGATTTACCCGTAAGGATACCCTGTCCTTATGAAAAATAAAAAAAGGAGGCTTGGATGACAATTTCTGTAATTCTGATACTCTTCCAGTAAATGTAATGGCCACTAAAAGTACAGTTTTCCAGGTCAAGAATTTTAGTTCACACTTAACAAATGAGGGTTGAGTTACAGAATGTAAAACATTCAAATCCCAAGTAGGAGTGGGATCTTTTAATGTGGGTTTAAGTAGAAAAGTTCCACTTAGAAAGAGTTTACAAAATTTGGAGGATGCTAAAGGTAAGTTTTTTACTCCTATATGAAAATTAGAAATGGCAGCTAATTGAACTTTTACAGTACAAGAGCTAGCACCTTCATTAAAAATTGTAGCCAAAAAAATCAAGAAATTTAGGAACCGGTATTGAAAAGGGATCTAAATCATTTTGTTGCACCCAACAGCAAATCTTTTACACTTACTTAAGTTTCCTAGTGGAAGCTTTGTGGAATGATAAGAAAATGTGATGGGCAGGGGAAGAGAGCCTGGGCTGTCTGGCAATCGAAGTGGAGAAACCATGTGGTCAGTTTTAGGCAAAGAATGTCTGGATGTGTCATGACTGCCGGGTGAGACAGTAGGTCTGGAGCTGGATCCAGAATCCACGGAGGATGAAGGAGATGAAGCCAAAGAAAGGGAAACCAAGTCTGATGAGGCCAGTTAAGGGGTGATGAGGACACTTCAATAGAGATAATTTCTGAAAGACTGTGGGTTTTAGAGGTAACAGAGGGTAGGCGTAAAGGAGATTGGGGGCCAATCATGAAGTACAGCATCCCTTGGTGACTCTGCCAGTGGTTGGATCAGGGCAAAGAACCTGCTGCACTTATTGTTGAGGCGAAATGCAGCATGGTTGTCCGCATGGATGGAAAATCCTTTCTGCAACCTTCATATTAGGGACCACTCATGAGGCATTAAAGTAGACCTGCTTAACTTGTCTGCAATCACACTGGATTTCCCCGGAATGTGCTTTGCTATCGGAAATCGACTGGATGAGATCGGCCATTGCCACACACTCATAGCTTCTTGACAGAGGGGTTAAGATCTGGTTCCCCCTTGTTTGTTGATGTACCAGACCACTGACAAATTGTCTGTCTGTATCACAACAGTTCCAGTGGGGAGTGTGTCTAGGAATGCCTGCAATGTTAGGAGGACAGCTCTAATTTCCAGGACACTGATATGTGTGTTGGCCTGTTTTGGGGACAAGTGGCTTAGACTGTCTTTCCCAAGAAGTACCATCCACTCAATCTGGGAGGCATCTGTGGTCACTACGGTCTTAGATGGGGGATTGGGACAACCTTTCTGTACTTGACTGGAATGTATTAACCATAGAAGGTCAATCTTGCAAGCATGTGTTATTTTGATCTGACTGGATAAAGGTTGGTAGACTATGAATCACTGAGTTGCCAATGTCCACTGAAGAATCCTCATATGGTACCTTGCTAATAGTAACCAGTATGACTGCTGCTGACAGGGATCCCAAAGCTTGAAGGAACAGTCGAGCTGAGAGAGAACAACTGCAAATTACCTTTCGGACCTGGAACTGAATAGTCTGAACTCTTGATAGAGGGAGAAAGGCTGTTTGAGTTGGCATATTGAGCAAGGCACCAATGAATTCCAATATCTGTGCTGGTTTGAGATGAGACTGGTTGTGACCGACTGAAATCCCCAGGTAGAAGCATAACTGAAGTACATAGTCTCAAGCCAGAATCAGATGATGCCTAGTTATATGCTAGTCATCTAGACAGAGAAACATCTGGAATCCCTGCGGTCTCAAGTGAGCTGCTACTACTGTCATACATTGTAAACACCTTGCGGGCTGTGGTAAGACCAAAGGGCAGAGCTCTGAATTGGTAATGACTGGCTCCCAGCCGAAAGCACTGACAACTGTTGGATTGTCTGTTCATGCTAACATGATAGTATGCATCCTGAAGATCTACCCAGCACATCCAGTTGTCCTTGTGCAGAAAAGGCAAAACGGACTGAACCATGACTATCTGGAACTTTGTGTACTGAAACTCCTGGTTCAGATTGTTGAGATCCAAAACTGGTCTCCAGTCCCATTTTCTTTGGCACTAAAAAGAGTCTTGAATAAGTTCCAGACTCTTTCTGGTCTGGGGGGACTTCTTGGATGACTCTTTTTCTAGAAGCTTGTTTATCTCTAGTGGTGCTGCTGCTGCTTCCTTTTGGCTGGGTGGAACATCAGGTATTTTGTTTACTATTAGTGGGGGTGGCTGGGAAAATGGTATTATATAACCTCTGGATATTATCCTCTGCACCCATGACTCTCTTGCAATTACTAGCCAGGGTCTTTGGTGCAGGGATAAACAACACCTGAATGCCTCCAGAGATGGACAGTCAAGCCTCCTTTCAGGAGTGCTGATAGGATCTGTCAAAGAAGGTATCTCTAGATTCCTGGTCATGCAGACCACCTCTGCCCTGGGGACAGTGTCTTCCATTAAAGTTTCCCCCTGGAAATGTCTCCACATGGATCTTGGAAGGGACTCTGGGATTTTTTGAACCATATTTTCCATCTGTCTCATTGGTTCCTAGAAAAAAAACTCTACTGAGGAGCTGAAAAACATACGCCCAAAGCAGACAAGGTTTTTCCTTCCTGATCACATCTAGAGAGTGCATCTTTTACATTCTGACCAAATAAGGGACTTCCATCAAAAAGAGCACTGATGAAGGAAGACTTAAATGCGTTCCGCAAAAATCACACAAGCTAGGCTTAAAATGACCTCAGGGTCGATAGCTTAGTAATCTTCTATGATCCTAGATGATTTTGTGGAAATAACAGAATATCCACCACCCTATATGTTAAGTCACAACTCCTAGCAATCAATGGAAGTGGTAAACCAGGCTCTCAATTTCAAACCCCATGGGTTTGGATGAGAAAAACCAGAGGAACAACACTGTAGACTCTTCTTCAAGGCTATCCTGAGAGAAACTGAAATTTGAAACCTTCTCAGCAACAGAAGTCATACATGAGTGGACAAGAATGTTGCTATCATAACCACCTTAGCTTCTGTAAAGCTAAGCAATCTGGATAAACTTCACCAAAGAAAATAGGGAAAGGCATAAAGGAAGCCTCGATTTCAATGCTTTATGAATGCGTCTCTCCTCTGATGGATCAGCTTAGACATTCTGACATTTGGTATGGGCTGGGGAAGCAAAAAGCATGCAAATACGTATACTGCATTTCAGGAACAGCTCCTTGGCAACAGATGCAATTAGTGACCATTCACGAGGCATCAGGTGACAGTGTCCCAGTCTGCTCACAAGTTAGCTGGCTATGCCTGGGATGTGTCAAGTAATCAGAAAATGATGATTGTCCACTCCCGCACTCTCATTGCTTTCTGCTAAAGGGGACAGGACCAGGGACTTTCCTGTTTGATGATGCTCGCTAGGATCATAGAAGACAACTAGGCTATCGACCCGGAGGTCATTTTAAGCCTAAGACGTTTCATCCTAATGTAATACCACGGAAATACTATTCAATACCCAAGATTGCATTTAGTGATTACTGCCCATGTCCAGGAGGGTTGTGGGCATTATCCCTGGTAAGAATTTACGGAGCCCATCCACTCTTCCAGGTTCCTCTTGAACAGTGTCATAGAGGTGCTCTGTTTCACACAAATTAGTAGCCTGTTTCAAAAAGATGCAGCAGTCTCTGGAAAATAAAACTCTCCCTTCCAGCATGTCCTATTTAAGTCACATGCCATTATTTATGTCCCTGGAATGGGCAGCGCTAGTCCCCAGACTACTGCAGTACTGTCCAGGTGAAATCATGGCACCTGGACGAAGGACGACACGTTGTAATGCCTGTAAAGTTAACAAAATGCTGTCATTTCCAGGACTTATTTATTTGCATTTTGTTCACCAGGAAAGTCCAGTGGGCAATACAGAACCCATTTTCAGTGGAGGCCCTCAGAGAAAAGCTCCACAATACAAGAAATTAGCAGCTTGAATTACAAAATTGAATTATAAAGAAAAGTATGTACAAAAAGTACAGAGTAAATACAATGAGAAAACTGTACAGTAATATAATCTGAACAATCAGTATAGAGTAAAGATCGGCATAGTGTGCTGTCCCTAGGACAGGACTCTGTCAACCATTTTCACCAAGAAGTTGAACTGCATTCCCAAAGAATGGCCCCATTAGGAAAAATCACCCAGGGTAGACTGTGTGAAAAAAATAAAAGGGTTTACCACGAAGATGATTATCCAGCCATACGTACTATGGAAGACTACTCTGGCAAACCGCAGAGATTTTGATCAACTCGACTGGAGTGCTGTGAACACTGGTTTCAAAGAATCCTCTGCAAGACCAAGCAACCACTTGCAGTGTAGTATACTGCACAATAAATTAGTGGTGTTAAAAGATTTCTTTGAAAAGTTCAAGACCTGATTCAGAAACAGCATCTTTGGGTAGAGACTGTGGTATCCAGAACTTCTGTCAGGAAAAGTCTAAACATGAGAGGGGAGTTGACTTTAAGAGACTGATGGAAACACTAATGTTCAGAAGGCAATGAACAGTATTAACTGAGAACTTCCTGCACTTTTCCAGAGAATATGCCTAAATCAGGCAATCCTCTGGTTATGGACAGATGTGGATACCTCTCAGCCTCAGGTGCATGAATGTTACTGCTATTAAATTGGATACGACTCTGGGTGCAGTAGAAAGGGTGAATGGCAAGGAGATGAGCTGAAAGTGGGAGAAACAGTCTGATCTTTATAAACAGGAATGGGAGAAACAGTCTGATCTTTATGAATAGGAATGAAAAGACAGACATCCTTCATACTCAGTATGACCAAGACAGTGTTGTTTAAGCACTGTGGGAAAGATAGCCTACAGGGTGAGTATCCTGGGATCAACAAAACTTTTCAGGTTGGAAAACTCTTGATTGTCTTTTCACAAACACACTATTTTTGGTATCAAGAACAACCCTGATTAATAACCTTTGTTGGGAGAAAGTACAGTTGTGTACACTTACCATAAATGTTCGAGTATATTTACTGTTGCAGTCATCACTTTTGGGTTACCTGCTTGCAGTAGCCCTCAGTCGGCCTGATTAACAAAGTCTTGGGTCCTGCATCAGTTGCTGTCCCTTCTTCCATGACGTCAGGTCGTTAGGGGTATAAAACAAGCAGCCGATGCCATTACATCGGTTTTTCTTGCCCCAGATTGTCAGGTCCCCCCTTAATGGGAAGCAATTAAATCTATAAATATACAAGGTTATACCTCCAACAAAAAAGCAAATACACCAAAAAGCTTTTGAAGATAGTACAGGAAAGTAGAAATATATCCAAAAAAAGAAAAAGAAGGAGGCTGGAGGGAGGGTAACCAGGACTGCAACAGTGAATACAATCGAACATCTACATTTATGGTAAGTGTACACAACTGTACTATGTTCATCGTGTTTCACTGTTGCAGTCATCACTTTTGGGTAGATTCCCAAAGCAAAGGATGGGAGGAGGAATTAGCATTAGGACCAGCTATAAGGCCCTGCAAGACTGCAGTGGCAAAGCCAGCTCTGGATTTAGAGAAAGCTGGCAAATGATAATGCTTGGTGAAAGTATGTACAGAACTCCAGGTAGCAGCTTCTAGGATGTCCCTGGTAGGGACGCCTCTGACAAAGGCTGTAGAGGTAGATGCAGCCCTGATAGAGTGGGGTCTGATCCCCTGTGGGATAGGTTTTCCATGGTGTTTGTAGCAAAAAAGAATGCAATGGCTTATTCATTTGGAAATGGTTTGCTTTGAAATAACCTTCCCCTCTGCCCCTGCAGCAGATGCCACCAGCAGTTGATCAGATTTCCTTTGAGGTTTAGTTCTGTCCGTAGAATCTAAGTTGTCTGTGCATGTCTAAGGAGTGCAGAATCCATTCCCCTTTGTTCTGTGGATTAGGAAAGAAGGTTGGCAAATGTATGGACTGGAAGGGTCACACTGGATACCACCATGGGCATGAAGGAGGGATTGGTCTTGAGGGACACCCTTCCTGCATAAAAGATGATGAAAGGCTCCACTGCCATGAGGGCCTGTAATTCAGATACCCTTCTTGCTGAAGTGATTGCTAAAAGGAAAGCGGTTTTCCAAGTAAGGAATTTTAAGTCCGCAGTGGCTGCTGGCTCTAAAGGAGGAAGGGTGAGCTTTTCCAATACAAAGTTGAGGTCCCAGGCTGGGGTTGGAGGTCTTCTGGGTGGTTGTAGATTTTGGCCCCTCTGAGGAACTGCTTGTGGTTCTGTGTTCTAATGAGCTGAGATGGCTGAGGCACGAATTTTGATGGAGGAGAAAGACAGGCCCTTATGAAGCATCTCAGTTAAGTATTGTAAAATCTGAGGTAAATTGGGCACTGTTGTGCTCATCCCTTGAGATTGGTTCCAGGCACAGAATATTTTCCATTTTTCAGTGTAAGGCTTTCTGGTAATAGGCTTCCTTGCCTCTAAAATGATATCCATCACTGGTTTACTGAGGGATTGTAAAGGAGAAATTATGTAATTAGCCAGGCTGCTAGACTCAGTGTATGAAGTTGAGGATGCAGAATTTGGTTCTGTAGGAGTCTGAGTCAGGTGCCATAGGGCCCACAGTGACACACTGCGCAAGAGGGGGTACCAGTGTTGGCGTGGCGTGGTGCAATCAAAATCGTCCTTGGTTTGTCTTGTTTGATCTTTAGTAGTGCTTTGGAGAGCAGAGGCAGAGGAAAGGCATAAACTGATGTTTTTTTCCGGCTGAAGGACACAGCATCCACTTTCCAAGCTTGTTTGTGGGGAGTCCTTGTGCAGAAGTTGTCCAACTGATAGTTTTAGGGTGAGGCAAATAGGTCTATATCTGGGCTCCCCCCATTTGCTTGTCAACATGTTGAAAATCCTTGGTTCCAGTTTCCACTCGTGTGGGTCCATGAGGTTTCTGCTTAATTCGTCTGCCAGTGTATTTAGTTTTCCTGGTAGGAATTGAGCTTGTAAATGTGCTTGATAGCTCAGGGCTGTGTTCCACAATGCCATGGCTAGTCTGCAGAGGGGGTAAGAATGTCTTCCCCCCTGCTTGTTTATGTACCACATAACAGTGGTGTCGTCCATCTTGATCATTAATTATTCTGGAAGAATGTGGTCCTTGAAGGCTGTTAGAGCATTCTGTACAGCTAACATTTCTTTTTGATTGATATGCACGTGCATTTGACTTGGGTTCCATTTGCTCTGAATGCACTTCCCTGCCAGGTAGGCCACCCATACATAGTCTGATGCGTCTGTTGTTAAGGTTTGGGCAGCAGGGGGTAGTGTGAATGATAGTCCACTGTTTTGGTAGCAGGTCTCTGCCCACCAAAGGAATTCTAGGCGTAAGGTATGATAGGGATCATAGCTTCTAGATCCTGTTAATGTTGACACCATAAGCTTTTGAGATACCATGGCAGTTTCCTCATATGCAGCCTTGCATATGAAATTAGAAGAATGCAGGAGGCCATGAACTCCAAGGCTTGCAGTATTTGCCTTGCAGATAATTGAGATTTTGTAGCCATTTGTCTGAAGTAGGTTGTCAAATGAATCAGTTTCTCTGGCGTGAGGAAAGCCATCTGGGAAGTTGTATTTAAACTTGCTCCCAGGAATATAATTTGTTGACAGGGTACCAGCTTTTCATTTATGGTGTACCCCAGACAAGTCAGTACCCTTTGAACAAAGGCCAGATGATTCAAAAGTATGTCCTGGCTTTCTCCCTGAATTAGACGATCGTCCAGATATAGGTATATTTGAATATTGCTTTGCCTGCAGAATGCAATGACTGGAGCTAGGCACTTTGTGAATACCCTGGGCGCAGTAGATGAGCCAAAGGGCAGTTTAGAGAACTGATGGTGCATGTAGCCTGCTTTGAAGCATAGGTATTTTCTGCAAGACTCCCTGCTAGGGATGTGTAGGTATGCTTCTTTTAAATCTAGTGTTGCCAGCCATGCATCTTTGCCTAGCATAGGAAGCAGCTGGTGAAGAGTCAGCATCTTGAATTTTGGAATCACCAGAAAGGTATTTAGAGTAGAAAGGTCCAGGATAAGACGCCATGTATTGCTTTTTCTGGGTACCAGGAAAATTCTCGAATAGAACCCTTGTCCCTTTTCCTCTTCTGGTACTAACTGAATAGCCCCCATGCTTAAGAGAGAGAGTACTTGATTTTGGGCCTCTGCCCAATGATTTGGGGGTAGATCTGGCCACACGTTTGGTGTTGGTAAGGTGTGGAAGTGAAATCTTTATCCTTGGGACACTACATTTAAAACCCATTTGTCCTGGGTAATGAGTTCCCAGTTTTTGGCTTGCAGACCAATCTTTCCACCTAAAGGAGCATTCAGTTGGGAAGCGCTTGGAAGTTTTAGAAGCAAGTCATTGAGACTGTTTTCCATAGGGGGGAGTCTTACTACACCCTGATTTGGGTGCAGAACCCCCCCCCACTGCTTAGTCTTGTGTGACCCCTGGGACTGAAACCTGAGTTTTCTGCTATGTCTGGGTTTGGCTTGAGAAGACCTTGAAGAGGCTGGAAAGGACCAATTATTAGAGGGCCAGTGCCTACTAAATCTTGGAGGCTGAACTTGTAACACATCTTTAACAGTTTGCATAGATTTAGCTTTATCTTCCATCTTTTTAAGAACTTCCTCAGCTTTGTTGCCAAACAGACGGTCCTGATTTAAGGGAGCATCCAACAATTTAGCTTTAACATGATCAGGTAAAGATTGCTCCTTAAGCCAAGCATGCCTTCTAAGCACAGAACCAGTAATAGCAGCCCTTGCAAGAGGACTCTAAAGAATCAAATCCACATTGCAAAGTATGTTTTCCAACCTGTTCAGCAGAATGCATTAAATCCTGTAATTCTTTATTTTCCGCACAATCAGGAATCAACATCATTTTCTGTTTAAGCAATCCAATAACGTTGTTGGTACTTTAACATATGAAACTGGCAGTTTAAAGCCCTAATGGCCAAGGTTGCATAAGTATAAACCTTCTTACCCTATCTTTCCAACGCCCTGGAGTCTCTATCAGAAGGGGTAGGATTTTTAGCCGTAGAAGCCTTAATGCCCTTAGGTCCCTGTGAAACAGTCTCTGGATCCGCAATAGGATTTTTAAAAAGGAACTTGTGTGAATCAGAAACCCTGTAATATCTGTCAAGTTTTCTGGTAGTAGGAGGCAAGGAATCAGGGGCCAAACTAGAGTCCAAAAAAGCATCATCAACAATGTCTAGTACAGAAGGAATAGCCAAAGGCCTATGCTGAGGCAGGAGTAAGAAATCCCTAAGCCTCTTTTTTGAATCAGAAAACTCCTGGCTTTCCCAGTGGAAATGCTCCCTTAGAGTATGTAAGTTTTCACAAAAAGAAAAATCCTCTGAAGGGGAGGCAGAGGGAATTGAGTCCTCTGCATCAGAATCCTCATAAGTAGATAAGGGCAAATCCAGATCATCAGAAGAATCGGGAAAAATCAGAATCCTGGTCAGAAGATTCATAAACAACTTCAGTCCTAGGTCTCTTAGAAGGGGGAGGCTGGCTTCCCCTGATTAGAGTTATAAGATCTTCAGCCATTCTTATTTGTTTTTTAGGCATACAGCCTGGACATGGTACGAGATTTAGGCCTAAAAGAAGAAGGAGACGTTGGTTTAATATGCAAGAATACACCCTCAGAAGCCGGTGCCTGCACAGCGGCTCCGGACCCATCTAAGGTAGAGACATACGCAGGTTCCATAGTTGAAGCATCTCGTGGCATACCTGACTCCGAATGGGTCTCAGTAAAGGCCTGCGAATCAGACGTAGTGGGTATCAGGGGCTGCGAAAGCGGTTCGCTGAGTCCCGGCGAACTGGCGACTGGCTTAGGAGAAGCATCGTCAGTAGTTTTGGACCTCGGCGGCCTGTCTCTGTCTTTATCCTTGTGTTTTTTCAGAATCCTGGTAGTCGGATGGCTAACAGACGACATTTCTGGATAATTAAACAGAGTACCGAAATATTTTGAAGCGAAAATATACCGACGACCGATAGTGCGCTGATTAAATAAAGCACAAAACCGACAGCACTCTACATTGTGGTCAGGGCATAGGCAAAGAACACAGTATGAATGAAAATCTTTATGAGGTATTTGCTTTCCACAAGTAATGCAAATATTAACTTTTACTGACATCGGTAAGGAGCAAGAAAAAGTTTCCCCATCGGGGTACTTCGCTTTAGTTGAAGACTTCTGTTCTGAAATTCGAAAACGAAAATTTCAGGAGTCGGCCGACCGGCGCTTGCGAACTGCTTCTGCTTCGGGCACTGCACGGCAAGAACGACTAAATGGCATCGGCTGCATGTTTTATATCCCTGACGTCATGGAAGAAGTGACAGCAACCGACGCAGGACCCAAGACTTTTTTAATCAGGCCGACTGAGGGCTACTGCAAGCAGATAACCCAAAAGTGATGACTGCAACAGTGAAACACGAAGAACATCATGTACGTGGCGCTACAGTTCAGTAACTTTACAAGAATGAGCATGGTGAGGTGCAGTTAGTTTCCAAGCAGCGGGAGTGTACCCAGAATAGAGGAAACTGTACAAACCATACGGTGTAGTCTAAGGTTACAATACTGTTTTAGGCATCTATCCATGGTCAGTAGAAACTGCTACTGCAGTTTTTATCCCCCCCCCCTTGGGGGAAGTCCCAGTGCTAGTTGAAGACCTCAAGCTACATCAAGCTACATCTGTGCTCTTGGACCTGATGTATTTTACTTCCAGGTAGATTTTCCCTTTTCAAACTGTTTTTAATGTCTATATAGGGCTACCTTTGCCTGCTTTTTTTGAAGTAGACAGTTTTGTGGTATAGCTACTATAGTACAGCTACTACAGTATCTAGGTATAGGCAGGCAGCACACTGGTTTGAGAAAGTGCATGTTTTGGTTATTTTCTGCCTATTTCCTGGCCGGAAAGGGACTAAAAAGGCTTTACCGCTTTCTGCAGAGTACATTCAAGAGCTTCACATTAACATTAACTGGTAGGGGATGAATCTTCACCCATCCTTGCCTTCTAATCACTGTAACAGTAGTAGCTGCCATGAAGCAAGTACCCACTGCAACATCTCCACACTTGACAGAGTGCTTCGCGACTTTGAGTATTGTTTGATGAAGCTTTTATTATTTTCCCTCAAACACTCATAGGTATCCTTGACATTTTCTGTATGCTTAAGAAAATTCCACCAATACTGAATCCTGCCAGTTGGCACTTAGTACTGACACACAATGTGTCACAAGTCTGTCTGGCAAGCTCGTTTTCTGTCATTAGATGGTGCTGGTGCCACTGGCAAGTGGCCACCTTGGTGCTTCTGGAAGCATTCACAGAGACAACTGTAAGATCTGGCACAAAGTTCTTAGGTACGTGCATGTACTGTACTTGCACCTTACATCTAGTTAGCTTTCTGGCTGCAGGGAGTTTGCAGTCTGGTTCAAAGGTAGCATCAGAAATGGCCTAAACAACATGCACGACACTGTGACACTGGCCCCTCTATGCCAGAGTTCCAAGTACGTATTTTTTGTGAGACAGTAAACTTTCTTTACTCCCTACTTAAAAAGAACTCCCTCATAATGATGCATCCTCTCCCTGAAGAAGACATCTTCTGAGGTAAGTAAAACAAAACAGTCTCACTGTTGTCTATGTCATATCACAGGGGAGAGTGGATCTGGTCTGTACAGGTGACATCTTCTTTAAGCTCAAAGTCTGATTACCCTTCAGGGAAGGATCCTTGCTTCTTTTCTTTGGTGGGACTGGCAGTAAAGATGAGTACAAAGGGGATAGGTGCAACTAATTGTGCAGCTGTGTACAAGACTGATGAATATTCTGTCAACCTCCTGTAGCCACACTGTAAATGAAAGAAAGTGGCCATCTGGGCATTAGCTTTGAAAGACTATGCACACCGGTATCAAGTACTGGCAGGGACAAACATGCATGTAACAGGTACATAGTGGCGGATTCTCTAGGAGCAGACACTCTTCGGAGGAGAGTTGTATTACCAATTTGCAGATGCTTGGGAAACATAATTAGGCTGAAGCACAACTACTAAATTATCTGAGGCCTGGCTTTCAATTCCAAAAGAACTAGCAATTCCACATTCTGTTTCTAAAGGGGCTACTAGAGGTGGAACAAAATGCCTGTTTAGGTGTTTGGAATAGGAATGGAAACATCTGGACACGACCAGTACCAGAAAAGTACAGTTGTGTACCTACCATAAATGTAGATGTTCGAGTGTATTCACTGTTGCAGTCATTACACTTGGGTTATCCTGCTGGCAGGCTACCCACAGTCGGCCTGAATTCCAAAGTCCTGGTCTGGCGTCGGTTGCTGTCACCTCTTCCTTGACGTCAGTGCGCCAGGGGTATAAAAGATGCAGCCGACGCCATTTTCTCCAATTTTTCTTGCCCCAGATGTTAGGTGCCCCAAAAGGGTAGGCTAAAAATTCTGCTTATAAAAAAGTATGCACTAACATAAACATTACCTTCATCTACAAGCAAATACACCACATAGGTTGTATAGAATAGAGAAGCACAGATAAGTCCCAGCAATGAAAGGGGGATGGTGGGAGGGTAACCTGGACTGCAACAGTGAATACACTCGAACACCTACATTTATGGTAGGTACACAACTGTACTATGTTCGTGTTTCACTGTTGTAGTCATTACACTTGGGTTGAATCCCAAAGCTGAGGTTGGGTGGCTGGGCCTAAATAGAATTAGGAGTGGCTATGAGGCCCTACAGAACTGCAGTGGCAAAGCCTGCTCTGGATTTAGAGTAAAGAGGTAAGTGGTAGTGCTATGTAAAAGTGTGCACTGAAGTCCAAGTTGCAGCCTCCAAAATATCCTTGGTTGGTACTCCTCTGAGGAAGGCTGCTGAAGTGGCTGCTGCTCTGGTTGAATGTGGCCTAATGCCCTTAGGCACTGATTTGCCATGTTGTGAATAGCAGAAACGAATGCAGTGGCCTATCCATTTTGAAATAGTCTGCTTTTAAATAGCTTTTCCTTGCGATCCTGCAGCATATGCCACTAAGAGTTGCTCAGTCTTTCTGAAAGCTTTAGTTTTGTCCAAGTAGAAGCGTAGCTGTCTGTGTATGTCCAAAGAATACAAAAGTCTCTCCCCTTTATTCTGTGGGTTTGGATAAAAAGTAGGCAAATTAATGGTTTGGTTAAGAGCCACAGTGGACACTACCTTATAGGTTCATAGGTTGGTACTAGGCTATCAGCCCTAGGGCCTATACAAGCCTAGCCATAACAATTCCCAGGCTATTTCTTCCCACATTATTTACTTTCCTGGACCCCTGTCTAGCAGGGCGACTGACGTGATCCCTGGGGTGAATTTCCTTTCTCCCATCCAATCGTCAAGGTTCCTCTTGAAGAGGTCCAAAGAGGCACTCTGCTTGACATGTATGGGCAATCTATTCCAGAGTCTGGGGAGTCTCTGGGTCAGGAACCTATCTCTCCAGCATGTTTTGTTTATTGTGATGACAAGGTTTAGATCCCTGGAGCGTGTAGCTCTGAGGGATTGGGATTTCTTTAAGTGTAGCATGTCCAACAGCTCTGGGTTTGACATGGCCTTGTATGTTAAGCAGAGATCGCCTCTGAGTAGACGATATGCACAGAGTATAGCTGGAGTTTTTAAGGCGGTCAGCATAGAGCATCTGCTTTAGGCCTGTGATTCTTTTAGTGAGGTATTTCTGAGGCCTTTCCAGTTGTTGCAGATGTCTTGAGAGGTACATACCAAATAAGGGGGTTGTATTCTATAATGGGTCTAATGAGGGATGAGTACAGTGGGACAATGACCTCCTTTTTTCTGGATGAAAAGCCCTTCGTGATGAGGTGTACCACATAGAAGGATTTCCTGACTGTTGTGGCGATGTGGTTATCGAAGGTGAGACCACTGTCCACCTGTGTCCCTAAGTCTCTTATCACACTTTCTGTGTTTAGTGTACTGCCACCTATATGGTAATTCATGGATACATGTTTTTTCCCAAAGGGGATAACAATACATTTCTTGGCATTGAGCTTGAGCCCATGGCTCTGGCACCAAGCATCTGTTTCTGTAAGGCCCTTTTGTAGAGTATCCACATCATTTGGGGATTCAATAATGGCTCCCAGTTTGGAGTCATCTGCAAACTTTGTTAGCCAGAGTCCCTTAGTGTTGACCTGTACTTCAGAGAAGTAGATGCCAAACAAGAGCGGCCCCAGGACTGAACCCTGAGGTACTCCGCTTGTCTGGAGCTGGATTTGGAGTCGGCTACTTTTACAGTGTGGGTTCTGTCAGTAAGCCATTTAGCAACCCATTGGATGACATAGGGATTAATGCCCAACTTAGTAAGTTTATCTATGATTCCAGAGTGGGGGATGGTGTCAAAGGCCTTGGCAAGGTCGAGATAGGCTGTGTGGACCACCTTACCCTTGTCCATGGCTCTGGAGACTGATTCAAAGAAGTCAATCAGGTTCAGGAGACAAGATCGGCCCTTCACACACCCAAACTGGGTGGGGTCCAGTGTTTGAAGGTTGCCAATGTCTTTGTTTATAAGTTCCATGATAATACGCTCCATGGCCTTGCAGATAAGGCTTGTCAGACTGATGGGACGTTAGTTTCCGGGATCCAAGGTGGATCCCCCCTTGTGGATTGGGATAACTGTAGCTCTGCGCCACTCAGTGGGCACGAAACCTGAGGTGAGGCTATGATTAAACATGACACTTAGGTGAGGTGCCAGTTCATATTGTAGTTCATGTAGTACACAGCCCGGGATGTCATCTGGTCCCATGGATGCTGTATTCTTGGCTTTAGAGAGTGCGTTTTGTACCTGTGTGGCCGTTATTACTGGAATTTGGCAATCTTCCGGTATTGAGATGGGCCATTTAGGGGGTGAGAGGGGGGTGAAGTTGGCACTGAATTGATCTGCCAGGATATTGGCAATATCCTTTGGATCAGTATATTTAATGCCATTCTGTTTTAGCTCAGTGCAGATCTGAGCATTGCCATTTAGATTCTTGACATAGTTATTGAATGCTTTGTGGTTGTCTTTGGAATCTTTGGCAATTTTATTTTCGTAACTAGCTTTGGAGGATTTTATGAGGCATCTCAGTTTCTTACTGAGGCCAGTAAGGGAGTTTTTTGCATCCTGGGATTTTCCTCTTTTCTGCAAAAGTTTCTTCCTTTTGTTGTAAAGTTTGTTTATGGCAAGGGACCACCAGATTGGCTTCCTTTTTTTGGATGAGAGCATTTTGGTTCTATTTGGGATGGCACGATTCATGCATGAGTGGATGTGCTCATACAGTGCCTTAGTGTAGGATTCAGCAGTTGAACTTTCAGTTCCCGCCTGCATGGGTGTTATGAAGTTTGTCACTTCTAACTTGAGTAGCATGAAGTTGGCTTTGGAGAAGTTTTTTATGGTGGTTTCTTTACTGGGGGTGGGGTGGGATGTGGATGTTAAGGGTGATTAGCTTATGGTCAGACCTGACTAACGAGGGGCTGACCATAGGTATGGAGCATTGATTTCCCATGTTGGTAATGACCAGGTCTAGGATATTGGAGCCCTGGTGGGACTATGGATTAGTTGATCCAGGGCATTGGAATTTATGAATTCCAAGAACCGCTAAAGGTGTTGGGACATGAGTAGTTTTCCCAGTTAATGGCAGGGTAGTTAAAATCACCCAGTATTAGGGTGTTTGGTTCTATCTTAATATTTTCCAGTATGTTTAGAAAGGTGTAGTGAGAATCTTGGGGTATGGTGGGGGACTGTAGCAAGCTACAATTTGGATTGCAGTCTTACCTTAGGCATAAATGTTGGGTTTGTCCTTACAGAAACCCTGTCCTGATGGAAAATAATAAAAGGTTCCACAGCCATTAAGGCCTGTAACTCTGAGACTCTTCTTGCTGAAGTCATTGCTAGGAGCAGAGCTGTTTTCCATAATAAGAATTTTATCTCAGCTGTATTGGCTGGCTCAAAAGGAGCTAGTATGAGCTTTTCCAAGACAAAATTGAGGTCCCATGCAGGTACTGGTGCTCTCCTTGGAGGTCTTATGTTTTTGCCCCCTCTGAGGTGCTGCCCTAGCAGTGGATGTGAAAAAATACGTGGGTCCGTATTGTAATAAGCTGAAATGGCAGAGGCATGGATCTTAATTGATGAGAAGGATAGGCCTTTGTCCAGCATCTCAGTTAGGTATTGTAAAATCTGAGGAATATTTGATACAAGTGTGTCAATTCCTTGTGCCTAGTTCCAAGCACAGAATATCTTCCATTTTTCTGCATAAGATTTTCTGGTGCTGGGCCTCCTGGCCTCCAAAATAACATCCATAACTGATTTAGAAAGAGGTGTGTTCTGAATGCAGCCAGATTTAGGGTTCTGAGTTGGCTGTGCAGGATCTGATTGTTTTGTTGGGTCAGTAAATGAGGAATTTGAGGTAATGTTCAGGCTGGGCTTTGAGACAAGCTCTTTAGGATTGGATACCAGTGCTGGCGTGGCCAGTCTAGGGCAATCAGTATCATTTCTGGCTTCTCTTGTCTGACCTTTAGGAGTACCTTGGGGAGGAGAGGCAGTGGAGGAAAGGCATATGCTGTAAAGGTTTTCCAGCTGAATGATAGAGCATCCACTTTCCATGCTTATTTGTGATAAGTCCTTGTGCAGAATCTCTGTAGTTGGCAGTTGTGAAGGGAGGCAAATAGATCTATGTCTGGGCATCCCCATTTCCTTGTTATCATGCTGAAGATTTGTGGATCTAGTTTCCACTCGTGAGGGTCCATGAGGTTTCTGCTTAGTTTGTCTGCCAGAGTATTTGTCTTTCCAGACAGGAATTGTGCTTCTAGGTGTACTTGATAAGTCAATGCTGTGTTCCACAAAGTCATGGCTTGTCTGCAGAGGGGGTAGGAATGTGTGCCTCCTTGCTTGTTTATGTACCATGACTGTAGTATTGTCCGTCTTTATCAACAGTTGTCCCGGATGAAGTAGGTCCTTGAAGGCTGTCAGAGCATTTTGTACAGCTAGCATCTCTTTTTGATTGATATGAAGATGCATTTGGCATGTGGGCCATGTGCCCTGAATACATTTTCCTGCCATGTGGGCCCCGCAGGCATAATCTGATGCATCTGTTGTTAGTGTCTGCTTGGCTGTGGGTAAAGTGAATGGCTGTCCCTTGTTAGGGTGACTGGCCTGTGCCCACCATCAAAACTCCTGTTGCAGGCAGGAGGGTAAATAATGTTTCCAGGCTGTGGCAATGTTGAGTCCAAACACTTTTTAGATACCATTGTAGCTTCCTCATTTGCAGTTTTGCATATGGAATTAGCAGAATGCAGGATGCCATGAAGCCCAAAGCCTGCAGAATTTATCTTGCAGATAACTGGGTCTTTGTTGCCATGCTTTCGAAGTAAGAAGTCAGTTGCCTTTGTTTGTCTGGCATGAGATAAGCCATCTGGGCAGTTGTATTTAAGCTTGCACCCAGTAATATTATCTCTTGAGAGGGTACTAGTTTTGATTTATTTTCGTTTACTGTGTACCCAAGGCAAATTAGTAATCTTTTTACAAATGCCAGATGCTTCAGTAGAATGTCCTTGTTCTCTGCTTGAATAAGGCAGTCGTCCAAGTAGGGATATATTTGAATTCCTCTTTGTATGCAAAATGCAATTACTGGTGCCAGGCATTTAGTGAAGACCCTGGGCGCAGTAGATAAGCCAAAGTGCAGTGCAGAGAATTGGTAGCGCATTGAGCCAGCTATGAATCTGAGGTATCGTCTGCAAGATTGTCTGATTGGGACATGCAGGTATGCCTCTTTGAGGTCCAAAGTTACAAGCCAAGCCTTCTTGCCCAGCATGGGCAGAAGCTGCTGCAAAGTTAACATTTTGAATTTTGGAACGTCCAGAAAAGTGTTTAGAATAGACAGGTCCAGTATTGGTCACCAGGCTTTGTCCTTTCTGGGTACCAAGAAAAGTCTGGAGTAAAATCCTTGTCCCTGCTCTTGCTGTGGTACTCGCTGAATAGCCCTCATGTCCATGAGAGATGAAACTTGCTTTTGCACCTCTGCCCACTGATTGTGCAATAGGTCTGGCATACCTTTTGCCTTTGGAAGGGTGTGAAAGTGGAACCTGTAGCCCTGAGACACTATATTCAAGACCCATTTGTCCTGGGTGATCATGTCACAATCATGTGCCAATTTTGTGAAAAAAGTGCTAGTTTTCCCCCTAAGGGTGCTGCCAAAAGATAAGTGCTTGGCATTGGCAGAGTAAAGTAATTGGGACTGTTTCCTATATGGCTGTGCTTTGTCTTCTCCACCTTTGGGGGCTGGAGCACCCCATTGTTTAGGTCTGTATGGGCCTTGGGGCTGAGATCTGCCTCTTGCGCATCTGTATCTGCCTCTTTGTGGCCTGTCTGACACTTGAAAGGACCAATTCTTAGAAGGCCAGTTCCTGCTAAATCTGGGTGGCTGTACCTGTAAGAAATCCTTAACTCTCTGCATAGATTTCGCTTTATCCTCCATTTTCTTCACCACCTCTTCTGCCTTAACACCAAACAAAGTATCATGCTGTAATGGAGCATCCAACAGTTTTGCTTTAATATGATCAGGCAGATTCTGTTCCTTTAACCAAGCATGCCTTCTAATGACAGAGCCTGTAACAGCGGCCCTGCAAGAGGCCTCCAGGGAATCAAAACCACATTGCAAAGTATGCTTTCCCACTTGTTCAGCTGCACGCAATAAATCCTGCATTTCCTTGTTTTCAGAACATTCAGAATTTGTAAACATTTTGTGTTTTAGCAGTGACATTAAGTATTACTGATATTTAAGCATACGAAACTGACAATTTAAAGCCCTTACAGCCAAGGTAGCAGAAGTGTAAACTTTTTTCAACCATCTGTCCAGTGCCCTAGAATCCCTATCAGAGGGGACAGGGTTTTTTGCAGTGGAACCCATGACCCCTTTGGGTCCCTGAGATATAGTTTCTGGGTCAGCAGCACATTTTTTATATAGAAATTTATGAGAATCTGGAAACCTGTAGTATCTGTATGGCTTAACAGGTGCAGGGGGTAGAGAGTCAGGAGATAGGCCGGACTCTGAAAACACATCATCTACAATGTCTAGAACAGGTGGAATAGCAAGAGGTCTGTGCTGAGGTAGTAAAAGAAAGTCTCTGAGCCTTTTCTTAGATTCTGAGTAATCTTGGCTCTCCCAGTGAAAATGCTCCCTCATGGTATGCAGGGTTTCCCCAACAGAATAATCCTCAGAAGGAGAGGCTGAAGGAATAGATTCTTCAGCATCAGAATCCTCATAGGGAGGAAGAGAGTATCCCTGTTCTGAAGAGGAGTCAGAGGAAATGGAAACCTGATCAGAAGAATCATATTCTATGTCTTGCTTAGTCCTCTTATCAGGAGGGGGATGGGAATCCCTGATCAAAGTAATTAGGTCTTCGGCCATTTTAAGCATGTTTCTTAGGCATGAAAGTCTGTCCAGGAGAATGCTGTACTTGTTTCTTTGTCTTTAAAGCTGTTTTAGTCTTTGCCTTGGAAGCTGAGGTTGGCTTGATATATAACTGTGTAGGTCTGAAAACACCCTCAGAAGCCGATGCCTGCTCAGCGGCTCCGGACCCATCTGAGGGAATAGTTTCCAAGTGTCCAATACCTTGAGTATCCAGAGGCCTAGTTGTCTCCACGTGGGAGTCGGAAGTGGCCTGTGGCTCTGAGGTAGCAGATGTCAGGGGCTGCGAAAGCACCTCACTGAGAACCGGCGACTGGCCTAGCGGAGGACTCGTCGCCGGTTTTGGACCTCGGATGCCTGTCTTTTTCCTTTTCCTTGCGCTTTTTATAAACTCTGGTCGTCAGTTGTTCTGACGGCATTATATAATTAAATCTTCGGCCAAAGTAATGAAAGGCAAAATCGTACCAACGCTTAATAGTGCGTTGGTTAAATCTAGCACAAAACCGACAGCTAGCAACGTCGTGGTCAGGGCCTAAGCAAGGAATAAAGTAATAATGAAAATCCTTATGAGGTATTTGCTTCCCACAAGAAATACAATTGTTAACTTTTTCTGACATCGGTCTGGAGCAAGACAAAAGTTTAATGAAGACTTCGGATCTGAAATTCGATTCCGAAAATCTCAGGAGTTGGCCGACCGGCACTTGCGAACTGCTTTTGCTTCGGGCACTGCACGGCAGGAAAGACTGAAGAAAATGGCATCGGCTGCATCTTTTATATCCGTGGTACACTGACGTCAGGGAAGAGGCGACAGCAACCGACGCCGGACCAGGGCTTTGGAATTCAGGCCAACTGCGGGTAGCCTGCCAGCAGGATAACCCAAGTGTAATGACTGCAACAGTGAAACACAATGAACATCGCTCAGGGTTAAGCACAGCTAAATGGGTATTCCTAAAGCTACATGCTCTTCTCCAATAAATCTGTTCATAAATACATTCTTTGCCATGTCCAACTCATGGTGCTTGTACTTTCTAAGGACCTGCTTAAAGTTTACTCTGTGCTCTGAAATAGCTGAATGTTTGCCACTTGAGAGAGGGACAGACATACCTTATCTTCGTGCCACTAACTTTCTATGTCTCACAACGGCCTTAAACTTTCCTGGTAGTTCTTAAGCATCTTTCAGTTAAACATTTTCCACTGCTCACAACTGTGGACATTTTGTTCCTCAACAACACCATTAATTATAGTTTAAGAGGATCTTGTCACCCACAGGCATACCTATTGGTGACTTTTTCCAAGAACACCATTAGCACACCCCCCCCCCCCAAAAGGTCTAAAACAGTACAACAACAATATTAAGAAATTAGCAAAATACAAATGCTAAACACTGTTTTGGAACAGTTTCATTTATTATCAGTGAACTTCAGCAATGATGCTAATAGTAACCATCTTATTTACCTTTAGCTGGCGGGGTTCTTAAAAAGGAAGGGATTTCTTCTTCATTTCTAGTACCGACACTGAAAATAAAGGGAACGACTAAAGAAACTGGATTCCGAGGCATTTCTCTTGGAGTTTAAGAGAAACAGTGCCTGACGCTCAGAAGTATATGTGCTTTCGCTGTAAACAAAACCCATGTGCCATGTTAAAATGCATTTTTCCAAGTCCATAACCAAATTCCCCTTGAAAAGTCATATTGTAAATTATCGCATTCATAATGAATGCAAAATAATGAAAACAGAATTAAAGTAATAAGAGTATTCCCTTCAGCAGAGGTGGCAGAACTTTTCAGTAGGAATATATGCTTCTACACGTGGGTGTGGGGTGGGTTAGGAATGGGAAGCTGTCAGTTGGAGGTTTGGGATGGCTTACAAAACAATTACACTTCTTTGCTCGAATAATGGGATTTTTGCAATTCTGCATTAAATAGGTAGCAATATTTTACACTCGATGCACCCAAAGAACCCCATGTCTGCATTTTAATGCAGTATCTTTAAGACAAGTTTTGTAAATGAATTCAGAATCTACATATGCAGCAAAAGTGATTTCACAAAACTAAACTCAGTTCACTGATGCTGGGATAGAAAAAGTGCACTTTGGTATGAATGCAAAAATGGCTGCTATAACACAAGTATTTTGAAGAAATTACCACCTTGCACAGTTCATGACAAATGATATGAACCACACTTGGATACTGCTGACTTAAATAAATGTTAAATCATAGCCTTCATACTTTTCAATCATACTACCTGAAAATTTAAATGCGGTATAGTTATATTTCTACTTCATCACTGCAGGCTGCAAACATTTTTATGTATGACAAAATAGGGGACTTATCAAAACCTTCTTCTGGGGTCACATTCAAGAGTAGCTTAATTACTGCACTGTAGAATTCTAGGAACAAATAATGAAAAAGTACAGTTCTGTACCTACCATAAATGTAGATGTCCGATAGATATGCAACTGCAGTCCTGACATATGGGTTGTCCTGCCTCAGGCAGCCCTTCGGTCGGCCAGATTCCAAAGTCTGGGTCCGGCGTCGGTCGATGCTGCCTCCTCCCCGACGTCAGAGCGGCTGGAGTACAAAGGCATCAGCCGACGCCATCTTCTTCAGTGTTTCTTGCCCCAGATGCCAGGTGCCCTCCAAGGAAGGCTAAATTTTGTGAATGGATAAACAGAAAAAACAGACATGCACAACAGTAATAAACAGATACACCATAACATATAACCCCAGCTGATAAGTAAGGGGAGAAAGGACCCAAAGGAAAAACAGAGGGGTAAGAGGGAGGGAAAACCTGACTGCAGTTGCATATCTATCAGACATCTACATTTATGGTAGGTACAAAACTGTACTATGTCCTTCAAGAATGCAACTGCAGTCCTGACATATGGGTTGAATACCATAGCCAAGCTGGGGGTGGTAGGACTAAGCAAGAGATGGTGTAGCTAGAAGGCCCTGCAGGACTGCCGAAGCAAAGCCTGCTCGGGATCTGGAGTATAATGGCAGGTTGTAGTGTTTGGTAAATGTATGCACGGAGCTCCATGTAGCAGCCTCTAGAATATCTTTGGTAGCCACTCCTCTTAGAAAGGCTGTGGATGTGGCCATAGCTCTTGTGGAGTGTGGTCTAATATTAGCTGGCACACTTTTTCCATGGAAAGAGTAACAGAATCTGATGCAGTGCCCAATCCATTTTGAGATAGTTTGTTTGGTGACTGCTTTTCCTTGTGCTCCAGCAGCATAGGCTACAAACAGTTGGTCAGTCTTCCTGGTGGACTTTGTTCTGTCCAAGTAGTAGCGAAGTTGCCTGTGAATGTCTAAAGTATGCAGCAGCTTTTCCCCTTTATTTTGAGGGTTAGGAAAGAAAGTAGGCAGGTGAATTGCTTGGTTTAGAGACACTCTGGTTATCACCTTAGGCATGAATGAAGGATTGGTCCTAAGAGAAACTCTGTTCTGATGAAAGATGAGAAAAGGAGGAACTGCCATGAGGGCCTGTATCTCCGAGACTCTTCTTGCTGAGGTGACTGCCAACAGGAAAACTGTTTTCCAAGAGAGAAATTGCATTTCTGAAGATGCTGCTGGTTCAAAAGGAGGAAGAGTTAATTTTTCCAAGACGTAATTGAGGTCCCATGCAGAAATTGGTAGTTTCCTTGGAGGTTTGATATTCTTTATGCCTCTCAGAAACTGTCTTAGCAAGGGATGGGAAAACACAGGTGGATCACAACTGTAATGTGTTGAGATAGCTGAAGCGTGGATTTTGATGGAAGAGTATGAGAGGCCACTGTGAAACATTTCTGCCAAGTATTCTAATATCTGAGGTATGTTCATCAGTGATGCATCCTGGCCCTTGTTGACATTCCAGATGGTGAATCTCTTCCATTTGGCCGAATATTTCTGGTGGAAGGTCTGTGTGCCTCCAGCAAAATTTCCTGAACTTTTTCGGAGAGGGAGTCATGGGTCACAGTCATGGAACTCTCCAAGCTGTCAGCTTTAAGGTTTGCAGGTTCTGATGAACAGTCTTGTAATTGTGTTGAGTCAGGAGCAGAGGCCATTGAGGCAAGGGCCACGGTTTGGTGTGAGTTATGCTCAGTAGCAGTGGATACCAGTGCTGCCTTGGCCAGTCTGGAGCTATCAAGATTTCTCTTGGTTGTTCTGCCTTGATCTTCAGTAACACCTTGGTGAGCAAAGGTAGAGGAGGGAATGCATAAATTGTTAAGGCATTCCAGCTGAAGGAAAGAGCATCCGTTCTCCAGGCTAGAGGATGGTGTATCCTTGTGCAGAACCTTTCCAGGTGATGATTGAGGTGAGATGCAAAAAGGTCTATGTCTGGTCTTCCCCATGCAGTTGTTATTTGTGAGAAAATGCGTGGGTGTAGCATCCATTCATGTGGATCCAAGAAATTTCTGCTCAACCTGTCTGCCAGAACATTGTCCTTGCCCGGAACAAACTGGGATTGCAAGTAGATGTTCAGTTTCAGGGACTTTTCCCAAAGAGTCATTGTTAGTCTGCAGAGGGGGTAGGAATGAGTGCCCCCTTGTTTGTTTATGTACCACATGACAGTGGTGTTGTCTGTCCTTATGAGCAAATGACCTTGCTGAAGAGATTTTCCAAAGGCTTCTATGGCATGTATCACTGCCAACATCTCTTTTTGATTTATGTGCTGATGCATTTCCATGGGAGTCCATTGCCCTTGAATGCATCTGCCGTCCATGTGCGCCCCCCATCCATGGTCTGAGGCGTCTGTTGTAATAGTTTGACTTGTTGGAGCTTTGTTGAAAGGCATGCCTTCGTTTAGGTGACTTGCTTGAGCCCACCACAAAAATTCCCTTTGCAGGCATGGTATGAGTGGTATTATGTCTTCTAGGTTTTGGCTGTGTTGAGACCACAAGCTTTTTAGGTACCATTGCAGCTTTCTCATGTGTAGTCTTGCCAGACGAATTAGAAGAATGCAAGATGCCATGAACCCCAGGGCCTGCAGGGTCTTCCTTGCGGTCAGGTGGGTTAGTTTTGCTAGGCTTTTGAAGTAATCTGTTAAATGCTCTTGTTTCTCCTCTGTGAGGAAAGCCATTTGTAGCTGTGTGTCCAGCTTCGCTCCTAGAAAAATAATCTTTTGGGATGGCAGTAGTCTTGATTTTTGAATGTTGACTGTGTATCCCAAAGCCTGCAGCAATTGAATTACATAGTCCAAGTGTTTTATCAAGGTTTGTTTGCTGTCTGCTTGTATGAGGCAGTTATCCAGGTAAGGGTATATTTGAATCCCCTGGAGTCTGCAATGTGCCACTACTGATGCCAGGCATTTCGTGAACACTCTGGGCGCAGTAGATAAGCCGAACGGCAATGCTGAGAATGGATAGTGCTCTGTTCCTGCAAGAAATCTGAGGTATCTTCTGCAACTGTGTCTGATAGGGACATGCAGGTATGCCTCCTTGAGTTCCAGAGTAACCAGCCAAGACCCCTTGTCCAGCATGGGAAGAAGTTGCTGTAACGTCAGCATCTTGAATTTTGGCACCATGAGAAAAGTATTTACAATGGACAAGTCCAATATAGGCCTCCATTGTTTTTCTTTTCTTGGAACAAGGAACAGTCTTGAATAAAATCCCTGGCCTTGTTCCTGAGGAGGAACTTTCTCTATTGCTTGTATTTGTAACAGCTTTGAGACTTCTATGAGTGCCTCTGCCCTTTGATTTTGTGGCAGGTTTGGCATGCCTTGTCTCGTTGGTAAGGTATGGAAGTGGAACCTGTAACCTCTGTCTATTATGTCCAGAAACCAATTGTCCTTTGTTATAATGTGCCAGTTTTTGAGAATAGAGATAATTTTCCGCCTAGAGGTGCCTCTCTTTGAGCCTTGGTAGGCGGAGTGAAAGGTAAGTCATTGTGATTGTCCCTGTGGTGCAGGTGAACTACCTGTGCCACTTCTCTGATTTTGTGGTTGCCATTGGCGGCCCCTGTAGGAGCCTCGATATTGCCCTCTACCTCGTGCACGCCTGTTCTTTCCCCTTTGAAACTTGTCAGAGTCTGGAAAGGACCAATTCTTTGAAGGCCAATTTCTGCTGAATCTGGGTGGCTGAACCTGGAGGAAATCCTTTACTGTCTGTACTGATTTTGCCTTCTCTTCAACAGACTTCAACACATCCTGAGCATTAGCACCGAAAAGCTTCTGTTTATCCAGAGGTGCATCCAGGAGCTTTACTTTAACATGATCCGGCAGTGGCTGTTCTTTCAACCAAGCATGTCTACGGATAACAGCCCCTGTCGTAGCTGCCCTACATGAAGCCTCCAATGCATCATAACCACACTGAAGAAAATGACTGCTAACCTGCTGAGTATTATGAACCAAATCCTGCAATGCCTTTCTATCTATAGGCTCAGGAGAGGCTAGCTTTTTCTGTAAATCATCCAGTAAATAATCCTGGTACTGAAACATATGAAAAAGGCAGTTAAGAGACCTCATGGCAAGGGTGGAAGAGGTATAAACTTTTTTACCCGATCTCTCCAGGGACCTTGCTTCCCTGTCAGCTGGCAGTGGATTCTTGGCTGAGGAGGTAGCCACTCCTTTGGGGCCCTGTGAAATAGTTTCTAGATCCACAGAGTGGGCCTTAAAGAGATGCTTGTGAGTGTCAGGGACCCTGTAATATCTGTCTGGCTTAACAGGAGCAGGAGGGAGAGAATCAGGGGAAGCACTGGAGTCTGAGAATACATCATCCAGGACATCCAAAACTGGGGGGATAGCTATAGGTCTGTGCTGGGGTAATTTAAGGAAGGTACGTAGCCTTTTCCTAGAATCAGAAAATTCCTGACCCTGCCACTTAAAATGCTCCCTCATGGAATGGAGGACTTCACCGAAAGAAAAATCCTCTGGAGGAGAGACAGAGGGAATTGATTCCTCAGCATCAGAGTCCTCATAAGCCTGGAAGGGTTCTTCTTGGGTATCTGAATGCTCTGAATCCCCAGAGGCTTCCTCTGAAGAGAGGTTGTCTGCCTGCTCAGTTCTAGGCCTTTTTTCTGCAGGCGGCTGAGAACCTCTGTCTGGGTGGGGCTGAGACCCCCTGATAAGAGAGATTAGATCTGCAGCAAGAGACATGATCTGTCTATCAGAAGAAGGGGCCTGAGAAGTAGGTTTAGGATGGGCCTTATCCTGGCTGGCGGCCTTAGCACGTGCAAAGGCCTTGATGGACATGGATACAGGAGGCCTAGCTGCCCCACGTGCAGGGGTAACTTTGTCCACAGGAATGGTGTCGGGTAGATCTAGAACTTCGGTTTCTGGAGGAAAATCCACAACCGGCACCGGTGTAGTCTCCGAGACCGAAGAACGTGTTAACGTGGTGTCGTCGGCCCGGAGCGGTTGAATTACCGCTTCCGAAGGGACCGAAGCACTCGCGGAGGGCTTAGGCGTTATATCGGTGGAAGACGCGGGCCGAGGATGTCAGTCCTGGTCCTTACATTTTTTGGTAGTTTGTGCTGTCCGTTGTTCCGATGGCATGATGTAAGCGTAGGATTCGCCAAAAAAGTCTTCAGCAAATTCTGCCCGGCGCCTGAGAGTGCGCTTATTAAAGCAAGCACAGGCAGCACAGGCCGAGACGTTGTGGTCTGGGCCCAGGCAAGGGAGGCAGTAAGAATGGAAGTCCTTATGAGGTATTTGTTTACCACAAGACAAACAATTATTAACTTTCTCAATTTGTTCTGACATCGGCTGAGGCAAGAAAAAATGTTCCCCAATGGGGTACTTAACTTTTAGATGACTTTGGTAACTGAAAACACAGGAGCTGACCGACCGGCACTTGCGAACTGCTTCTGCTTCGGGCACCGCGCGGCAAGAAAGACTGAAGAAGATGGCGTCGGCTGATGCCTTTGTACTCCAGCCGCTCTGACGTCGGGGAGGAGGCGACATCGGCCGACGCCGGACCCAGACTTTGGAATCTGGCCAACCGAACGGCTGCCTGAGGCAGGACAACCCATATGTCAGGACTGCAGTTGCATTCTTGAAGGACATCTATCAATACCACAAGGTTAACGTCACCTGACGCAACACAGGTTCAGCAGTTCACATCATTTTCTGTATTGATATAGTAGTCAAAATATCAAACCGCTGCTTGGCAGTGTCCCATTTTATTAAAAGCAGCATTTAAAAATAAAAAGGAAAGCAGAAGGTGAAGTGGGCAGGGCAATCACCTCACAACCCCTTTGGACTTGTACCTTCTTACATAATACAACGTAGCCTTGAAGCTTTACAACTTTATGTTAAAGTTATGCATTTTAAACAAAATGAGCTGTAAATGAAATTAAATCCATGACCAGAATGATAGAGCCATCTCCTCACTAAACAGTGGTACTGAAACTGCACACTTTCAAGAGCAGCACCTAAAATTTCCCAGGGTTTCTCCCATTTATCCACAATGCCCTAGATTCTAGCCTCTTTTATGGGTCTCAGGTGTGGGCAAGAAGCACCAACCAACATCCACAGCACATCTGACATGTTGATGAGGACGGACCTGCTCATTCAAACCTTCTGTTATGGTTAAGTATATAATGCTCATAACTACGATGTTCAGCCTCTTCAATCAGTAGGACAGAGTCCCAAGTTTATCCTCCTAGGAACAAACCTAGAATACTTTTGGCTATCAAAGAAGGCCAAGGTGTAGAGAGCACACCCAGCAAATAGTGTCTTGTTAAAGTATTTGAGGAAGTAACATTAAAGAACAGTTTTCTGTAAAAGGCCTGAAAATTAGCTGTTGCTCTAGCCGAACAAGCTGTACAAGCTGTAGGTAAGCAGACAATGGTTTATTACATTCTTCATAACACAGTCTAATGCAATCTGAAAGCCACCAGAACAAAGTGACCTGGGAAACGCTGCAAATCCATTTTTAGAAAGAAATGAGACAAATATGAACCTTTCCTGAAAGACTTGGTTGTGTATGCATAAAACCTGAGCTATATGTGGACAAGCATGCACTTCAACAGATATTCCCCTCTGTTACAACAGCTGTGTTCTAAAAAGGCAAATTAGTTAAGCAAGGTTTGTTTTCCAAATGCCTCTCGATCCTTGCAGAAGACAAGATAACAGGGAGATTTACATACACAGCCTGTAACTTGCAAATTATTTTAGCTACAATTATGAAACAGAAGTGGGTTCTACCCAAATCAGGCAAAAAAAAAAAAAACTAAATACAAATGCCACCTAGGAAAAAGGTCCTTGAATGATGGTCATATATGCAATGTGCCCTTTAGGAAAGTCTTTCCATCCTTTAATAAAGCAAAATCAAACAATGAATCCCTGATGTAACCTAATAATGGTGGTAAAAATGCATTACAGTAGAGTAGCAACTTTGACTTGCATCAAACATTTGAGAAAGATTAACTAAAATGGCAATAACAGGAGATGTGACAGGAACTCTTTTAAAGTAGCCTAAACAGAAAAGTTCCTCTCATGTTTTTCTTTTTTTTTCTCTCTCCACCATAGTATTGGGTTACTGGGCAGATAGAAGGATACAGATGACCAAAGGACGGTACAAAGTGCCCCCAATTACTACTGGAAATGGATTAACCAAAGCCAGTGTGAACATCAAGGTGAAGCAACAGGCTTCTGAAAGACCTCACACAGAGATTTTTCCAGAAAATGAAGCCACAGCAACGTAAACCACACTTGTCAAGCCTAGCAAGGAGGTTACAAGAATGATTCTGGGCTCGTTTTACCTTGCCTTCTGGATGAATTTTAGAATAAGGGGAAACAAGAGAAGGATAAAGGAATCTTGGGGTCTATTCTTATACACCATCTTTGTTACACTCTCCTAGGTTAGGGATTGGGGAAAAGATGTTGCTGCATATGGGATCGGTCAGGAATGCAAACAGTTTGCTGCAAGTCTTCCCCAAGCAACAGAAGATTTCTGTGATAGAGATAAGCGGAGGGACCAACTGAATGACATTGGTAAACAATAACAGATGGTCTGCTACAGAATAGGAGTCCACAGGAATGGGACTAGCTAGCAGTGAGTGGTGGACAATTCCTCTTGAAAAAAAGAGGTAAAAATAACATTTCTCCTGGCTTAAATACCACACCATTACTACACCACTGCCATGCTATCACAAAAGGTGGCAACTGCACTGAAAATGCTTAAAGAGAAAGAGAGAGGAAACCACCCTAACCTTCAGAATATTTACGGGAAGACTGGATTCCCTGTGACAATGCACCTTGGACAGAAAGTTCATAATTTCAATTCTAGTCACAGAGGAGGATGGCTTTTTGATTCCAGATCAGAGGCTTGATGAAAAAAATGAGCAACTTTCAACACAGTCATCCTATGATAATCTCATGGAAGGTGACAGTCGAGAAGTTCAGTTTAAAACTATAAAGAAATTCTGCATAGAGATATGTAAAAAAACTTTCAAAATGCATAAATACAATTTATGAAATAAAGACCCACTGATGTCACAATGACAAACTGGGGCAAAATACCAAGAAACAGTTAAGTTTCTGCCACTTGCTGAAATTTCCTAATAATATGTACCAACATTTTAAATAACCCACCAGCTTGGCATCTATGGCCAAGGAACGAAGATGCATCTCTCCTTCGGGGAAGAGGATTTTGGAACTTCAGATGGCAAGCAGTGAGGGTGTGCAGAAATGGCACTGAATAGTTTTCCTCAGTGATGGTAAAAAGGCACTTTATCTTAAGGTCTGACACTCTGTATACTGGACATGTGCCACTAGCAAGAAGGTGATCAATAATAATGGGACACTGTTTACCCACCAATGTCACTGTAAAGGGTTTGCATGTGAGGTAGCAGGGTCATCATCAACCCCATTTTTACATGGGTCGGGGTGTTGCATCAATTGTCATTATCTCTGTCGATTCAATTTCACTCTCCTACCTCCTTTGACAGTCATGCCTTTATGTCAAAGGTCTTTGCTCATACAATCCATCCATATCTTTGCTGGACACCCAGGTTTCTTCCTGTCTCTCCCAAATCTTCTTCACATGTGGAGTTACATGCTTTTTTTTTTATTATTATAAAATTGCTACAGTCCTACCACCTAAAGAAATAATGTCACAATATGTCCAGAATATAAAGTTTTAAGGGCATACAAGGTGTAGCAACAGTCATTTTCTAGGATTCTAAGATGGTTGCATTCTTAGGCATATTGACGTTCAGTATAACTTCATACTCAAATGCAACTCATATACTCTGATAGCGCAATATAAGGCAATAGCAACTTTGAATCCTACCAGAAAACCTACTGTCACAGTTTGAGGTAAAGTGGTGTTAGCCAGCCAACTCACAGCAGACTCTTCTATGTAGGACTCAATGATGGCAAACCTCCTACAAACTAATCTACTGTTGGAAAGTAAGAGGATATGCAGCATTCTCTTCTTGCATGTATCTCTAGAAACAACAGGCAACATGTGGAAGGGACTGGTCAACTTTCTTGTTCAACAAAATTGTGTTATGTATACACCATCACTGATGGTTTGTACTAGTAATGCATCCTTTGGGAGGCACCATCATCCACAGTGGAGTATGGCAAACTGCCAAGACTGTCTGCCTCTCTTAAATGACACAACAAAACATTACAAAATCTGACCACCACTGGGTTGCCTAAACCCATTTTTGAAGTTCAAAGTCCCACATGCTGGTTTGGAAGTGCAGTGATCCAACCCATATGTCACCCGGCAACTCTGCCATTTAATATCTCATTTATAATAAAGCCAAGCAAGCTTATCAGCTGTTCTACTAGGAATCAAATAAAAAGGATGAAACAAATGGCAACATTAACAACAAAATGCAGAAGGTCTGCCTACGGTTTGCTTAAGAAGTGGTTAACCTGTTGGTGACTGAGTTGTCCGATCTCTTTGTATCCAAGAGCTAAAACTCTTGCTCCTTCTCTTGATATATCGGTGTGAACAGAATCGTAGTGGTTGGGGAACTCTGCAAACTGCAATAAATAAGAAAATACAAACTTAACAGCAGACTAGCTAAACAAATAGCATTGCATCCAAACACACACTCATTCACATATAAAATTTTAGAATACTAAACCTTTTGGCTATCAATTGACTGGCAGGCATAATTGTTGTACTGCACAAAGTGAGACAAGTCAGATTTCTGAAACTTGAAAAGTTCAAAGCTAATATTCATGAAATGAACTACAACTATGACAATGCAATATAATTTCTGGTCACACAATTATTTTTTTTGGGGGATGGCTCCTTTCAAAGCCTCAGTGAGAAGCGTTTCCCCCCATGTATCTGCTAACTTATGCAATCGATATTAAGGTTACAGAAACTGAAGAAAAAAAAAAAGACACTCAAGAGTTGCAGTGACAAACAGGGCTGCTTCCTCAATGAAGGCTATATATATCCAAATGAAAGACACCATACACAGAACACTACAAATACAATGATATAGGCTCAAACAGGGCTGCTTCCTCAATGAAGGCTATATATATCCAAATGAAAGACACCATACACAGAACACTACAAATACAATGATATAGGCTCACAGGCATTTACTAGTCTGTTGATCTGTGAGGATTTTAAGACGTCTAGCTTTAAATTCACATGGTAGTTTTTAATCTTCAAGTTTTGTGCAAGAATAACCCACAGGTGGGCAGAAAGTACAGCTGTGTAAGAATTTACCTGTTGCAGTACTCTAGTGCTTTGGAGTTATCTCGACAAATAACTTACATGTTTGGCTGGGGTACCAAAGCCAAAACCTTCCCGAAAGCCAGGCATCCAACTAAGAACCAAGCCAATGGGAGTATGGGTACACAAGCGGATATATGAGCATGAGATCCTCAGACTACCTCAAAGCCAGGAGACTTCTAAGGAAACCAACATTAAGTAAAAGGTCAGCTAAGAGGAGGGAAGATAGAGAACGGCTCCACAGTCCAAAAGAAAATAAGATGATAATGCATTGACAGGAATAAAGGGGGAAGGAAGGGTGGGAAGTAATACTGCAACAGTGATCAGGAGAAGATCTACTGTTATGGTAAGATCTTACACAACTGTACTAAGTCCTTCCTTAGATCACTGTTGCAGTATTCCAATACTGTTGGGTGACTCCCAAAGGTTAATATTTAGAAAGGATAGACTGATCAGGCATAGGGGAATTGTCAATTAATATAGAGAGGAGAGATCTGGCAAAGGAAGGCTCTGGATCTTAAGAAGGTGTCTATTCTCTAGAGTTTAGGGAAAGTGTGTACAGAAGCCCAAGTGGCTGCTTCTAGAAGAGCTCTGTAATCAATTCCTTTGTAAAACGCTCCAGAGGAAGCCCCACTGCACTAGTGGAACTGGCTTTAACTGAAAAAGTTAAGAATTTACCACAGTGGACGTAACAAAAAGAAATGGACTTGGAAATGCAGTTAGCAATTATTTGTTTAGAAACAGGGTTTCCCAACTTTGCCTCCTGGAAGGAAACATAACAGCTGGTAAGTTTTCCGAATGTCATTAGTCTTATCCAAATAAAATCTGAGCTGCATGTGCACATCCAGAGGATGAAGGATTCTTTCACCTTTGTTCTGAGGGTATGGGAAGAAGGTGGAAGATTTATGGCCTGCTTGAGAAGCAACTCATTGACAACTTTAGGCATACTGGCTAGAATCTTTGCTTTCCCCACAATGTCTTTTTTAAACAATAATCAACTCATGAGCATATCCACATGCTTAACCTCTATTTTAAACAATACCACAGGTCACCCTTCTCAGTGCCAGAAGCTTACATCAGAGCTTCAGGCTTACCTAACCCTTGAAGACATCCATATCTGCAAGTGCCAAAGACCTGACTTCAGAACAATAACATCCCTCCCTCTGTAGTAATGTAAATTGCACCTACCATGCACTTAAGGTCTTTGGAAACTGTAGGGGTGTATCCATATTTATTAAGCCTTCCAGATGTCTCAAGGAAGATAATACAATATATCAACCTAGACCTTTTACAGGTCCCTATGTATCTCACCACAACAGCCTACTACATAACTGTTAATGCCTCTACACAGCATACCAGTTACCTAAATCAACTCATAAGCTACCTACCAAGTCTAATTATCATTTTCTGTGGTAGACTTTAATTACAAATCTTATCAGCTGGCAATGCCCAAGGATTCCATTACTTTGTGTATACCAACTCTGGTGCAAACTGTTCCCCATTCCCACCAGTGGTATTTGCCTCACTGACCTTGTCTTAAGAAACTTCTCCCGTTCCTGTTCCATTGCACCAGACTCTATGTCTCTGGTAAAATCCAATTACCTAGTTGGTAATCTTCATCTGTAATATAAACCTCCTCACCCATTAAAAATGAACAGTATTTTGGAAAGTACAGTTGTGTACACTTAACATAAATGTTGATGTTTGAGTGTACTCACTGTTGCAGTCATCACATTTGGGTTATCCCTGCCAGGGTAGCCCTCGGCCGGCCCTAATACCACAGGCTTAGTATTTCTGCTTTGGTTTCTGTCGTTTCAGGACTGATGTCAGGTCATCAGTAGTAAAAAGTAAAGCCGCCAACACCATTATGTCAGTCTTTCTTGCTAACCCAAATAACCCAAATGTGATGACTTCAACAGTGAAACACGAAGAACATCTAAACTTACACTACAGCATAAAAAGGACCTGCTCTCCACAAATCCTTCCTTTATGGAGTACACTTCCCTTAGATGTAAAGCAAAGTAGCTTCCTGACCCCTCTAAGTGCCACCTGGATGCATGGATGGGAAACCATAAAGTCACTCCTGGTCTGGCTTTTCAAATCTTCAAGGAAAGGGGACAAAGTCAGCATCAGTTATTCATTTTGCAGAATACTGATAAATTGTGATCTTGAGGCTAGGCTACAAATTATTTACCTGCCTAATAAGTACCTATAAACTTATTCTAGTCAATTCCTGGTGAACTGATATGGGTTCAAACTAAACATGAAAAGTGTAGTGTACTGGCATTGCATTTGACAAATAACTGCTGCTCTCAAAATATAGTACAGACACCAAACTGAAAATGTATTCAGGGATCTTGAAAAGTACAGATGCAAAAGTCCTACTTACCTATAACAGCAGACATTCAAATTTCACTCTGCCTCAGTGGTATACAGGTTCTGTACCTGCCCAAACCCACAATGGCAGCTTTCCAGAGCTCAGAATTCCCACCACTGACTCCCTGTGAAAGGGAATTGGCTAAGCCCCTCAACATCAGGTAAAGTCTAACCCCTGTTACATGAAGTCAGTTCATAGGTTCGTACTAGGCTAACTGCCCTTGCGAGCCATTTTAAGCCTAGCCAATTATCCCCTGTGAGATTCAAACCCTGTAGCTTGTGTTTGCAAGGCAACATCTTAACCATTAGGCCATCCTCCCAAGTTGTTCAGGCTTTTAGTGCTAAGTAGGAAGAACCAAGAGGGGGCAGAAGATAGAAATGCCTGAAACCAACCAATCTACAGTCACAAGAAAACAATGTAAATAACCAAAGCCAACCAACACAAGGCTGGATACCATCAAACTACATATAAAAATAAAGTGTTTGGTGGGTGGGTGCTGCCTCTGAGGCAGAGTGAAATTTGAACATCTGTTATTACAAGTAAGTAGGGCTTATTCAATGTAAGTTCATCATTCCCACTGCCTCATTAGCATGTGGGTAGTTTCCCAAACCCTACCCTACCAAGGAGAAGCAAGGAGCCCCTGCAGAATGATCTTTGCAAAGCCTGCTCTGGAAATTAAGAATCCAGTTTATAGTGTTGTGTAAAGGTAAGAGCAGATATCAAAGTTGCTGCCTCTAGAATGCTTCTAGAACCCACTCCTTTCCAATATGCCACCAAACAGGATAAAGCTCTGGTGGAGTATGCATTAATCTTGCCGGGACTAGATATACCGTGGTGGAAGAAACAAAAAAAATCATTTGCTTAGAGACAGGTTGACCCTTTTTAACTCTACAGTAAAAAAAATAGCTGTTTAGCTTTCCTGAAGGGCTTTTTTTGTCAATGGAGTACCTGAGCTGCCTGTGCAAATCCAAAGTATGCAAAGTCTTCTCTCCCCCTGTTTTTAGGTTCTGGAAAGAAAACGAGACTGATGGCTTGATTCATGGTAAATTCAGAAACAACTTCAGGCATGAAAGACAGATTAGTGTGTGAAACAATCTCTGTAGAAAATCAGATAAGGTTGGCCCACCATGAGAGCTTGTGATTCAGAGACTCACTTTGTAGATGTCAGAGCAATAACAGTTTTCCAAATTATGAACTTCAAATCAAGTGCAACACTCCTTTCATAAAATGACCACAAAAAGAGAAGAAAGAGAGGGATCCATGGAGAGATGAGCTGAGATGCACCATCAGCAAAATAAGACAACCAATCATTGAGTAGTTCACACAAATATTTTAAAACCAGAGGGGTAGACACCATTTTGGGCCTTCTGTTACAGGATCATAGGAAGTTACTAGGCTAATGGCCCTGGGGCCCTTACAAGCCTAGCCAACAGTTTATCCCCCAAAAGAAACCTTAGTCAGCCCCTGTCAATGACGGACACAGGCGGAACCACCTGGGAAAAATTTGTGGTTTCCCATCCACTCAACAAGGTTGCGCTTGAAGAGGGTTTTGACTATGTATCACTGAAGAAGGCATTTTTTGCAGAACCGGTCTGTTTAATAAAGTCATGTTTGTTCTGTAACCCTCGGGGTTTTCGTCTATCTTTTACTTTGATTCACTTTTCTGCTGGCCTACAGTGGTTTTCGTATGGTTTATTCTGGCCGTGCAGTGCCTACGCGCGGAGCATAGTGTTTGGATTGCGCTTGAAGATGGTCAGTGAGGTACTCTGACGTGGATGGGAAGTCTATTCCAGAGATGGGGCATCCTCTGGGAGACAAACCTGTCTCTCCAGCAGGTTTTGTTGATGTCGCATATTAGATTCAGGCATTTTGAGCGGCTAATGCGTGAGGAGTTAGACTTGCGGATATAGAGCATCTCTAGTACAACAAGGTCTGAGACTGCCTTGTAAGCAAGACACAGATCACCTCTGAGCAATCTGTATGATACAGAGTACAGTGATAGTGATTTGAGCCTGTCCGCATAGGTTAGGTGTTGAGGCCATGGATTCTCTTTTTCAGGTATTTCTGTGGACTTTCCAGTTGGTGCAGATGTTTGGAGAGGTACATATCAAATGGGGCATTATACTCAATTAATGGTCTAATGAGGGAGTAGTACCAGAGATAACAGCCTCCTTTTTTCTGGATGCAATCTCTTTACTTATGAGATGAACCAAGTAAAAGGCTTTTCTGACCACTGCCGCTACATGATGGTCAAATGTCAGGTCATTATCAACCTGAGTACCCAGGTCTCTCACCATAGGTTGTGTGCTTAGGGGGTTGCCGTTGATGTGGTAATCAGTAGGGGCCGTGTTTTTGCAGAATGGTATGATGATACATTTTTTGCGTTTAGCTTGAGGCCATGACTTTGGCACCAGTGATAAGTTGATGCGAGACCCTCTTGCAGTATATTAACATCATTTGGGGAGTCAATAACAGCACCCAACTTACAGCTGCCCCACAAACATGGTTAGCCACAGGTCTTTTGTCATTGCCTGGACCACTGAGAAGTAGATGCCAAACAGTAGGGATCCCAGAACAGATCCCTGGGGAACTCCACTAGTGACAGGTCTATCGGAAGTGGAGGTGCCTATTTTGACCCTGAGGGTCCTTGTCGGTGAGCCAGTTGGTCACCCACCTGATGAGATAGGGATTTACGCCAAGCTGTGTTAGCTTTTCTATGATGTCCGAGTGGGGGATTGCATCAAATGCCTTGGCCAAGTCAAGGTAAGCCGTATGTACTGACTTTCATTCATCCAGGGCCTTGGTGACAGTCTCAAAGAAGTCAACCAGGTTCAACAGGCAAGATCTGCCCTTGACAAATCCAAAGTGTGTGGGGTCAGTTGCCTGGAGATTGCTTATGTCCTTGTTTATGAGATCCATAATAATACGCTCCATGGCTTTACAGAGCAGACTTGTCAAGCTAATAGGGTGATAGTTTCCAGGTTCAGTAGTGGCACCACCTTTGCGCAAGGGGATGACAATGGAAGTTCTCCACTCTGCTAGAATGAAGCCTGTACTTAGGCTGTGGTTGAATAGGGTGCTCAATGGCGAAGTCAGTTCTTGCTGGAGATGGTGAAGAATACATAAAAACTACACACAAAAAAATAAATAAATAAAATAAAAAATAAAACTACCACGGCCAGTAAAATCCAGAACTTTAATTTAACATAAAATAAAAAACGCTAGCGCCTTGGCACAATGCCTTTCAAGAGTACAAAAAAAGCACACCCCATTACACATTTAAATAATCATTCCTATTAACCAATTAAGACCAATTAAAACATAAAACCCATTAATTAAATTATATAAAGCATTTCCAATTGCATTCTGAATTCAGCCCAGCAGGTGTCAGCATATCAAACTTCAAAATAACAACAGTCTCTTTATAAAGCAATTTATTATTTTAATTCTCCAACACTCATAGCTAACTTTTTCTAAAATAGTCCCTTGTAAACAACCATTATACCTCCCGTGATAAACCAAAATATGTAAGGCTAAAGGGCTCTCAGCTCTTTTACTTCTGATGTCTCTAAGTGCTCCTGTAGTCTTACCTTAAAAGATCTTTTACTTTCACCTACATAAAAAAGACCACACCTCAAGGCATAAACAATGCCCTCAGTACTGCAATTAAAAACACCACTAGGTATGAACCTAACATTATTAATTTTATCAAAACAGCAAACCATGTGCTTACAGGTCAAACAATTACCACACGGAAAGATGCCTAAATTTTTTTAAGTTCCTTCACCGTCTTAACACTAGAAGTTTTATAACGATTGTGTATAATCCCCATCCCTTACAACACAACCTCTCTTACAAGAGAAATAAGGCTTATCGGGCAAAAGTTTAACTAAATCTTTATACTTAAATAAAAAGCCTCAATAAAACTTAACATACAAAACCATCTCAGTAAATACATTATATGTAGTTACAAAATGAAGCGTGTTCACAGAGACTGCATTCCCCCATCAACAACCCACCTATCTCTAGGACTATGGAGCTTCCTCTCATCCTGGTCTCCAAACATTAACCTAAACAAAGCACTGTTTATGGTATGCAAATCATACCACCTCTGTCTCAACATCTCACATGTTCTGGACAGTTCCACTTTCAATTCTTCAGGAAAATTACATAATACGTCGCAACTCCCCATACGGCAAATGCATCAATCAAATGGGGCGGATGGCAACTTCTGCCATCTCGAAAATGTATATAATTTTCAAATTTCCTATGTACCATGGTCTTAATACTGATCCCTACTGAACCTTCAAGTACTAAATCCAAAAAACAACTTTATTACCACAATGTATACCATCACACTGTAAACCAAAATTATTCTGCTGTAAATCATGTAAAAAAGCTTCCACTAAACCTTCCCCTCCATTAGATAAAAAAAATTAGAATACAGCCTGGGATACTATCAGGTCCCATGGAAGCTGTGTTCTTTGCCTTGGATAAGGCTTTAACACTTGATCTATGGAGATGTAAGGTGCGGGACAAGTATTGGGGATGTTGAAAGGGCCTTTGGGGGGGACAGGGGGTGAAGTTGGCACACAAATACAATTTGCATTTATACACAAAAAAGAAGTTATGTTCTTACCATAACGTTCCATGTGAATTGTTCATCTCACCTTTGTTCTTACACATGGGTTCGGAGCAAATCCTCAGCTCTGAGTCGGCCGCTTCACAAGCTCTGCATCTGAAAGAAAGCTCGAGGCACAGTCTATATCCCATGATCCTCCTCTACCATACCTCAGATCTAGTTTGCAAGAAAAACCCAGAAAAACAGTACTCAAGACTGCGTCTGATTCTCATACAGACAAACCTACTAGAAACTGAATACTATAAGTACCACCCCCAGATAGGCAAAAAGAGAATAGGCTGCTTACTGAGGACTTGGTAGAGAAGGCCATTTAGACAAACCAATCAGACACTAGTCATACCCGTTCTTCCAGAACGTGGTGGGGGATGGAGGGAGGGATTGTAAGAACAAAGGCGAGATGAACAATTCACATGGAACGTTATGGTAAGAACATAACTTCTTTATGTGAAATTGTTCGATCCTGCCGTTTGTTCTTACACAAGGGTAGCGTCCCTAGCTCCATTACCCTAGGTGACTTATGGAAGAACGTTCCTGAGTACAGTGGAACCAAATGATGCTCTGTCCTTGGAGGACCTGTCAACTTTGTAATGAATGACAAAAGTATGAGGTTTTGCCCACGTAGCCACTGCACAAATAGTATCCAGCGGGAGAACAGCGGCATGGGCAGAAGACGTAGAGATGGCCCTGGTAGAATGAGCCTTAGGCTTGAATGGAAGTGGTTGCTTTGAAGCAGAATAAACAAAATTTATGCAGTCCGAGAGCCATTTGGATAATGTCCGCTTGGTCACTGCCATGCCTTTCTTAATTTCTGCAAAAGACACGAACAGTTGGTCCAATTTTCTATAGTCTTTTGTCCTGGCCAGATAAAATCTCAATTGTCTATGCACATCCAACTTGTGTAGCATGTATTCCAATTTGTTTGAGTGATTTTTGAAAAATGTGGGTAGTTCAATGGACTGATTTATGTTAAGAACTGAGCATACCTTCGGAAGAAAGGACGGATTAGCACATAAGGAAACTCTATCAGGGTGAAAAATCATGTATGGCGGTCTGACTGACAGTACTTGGAGCTCTGAAATTCTCCGAGCCGAGGTAATAGCGATGAGAAACAAGGTCTTCCATGACACATATTTAAATGAACAGGTTCACGCTGGTTCAAAAGGTGGTAGCATAAGCTGAGACAACATCAAATTCAAATTCCATGGGGAGATTGGTTCACGAATGGGTGGTCGGAGGTGGAAGGTACCTTTCATGAATGCTCTACAAAGCCTGTGAGACATGATGGAAGAATGCCCTTCACCTACATGAAAATTTGATATGGCCGCTAACTGCACCCTTATCGTAGAAGTAGAGGCTCCTTCGTGAAACAGTGTAGATAAAAATTCTAGAATTTTGTGTATCGGGGCTATCAAGGGGTCTAAACCTTGTGTAGACACCCAGCAAGCAAAACGTTTCCATTTGCTCTTGTATAGTTTCCTGGTAGAAGGTTTGTGAGAAGAACGCAGAATGTGCTGTACTGACAGAGACAAAAACTTTGACCTGGCTAAGTTGGGAAGTGGAGCAGCCAAGCTGTCAATTTGAGGGATCGTAGGGACGGATGAGGAACTCCCGATGAGTGAGTCAAAAGGTCTGGCTCCGGGTCCAGAATCCATGATTCCTCCATCAGGTGGGCATGAAGAAAGGGAAACCAGATCTGTCGAGGCCAGAATGGTGCTATGAGTATGATTGTCCTTTCCAGGTTCCTGGCTTTCTGTAGAAATTTGGGAATCAAGGGCACAGGAGGGAAAGCATATAGGAGACCCGGGGGCCAATCGTGCACTAGTGCGTCCCTGGGAGTATCCCCCAGAGGGGGAAGAAGGACAAAGTAGTTTCTGAATTTGGCTTTCAAGGGGGATGCAAAAAGGTCGCAGCAAGGGTGGCCCCATCTGCGGAAAATTCTTTCTGCCACTAGGTTGTTCAGGGACCACTCGTGAGGTAACAGGATGGCTCTGCTCAACCTGTCCGCAATGACGTTGGATGACCCCAGGATGTTCGTTGCTATCAGAAAGCGACCTGTGGACGCTGCCCATTGCCAAATTCTCAGGGCCTCTCTGCATAATGGATAAGATCTGGTTCCACCCTGCTTGTTTATGTACCAGACCACTGACATGTTGTCCGTCTGAACTGCCACTGTTCCCAGAGGTAGAGAGTCATGAAAGTGTTGCAACGCTAGGAACACTGCTCTCAGCTCCAGAACATTGATATGCAGGTTGTACTCTATCTTGGACCACTCTCCTTGGACTGTTCTCCCCTGAAAAAGCCCCCCACCCCATCAGGGAAGCGTCCGTGGTTACTGTGGCTATAGGACTGGGTAATACAAACGGATGACCCATCATTAGGTCCTGGCTGTTTAGCCACCATTGAAGATCCCGCTTGCAAGATTCCATGATCAAAATGTGGTGAGACAGAGGGAGTTGTTGGAATGACCACTGCGCGAAGAGTAGCCACTGGAGGATTCTCATGTGCATCCTGCCGAGGGGAACTGCAATCAACGTGGCTGACATCAAGCCCAGTACTTTTAGCACTTGTGCCGCAGAAACTTTTCTGCTCTGAATCAGAATAGCGACCTGGTCTTTGAGGGTTGATACTCTTGTTTGCGGGAGTTTGATTAGTCTTGTAGTAGTGCCTAATTCCGCCCCTATGAATGAAATATGCTGCGAGGGCGATAAGGCTGATTTTCGAAATTGACAGAAATCCCTAAACGGGAACAAAGGTTGATCGTGTATACTCTGGCTTGCAGTAGACGATGCCTGGTGGTGGCGGTGAGGAGCCAGTTGTCCAGATATGGAAACACCTGGAATCCCATCCGCCTCAGGTGAGACGCCACTACTGCCATGCATTTGGTGAACACCCTGGGGGCGGAGGTGAGACCAAAGGGCAGTGCTCGAAATTGGAAATGACTGGCTCCCAAGCTGGAAGCGCAGATGATCTCGGGAAGCTATGGCCATTTTGATATGGTAGTAAGCATCCCGGAGATCTATAAAGCACATGCAATCGTCCATCTGTAGAAATGGAAGGATTGATTGTAGTGTGACCATCCAGAATTTTTCCTTCTTCACTAAGGTATTGAGTTTGCTGAGGTCCAAAATTGGCCTCCAGTCCCCTGTTTTCTTTGGAACTAAAAAGAACCTTGAGTAAGTTCCGGATCCTATCTGGTTCGCCGGGACTGGTTGGATGACTTTTTTTGAGCAGCCTTTTTATTTCTACAGCTGCTTGATTTCGCAGACTGGGTGGAACATCTGGAAATCTCCTTTGATGGGGGGGTATTGTGATAAAGGGAATATTGTATCCTCTGGTTACTATGCTTTGTACCCAAGAATCCGTTGTAAGACTTAGCCAGGCATCTGTTTATAAAGCTAAGCGACTCCCGACTGCCTTCTGAGTATGACAGTTGGGCCTCCCTTCAGGAGTGCTGGAAGAGCTTCCCAGGGACGCTATCCCTGTTGCCATGGTTCTGCGGACCGCCTCTGCCTCCTGGGTGGCGTCTTCCATTTCTGCCTCCTCCTCTGCCTCTGGAGGGTGCGTTGCTCTGTATGGGCTGGTAAGATCCCCGAGTTTTAAGGAACCACATTTTTCCACCTCTTTGCCCTTTGGGGTATGGTCTGGTCGGAGCGGAAAAATGAACCCCTATGGCAGACAGGGTCTTACCTTCTTGCTCACACCGAGTGAGAGTCTCCTTTACTTTGGGACCAAACAGGGTGGCACCATCAAATGGGGCATTGGTAAAGGAAGACTTGAAGGCTTCCACAAAGGAGCAAAGGCACATCCAGGATTGTCTCCGTAGAGCAATCGCTGAAGCTGCAGCCCTACTCGATCCCTCGGCTGCATATGAAATGAGCCTCATGGACGAGTTTACTATCGAGGTGAGGCTGTTAAGTTGTGCTGTTACCTTTTCGGAGACAGCAGCATCTGTGTTACCTGGAGAGTATCTCCCAGCTCTTTAATGAGATCTCTCTGAAGTCGTATAAAATGCGTGAGGTAGTTCAGCGAACGCATGGAAAAAGTTGCTGAACTGAAAACGCGCTTCCCGTATCTGTCCATAGTCCTGGAATCCTTATTAGGAGGATGAAAAGAGGAAGATGACTCTGACATTTCCTTCTTCGTGGCTGCCGCTACCACCATAGCATCCACTGGGACTCCTTTTGTAAGGTAAGCCTGGTCTCGGGGAGCAGTAATGTATTTGTTCGGCTTCCTAGGGACTGGTTCCACTGTATTTGGGGTCTCCCACGCCCTTCGAGGTATCAGTTCCATCAGTTCATCGAAGGGCGGGGTCACCCAGGAGGTAGAAGGTTGAGCCCCAAATGCCTTCAGCAACACCAATTCGTCCTCAGTGGGGGCAATGGTCTGCCAATCACCCCTCTGTTTCAAGATCTCCAGAATGTCAGCAAAAGAGACATCCTCTGAGGGGGACCGTGGGGACCCCTCTGGCTCCTCCAAATCGGTGTCTGATGTGAGTGATTCTTGTGGAGAAGCAATGTGCCTCCTCTTGCACAGTCTTTTCCTCAGGACTTCATCAGAAGGGGCATCTGGTGAGGCTTCCGAGGAACAGGGGACACCCTCTGGGGTTGACTGATTCATTGGGTCTCTACGCTTGGTTGGGATCGCTGGTACAGAAACAGAACGTGGCCCTTTAAGGGAAGGAGACTATGACTCCGATGAGGTGAATGTCTTTTCAGACAAGACCTTCCTCATAACGTTGAAGGCACTGGAGCCCCGGGCCGAGGACTCCACCGGATCCGAAGAACACGGTAGTTTCCCCGAGACCAGGACCACGGGCTCCGACCCTAAGGACGGAGCTGAACTAATCTGAGCCGAGGCCCCGAGAGGAAGAGTCGGAACCGAAAGCTCAGTTCGACTCTTGGCCCCGGAACCAAGGAGAGATCGTTGGCTTCGTGACTCCTCGATGGGCTCCGAGGGAGTCGAGGTCAGTGGTGCCGATCGCACAAAAGTAGGCTTCTGCACAGAGGGTTCTACGCTCATCGGTTCCTCTTCTGCCGGCTCCGAAGACTCGAAGGGTCTCGGAGGAGGATCTGCTGGAGATACAGGGAGGGCTTCCAGTTTCAAGACCAACTGGGACGAAACCGCAATTAACTTGGACAGAGCCATATTCTCCATGAGCTTCTGTACCACACGATCCATGTCAGAGCCCGATAAGGGTCTGGAAGAACGGGTCGAAGGGGCCGAAGATGTCACCGACCGAAGGATCGATGGTGGAGGAACCTCCGACACCGGCTCCAAGACCTGGGGCTCGATAAGAGATATCACTCGGTGCTCGGCCCCAAGGTCTGTGGAGCCGGCGACTGAACCTTAGAAGACGTGCAGATGACTTGGGCTCCGACACCTTCGAAGACTTAGATGTCTGATCAGCCTTTTCCAAGGCTTCTTGAAAATCAGGCTTTAATAAGCCCCTCTCTATCAGCTTCTTGCGCCTTTCCATCATGACCCTTCCACTGAAGGAGTGACAAATAGAGCAGTCCTCCTGCAGGTGGAGACGGCCAAGACAGTAGATGCAGGAAGCATGGTTGTCAGTGATGGACATCTTCTGTCCACACTGACACCTTTTAAATCCAGATTTAACTTTTTCAGACATGGCTGAAAAGAAACACTTTACTAAGCAATCAAAGGTTATAACAATAATTATATAACTCTAGGTTACTAATGATTATGAACAGTCCTAATTAACTATTAACTATAGATATTTGAATATAAGACTATGATATATATATATATATATATATATATATATATATATATATATATATATATATATATATATATATATATAGGAATAACGAGTAGATATCAAACACACAACTATTAATTAGCTAAATACTAGGAGAAGGTTTACTAAGTTCTAGTACTACTAACTGTCAGAGCCCTGACAGAAAAAATAGGCCCAAGCCTAAGATTATCTATATAAATCTCTAAAGATAATTAAACCTGGCTAAATATACACACATACACACTAATCTAAGTATAATACTAGTAAAAGTTTTAAACAGTTCTAATATTAGCAAAAAAATTAGAAAAAAATAGCAAAATTGCTAACTGGCCCGAGCTCTCTCGATGTGATCAGCTGCAGGGGCAAACTAGATCTGGGGTATGGTAGAGGAGGATCATGGGATATAGACTGTGCCTTGAGCTTTCTTTCAGATGCAGAGCTTGTGAAACGGCCGACTCGGATCCGAAGATCGGGTCCAAACCCGTGTGTAAGAACAAATGGTGAGATCGAACAATTTCAAATTATATATTTCTTCCCTTTTCAATAATGTGGATAAGCTTACGGGTTTTAAAAGGTGCACCAAGTGTGAGAGAAAAATTCCAAACTCGGACGCGTTTACTGTTTAGGGCCAAGCTCACCTTGATTTCCCTTGTAGCATCTGTGAGGGGTTTAATACAAGAGCCATCCAAGAAAAAAGAATAAGTTGAGTTTGAAGGGCCTTATGCCCACTCCATCTTCACCAGGGGCTCAATCCCCCTCTAAGGAAACGTTAGGCTCTGAGACGAGGAAACAATGTCACAAGGAGTCCAGGGCATCTTCAAAGCCTCCTAACAAGGTTCCGAAGGATTCGGATCTGAGGACGTTGGCACCGAGGCCTATGGCGGCTCCATCGGATCCTATAGATTTGATGGCTTCAAGTGAGCCTTCAAATTTCTCTAAGTCTCCAGATGCTAAAACCTTGGATTTGAGCTCTCTTTCAATCTCTTGGATGATGTCTTTTCTTCCATGACGTCAGGGGTATAAAACAGGCAGCCGATGTCATTACATCAGTTTTTCTTGCCCCAAATGTCAGGAGCCCCCAAAAAAGGAAGCTAGTATATGGTGGGGAACACCACCAGTAAAAAGTAAATACCAATGCCATTAGGAATGGCCATAGAGAGGAGAGGTAGAAGGATAGGAAAGCCAGGGGGCTGGAGGGAGGCAAACCAGGACTGCAACAGTGAATACACACAACATCTGCATTTATGGTACATGTACACAACTGTACTATGTTCTTCGTGTTTCACTGTTGCAGTCATCACACGGTTGATTCCCAAAGCTGAGGAAGGGTGGAAGCAGTCAAGAAGTGTTAGGGCTGGCTAGTAGGCCTTACAAGACTGCTGTAGCAAATCCAGCTCTGGATTTAGAAAAGACTGGTAAGTAGTAATGCTTGGTGAAGGTGTGCACAGAAAGTACAGTTTTGTACCTACCATAAATGTAGATGTCCGATAGGTATGCATCTGCAGTCATCACATATGGGTTGTCCTGCCTCTGGCAGCCCTTCGGTCGGCCGGATTCCAAAGTCTGGGTCTGGCGTCGGCTGATGTCGCCCTTTCCCCGACGTCACAACGCCTGGGGTATAAAAGCGTCAGCCGACGCCATCTTCCTCAGTTTTTCTTGCCCCAGATGCCAGGTGCCCTCTAGGAAGGCTAAATTTGGAAAAATGCAATAAAAAATCCAAACATTTGCAAATATATATATATATATATATATATATATATATACATGTATAAAACAAATACACCATAATAGATCCCCCAGCTAGCTAATAGAGAGGTAAGCACCCTAGGAGTACCACAGAGGGAAGGAGGAGGGTAAACCTGACTGCAGATGCATACCTATCGGACATCTACATTTATGGTAGGTACAAAACTGTACTATGTCCTTCAAGGATGCATCTGCAGTCATCACATATGGGTAGAATACCATAGCCAATCTGGGGGTGGAGGTACTAGGAAAAGGATGGTGTAGCTAAGATACCCTGCAGGACAGCCGTAGCAAAGCCTGCTCTGGATCTGGAATATAGAGGTAAATTGTAATGCTTGGCAAATGTATGCACGGAGCTCCATGTGGCAGCTTCTAAAATGTCTTTGTAGCCACCCCTCTTAAGAAGGCTGTGGAGGTGGCTGTGGCTCTCGAGAGTGAGGTCTAATGTTAGCTGGTACAGTCTTTCCATGAAATGAGTAACAAAGCGGATGCAATTTCCTATCCATTTTGAAATTGTCTGTTTGGAAATTGCTTTTCCTTGAGTACCAGCAGCATATGCTACCAGCAGCTGGTCAGTTTTTCTGAAACCTTTAGTTCTGTCCAAGTAGTAGCGCAACTGTCTGTGAATGTCCAGGGTGTGCAGCAGTTTCTCCCCTTTGTTTTGTGGATTTGGGAAGAAGGTAGGCAAGTGAATGGCTTGATTCAATGAAACCCTGGATACCACCTTTGGTATAAAAGTAGGATTAGTTCTTAATGAAACTCTATCCTGATGGAAAATAATAAATGGCTGAACTGCCATCAGGGCCTGCAATTCCGAAACTCTTCTTGCTGAGGTTATTGCCAGAAGGAAAGCAGTCTTCCATGAGAGGTACTGTAGATCTGCAGATGCTGCTGGTTCAAATGGAGGCAGTGTTAGTTTTTTCAACACGTAGTTAAGGTCCCAAGCAGGTAGAGGTGGTTTCCTAGGAGGTTTGATATTTTTGATCCCTCTCAGAAACTGTCTTAGGAGAGGATGAGAAAAGACAGGAGGATCAGTATTGTACTCTGCTGAAATTGCTGAAGCATGAATCTTAATAGAAGAGTAAGACAGTCCATTGTGGAACATTTCTGCCAAATATTCCAGGATATGTGGCATGTTCATCATTGTCGCATCTAGGCCCTTTGTGGTGTTCCAGATGAGAAATCTTTTCCATTTTGCTGAGTATGTCTTCCTTGTGGAAGGGCGGCGAGCTTCCAGAATAATATTCTTTACTCTCTGGGATAGCTTATCCTGAGGAGGAGTCAAGGTATTCTCCACGCTGTTAGTTGCAATGTTTTCAGGTTGGTGTTTCAGGTTAGATTGAAGAGTTTTGTATCTGTGCTGTGTCAGTAGAAGTGGCCATAGAGGTAGGGGCCATGGCTTCGTACATGACATGCTCCTTAGCAGTGGGTACCAGTGCTGTCTTGGCCAGTCCGGAGCTATCAGGATCACTTTTGGCTGCTCTACCCTGATCTTCAGTAACACCTTGGTCATTAATGGAATAGGCACCTTGGTCATTAATGGAATAGGAGGAAATGCATACACTGTCAGATTTCTCCAGCTGAAAGAGAGGGCGTCCACTTTCCACGCTTGTGGGTGGTATGTCCTTGAGCAGAATTTCTTTAGCTGATGATTGTGGGGGGATGCAAATAGATCTATGTCCGGGCTCCCCCAAGATTGTGTTATCTGTTGGAAAATGTCTGGGTGCAGCATCCATTCGTGTGCATCCATGATATTTCTGCTTAAGCTGTCCGCCAGTGTATTGACCTTCCCTGGCACAAACTGAGCCTGTAGCTGTATATTGAGTTTCAAGGAAAGATCCCATAGATTCATTGCCAGTCTGCACAGAGGGTAAGAATGGGTACCTCCTTGCTTGTTTATGTACCACATAACTGTGGTGTTATCTGTCCTTATTAGTAGATTGCCTTGATGCAGAAAGAGTTTGAAGGCCTCGATTGCATGTATCACTGCTAGCATTTCTTTTTGATTTATGTGCATGCGTAGCTCCTTTCGTGACCACTGTCCCTGGATACCTCTGCCCTCCATGTGTGCTCCCCAACCTAGGTCTGAAGCGTCTGTTGTAATAGTTTGGGAGGTTTTTGGCTTTGTGAAGGGCAGCCCTCTGTTGGACTGGCTGGCCTGAGCCCACCACAGAAATTCCTTGTGAAGGCATGGAATGAGTGGGATTAAAGTTTCCAAACTGTGACTGTGCTGAGTCCATAAACTCCTTAGGTACCACTGTAGCTTTCTCATATGTAGCCTTGCTTGTGGAATCAGAAGAATGCAGGATGCCCTGTAACCCAGGGCCTGCAGGATTTTCCTTGCAGTCAGCTGAGTTTGGCTTGTCAGATTCCTGAAGTAATCCGGTAGTTGACTTTGTTTTTCTTCTGTGAGATAGGCCATTTGGGTGGTTGTATCTAGATCCGCACCCAGAAAGGTTATTCTTTGGGATGGAACAAGTCTTGATTTGTGCATGTTGACTGTATATCCCAAGGCCTGTAGAAGATTGATGGCATAATTTAAGTCCTTTATCAGAGTTTGTTGGTTGTCCGCTTGTATAAGGCAGTCGTCCAGATATGGGTAGATTTGAATCCCCTGGAGTCTGCAGTGTGCTATTACTGATGCCAGGCATTTCGTGAATACTCCGGGCGCAGTAGATAAGCCAAAGGGCAATGCTGAGAATTGATAATGCTCTGACCCTGCAAGAAATCTGAGGTATCTTCTGCAACTTTGTCTGATAGGGACATGCAGGTATGCCTCCTTGAGGTCTAGAGTAACCAGCCAAGACCCCTTGCCCAGCATGGGAAGGAGTTGCTGTAGAGTCAGCATTTTGAATTTTGGCACAATGAGATAAGAATTCAGTACGGACAAGTCGAGAATAGGCCTCCATTGATGCTCTTTTCTTGGAACAAGGAATAGTCCTTGGCCTTGTTCTGAAATAGGAACTTTTTCTATGGCTTTCATTTGTAGTAAGTTTGAGATTTGTTTCAAAGCCTCTGTCCTTTGATTTGGTGGCAGACCTGGTATGCCTTTTCTTTTTGGCAATGTGTGCAAATGGAACCTGTATCTGTTGTCTATTATTTGGAGTGTCCATTTGTCTCTTGTAATGTTGTGCCAATTTCTTGAGAATAAAGAAAGCTTTCCGCCCAAAGGTGCTTCTAATTGAGCCCTGGTTGGTGGAGTCAAAGCAGAGTCATTGAGTTTGTCCTTGTGCAGCAGTTGTAGATCCTGAACTGCCTGTCTGGAGTGGAGGTTGCCATTGACGGCCTCTGTAGGAGCCCCTAGCTTGGCCTCTATCTCTGGCACGCCTGTTTCTGCCCCTTTGAAATCTTTCTGAGTCCGGAAAGGACCAATTCTTGGAAGGCCAGTTTCTGCTGAATCTAGGCGGTTGGACTTGAAGAAAATCCTTAACTGTTTGTACAGATTTTGCCTTTTCCTCAAATTTCTTTAGGACGTCTTGAGCAGTGGAACCAAATAACTTTTGCTTTTCCAGTGGAGCATCCAAAAGCTTAGCTTTAACATGTTCTGGCAGGGATTGTTCCTTCAGCCAAGCATGCCTGCGTATGACAACACCTGTCATTGCTGACCTACATGAAGCTTCCAATGCATCATAACCACACTGCAAGAAATGGTTGCTAACCTGCTGGGAATTATGTACCAGATCCTGAAGGGATTTACGGTCTAGGGGTTCAGAAGAAGACAATTTCTTATGCATTTCTTCTAACAAATACTCTTGATACTGTATCATGTGAAAATGATAATTTAATGCCCTCATAGCAAGAGTGGCAGAAGTATACACTTTTTTACCCCATCTCTCTAATGCCCTGGACTCCTTTGCAGAGGGGAGTGGGTTCTTAGTAGTAACAGCTGCAACCCCTTTAGGGCCCTGTGAAATAGTTTCAGGGTCAGCAGAGTGGGCCTTATAAAGAAAATTGTGTGTCCGGGACCCTGTAATACCTATCAGGCTTAACAGGGGCTGGAGGCAGAGTGTCAGGGGTCATACTAGAGTCAGAATATACATCATCAATCACATTTAAAACAGGAGGAATAGCCGAAGGTCTATGCTGAGGTAAATGAAGAAAAGTTCTTAGTCTTTTCCTGGAATCAGAATATTCCTGGCCCTGCCATTTGAAATGCTCTCTCATAGTGTGAAGGGTCTCCCCAAAGGAAAGCTCTTCAAGAGGGAGGCTGAGGGAATAGATTCCTCTGCATCCGAATCCTCGTAGGCCGAATAAGCCTCCTCCTGGTAGTCTGAGTGATCCGAGCCAACAGAGGCCTCCTCTGAAGAAAGGGGATCAGGGGGATCCATCCTGGGCCTTTTGTCTAGAGGGGGTTGGGAGCCCCTGTCCGGATGAGGCTGAGAGCCCCTAATTAAGGAGATCAGGTCCTCTGCTAAAGTTAAAATCTGTGAACTAGAAGAAGGTCCCTGAGGAATAACTCTGGGAGGCATGGTTTTGGTGTGTTTTGCAGCTTTAGCCCTGGTGAAGGCCTTTATAGACATGGATGCAGGAGGCCTGGCTGCACCACGTGCTGGTGTAGCTTTATCTAAAGGTATGGTGTCGGAAGATTCCAATACACCAGTTTTGGAAGGCAATTCTGTAACTGACTCGGCAGGAGCCTCCGGGACCGAGGCTGTTGGTTGTATTATTTCAGGGTTCGGAAGTTCCAAGGACTCGGTATCAGCTGAGACCGAGACACTCGCGGTAGGCCTAGCCGCGGTTTCAGCCGAAACCGCGGTCCGCGTTTGTCGGTCCTTGTCTTTCCGTTTCTTAATTAAATGTGATGTCGGGGTTTCCGACGGCATTTTGTAAGCAAAACTGTCCCCAAAAAACTCTTCTGCGAACTCCGACCGACGTCTAAGAGTGCGTCGGTTGAAGGAAGCGCAGGCAGAGCAGGCCGAGACGTTGTGGTCTGGGCCTAAGCAAGGAAGACAATAAGAGTGGAAATCCTTATGAGGTATTTGTTTCCCACAAGTTAAACAATTATTAACTTTTTCTGACATCGGCTGAGGCAAGAAAGAGTCCCCAATGGGGTACTTAGCTTTTGAAGTCTTCGGATAGCGAAATTACAGGAGCTGGCCAACCGGCACTTGCGAACTGCTTCTGCTTCGGGCACCACGCGGCAAGAAAGACTGAGGAAGATGGCGTCGGCTGATGCTTTTATACCCCAGGCGTTGTGACGTCGGGGAAAGGGCGACATCAGCCGACGCCAGACCCAGACTTTGGAATCCGGCCGACCGAAGGGCTGCCTGAGGCAGGACAACCCATATGTGATGACTGCAGATGCATCCTTGAAGGACATCTACAGGTTGCAGCTTCCAGAATGTCACTGGTAGGGACTCCCCTGAGAAATGCTGTAGAGGTGGAAGTAGCCCAAGTGAAATGTGGTCTGATCCCCTGTGGGGTAGGTTGTCCATGGTGCTTGTAGCAGAAATGGATACAGTGTGCTATCCATTTGGAAATAGTTTGCTTTGAAATGGCCTTACCCTCTCTGCCCCTGTAGCAAAGCTGACTAGCAGCTGGTCAGATTTTCTGAAAGGTTTAGTCCTGTCAAGGTAGAACCTGAGCTGTCTGTGCATGTCCAAGGAGTGCAGGATCCTTTCCCCTTTATTCTGAAAGAAGGTTGGCAAATGGATGGACTGGTTTAGAGCCACGATGGACACCACCTAAGGCATAAAGGACGGGTTAAGTCCCGAGGGAAACCCTGTCAGCATGGAAAATAATGAAGGGTTCCACAGCCATTAGTGCCTGTAACTCAAGACACTCTTCTTGCTGAAGTTATGGCTAAAAGCAAGGCTGTTTTCCAAGAGAGGAATTTTAAATCTGCTGAAGCTGCAGGTTCAAAAGGGGGGAGCATGAGCTTTTACAGTACAAAGTTAAGGTCCCAGGCAGGGGTGGGTGCTCTCCTAGGGGGCCTTAAGTTGTTAGCCCCTCTCAGGAACTGTTTGATGAGAGGGTGAGAAAATAGAGGTAGTATTATAATGAGCTGAGATGGCAGAGGCATGAAACTTAATGCTGGAGAAGGACAGGCCTCTGTGGAGTAGCTCTGCTAGGTAATCCAGGATTAGAGGTAAGGAGTGCACTGCTGTGTCCTTCCCTTAAAACTGATTCCAAGAACAATATCTTTTCCACGTTTCAGCATAAGATTTCCTAGTACTAGGCCTTCTGGCTTCAAGAATGACGTCCAGCACCTGTTTGCTGAGGGTTGCTGGTGGAGTATTCAAGGGATAAGCCAGGCTACAAGGTTTAGGGATTGCAACTGGTGATGCAAAATCTGTCCCTCCTGCTGTGAGAGCAGGGTGGGAGTCTGGTGAAGGTGCCAGGGTGGCACTGTTGTCAGACTGCGCAAGAGTGGGTACCAGTGCTGGCGTGGCCAGTCTAGGGCAATAAGAATTGCCTTTGGCCTGTCCTGTTTTATCTTGAGTAATACTTTTGAGAGGAGGGACAGAGGGGGAAATGCATAAATTGAGAGGTTTTCCCATTGAAAGGATAGGGCATCCACCTTCCAGGCCGTGCTGTGAGGGTTCCTGGTGCAGAATTTGCTCAACTGGTGGTTCTCGGGGGAGGCAAATAAGTCCATCTCCTGTGTCCCCCACCTCTGGATCAGAAGGTTGAAGGTGCTGGGCTCTAATTTCCACTCGTGTGGGTCTAGGAGATTTCTGCTCAAGTCGTCTGCCAGTGAATTTTGTTTGCCAGGCAGGAATTGAGCTTGTAGATAGACTTGAATGCTCAAGGCTGTGTTCCACAGGGCCATGGCTAACCTGCAAATCTCCCGTTTTTTTGGGGACCAAAAAGAATCTTGAGTAGATCCCGGATCCTATTTGGTCTGCTGGAACTGGCTGGATGGCTCTTTTTGCTAGAAGTTTTGATACCTCCAGCTTTGAGAACTCCCTTAGACCGGGTGCAACGTCTGGGAGGGATACGTTCTGAGGAACAGGATAGTTTTCGAAGGGAATCTTGTAACCCTCGGATATGATCGACTGTACCCAAATGTCTTGAGAAAGGGAAAGCCAGGCTGTTGGGTAGAGCGACAATCTTCCCCCGACTGCCTCCAAGGGTGGACAGTCGGGCAACACCTCATCTCACCACATCTTCCCTCCCTTCTGACCTTTAGGATAAGGTCTTGAAGAGGTGGAGAAACTGACTCCTACGGCAGAAAGAGTCTTGCCGTCCTGCTCGCATCTGGTCAATGTTTCCTTCACCTGAGGTCCAAACAAAGCCGAATCGTCGAAGGGAGTATTTGTGAAGGACGCCTTAAAGGGATCTGCGAAGTTGCAAAGCCGCATCCAGGACTGACGCCTAAGGGCCACTCCTGTGCCTGCGGCTCTACTCGCTCCATCGGCCGCATAAGAAATGAGCCGCATGGAGGAGTTTAAGGAATTTAGGATTCCCAGCTGCGAGGTAATTTTTTCTTGAGCCCCGGCAGCTGACGGATCCTGTACTACCTCACCTAGTTCCTTGAGAATATCTCTCTGAAGCCGGGTAAAGTGACAGAGATAATTCAGCGAGCGCATAGTGAAGGTCGCCGAGGAAAAAATCCGCCACTGCACCTATCCATGGTCCTAGACTCCTTGTTAGGAGGATGGACAGGTACAGAAGGATCTGCAAGTTCCTTCTTGGTGGCAGCTGCCACCACCATGGCATCAACAGGGACACCCTTGGTGAGAAACTGCTTGTCTACCGGGGCCGTGATAAATTTAGATGGCCTCCTAGGGACTGGTTCCACAGAATCCAGGGCCGCCCACGCCCTTCGAGCCACCACTTCCATGAGAGGGTCGAAAGGTGGAGACACCCAGGAGGTGGAAGGTCGAGATCCAAAAGCCTCCAGGCACCGAGGAGGGGGGAGCTAATGGAACCGATTGTTGACTCAGCTGAGGGGCTAAAACACTCCTCATCACCTCAAAGGCTCCCCTTCCAGGGAGGCCAGAGAGCTCCCGCTCCGAAGAAACAGGAACTCCCGGCCCCGCCGAAAGAGAAGGCTCCGAGGCCGATGTCGGTGCCGAACTCACCAACGCCGAAGCTCCGAGAGGGAGAACGGGGCCGGACAAGGGTCTGATGCCACTCGCCTCGGAGCCGGCTGAGTCACAACGACCGGATCCCTCCATGGAAGGTATCATGGAGGAAATCGGAGTCGAAGACGAAGGAGCCGAAAGGGGTGGCATCGGCTCTAACGCACCAACAGTCAAGGTTTCGAGAAGCTCCGGCTCCGAACTCTGGAAGAGAGTCGAAGGAGGAAATTCAGGGGGATGAGTGATAGTGGTTGTCTGCTGAGATGGGCTATGGAGCATCTGGGCCAGTGCCTGTGATTTCAGCAATCTGCTTACCACTCTCTCCAAGTCGTGGTCAGAGAGCCTGGAAGACCTAGAAGATCGGCTCCGATGGCTCCGCTCCGAATGCAGAGATCCCGGAGCCGAGCGAATCGATTCCAGGGAAGGAGACTGAGATCTCTTCCTAGTTGGAGCCATCGGAGCCGAAGACCCCTCGGTTCCAGTCGGAGCTGATAACTTATCGGCTCCAGTCTGGGACATGGAAATGTCGGCTCCAGCCGGAGCCGACATCGACTTCGATGCAGGCGTATCGGAGCCGGCCGGTACCGATACCACCGCCTCTAAGAGAGAAAGATCGGCTCTGGCCGGAGTCGACCTAAACTCCGAAGGAGTCGGAGCCACAGCCGAAGGCTTCGAACTCAAAGCCGAGGGCTTCCCCGACCCGGTCTTGGTTGGGGAGCTCTCCGGCTTCAATAAGCCTCGTAGGATTAATTTATTCCTACGTTCCTGCAGGACTCTGTGGCTAAAAGAATGACAAATGGCACAGGAGTACTGCAGGTGTAGAGGTCCCAGGCAGTACACGCAAGAAGTGTGACCGTCTGTCAGAGACATCTTCTGACAGCACGAGTCACACTTCTTGAAGCCTGAGACCTTCGATTCTTTGGACATAATTATGCCCAGTGCACAAACACACACACACAAAGTTCACCCACACAGTTAACTTAAGAAGAAGGGGGGGGGACTAAGTACAACACTCAAACACCCTGGCAGGAATTAAGGAAAGGGAGGCTTAAGGCCTGAAGGGGAAAATAACTAAACCTATCAGGTTGATGGAGTATAGGGTTAAGGAGATGCTACAGAAAGACTAACTCTAATACTGAAGTTCACCCATACTAGAAAAAGGGAAGATTTTTAACTGTAGAAAGTTAAATCACAAAAACACTACCTGAGCTGGTAAAAGAAGACCTCTTGCTGCGCTTCGAGATATGGGTAGTCACGCCTTGCATCATGGGATATAGGGTTGCCTCGAGCTGGTAAAATTAGCTCTCGAGCTTAGCAAGTGCCGAGTCGGAGCCGAGGATCGGCTCCGAACCCATCCAGCAAGAATGAAGGCGAGTTTGACAACTTAACATTCTTTATTTTCTGCACAAGCTGAAAGTAACACCATTTTTTGTTTAGTTCCATAATATGCTGCTGGTACTTCAACATGTGAAACTGACAATTCAGTGCCCTGATATTAAGAGTTGCAGTGGTATATACCGTCTTACTCCATCTCCCTAAAGTTCTGGAATCCCTCTCTGAAGTGGTAGGATTTTTGGCTGTAGTAGCCTTAATACCTTTAGGTCCCTGGGAAACGGTCTCTGGATCCGCAGTAGGATTCTTGAAGAGAAATTTGTGGGAATCAGGTACTCTGTAGTACCTGTCAGGTTCCCTAGGGGCTGGTGGTAAAGTATCTGGAGCAAGACTGGATTCCATAAAAAAGTACAGTTTTGTACCTACCATAAATGTAGATGTTCGAGTGTTCACCCTGCTGCAGTCATCACACTTGGGTTTATCCTGCCATCAGGCAGTCCCGCAGTCGGCCTGAGTTCCAAAGTCTTGGTCCGGCATCGGTTGCGGTCGCTTCTTCCCTGACGTCAGTGCGCCAGGGGTATATAAGAGGCATCCGACGCAATTTCCTTCAGTTTTTCTTGCCCCAGATGTCAGGTGCCCCCAATAGGTAGGCAAAATATATATTGCTATATAAAAATGTAGATATAAAAATAAAACAATACCTTCAGGCACAAGCAAATATACCACAGAGGTTGTATAGGATAGAATGGTATAGATAAGTCCAGCTAGTTCAGAGGGGATGGAGGGAGGGTAACCTGGACTGCAGCAGGGTGAACACTCGAACATCTACATTTATGGTAGGTACAAAACTGTACTATGTTCATCGTGTTACCCTGCTGCAGTCATCACACTTGGGTTGAATCCCAAAACCAAGGATGGGTGGTGGAGTTAAACAGGGTTAGAAGAAGCTAGTAGGCCCTGCAAAACTGCAGTGGCAAAACCAGCTCTAGTCTTAGAATATAGAGGTAAGTGATAGTGTTTGGAGAAGGTGTGCACTGAACTCCAAGTTGCAGCTTCCAGAATATCCTTGGTTGGCACCCCCCTGAGAAAGGCTGCTGATGTAGCTGTAGCCCTGGTGGAGTGGGACCTTATGTTAGCAGGTACTGGTTTCCCATGATGTGTGTAGCAGAAACATATTCAATGTCCTATCCATTTTGAAATGGTCTGTTTTGAGATAGCTTTTCCTTGTAAGCCTGCAGCATAGGCTACGAAGAGCTGGTCAGATTTTCTGAAAGCCTTAGTTTTATCCAAGTAGTAACATAATTGCCTGTGAATGTCCAAAGAGTGCAGGAGTCTTTCTCCTTTGTTCTGGGGATTTGGGAAAATGATGGGCAAATGAATGGTTTGGTTAAGGGCCACACTGGATACCACCTTTGGCATAAAGGAAGGGTTAGTTCACAGAGAGACTCTGTCTTGATGAAAAATGAGGAAAGGCTCCACTGCCATTAGTGCCTGTAGCTCTGAGACTCTTCTAGCTGAAGTTATTGCTAGTAGCAGGGCAATTTTCCATGAAAGAAATTTTAAATCAGCTGAAAAACCTGGTTCAAAGGGCGGCAGTGTAAGCTTTTCCAGAACAAAGTTGAGATCCCAAGTAGGTGTTGGTGCTCTCCCGGGCGGTCTTATGTTCTTAGCCCTCTGAGGTACTGTCTTAGGAGTGGATGTGAAAATAAAGGAGGATCCGTGTTGTAATGAGCTGAAATTGCTGAGGCGTGGATCTTAATAGATGAAAATGAAAGTCCTTTGTGCAACATCTCAGTTAAATATTGTAGAATCTGAAGAATGTTGGGATCAAGGGGATTTTGGCCTTTAGCCTGGTGCCAGGCGCAAAATCTTTTCCATTTGTCCGAATAGGTTTTCCTGGTGCTGGACCTCCTGGCCTCCAGAATGACATCCATAACAGCTTTGGATAGAGGTGTTGGCTGGATGTTTAGGTAATTTGCCATGCAGCCAGGTTTAAAGTCTTGAGCTGGCTGTGTAGAATCTGATTGTCTCGCTGGGTGAGCAGGTGAGGAATTTGTGGTAAAATCCATGGTGGGCCGTGGGCCATGTTCCTTAGAATTGGATACCAGTGCTGGTGTGGCCAGTCTGGTGCAATGAGTATCATTTGTGGCCTCTCTAATCTGACTTTCAGCAGCAACTTTGCTAGAAGAGGCAGTGGAGGAAAGGCATACACTGTTAATGTTTTCCAACTGAATGAGAAGGCGTCCACTTTCCAAGCTTGTGGGTGGAATGTCCTTGTGCAAAATTTTTGAAGTTGGTAGTTTTGGGAGTTGGCAAACAGATCCATGTCTGGGCGTCCCCATTTTTGAGTTATCATTGCAAATACTTGTGTATCTAGTTTCCACTCCTGGGGATCCATGACGTTTCTGCTTAGGTCGTCTGCCAATGTGTTTTTCTTTCCTGGCAGGAATTGTGCTTGTAGTTGAACTTGGTAAGACAGTGCTGTGTTCCACAAGGTCATTGCTTGCCTACACAGAGGGTAGGAATGTGTGCCCCCTTGCTTGTTTATGTACCACATTACTGTGGTATTGTCCATCTTTATTAGTTGTCCTGGGTGTAAGAGGTCCTTATAAGCTGTTAGGGCATTCTGTACTGCTAGCATTTCTTTTTGATTTATATGCAGATGCCTTTGATCTGTAGTCCATTTGCCTTGAATGCACTGTCCTGCCATGTGTGCTCCCCAGGCATAGTCCGATGCATCTGTTGTCATATTTTTCCTGGCTGTGGGTAAGGTGAAAGGCTGACCCTTGTTGAGGTGACATGCCTGTTCCCACCATAGAAACTCCTGTTGAAGGCAGGGAATGAGTGGTATTGTTTCCAAGCTGTGGCTGTGCTGAGTCCATACGCTTTTCAGGTACCACTGTAATTTCCTCATATGCAGTTTTGCAAATGGTATTAGTAGTATGCAAGATGCCATGAATCCCAAGGCCTGCAGAATTTTTCTTGCAGGGAGTTGGGTCTTTGTTGCCATTATTTTGAAGTATTGAGTCAGCTGTCCTTGCTTGTCTGGCGTGAGATAAGCCATCTGGGCCGTTGTATTCAAGCTGGCACCCAGGAATATTATGTTTTGTGAGGGCACTAATTTTGATTTATTTTCGTTTACTGTGTACCCTAGGCAACTTAGAAGGTGTTTGACAAATGCCAGATGCTTTAAAAGAATGTCCTTGCTTTCTGCTTGAATAAGGCAGTCGTTCAGGTATGGGTATATTTGAATTCCTCTTTGTCTGCAGTATGCAATTACTGGTACCAGGCATTTTGTGAAGATCCTGGGCGCAGTAGATAAGCCAAAGGGCATTGCAGAGAATTGATAATGGGTTGAACCTGCAATGAAGCGGAGGTATCTTCTGCAATTTTGTCTGATAGGGACATGCAGGTATGCCTCCTTGAGGTCCAACGTTACTAGCCAAGCATTCTTGCCCAGCATGGGAAGAAGCTGCTGTAGTGTTAGCATCTTAAATTTTGGTACTTGCAGATAGGTGTTTAGAATTGAAAGATCCAGAATGGGTCTCCATGCTTTGTCCTTTCGGGGAACTAGAAAGAGTCTTGAGTAAATTCCTTGTACTTACTCCTGTGTAGGAGCCTGTTGGATGGCTCATGTCCATGAGAGCTGTAATTTGTTTTTGTGCCTCTGCCCATTGATTTGGTGGTAGGTTTGGCATTCTTTTTATCCTTGGTAAAAAGTGTGAAAGTGGAATCTGTATCCTTGTGAGACAATATTTAGGACCCATTTGTCTTTTGTGATGATGTGCCAGTTGTCTGCAGAAAGTGCTAGTTTTCCTCCCAAGGGAGCTGCCAAGAGGGGTTTGCTTGGCAGTCTGAGGGGTAAGTCATTGTGTCTGTCTTCTGATAGTTTGAGACCTGTCTTCTCCTCCTTTCTGGGTTGTGGCACCCCATTGTCGAGGCTTGTACGAGCCTTGTGACTGACCTCTGCCCCTTGGGCGTCTGTATTTGCCCCTCTGTGGCCTGTCAGAAGCTGGAAAGGACCAGTTTTTGGTTGGCCAATTTCTGCTGAAATGAGGGGGTTGAACCTGTAAAAAATCCTTGACCGTCTGCATAGATTTTGACTTATCCTCCATTTCTTTAAAACTTCTTCTGCTTTTACACCAAATAAAACATCCTGCTGTAAAGGTGCATCCAATAACTTTGCTTTAACATGATCAGGTAAAGTTTGTTCTTTTAACCAAGCATGTCTACGTATGACAGACCCTGTCACTGCTGCTCTACAAGAAGCTTCCAATGAATCAAATCCACATTGCAAAGTATGTTTTCCCACTTGTTCAGCTGCATGCAACAAATCTTGCATTTCCTTGTACTCAGGCTGCTCTGTATGTGTGATCACTTTTGTTTTAATTGAGACATCAAATATTGTTATTTCAGCATGTGAAACTGGCAATTTAAGGCCCTCATAGCTAGAGTAGCTGAGATATATACTTCCTTTCCCCATCTGTCTAGTGCTCTAGAATCCCTTTCAGAGGGTACAGGAATTTTAGCAGTAGAGGCCTTAATCCCTTTGGGACCCTGAGAAATGGTTTCCAGGTCAGCAACAGGGCTTTTATATAGAAATTTGTGTGAGTCAGGGACTCTAATATCTGTCTGGTTGGCTGGTGCAGGAGGTAGTGAATCTGGGTTAAGGCTACATTCTGAATAAACATCATCCACAATGTCTAACACGGGTGGAATAGCAAGCGGTTTGTGCTGGGGTAGTAAAAGGAACTCTCTGAGCCTTTTCTTAGAATCAGAGTAATCCTGGCCTTCCTAGTGGAAATGTTCCCTCATGGCATGTAGAGATTCCCCAAAAGAGTAGTCTTCTGGGGGAGATGCTGAAGGAATATACTCTTCAGCATGAGGTATTTGCTTTCCACAAGTAATGCAATTATTAATTTTACTGACATCGGTAAGGAGCAAGAAAAAGTTTCCCCAATGGGATACTTAGCTTTAGTTGAAGACTTCAGATCTGAAACTCGAAAACGAAAATTTCAGGAGTCAGCCGACCAGCACTTACGAACTGCTTCTGCTTCGGGCACCGCACGACAAGAAAGACTGATGTAATGGCGTTGGCTGCATGTTTTATACCCCTGACGACCTGACGTCATGGAAGAATGACTTACATGTAGACTAGCAGAGTGATGCAGTGGAAGCTTGCTGGGCCCATAACCCAAAGGTCAATGGATCAAAACCATCCTTTGCTATATAAAGGGTAGAAAGTTTTTGGGGGTGGGAGGTTGGCATAATTGTTAAAGTGTTTACCTTACAGACCTAAGGTACAGGGTTTGATTCTAACATAGGGTAGTTGGCTAGGCTTAAAACAGCCCACAGGGCAGTTAGCCAACTACTAATCTATGACTCTATGACTCAAAGAAGGGACAGTAACCGACACAGGACCCAAGACTTTGTTAATCCGGCCCACTGAGGGTTACCTGCAAGTAGATAACCCAAATGTAATGACTGCAACAGTGAAACACGAAGAACATCTGGTATGATCTGGTCCCTCCTTGCTTATGTACCACAAGCCTGTTGTCTGTGAATACTCTTAGGGGTACTGATTTCCAGGGGTAGGTGAGGACCTGCAGGACATGAATGAGAGCCCATATCTCTTTCACGTTGATGTACTCTTCCTTGAGGTTGGACTGCCAACAACCTTGCACCTTGTGGATTCCTGTCTATCCGCCCAAGCCTTGTGAGGCATCTGTGTGCAGCTCTTGACTTGGGAGTCTGCACCTTGAAAGGCAGGCCTGGATTGAGATTCACCTGCATCTCCCACCACAGGATCTCCATCTTGAACAAAGGCATGAGAGCAATCTGTGTCTCCAGGGGGTGAAAGTGTTGGGACCATGCATTTTTTTCAGGTACCACTGAATTTTTCTCATATGAAACCTGGATAAACAAAGCATTGGTATGTTTACTGCCATGAATCCTAGTGCTCTGAGGATGTCTCTCTGGCTGAACAAACTTCAGAGAGGTTTGACAATAGAAGTAAGTTGTGAAGCTCTGCACATGCTTCTGGGGTAAGAAGGCCTGCATGTTTTTGGTGTCTAGTCTGCAACACAAGAAAACTAGGTCCTGAAAGGGTTGAAGTAAAGATTTTTTGGAAATGACAGTGAATCCCATTTGCAGGAGGAGGGTGAGAGTAAATGTGAGATACTGGAATAAGACCCGAGGCAAAGAGAACTGGATTAGCAGATCATCTCTAGGTAGGAAAATATCTGAACTCCCAGAGTCCTGCAAAAGGCTATAACTTTGGGTAGGCACTTTGTGGGCTGTAAAATGCCCAAAAGGAAGAGAATCTCAGGAATTTCTTGCAACAAGGGCAAATGGGGATATGCAGGTATGCAACCTTCATATGCAAAGATACTAGAAAGGCCTTTAGAAGGATAAAGGGGAGAAAGGTCTGAAAAAAAAAACAGCATTTTGAAAGTGGGTACCTTGAAGAAGGTGATGAGCTGGGAGAGATCCAGTCTGGGTCTGCACTGTCCTCCTTTTCTTGGTACCAGAAACAGTCTAGAAAATAATTTTTGTCTCCCCAAATGAGGAGGAACTGGTTCTATTGTGCTTTGGGACTGCAGTTCCTGAAGGAAGGGATGGAGAAGAAAAAGGTCTTTATCAAGGGGGGAATCTATAAGTTTAGCCTTAAAAACCTTCTGATAGGGGTCAGTTATGCAACCAGGTGTATAATTGAATGACTGATCCAGTAACAGTTGCGTTGGAAAAAGCTTCAACAGGATCACAGCTGCATTTCATGTTGGTACCTAGCCATTTGAGTGACCTGATTTACCAAGGAAGAAAGTTGTTGCTTGGAATCTATGCCTGACATATCAGCCAGAGCCTTGTTCAGATTGTTAATGGTAGGTGGGAGGTATCTGGTCATCTGAGTCTGACAATTAATGGTTCTGAAGGGCAAGGCAGCAGTGGTATATAAAATTTTCTTCCCAATCTATCCATAGCCCTGTTATCCTTGTCTAATAGTAGGGCATTGGCATTTGGCAGTAGCATATAAGATTTGTCTGAAGCTAAGGAAACAGATGAAGGGCCAGTTGCAGGGCTCTTAAAAAGGAACTTGAGGCATTCTGGAATCTTGTAGAATTTATCTGTTCTTTTGAGAACTGGGGACTGAGAGTCAGGAGCTGTGGCTGTGGATGCAATTTGTGCAGAAAGGCCTCTATGGCTGGAGGGAGAGGGGAAGGGGATGGAGTGCCCACCTCTAACCAACTGCAGTAACTCTACTGGACATCAGAGATTTGCTCAGACTCCCACTCAAAATATTTCATCATATTTATAATGATCTCTTCAATAGATGCCTCTTCTACAAGGGAATCAGAAGAGAGGGAATCCTCATTATGAGGGTACCTGGCCAGAAGAGAGTATTTGAAAGGAGTAAGCTGAGGAATAGTCATTAGAATCTGAGGCGTCCTCAGAAGAAGATAGTTCTACAGTACTCTTCCATGAAGTAAGTGGCGGTGCTGGGAAGGAATGAGGTTTAAGAGCCATAATGGCTTTGAAAAGACCCTGAGAAAAGTCCATCCACTCCTTCAACCTGGGAGGGGGAGAACAGGAAACTTCAGTCTTTTGTTGCTTTTTCTTTGGGGTGACGTTCTTCCAACCCCTGACGTACTTCGATTTTCCAGGAATCTCTTCCCATACTAAAATTTGTGGGATGTCTTCAGATTCACTGTTCCCTCTTCACAGTTGCAATAGCAGTCTCTTGGGAAGTGTGGTTTTCTGAAGCCATACTGGCCAGCAACAGGTGTGTGATACAGGGTGTCTGACATACAGTAAGAAGTACTGCAGGTATATCAGACTGGGCAGTTTCAGGCCTAGGCCTTTTGTTTTTTTTTCTAAGGAGTGGAAGACATGTAATTTTATCATGGTGTGGATGGAAGGAGAAATGGCATACGGGTTATCCTGAAGGAACAGTATGCTAAGAGTGTTTTGGAGGTGAAAAGACTGTCGGATAGAGTGATGTTTATGAAGCTGGAAATTGATGGCGTAATGATGAATGTTGTTAGTGCATATGCTCCACAAGTTGGGTGTGCGATGGATGAGAAAGAAAAATTTGGGAGTGAGTTGCATGAAGTGGTGATGACTGTACCCAAGGGTGAGAGACTGGTGATTGGAGCAGATTTCAATGGGCATGCTGGTGAAGGGAAAAGAGGGGATGAGGAAGTGATGGGTAGGTATGGTGTTAAGCAAAAGAATGCAGAAGGTCAGATGGTAGTGAATTTTGTGAAAAGGATGGACTTGGCTGTGGTGAATACGTATTTTAACAAGGGGGAGGAGCACAGGGTGACATACAAGAGTGGAGGAAGATGCCCACAGGTGGATTATATCTTGTGTAGAAGGGCCAGTCTGAAGGAGATTGGAGACTGTAAAGTGGTGGCAGGGGAAAGTGTAGTTAGGCAGCATCGGATGGTGGTTTGTAGGATGACATTGGTGATCAAGAGGAGGAGGAGTGTGAGGGCAGCACCAAGGATCAAATGGTGGAAATTGAAAAAGGCTAATTGTGAGGTGGAGTTCAGGAAAGAGTTTAAGACAGGCACTGGGTGGCAGTGAAGAGTTACCAAATAGTTGGGTAACTACAGCAGAGCTAGTAAGGGAGATGGCTAGAAAGGTGCTTGGTGTGACATCTGGAAAGAGGAAGGAGGACAAGGAGACCTGGTGGTGGAATGAAGTAGTACAGGAGAGTATACAGAGAAAGAGGTTGGTGAAGAAGAAGTGGGACTGTCAGAGAGATGAAGAAAGTAGACAGGAGTATAAGGATATGAGGTGCATGGCAAAGAGAGAGGTGGCGAAGGCTAAGAATAAGGCGTATGAAGAATTGTATGAAAGGTTGGACACTAAGGAGGAAGAAAAGGGCCTGTACCGATTGGCTAGACAGAGGGACCGAGTTAGTAAAGATGTGCAGCAGGTAAGGGTGATAAAGGATAATGAGGGAAATGTACTCACAACCGAGGAGAGTATGTTGAGCAAATAGAAGGAGTACTTTGAGGGGTTGATGAATGAAGAGAATGAGAGAGAGAGAAGGCTGGATGATGTGCGGATAGTGAATCATGAATTGCAGTGGATTAGTAAGGAGGAAGCAAGGATAGCTATGAAGAGGATGAAGAATGGAAAGGCTGCTGGTCCAGATGACATACCTGTGGAAGCATGGACATGTTTAGGTGAAATGGCAGTGGAGGTTTTAACCAGATTGTTTAATGAAATCTTGGAAAGTGAAAGGATGCCTGAGGAATGGAGAAAAAGTGTTTTGGTACCGATTTTTAAGAATAAGGGTGATGTGCAGAGCTGTAGTAACTACAGAGGGATTAAATTGATCAGTCACAGTATGAAGTTATGGAAAAGAGTAGTGGAAGCTAGGTTAAGAAGGGAGGTAATGATTAGTGATCAGCAGTATGGTTTCATGCCAGAAAGAGCACTACAGATGCAATGTTTGCTCTGAGAATGTTGATGGAGAAGTACAGAGAAGGTCATAAGGAGTTGCATTGTGTCTTTGTGGACTTAGAGAAAGCATATGACAGGGTGCCTAGAGAGGAGTTGTGGTATTGTATGAGGAAGTCGGGAGTGTCAGAGAAGTATGTAAGAGTGGTACACGATATGTACGAGGGTAGTGTGACAATGATGAGATCTGCGGTGGGAGTGACGGATGCGTGTAAGGTGGAGGTGGGATCACATCAAGGATCAGCTCTGAGCCCTTTCTTATTTGCAATGGTGATGGACAGGTTGACAGAAAAGATCAGACAGGAGTCCCCGTGGATTATGATGTTTGCAGATGACATTGTAATCTGTAGTGAGAGTAAGGAACAGGTAGAGGAGACCCTGGAGAGATGGAGATATGCTCTAGAGAGAAGAGGAATGAAGGTCAGCAGGACTAAGACAGAATATATGTGTGTAAATGAGAGGGAGGATAGAGGAATGGTGAGGATACAGGGAGTAGAGGTGGTGAAGGAGGATGAGTTTAAATACTTGGAATCAACAGTTCGGAGTAATGGTGAGTGTGAAAGAGAGCTGAAGAAGAGTGTACAGGACGGAGTGAATGGAGAAGAGTGTCAGGAGTGATTAGTGACAGACAATTACCAGTAACAGTGAAAGGGAAGGTCTACAAGAGGGTAGTGAGACCAGCTATGTTATATGGGTTGGAGACAGTAGCAGTGACAAAAAGGCAGGAGTTGGAGCTGGACGTGGCAGAGCAAAAGATGTTAAGATTTGCACTGGGTGTGACAAGGGTGGACAGGATTAGGAAGAAGTATATTACAGGGTCAGCCCAGGTTGGAAGATTTGGAGACAAAGCTAGAGAGGCAAGATTATGTTGGTTTGGACGTGTGCTGAGGAGGGATGCAGAGTATATTGGGAAAATGATGCTAAGGATGAAGCTGCCAGGTAACAGGAAAAGAGGAAGGCCTAGGATAAGGTTTGTGGATGTGGTGAGAGAGGACATGCAGGTGGTTGGTGTAACAGAGCAAGATGCAGAGGACAGGAAAAAATGGAAACAGATTATCCGCTGTGGCGACCCCTAACGGGAGCAGCCGAAAGAAGAAGAAGGAGGAGGAGTGGAAGACATGTCAGGTGTGGAGGGATCTGCCATCTTAGATTAAGCTAAACGCTTCAGCTGCTGGGTCTCTAAAAATGTGTTCGATGAAGACAAAAGGGAATATAATATTTTGGGGACAAAGAACTGGCAAATAGAAGAAGACTTGTAATTGTGATCTGTGCTTAAGCAGAAAAGACACCGGGTATGGAGGTCTTTGAAAGGTATCTGCCTACTACACTCACACTTGCCCTCCTAGCTGACATTTAGCAAAATGACAGCAAAATAGTTTAAACAATAAGGAAGGTTCCCTAACAGTACACTTATTCAAATCCGAGAAGGCTTATGGTACAAATGATCATGTGATAATCAGACCAACAAGTGGAAGACCTGCGTTCAGTGAGACAGTCTGGGGAAATTATGCTTATAAGTCTGTTTATATACTCCTGCAGTTGTGAGCTGAGGTCAAAAGTCAGATGTATGCTGCTGGGATGATTTAGGCTTTGTTATCACGGCTGGGTGCCAAAGCTGAAAACCCTATCTGTTTGGATTACTGCAACAGTGACTTCAGTTGGGAAATCTTAAGTTGTCATCATCACGTGTAAGGGGACAGTAGTACACTGGTAAAGGGAAAAACTATATTCCATGACCCCCTCCCCGTGCAATTTGAGTTTGAAATGCCTCTCTTCCCTTGCTTTTCCACAAACGTCATACGACATCTTTTTGGCACTTTACTTTTTATGCTCAGTTTAATATTCCACAATCTCTCCACTACATGTTTAATTAAGCCACACTGTATCACTGTACCCCTTTTACACTAATCACATTTCTTATTTTAGCTTTGCATTTCAATTTTTCTTTTACATCAACTCTTCTCTGTGTTAATCACATAAAAAAGAAAATAAGCTGTTTGTATTTACTCATCTAAATTGTTCCCTCATCTATAAAATATTTCATCACTTTAAAGGAGAACCCCACCCAAATGTCAATTTTTTCCTGTCTGAAAATTGTTTCTTTCCATATAATCTAAAACAAAGTGCCACAGACAAAAAAATGATAATTTATTAAAATTATTTAATTTGCTTTGTGCTTGAACTTGTTTCTGTTCACCCTTTTGTGAAACCTCACACTTTCTTTCCCATGTTTGTCTCACCATTATACTGCTCAACTATCTAATAGTTCACATAACGCCAGATTTTTGTGTTATATTTTGGTCTGTTCCTCATACAATTTGTAGTTTCCTGGCAAATTACAAAGGACTGACGTCAGTACAGATACTTGAATTGCAGACTTAATATCCTTCAGAAAATGCATGCTAATGAAAAAAGTACAGTTTTGTACCTACCATAAATGTAGATGTTCGAAGATCCACATTGCTGCAGTCCTTACACTTGGGTATACCGCTGTCCTCGGTCGGCCCGAATACCAAAGTATATGGCTGACGTCGGTCACGGCGCATTAAACTGACGCCAGGACGTCAGGGTATAAATGCGCATGACCGACGTCATATCCTCAGTCTTTTCTTGCCTCAGATGTCAGAAGACCCTAAACAGGGTAAAATCAAAAAACCACCAAACACTAAACACCCCTGCACCCAAACTATGTACAACTTTTAACAAATAAATAATAAAGTACCAACCTATCCACACAACCACCCCCAAACACAGAGGGGAAGGAGGGAGGGTAAATTGGACTGCAGCAATGTGGATCTTCGAACATCTACATTTATGGTAGGTACAAAACTGTACTATGTTCTTCATCTCACATTGCTGCAGTCCTTACACTTGGGTAGATTCCCAAAGCAGAGGTAAGGGAGGATGGCAAATCAAAGAGAAGCAGGAGCCACCAAAATGCCCTGTAAAATAGCAGTGGCAAAACCAGCCCTAGATTTAGAGTAGAGAGGAAGGTGGTAGTGCTTAGAGAAAGTATGTACTGAACTCCAAGTAGCTGCCTCCAAAATATCCTTAGTTGCCACTCCCCTTAGAAAAGCTGTAGAAGTGGCAGTAGCCCTAGTGGAATGAGGTCTAATCCCTGCTGGAATCTCCTTGCCATGATGGGAGTAACAAAAAGCAATACAAAACCCAATCCACTTAGAAATAGTTTGTTTTGACACAGGCTTGCCCTGAGAACACAAAGCAAAAGAAACAAACAACTGCTGAGACTGCCTGAAACCCTTAGTCCTGTTTAAGTAATAGCGTAACTGCCTGTGTACATCTAAAGTATGCAAAATCTTTTCTCCCTTATTTTGGGGGTTTGCATAAAAGGTAGGTAAATGAATAGTTTGGTTTAAAGACACACTTGAAACCACCTTAGGCATAAAGGAAGGGTTAGTACGTAAAGATACCCTATCCTTATGGAAAATCAAGAAAGGCTCAACCGCCATAAGGGCCTGCAATTCAGAAACCCTTCTTGCAGAGGTAATGGCCAACAAAAAAGCAGTCTTCCATGACAAATATTTCAACTCAGCCGTAGCTGCAGGCTCAAAAGGTTGTAGAGTGAGTTTTTCCAACACATAATTGAGGTCCCAAGCAGGAGTAGGAGCTCTTCGTGGAGGTCTTATGTTCTTTGCCCCTCTGAGAAATTGCTTGAACAAAGGATGAGAAAACAAAGGTGGATCACAGTCATAGTGAGCTGAAATTGCTGCAGCATGAATCTTAATGGAAGAGAAGGACAAACCTTTGTCCAATAACTCAGTAAGATATTGAAGAGCCACATTCAAATTAGGCTCAGAAACATCCAAATCCTTTGCTGCACTCCAAAACAAAAATCTCTTCCACTTGTCTGCATACACTTTCCTTGTACTAGGTCTTCTAGCTTCCATAATCACATTCAGAACCTGTTGAGGAAGTTGAGCCCTGCTATGAGTCAAAACAGGATATGCCATGCTGTGAGATGAAGAGAGTGAAGCTTGATATTGAGTAGATGACCGTCCTTTTGGGACAACAGGTGTGGAATCAAAGGCAAGGGCCAAGGTGGTTTCCTTACCAGACTTCTCAGTAATGGGTACCAATGCTGTCGAGGCCAATCTGGAGCTATCAGGATCATTCTTGGTTTGTCCTGTCTGACCTTTAGAAGTACCTTTAGGAGGAGAGGAAGAGGCGGAAAGGCATACAAATGAAGATTTTTCCAACTGAAAGAAAGAGCATCCACATTCCAAGCTGCATGATGTATCCCTTTTGTGCAAAACTTTGGCAGCTGGTGGTTTAGAGGAGAAGCGAACAGATCTATGTCTGGAGTTCCCCATGACACTGTTAATTGCTGAAATACATGAGGATCCAATTTCCACTCGTGGGGATCCATGATTTGTCTGCTTAACACATCTGCTAAGGAGTTCTGCACTCCCGGCAGAAACCTTGCCTGAAGATTTAGTTGTAAACTGAGAGCAGTGTCCCACAAAATCATTGCTTGTCTGCATAGGGGGTAAGAATGCATTCCCCCTTGCTTGTTGATGTACCACATGACAGTTGTGTTGTCTGTTAGAATCAACACCTGCCCTGGAAGAAGTAATTCCTTGAAAGCTATTAATGCAAACTGGACTGCTAACATCTCCTTCAAGTTGATATGTAGATGCTGTAGTCTGGCAGGCCACTTGTCCTGTATCCACTTTCCATTGAGATGAGCTCCCCAAGCTTTGTCCGAGGCATCTGTTGTTAGAATCTGACTTGCCTCTGGCCGGGTCACAGAAAGTCCCTTGTTTAGGTGACATTGCTGAGCCCACCACAAAAATTCCTTTTGAATGCAAGGTATTATTTGAATGACAGTGTCCAGATCCTGGCAGTGCTGTGTCCATAGATTCTTGAGATACCATTGTAGCTTCCTCATATGCAGTTTGGCATTGGGAAGTACCAGAATACAAGATGCCATGAACCCTAAGGCTTGAAGGACTGTCCTTGCAGTCAGCCCGGACTGATGTGATAGTTGTTGGAAGTAAAGGGAAAGATTCTTTTGTTTGTCCGGGGTCAAAAAAGGCCATCTGGGTTGCTGTATTCAGTCTCACACCCAGAAAGCACATGTCTTGAGAGGGTACTAGACTGGACTTTGTTTCGTTCACAGAATACCCCAGGCATCTTAGCACTGCTATCACATATTTTAAATGCTGAAGAAGCTCGTCCTTCCCTTGAGCCAGAATCAGGCAATCGTCCAAATAAGGGTAGATCTGTATTCCTCTCAATCTGAAGAAGGCTATCACTGGAGCCAGAACTTTTGTGAATACTCTGGGTGCAGTAGATAAGCCAAAGGGCAATGCAGAGAACTGATAATGAGAATTTCCAGCTCGAAAACGCAGATACTTCCTGCAACCTAGAGTGATAGGAACATGAAGGTAAGCCTCCTTGAGGTCCAAAGTTACCATCCAGTGATCTTTGCCCAGCAGAGGTAAAAGCTGTTGTAATGTCAGCATCTTGAATTTGGGAATGTCCAGAAAGGTGTTGAGGATAGACAAATCCAAAATTGGTCTCCACGTGTTCCCCTTTTTTGGCACTAGGAATAGACGAGAATAAAATCCTAGGCCCCTTTCTGCCATAGGCACCGGTTGTATGGCCCCTATCTGAAGTAATAGAGAAATTTGTCTGTAAGCTTCTAGTCTGTGTTGAGGAGGAATGTCTGGCATGCCTTTGAAAGGTGGCAAGGTATGGAAATAAAATCTGTAACCGTGGTGAATGATATCCAATACCCATCTGTCTTGGGTAATTAAACTCCAGTTCTCCTTGAAAAGAGTCAGTCTTCCTCCCAAAGGTGCTGCCAGACGGGAAGGTTCTGGCAGTTGAAAAGGTAGGTCATTGGGTCTGTCTACGAAAGGGCTGACCCCTGCCCTCACCGGAAGACTGTGCAGGTGAGCCCCCTGTCCTGGATCTAAAAGAGCCCTGAGCTCTGCCCCTACTACGCCTAGACCTACCCCTAGACTGGGAATCATAAGAAGGATATGTCCACCCCTTGCTTGGCCAATTTCTACTAAACTTTGGAGGCTGAACCTGTAAAAAATCTTTAACAGTGTGCATAGACTTAGCTTTGTCTTCCATTTTCTTTAAAACTGCTTCAACAGGAGAACCAAACAACACATCAGATTGCAAAGGGGCATCCAAGATCCTTGTCTTAACATGCTCAGCTAAATTCTGATCCCTTAGCCAGGCGTGCCTGCGTAGGACAGAACCGGTGGCAGCCACCCTCGAAGAGGCCTGTAAAGCATCAAAACCACATTGTAAGGAATGCTTACCCACCTGTTCAGAAACATGTACTAGATCTTGTAACTCCTTACATTCAATACCTTCTGCCAGAGCATCTACCTTAGACTTTAATTGTGAAAGAAGATAGATTTGATATCTCAGCATGTGGAATTGACAATTCAAAGCCCTCATGGCTAAAGTTGAAGAAGTATAAACTTTCTTTCCCCATCTGTCTAAAGCCCTTGCCTCTTTATCCGGAGGGACCGGATTTTTAACAACAGAAGCCTTAACCCCTTTAGGTCCCTGAGTAACAGTCTCTGGATCAGCCCTAGGGCTTTTAAAAAGATACTTATGAGCTTCAGGCACCCTATAGTACCTGTCCGGCTTAACAGGAGCGGGAGGTAAAGAATCAGGATTAAGAGAAGCCTCTGCAAAAACATCTTCCACCACAGTAAGAACAGGAGGTATAGCTAAAGGCCTATGCTGGGGTAAAAACAAAAATTCCCTAAGTCTTTTCCTGGAATCAGAGAAATCCTGACCTTCCCACTTAAAATGCTCCCTCATGGAATGAAAATGAAAAATCCTCAGCATCCATGGGACCTGATGGTGTCCCTGGCTGTGTGCTCCACGAACTCAATGAGGAATTAAACCCACAGCTAGGACAGCTGTTTAATCAAAGTCTTACCTCTGGATACGCACTCCAGGAGTGGCGCACTGCAACTGTGGTCCCACTTCACAAAGGCGGTGCCTCCACCGACCCTGGAAATTACCGGCCCATTAGCTTGACAAGCCTTATCTGCAAAGCCATGGAGAGGATCATAATGGACCTCATAAATAAAGACATAGGGAATTTGCAGACCTTGGATCCAACCCAGTTTGGCTTTGTCAAAGGCAGATCATGCCTTTTAAACTTGGTTGACTTTTGAAACAGTCACCAAAGCCATTGATGAGGGAAAGGCAGTCCATACAGCCTACCTCGATCTGGCTAAGGCCTTGATACAATACCCCACTCGGGTATCATTGAAAAACTCATCAGCTTAAATGTTAACCCATACATCACAAGATGGGTTGCAAACTGGCTGAGTGACAGAACCCACAGGGTCAGAGTTGCTGGCGCCATGTCAGACTCAAAGCCTGTCACAAGTGGTGTCCCACAGGGCTCAGTCCTGGGCCCACTCTTGTTTGGCATCTACTTTTCCGAAGTACAAGCAAACACAGGAGGGTTATGGCTGACAAAGTTTGCAGATGACTGCAAACTGGCCATAGTAGAAAACACATCTGACACAGATATCCTTCAGAAGGGTCTCACAGAAGCGGATAACTGGTGCCAGAGCCACGGCCTAAAGTTAAATGCCAAAAATGCATAGTCATACCCTTGGGAAAAACAAGGTTACCCTAGCTACCAAATAGGTGGCAATCCACTGAGCACAGAAGAAGTTATCAGGGACCTGGGGACCCAGGTTGATAGTAGTCTGTCATTCGACACCCATGTAGCTAAAGTAGTTAGGAAGACCTTCTACATTGCCCACCTTATCATGAAGGGATTCTCATCTAGATCAAGGGAGGTTATAGTCTCCCTTTACTCATCACTCATCAGACCAATGATTGAGTACAATGCCCCATTCGAATATATCTGACCCGACACTTGCAGCAGCTGGAGAGGCCACAAAAGTTCCTCACCAAAAGGATAAAGGGTCTCAAAATCTATCCTATGCTGCCCGACTGAAAGAACTCCAGCTCTATTCAGTCGCCACCACTTGCTCAGAGGTGACCTTTGCCTAACATACAAGGCCATGTCAAACCCAGATTTGATGAATATGCTCCACCTCAAAAATCTAGATCCATCAGAGCCACAAGGGCGGAGACTTAAACCTCGACACGGCTATTAATAGGACATGCTGGAGGGATAGATTCATCACCCAAAGACTCCCTATGCTGTGGAACAAAATCCCGGTACATGTGAGGCAGAGCACCTCGCTGGCCTTGTTCAAGAGAAATCTTGACCAATGGATGGGAGATCGCAGATATACCCCAGGGATTACCTCAGTGTCACTGCTCGACAGAGGCACAGCAAAATAATGGGTATAGTTCCCCATACTAAAGGGGTGGCGTAAGCCACAAAACGATGGGCTAGGCTTGTAAATGCCCTCGGGCAGATAGCCTAGTATGAACCTATGAACCTATGAACCTATGAGAAGCAGTAGGAGTAGTGTCCTCCATATCAGAATCAGAATAAGGAGAAAACTCCTGCAAATCTTCAGCCGAAGATTCGGAAGTATCAGAATCCTGCTCAAAATTCCCCAATTCAGGATCCACCCTAGGCCTTTTGTCAGGAGGGGGCATAGAACCCCTAATCATAGTAATTAAATCTTCAGCCATCCTAAGCATATGTCTCTTGGGCACAGGGCCTGAAGTACTAGGAGAGACACCTGCTGTAGCCAAACCTGGCCTGCCCCTGGAAGAAGCCTTGGTAACAGTAGGAGTAGGCCTAACCACTTTAGGCAGTGAGGGGAGGACAGTTACCTGAGAAGCCCCTTCAGCCTGGCCTACCTCCTGAGAAGACACATCCTGTAATAATAAAGTCTCTCCCTGGGACTCTAAAGAAACTTCTGTTTGAACCTCCGGCTCAACCGAGCCTTCTAAAGAACCGACGTCCGGGACGGACGGTTCTTCTAACCTAGGCCTAGGTGCTTTGTCCTTGCGTTTCTTCGACGAAGCGGGCGTCGGAGCATCCGACGGCATTTTGTAGTTGCACCGCTTCCCGAAGACTAACCTGGCACAATCTAATCTCCTCTTTATAGTACGTTTGTTAAACCTAGCACAAGAGGGACACCCAACAACGTCGTGCTCAGGCCCTAAACAAGGTATACACAAGTTATGGTAATCCCTATGTGGTATCTGCTTCCCACAAGAAATACAGTTATTTACTTTTTCTGACATCCGGTAAAATACTGAGGCAAGAAAAAACCAAAATATTCCCCAACGGGGTACTTAGCCAACTTGGATTCGGTCTGAAACTCCGGTTTCGGAAAATCTCAGGACGCCAACCCGCACTCGCAACGTTGCTTCTGCATCGGACCACGCGGCAAAAAAGACTGAGGATATGACGTCGGTCATGCGCATTTATACCCTGACGTCCTGGCGTCAGTTTAATGCACCGTGACCGACGTCAGCCATATAACTTTGGTATTCGGGCCAACCGAGGACAGCGGTATACCCAAGTGTAAGGACTGCAGCAATGTGAGATGAAGAACATCCTATCATTCTAGCAACTTTCTAAGTTTATAAGAGCAATATTTAAAATTTGTCCCCGTCCCAACACAGTTTGGCTTTGTCCAGAATCTTTATTTATTTATTTATTTTGCATTTGTTGACCGGGCTAGTCTAGCTGGATATATTTCTATTTTCAGTAGAGGCCCGGGGAGAAAAGCTCCACATAAAAACATAAACAATGAGACATATTGTTAATAAACACATTATTAAAAATAAGAAAAAACAAGTAGTAATATAAAATAAGACTAGGAGATAAAATTAACAAAAATTAAGGCACACCATCAAAGAGGTCATGACTAGAGTGAGGTCAGTTTCAAAGCTTCTAACTTAATTTAAACAGGCTATGCCATAAGGTTCCTACTATAATAAGAAAAAGGTACAAGTGGATAGAGAAGAAGGAGAAAAGTGTATAGTAAAGAGAGAGGGAAGAGACAGTAGTCAAGAAATGAGAGAAGAAATGAAAAAAGAAAAACAAGAGGCTATGGGAGAGGTGAGAGAAATGGGTCAGAGCACAGAAGGAAGAAAGGTAATAGCTAGGTGTTCAGCATAGGATAGGGTAGAAGGTCAGGAGAAGGGGGGGGGAGAAGTCAGTCAGGCGTATGACAAGAGCAAAGCCAGTGGTTTTGGAAGTACAGTTTGATTTGTTGTTTGAAGAGAGGTAGGGATGTGATTAGAGTTATACCACTAGGTAGCAAATTCCATACTCGGCCTACAGTATTAGTGAATAAAGAGTCGCCAGCTAAGTTGTGAGCTTTTATGGGTTTGGGTCAAGAGTTTAGAAGAGGAGCGAAGGGAGGTAAGATTGTTATAAGGGAGTAAGAGTTGTGATAAAATAGGGGTGTTATCAGGTTGGTACAGAATATTGTGAGCAATAGTAAGTTGTGAGATTATAAGATGATTTTTTAGTTCTAGCCAGCCTAGAAGTTTCAAATTAAGGCAGTGATGGGTTCTGAAAGGGTTACCAGTGGCGAAGCGGGCAATGTTATTGTAGCAAATTGAAAGTTTGTTTAGGTTAGTTTTCTTAAGGTTAGTGAAGATGGGAGAGGCATAAAAGAGAGTGGATATGAGATGGGAGTGGGCAATAGTAGCTCTAGCAGATGGGGTGAGAAATGGCTTAATACGGTATAAGGATCCAATCTTTCTGTTTACTGATTTGATGATGTTGTTGATGTGTTGATCAAGAGAGAGATTGTTATCAATGGTTATATGCCTAGCAGTTTAGTTGTAGAGTCAGGAGAGATGACCGTGTTGTCGTTTGACAGGATGGTGAAGTGTAATGAGGAGGTACGAGTGGTGGGGGTGAAGAGGAGGAGTTTAGTTTTTTTAGCATTAAGGAGGAGATACCGTCTAGTAAACCAAGTTTCTACTGTGTTGAAGACATTTTGGGTTAGTGAGATTAGGTTATAAGGGGAGGATGCTGAACAAATAATAGTGGAGTCATCAGCATATTGAACGCAGGTGGCTTGAGGAATTACTGAGTGGAGATCATTAATAAAAAGGGAGAAGAGAAGTGGGCCAAGAATAGAGCCCTGAGGGACTCCAATAGAAACGGGCAGTAAGGAGGAGATGTGGTTGTCCCAAATAACGGCTTGTTGTCTGTTGTTGAAATATGAACTAAACCATTTTATAGTAAGTTTATTAAATGAGAGGGATTCTAGAATATTAATTAAAGAGTGGTTAACCATATCAAAAGCTTTTGAGAGGTCAATAAATAGAGCAGAAGAGAAAAGGTTATTATTGCGATTGCTGTTAATAGTATCAACAAAGGAAAGGAGGGCAGTAGTGGTGCTATGGTCGGGTCTAAAGCCATGTTGACAGTTAGCTATAATATTGTGTAGGGAGAGATACTGTACAAGTTGCTGATGAATACATTTCTCCATAATCTTTGCTAAAGGTGAGAGAAGTGCAATTGGTCTAAAGTTAGAGAAGTCAATAGAGTTACCGCCTTTGTGTAGTGGGATAATATGAGAGACTTTCCAGATGTCAGGGATGGTTCCCTCTTGGATGGTCCTATTTATAAGTATAGTTATTGGGTATGCAATTTCTTTGGCTGCCTTTTGCAGAAAGAGGGAAGGGAGCTTATCGGCAGAGGGGGTGCAGGGTTTCAGTTTGGAGATAAGTCTAAAGATGAAAGAGGTAGAGATAGGTTGTAGAGAGAAGTTGCATCTTGTGCTAAAAGGCTAACATGCATGTTCACCATTTGTTACATCATGAAGACTAGGAGGGACAGAATAATTAGTTTAAGACAGTGATTCTAACTATGGAGCCACTAAAAAATAATGGCTTTTAAAACATGGGTATTTAAACATGCCTTATCAGCTACAGTTTACCAGCATCACACCACTTTTAAATAGTGTAGCCTGAAGCTACTGTTCTAAGACTGAACAAAAGCAAAGCTTTCTAGCTAAGTTTTTATAGACGTAAACTAACAAGAAAACTCTTCCCATGCATTAGTTTAATTTTTCTGTCACAAATTAGTAGACATTCCCTTCAATCAGACCCTAAAAGTACTACAATGAAGGAAATATTTTCATTTCACTCTCCTGATTTTGCTAGTGTGTGATCTTGCACTTTTTTCTATACTGCATTTTCTGAAAAAGTGCATGTTTTCTTCATTGTGATGCTGTGATTGTCACAGCAGTTTTGCAATATATCAAGTGTCTTGCTGAGGCAAGTCAATGTGTTTGGGGAAGGCATTATTAACAGCAAGGATGCTGACTAACTACAGCGTTCAAATCGGAGTGCAAAACAAGCCAGATCAGCCTAAGTAGCATCTATTAATTACAAGAGTCAGACTTCTCACTTACACACTAAACTACAGTTACAGTGTGAAAAGAGCAACTTACCTGTTGCAAGTTGGAAGAGAGACAGAGAAAGTCACAGAAAATGATTTGTTCATCACAGGGGTGTCACCCCCCCCCCCATAAAACAGCAGATGGGGCAGGACACATGAAGAAAAAAATGGCACAGGCCGATATTTTGGAGACTTCTGTGGGAAACCTGCATGAAACTAGTCAGAACTGGACAGCAAGGGAAACAGCAGTTAACAGTAGAAACTATGACACGGATAATATTACAACATAATGGGGCAATGAGACCACAGATGGAGGAGCAACAGATAAAGCAAGATGCAGCTGAAGAACACATGTAACAGAGCGAGGTGCTGGAATCTTCTGTAGAGGGCTCACATGAATGTCCAGTGAGAATTGCACAGCAAGGGAAAAAGCAGGAAACAGACAGCAAAGAAAATGCTCTCAGTCCAGAATAAAATGAGCTAATGGAAGACCTGCTTGATTTAATACAGAATGAGAGGCAACAGAGGAAACAAACAGATTACAATAAATAAATAAGCCCTAAACTGATAGAAGACTGGTAAAATGAACACAGTAATCAGGACTAAGAGAAATTTTGTGATATAACAGAAATAAACAGGCTATATTACAACAGGACTAAATATTTATATGCATATCCTAAAAGCACACCAACCTTGTTAACAGGACAAACGCTATTCCTGCCTAGCAGTGAACCTACAAGTCACACTAACAAAAACAGAACTACAGTCCAACAACTTGGATTTTGACAGAATGTAAACTAAATACTGTACTGATGCAGAAACAGACTATAGCCATCCTGAAAAAATCAACGATATCAATAGAACAAAAATGTAATAAAAGAAAGTTATATGGAGAAAAAGAACCGTTTATTGTTAAATAAAGCAAAAATAGAGAAGTGTAGAAAAGGGAAGGATTTAAGTATGGCACAGAGACTACAATTTGGCAGTATCCCACATTCATAGATTATACAATGCTTATAGACTGATAAGATACACCCTACATTGATCAATTACATTGCAGTGAGTATGAAACAGTGGCAACCACTCTGCAACTAAGCTATGACAATGAAGAAATTATTATCCCAGGGATTAAAATTTAAAGGGGGATTCTTTGTCTCAACTGCTGCTGTACTGTCTTGTCCTTAACCCATTATGCGGTTTACTTAACAGATGGGTTTATGGTAAAGATGAACTCCCAAAATATAACAGTACAAAGATAGTTTATCTACCTAAGCCAAACACTCTATATAATGCAAAACTGGTGTAACAAACACAAGGTAACATTTCTGGTATGCATGGCCAGGTATGCACTAACCAAGCCTCAAGCCTATCCACATGATTTGTGATTAATATGTGGGAACAGCCACTGTGACTCCTTTGTACAAGGTTGGTCCCTCAAGAAACATGGGTAATTACAGGGCCATTGGTCTGACCAGCCTTTTATGCAAAGCTATGGAGTGCATCATAGAAAAAATAATTTCTGCAGACACAGGCAACTTATCTCTTGTAATCTCTGCTCGGTTTAATTTTGTAAAATACCCATCTCCTAAACTTCTTTGAAAAGTTACAGAGTCTGTGGATAGTAACTCAGTGCACGCTGGTTATCGTGACTTGGAAAAGGCTTCTAACAACGTCTTCCATGCTTCTATTAAAAACATAGGGAAACAATGTAAACTTCTAAATTATCCATCAGTTTGCAATCTGGCTATCCAAACACACCCTACGCTGTGAAAGTTGCTCTTACTCTCTCTAAACATACAATGGCAACTAGTAGGGTACCACACAGATCTGTGTTGGTCCCTCTCCTGTTTGGCAATTATTTTGCAGACATCCAATTTAATATCCCAGAAGTGTGGCTGACCAACTGTTAGATGACTACATGATGGGCACTGCCATCTGCATATCCAATGATACTAAACAGCTCCAGCACAGGCTGGAATATGCACATACCTGGTGCTCTGAACATGGTCTTGAGCTTTAAAGAAGTATTTAGTGTTTGGCAGAAAAACTGTTCCCCCCTCATATGTTAAAAATGTTACTCCTCTCCAGACAGATGCAATCACAGGAGATCTGGGTACATATGTAGACAACTGCCTCTCATTTGATCACCATATTTTACTTCAGTCAAGAAATCCTTCGGTCCATCCCAGTTAATTTCCAAGGGGAATATATCTTCAAGATCCACAGAGATCACTCCACCACTGTAGTCTTCCCTTATCAGACTCATCATTGAACATAATGCCCTTTATTGCCCACCTAGAAAACCCCGGAGATAACTAACCAAGACCATTAAAAGCATTAAATCCTTAACTAACCTGACACAGCAGTTTGACTTCAGGCTACTCTGAGGTGACCTGCCTTTCTTTTTTGGAGCCAAGAAAGACCCAATCTTATCTGGCCTCCTATTTCTTTGCAAATCCAGTGGCTTTATAAGCCCCCACACTAGGGACCTAAATCTATGCCAACAAATAAACAAGACTAGCTGGACGGTGAGAGGGATTCCTAACTCAATGTATTCCCAGCTTATGGATTATCATTACTTTGATTACCTTTAAGACTAGTCTTGATGAGTGGATGGGTAGACACAAATTTATACCATAGTTATAATGTATAGCCTTGCTCAATTTAAGAGGCAAACACTGTTAAATGCCTTAAAAGTGAGGCACAAACTTATAAGTGTGTCTTCTTAAAGGTGTATACTTTGTTAGGCATTTCATAGTGCTTGTGTTTGCTTGCCTAGTACTGTTCCTATGTTGATCAAATTTCCTGCACAAAATCAAAATGATCAGTGTCCTACTTCCCTGCTTTCTGTTGTGGTAATGATTACAACATGCACTTTAAGTGTTATATTATACCTAGTACAATTTCTCTCCCTCTTACATCTTTAATAATTATTTATCAACAAAGTTAACAAAGAACAGCACAATATATTTAAATTTCTTTTCCCCAAGACTCGATTACTTGGCATTAAATGGAGTCACTTCTGTTGTCTTGGTATACAGCAGAAAAAAAACTTACTGCAAAATTACCTTTTTGATGATACAGACCATGAGTAAAGTGGACTTTAAATGGGATACTTTTTGCAATACTTTGCTATGAAGAAAATCTCTATAGAGTATGTTGACATGTGTTAGAAAGAAAAGATTAACACATTATGACTTCACATTACCATGCTACGCAGTGTCTCAGGTGCTCCCTTCACTGTAGCAATATAGCAAAAGTCAACAGAGCCCAGCTTCTCATAGGAAGCCAGGACAGACATTCGCTTTAAGGCACTTGCAAAATGGAACCGCTGGTGAATTTTCAGTCCTTGTGTTTTAATGCTTCGAGGAAACACTTTTTCATCTACAGTGGGGGAAAAATAGAAACCTCTCAGTGTTTTAGTTGTGAACATTAAACACCAATAATATGTCTAATTCCAGCAGTTCTGTGCAAAAAAAGTAAGAACAGGTTACAACACCTGCACTTTTCTAAAAGCTGCTACTCTCCACCATCCTTATTTGCACACAGTTTACCTTTAAGTAAAGTTAGTAGCTTTTTTACCTGAAAATGGTCCACAGACTTTTCTGAACTTCTGAACCTCATTACTAATACTCTACATCTATAACAACTCAGAAATAGCACTGGTTAAAACATGAGTAGCAGTTAACCACAGAAGTCTAATTACTTAATTAACTTACCACAACAGCAGATGTTTGACTAGATCATTGTTGTAGCACTCACTGCTTCTGGGATTAAGCCACTAAACATCACATTCCTTTCCTCTAGCTTACTGAAATTTCCAAGTACGGTATCAACTACTAAGCTGCAGTAATGGAGGGAGCCAAGGCTGAACTGTCCAGAATGGTGGTATTACGATCAAATTTCTCTGGTCCTCCCACTCCTCTCTAAGCACTTTGGGAATCAGGAGTATGGAAGAAAGTATAAACAAGCCCCTTGTCCAATTAATGGAAAATGTACGAAAGGAAACCCAAGCCTACTTCCATAGGAACACTGAAAAGAATCTGCTGAGTTGGAATTTTTGAGGGGTGAAAATGATCATCTATATCCATGGTTCCATAAAACTTCATGACAGACTGGAATCTCTGCCGACATTGGGTTGACTTACGAAAGCTGTCTGTGGCTGTACTCTACAGATCTACTCTGTCATTAAGTAAACTGTCTTGAGACGAAAGCTGCACTGAAACAGATGCTTCTGTGCCAGCACAGCTAACCCACATGTGCAAAAAGAAAGGCTGCCCCCTTGTTTGTTAACACATCACACTGCAGTAGTGTTGCCTGTCAATACTGTGATGGCACTTGGGTTGTAGGCCTTTCTGAATACTTGCTAAGTCAATGCCAACATCTCCTTTGCACTAATGCATTAGCACTGGGCATAAATCAGTTCCAACATATCATTTATACTGATGTGTTGACTCTGACTACTGAGATCTCACTGGCCTTGCACCTTGAAATGGCCAGAATGCCCCCATGTAGCATCCATGCTCTGGGTTTGATAGCTCTGAGTGCAAAAGTGTATTCCCAGGTTCTCTGATACTTAGCTTGCACACCAGAAGAACTCCTTGCATACAGATGGAATTAAGGAGAGTGGCATGTCCTGCAAATATAAATACTGAATCCAAGTGTTCCTCATGAACTACCAAATCTATCTCCTAGGCATCATTATCAAGGAAATCATTAGGAAGGATCACAACATACAGTGGATATAAAAAGTGTACACACCCCTGTTAAAATGCCAGGTTGTTGTGATATAAAAAAATGAGACCACAACATATCATTTCAAAGCTTTTCCCACCTTTTAATGTGACCTATAACTTGTACAATTCAACTGAAAAACTAACAAATCTGTTAGGGGAAAACTATAAAAAAATAAAAAACGTACAATAAGCTGGTTGCATAAGTGTACACATGCCTAAACTAATATTGTGTTGAAGCAGCTTTTGATTTAATTACAGCACTCAGTCTTCTTGGGTACACACTTGCCATCAATGAGAGAGACTCTGATTAACCCCAAATAAAAGTTCAGCTGTCCTAGTAGGATTTTTCTGACATTTACTCAGTTGCCTGCTACAGCAAAAGCCATGGTTCGCACACAGCTTACAAAGCATCAGCGAGATCTCATTGTTGAAAGGTATCAGTCAGGAGAAGGGTACAAAAAATTTCCACAGTATTGGATATACCATGGAACACAGTGAAGACAGTCATCAAAAAGTGGAGAAAATATGAGATAACAGTGACATTGCAAAGAACTGGATGTCCCTCCAAAATTGATGAAAAGACAAGACGAAAACTGGTCAGGGAGGCTGCCAAGAGACCTACAACAACACTGAAAAAGCTGCAGGAATTACTGGCAAGTACTGGCTGTGTACTACATGTGACAACAATCTCCCGTATTCTCCATATGTCTGGACTATGGGGTAGAGTTGCAAGACGGAAGCCTTTTCTTGCACAGAAAAACATCCAGGCCCAGCTAAAATTTGCAAAACAATACATCAACCCTCCAAAAGCATGTGGGAAAATGTGTTATGGTCTGATGATAACAAGGTTGAACTTTTTGGCCACAATTCCAGAAGGTATATGTGGTACAAAAACAACACTTCGCATCACCAAAAGAACACCATCCCCGCGGTGAAGCATAGTGGTGGTCATGCTTTGGGGTTGCTTTTCTTCTTTTGGAACTGGGGCTTTAGTCAAGGTGGAGGGAATTATGAGCAGTTGCAAATACCAGTCGCTTTTGGCCCAAAATCTTCAGGTGTCTGCTAGAATGCTGAAGATGAAAAGGAATTTCACCTTTCAACGTGACACGACCCCAAGCATACATCCAAATCAACAAAAGAATGGCTTCACCAGAAGAAAATTAAAGTTTTGGAATGGCCCAGCCAGAGCCCAGACCTAAATCCAATAGAAAATCTATGGGGTGACCTGAACAGGGCTGTGCACAAGAGATGCCTTCGCAATCTGACAGATTTGAAGGGCTTTTTCAATGAAGAGTGGGCAAATATTGCCAAGTCAAGATGTGCCATGCTGAAAGACTTCTACCCAAGAAGACTGAATGCTGTAATTAAATCAGAAGGTGCTTCAACAAATTATTAGTTTAAGGGTGTCCACACTTATACAACCAGCTTACTGTACGTTTTTTATTTTTTATATTTTTTCCCCTAACAGATTTGTCTGTTTTTCAACTGCATTGTACAGGTTAAATGTTACATTAAAAGGTGGGAAAAGTTTTGAAATGATTTATTCTGGTCTCATTTTTTTTATATCACAAAAACCTGACATTTTAAAAGGGGTGTGTACAATTTTTACATCCACTATACATTCGATGACCTTAAGTATCTCCCTGGCTATTAATTTATTTACTATTTATGTTGACTGGGAAAATCCAACTGAGGAAAAAAAAAACATTTCACATTCAATTTTTCCCTTGGAACTAGACAAACCTTCAACTTTAGCACTCAAACCATTAATTTCACAGTCAAGCACTTGCTTAAAACTCATAGCAAGCACTAACTAACCCTAGCACTAGACCCCCCCCTATACTGTCCATAAAGACAAGGCTCTCTATTCGTCCCCGCCAGCCAATCAGAAAAACAGCTTATTCTACCTATTCAGGCATGTCCAAAGGGCAGTTTCCGGTGTACTCTCCAGTTCAACTGGTGAATCTGGGCATTTTGAGGCAATGTTACAACTGCCTCATGTACACAGACAACCCTCTCCTCCTACCGCCAAACACTAATATATGCGGGAGATGCAATTACACAGCCAAACTGGAGGCAAAGTTCTCTCAACCCAAGACTGGAACTGACAGTCAAGAGGAGAAGGGTAATACTTGCAACACACCACCAGCCTCACATAGACCTAATAAACCAACACATGCAAATAACACACATGAATACATGAAGATATACTCGGAGGCTCTAAATAAAAATCTGCAAAAGCAACAGAGACCTCCAAAGCAGACATCCAAGCAACCTCCACACCCTATCACCAACCATGAAACACATACTTCACATAATCAGTGTGCCACGCAATCACAGCCCTTAAGGCAAAATAACATACCCAACACACTAGTAATATGCGACTATAGTCTGGCACACTGATGTCCCACTAACTAGGCTGGACAAGGAGAAGGTTACAGTTAGCTGCCTGTTGGGCGCCAGGATCCACCACATAACACAAGCACTCAGGTCACTCCAGAACAAGTACAAATACGACTCTGTCATTGTCCACGTTGGTGTGAATGACCTCAGACGTACCTCCCTGGACTACATGAAGAGAGACATGGAAGAGCTCTCTGATCACGGAGCCCGGGCCGGTATGACCCTGACCCTGAGTAGCACCTTGCCCTCTCCAAGAATGATGTCACAGTATAAAGAAAAAAATTATTAATTTCAACAATTGGCTAAGTTTCTGGTGTCATTCAAAGGGGATCCAGTATCTGTCCGCCTGGGATGACATGCTTGACAAACCCCGTTGCTTCACAAGAGATGGCTTGCAACTGTCACCCTTAGGTTTTCTAATACCGGCCAAGGCTCTTGCTGCCCCATAGTGCCTTTTTTAGGCAAGGCTCAAAAGACAAACCCACCACTATAAATAGCACAAGTAACCAAAAACTGAGGGTAATGCTACTCAACGCCAGAAGTCTAAACCTCAAAATGCATGCACTCGAGGCACTCCTCAGTATGAAGAACATCAACATCTGTGCAGTAACATGCTATCCCAAGTAAAACCAAGACTCATTCCTCCAAGATAGGACCCATGCCATAAACAAGCTATACAACTGAAGGAGGAAACTAGTACAGAAACGAGTAAAATCCCAAGAAGGAAAGACATCCCTGATCAGTATCAGCAAGAAACTACGATCCCTCATTAAATCATCCAAGGCTAGTTTCGAAAGAAAATTGCCAGTGACTCCAAAGATAACCACAAAGTGTTCTTTAGCTATGTCAAGGAGGTCCACACAGCCTACCTAGACCTCGCAAAGGCTTTTGACACCATTCCCCATTCTAGTATTATAGACAAGCTCACCAGCTTGAACATAAACCCCTACGTCACGAGATGGGTTGCCAACTGGCTCATGGAAAGAACCCACATGGTGAGAGTTGCAGGCTCAACATCCGACTCTAAACCGGTTAGAAGTGGCGTCCCCCAGGGCTCAGTCCTGGGACCCTTCCTGTTCGGTACATACTTCTCAGAGGTACAGGCAAGCATAGGAGGACTATGGGCTGACCAAGTTCGCAGACGACTGCAAACTAGGGACCATAATTGATTCTCCAGCTGATACAGACACCCTCCAGAAGGGTCTCACTGAGACGGACACCTGGTGTCAAAATCATGCCCTCAAGCTAAATGCCCTTTGGAAAAAATAAAGTACCCGTGAACTACCACATAAGTGGTAGTCCCCTAAATACAGAAAATGTAATAAGGGATCTGGGGACCCAAGTAGTTAGTAATCTCTCCTTTGATAAACATATTGCCAAGGTGGTTAGAAAATCCTTCTATGTGGCCCACCTAATCACAAAAGGGTTTGCATCTAGAGCAAAAGAGGTCATTGTGCCTCTCTACTCATCACTCAATAGACCCTTCATATAATACAACGCCCCATTTGGGATGTACCTTACAAAACACCTGCAACAGTTGGAAAGACCACAAAAGTACCTCTCCAAGAGGATTACTGGCCTCAAACAGATGCCCTATGCAGCTCGACTCAAGAAACTCTAGCTGTACTCGGTTGCATACCGCTTACTCAGAGGTGATCTCTGCCTGACATACAAGGCCATGTCCAACCCAGAATTGATGGACATGCTCCACCTAAAAAAAAAAAAACAAATCCTGGAGAGCCACACGCTCTACAGATATAAACCTCACCACAACGATAAATAGGACATGCTGGAGGGATAGAGTCCTGTCCCAGAGACTCCCCATGCTTTGGAACAGGATTCCAATATACACCAGGCAGAGCCCCTCACTAACACTCTTCAAGAGAAACCTTGACGGGTGGATGGGAAACAGAAAATTTACCCCAGGGATCACTGCAGTGGCTCTGCTGGACAGTGGCGCAGGGAGCTAATGGCTCTACTGAACAGAGACACAGGGAACTAATCTAAGGGGGTGGCGAAAGCTAACACATTCTGGCTAGGCTTATAAATGCCCTTGGGCAGATAGCCTAGTACTTACCTATGAACATTTTCAGAGGAGGCTCAGGGAGAAGAACTCCACAGATGAATCATACATAATCACAACAAAGTAAAAAAAAATCATTTTCATATGTGCAGTACCATTTTAAATGAATACACATGCTGCTTGAAAAGAAAGGAAGTACATGTAATGAAAACACTAAAAGAAATTCACATGAACTGAATAAGCATCACTAAAGAATGAAACACAAAGAGAAACAGTGTACATACCTGCTCAATATACTGAAATAAAGAAAGAGGACAGAGTATTTTACTGGATGCTACTAACTGCAGATACAGATTAATTTGATTAAATATCAAGAATGAAAAAGCAGGATGATGAAATCATAGGTAAGGCAATTACTGGAAGGTTAGTGACTGGGGAGGGATGGGGAGAGGGTAGTAAGAAAGTGACAGTTTGAAAGTTCATGAGATTTTATGAGGAAACAAAGTAGGTGGGTTAAACAGTAAAGAGGTGCTAGAGTTGCTGGTTAAGTGAGATCTGGGAAGTAGACTTAGCCTAGTGAGCAGAAAGAACAGAGCCAGCTTTGGTTTAGGTACTGCTTAAACAGAACGTTATTTACTTACAGTAATGCTAGATCTGTACTTTCTTCTTCTGTCCGGCTCAGACGGTTTATTGGATTTGATCGGATCAGATCTAACGTCAGCACCTCAAGCTCTTGGATCCAGCTCTTAGGTTTCTCCCCTACCCATAATCTCCTCCTGCTCCTACAGTACTTCAGATCGAGTCTGTCCATTTATACCCCAGCACTTTTATCTCATAAATACCAAAAATTCTGGAACAACATACCAAAAGAGAGGAAGGATGAGGAGTCCGTTCTACGCTGAATAAATGACAAGGCCCTGGGGCCAGCTCTGCTCGATCAGTTAAGGGCCACTATGTAAAAATTTAGGTAAGGAGATGGAGGAAGGGAAAGTTGAGCCACACAGAGAAAGCCAAAATGTATCCAGTGTTGTGTTAAGTACATAACTTTTGCATTTGAAGTTGTATTTTCCATTTGACTCAACAGAAGGGAGGAATTCCCTAGACAAAAATAAAACCAGATGGTCTCATGGAAGGATATGCCAAGGAATGGTGGAGCCAAAGCATGCACAGGATGTAGACTGCATGTCCAGCTTACAATAAGAGACAAAGGTATGAAGAGCAGACCATGTAGCTGCAGCACAAAAGTACAGTTGTGTACCTACCAAAAATGTAGATGTTCGAGTGTATTCACTGTTGCAGTCATTACACTTGGGTTATCCTGCTGGCAGGCTACCCACAGTCGGCCCGAATTCCAAGGTCTAGGTCCGGCGTCGGCTGCTGTCGCCTCTTCCCTGATGTCAGTGTGCCAGGGATATAAAAGATGCAGCTAACGCCATTTTCTTCAGTTTTTCTTGCCCCAGATGTCAGGTGTCCCCAAACTGGTAGGCTAAAAATTATGCCAATAAGTATGCATGCATTAAAATGAACATTGCCTTCATCTACAAGCAAATACACCACATAGGTTATAGAGGATAGAGAAGTACAGATAAGTCCCAGCAAAGAAAAGGGGGATGGTGGGTGGGTAACCTGGACTGCAACAGTGAATACACTCGAACATCTACATTTATGGTAGGTACACAACTGTACTATGTTCATCGTGTTTCACTGTTGCAGTCATTACACTTGGGTTGAATCCCAAAGCTGAGGGTGGGTGGCTGGGTCTAAATAGGATTAGGAGAGGCTATAAGGCCATGCAGAACTGCAGTGGCAAAGCCTGCTCTGGATTTAGAGTAGAGAGGTAAGTGGTAGTGCTTGGTAAAAGTGTGCACTGAACTCCAAGCTGCAGCCTCTAAAATGTCTTTGGTTGGTACTCCTCTGAGGAAGGCTGCTGAAGTGTCTGCTGCTCTGGTTGAATGTAGTCTAATGCCCTTAGGCACTGATTTGCCATGTTGTGAATAGCAGAAACAAATGCAGTGGCCTATCCATTTTGAAATAGTCTGATATGAGATAGCCTTTCCTTGTGATCCTGCAGCATATGTCACTAAGAGTTGCTCACTCTTTCTGAAAACTTTAGTTCTGTCCAAGTAGAAGGGTATACTCTGTGTATATCCAAAGAATGCAGGAGTCTCTCACCCTTATTCTGTGGGTTTGGATAAAAAGTAAGCAAATGAATGGTTTGGTTAAGGGGCACACTGGACACAACTTTAGGCATAAATGTCGGGTTCGTCCTCAGAGAAACCCTGTCTGGATGGAAAATGATAAAAGGTTCCACAGCCATGAGTGCCCAGAGACTCGTCTTGCAGAGGTTATTGCTAGGAGCAGAGCTGTTTTCCAAGATAAGAACTTTATTTCAGCTGTATTGGCTGGCTCAAAAGGCAGCAGTGTGAGTTTTTCCAAGACAAAATTGAGGTCCCATGCAGGTATTGGTGCTCTCCTTGGAGGTCTTATGTTTTTGGTCCCTCTGAGGTACTGCCTTAGCAACGGATGAGAAAAAATAGGTGGTTCCGTACTGTAATGAGCTGAAATGGCAGAGGCATGGATTTTAATTGATGAAAAGGATAGGCCTTTGTCCAGCATCTCAGTTAGGTATTGTAAAATCTGAGGAATATTTGGTTCAAACATGTCAATTCCTTGTGCCTGGTTCCAAGCATAGAATCGTTTCCATTTTTCTGCATAAGATTTGCTGGTACTGGGCCTCCTGGCCTCCAAAATAACATCCATCACTGCTTTAGAGAGAGGTGTGTTCTGAATGGCTACATTATCTGCCATGCTGCCAGATTTAGGGTTCTGAGTTGGCTGTGCAGAATCTGATTGTTTTGTAGGGTCAGTAAGTGAGGAATTAGAGGCAAAGCCAAGGCTGTGCCTTGAGACAAGCTCTTTAGGATTGGGTACCAGTGCTGGCAGGGCCAGTCTGGAGCAATCAGAATAATTTTTGGCTTCTCTTGTCTGATCTTTAGGAGTACCTTGGGGAGGAGAGGCAGAGGAGGGAAGGCATACACATATGGGTTTTCCAGCTGAATGATAGAGCATCCACTTTCCATGCTTGCTTGTGATAAGTCCTTGTGCAGAATCTCTGTAGTTGGCAGCTGTGTGGGGAGGCAAATAGATCTATGTCTGGGCATCCCCATTTCTTTGTTATCATGCTGAAGACTTGTGGATCCGGTTTCCACTCGTGGGGATCCATGAGATTTCTGCTTAGTTCGTATGCCAGAGTATTTTTCTTTCCTGGCAGGAATTGTGCTTGCAGGTGTACTTGATAAGTCAATGCTGTGTCCCACAAAGTCATGGCTTGTCTGCAGAGAGGGGTAGGAATGTGTGCCTCCCTGCTTATGTACCACATGACTGTAGTATTGTCCGTCCTTATCAGTGGTTGTCCTGGATGAAGCAGATCCTTGAAAGCTGTCAGGGCATTCTGAACAGCTAGCATCTCTTTGTGATTGATATGAAGATGCGTCTGGCTTGTGGGCCATGTGCCCTGAATACATTTTCCTGCCATGTGGGCCCCCCAGACATAATCTGATGCATCTGTTGTTATTGACTGCCTGGCTGTGGGTAGGGTTAATGGCTGTCCCTTGTTGTGGTGACAGGCCTGTGCCCACCATCGAAACTCCTGTAGCAGGCAAGGAATGAGGGTGATTAGTGTTTCCAGGCTGTGACAATGCTGAATCCAAACACTTTTTAGATACCATTGTAGTTTCCTCATATGCAGTCTGGCATATGGAATTAGTAGAATGCAGGATGCCATGAAGCCCAAAGCCTGCAGAATGTTTCTTGCAGATAACTGGGTCTTTGTTGCCAACATTTTGAAGTAAGAAGTCAGTTGCCTTTGTTTGTCTGGCATGAGATAAGCCATCTGGGCAGTTGTATTTAAGCTTGCACCCAGGAATATTATCTCTTGAGAGGGTACTAGTTTTGATTTCTTTTCGTTTACTGTGTATCCTAGGCAAATCAGTAGTCTTTTTACAAACATCAGATGCTTTAGTAGAATGTCCTTGTTCTCTGCTTGAATAAGGCAATCGTCCAAGTAAGGATATATTTGAATTCCTCTTTGTCTGCAAAATGCAATTACTGGTGCCAGGCATTTTGTGAAGACCCTGGGCGCAGTAGATAAGCCAAAGGGCAGTGCAGAGAATTGGTAGTGCATTGCGCCAGCTATGAATCTGAGGTATCGTCTGCAAGATTTTCTGATTGGGATATCCAGGTATTCCTCTTTTAGGTCCAAAGTTACAAGCCAAGTCTTATTGCCCAGCATGGGCAATAGCTGCTGCAGAGTCAACATTTTGAATTTTGGGACGTCCAGAAATGTATTTAGAATAGACAGGTCCAGTATTGGTCTCCAGGCTTTGTCCTTTCTGGGTACCTTGGCAGGGTGTGAAAGTGGAACCTGTAGCCCTGGGACACTATATTCAAGACCCATTTGTCCTGCGTGATCATATGCCAATTTTGAGAAAAAAGTGCTAGTTTTCCCCCTAAGAGGGCTGCCAAAAGATAAGTGCTTGGTGCTGGCAGAGGAAAGTCATTGGGACTGTTTCCTGTATGGCTGTGATTTGTCTTCTCCGCTTTTGGAGGTAGAAGCGCCCCACTGTTTAGGCCTGTATGTGCCCTGGGGCTGGGATCTGCCTCTGGGGCATCTGTATCTGTATCTGCCTCTTTTTGGCCTGTCTGACACTGGAAAGGACCAATTCTTTGTAGGCCAGTTCCTGCTAAATCTGGGTGGCTGTACCTGTAAGAAATCCTTTACTGTTTGCATAGATTTCGCTTTGTCCTCCATTTTCTTCAACACCTCCTCTGCTTTAACACCAAATAAGGTATCATGATGTAATGCAGCATCTAATAATTTTGCTTTAACATGATCAGGCAGATTCTGTTCCTTTAACCAAGCATGCCTCCTAATGACAGAACCCGTAACTGCAGCCCTGCAAGCGGCCTCCAAAGAATCAAAACCACATTGCAATGTATGCTTTCCCACTTGTTCAGCTGCATGCAATAAATCCTGCAATTCCTTATTTTCTGCATCAGAATTTGACAACATTTTCTGTTTTAACAGTGATGTTAAGTATTGCTGATATTTAAGCATATGAAATTGACAATTTAAGGCCCTCACAGCCAAAGTAGCAAAAGTGTAAACCTTTTTCCCCATCTGTCTAGTGCCCTTGAATCCCTATTAGAGGATATAGGGTTTTTTGCAGTAGAAGCCTTGACCCCCTTTGGGACCCTGAGAAATAGTTTCTGGGTCAGCAGCAGGGTTTTTATAAAGAAATTTATGTGAATAAAGAACCCTGTAGTATCTGTCTGGTTTAACAGGGGCAGGAGATAAAGAGTCAGGAGAAAAGCCAGACTCTGAAAATACATAATCTACAACGTCTAACACAGGAGGAATAGCAAGAGGCCTGTGCTGAGGTAGTGAAAGAAAATCTTTAAGCCTTTTCTTAGATTCTGAGTAGTCCTGGCTCTCCCAGTGGAAGTGCTCCCTCATGGTATGCAGGGTTTCCCCAAAAGAATAATCCTCAGGAGGAGAGGCTGAAGGGATAGATTCTTCAGCATCAGTCATAAGGAGGAAGAGAGTATTCCTGTTCAGAGGAGGAGTCAGAGGAAATGGAAACCTGATCTGAAGATTCGTATTCTGTCTCTTGCCTAGGCCTCTTGTCAGGAGGGGGATGGGAAGCCCTGATCAAGGTAATTAGGTCTTCGGCCATTTTCAGCATCTGTTTTTTAGACATGAAGTCTGTCCAGGAGAGTGCTGTACTTGCTTCTTTGTCTTTAGAACTGCTTTAGTCTTTGCTTTGGAAGCTGAAGTAGGCTTTACATATAACTGTGTAGGTCTGAAAACACCCTCAGAAGCCAATGCCTGCTCAGTGGCTCCGGACCCATCTGAGGGAATAGTTTCAGTGTTCAATACCTTGAGTATCCAGAGGCCTAGCTGGCTCCACGTGGGAGTCGTCAGCGGCCTGTGGCTCTGAGGTAGCGGGCGTCAGGGGCTGCGAAAGCACCTCACTGAGAACCGGGCGAACCGGCGACTGGCTTAGCGGAAGCCTCGTCGTCGGTTTTGGACCTCGGATGCCTGTTCTTTTCTTTTTCCTTGCGTTTTTTATAAACTCCAGTCGTCAGCTGTTCTGATGGCATTATATAATTGAATCTTCGGCCAAAATAATGAAAAGCAAAATCGTACTAATGCTTAATAGTGCATTGGTTAAATCTAGCACAAAACCGACAGCTAGCAATGTTGTGATCAGGGCCTAGGCAAGGAATACAGTAAGAATGAAAATCCTTATGAGGTATTTGCTTCCCACAAGAAATACAACTGTTAACTTTTTCTGACATCGATCTAGAGCAAGAAAAAAGTTTCCCCAACGGGGTACTTAGCTTTAATGAAGACCTCGGATCTGAAATTCGTTTTTGAAAATCTCAGGAGTCGGCCGACCGGGACTTGCTAACTGCTTTTGCTTCGGGCACCGTGCGGCAAGAAAGACTGAAGAAAATGGCGTCGGCTGCATCTTTTATACCCCTGGTGCACTGACGTCAGGGAAGAGGCGACAGCAGCCGACGCTGGACCTAGACTTTGGAATTCGGGCCGACTGCGGGTAGCCTGCCAGCAGGATAACCCAAGGGTAATGACTGCAGCAGTGAACATCCACATCTACCGGCACTCTAGCAAAATATGTAGTGGAGACTGCCACTGCGCTGGTTGAATAGGTTCATAGGTTGGTACTAGGCTATCAGCCCTGAATAGGTTCATAGGTTGGTACTAGGCTATCAGCCCTAGGGCCTATACAAGCCTAGCCATAACAATTCCCTGGCTATTTCTTCCCACACTATTTCCTTCCCTGGACCCCTGTCTAGCAGGGTGACTGACGTGATCCCCGGGGTGAATTTCCTTTCTCCCATCCAATCGTCAAGGTTACTTTTGAAGAGGGCCAAAGAGGCACTCTGCTTGACATGTATGGGCAATCTATTCCAGAGTCTGGGGAGTCTCTGGGTCAGGAACCTATCCCTCCAGCATGTTTTGTTTATTGTGATGACAAGTTTTAGATCCCTGGAGTGTATGGCTCTGAGGGATTGGGATTTCTTTAAGTGTAGTATGTCTGACAGCTCTGGGTTTGACATGGCCTTGTATGTTAAGCAGAGATCGCCTCTGAGTAGACGATATGCGACAGAGTATAGCTATAGTCTAAGGCGGTCAGCATAGGGCATCTGCTTTAGGCCTGTGATTCTTTTAGTGAGGTATTTCTGCGGCCTTTCCAGTTGTTGCAGATGTCTTGAGAGGTACATACCAAATGGGGCATTGTATTCTATAATGGGTCTAATGAGGGATGAGTACAGTGGAACAATGACATCCTTTTTTCTGGATGAAAAGCCCTTAGTGATGAGGTGTGCCACACAGAAGGATTTCCTGACTGTTGGGGCAATGTGGTTATCGAAGGTGAGACCACTGTCCACCTGTGTCCCTAAGTCTCTTATCATACTTTCGGTGTTTCGTGTACTGCCACCTATATGGTAATTCACGGATACATGTTTTTTTCCCAAAGGGGATAACTATACATTTCTTGGCAATGAGCTTGAGCCCATGGCTCTGACACCAAGCATCTGTTTCTGTATGATACTTAGGTTTGTGTGGTAATACTAATCCCATCTCTTTATAGACAAAGGGAATACAATAAGAGAGCCACCCGGCTAAACTAACTTTAGAAATACTCAGGCCCAATTTAGTCTTAAAAAAAAAAAAGAAAGAAATAGCTGGTCTGTTTTTCTAATGGCTTTAGTGCAATGCAGGTCAGCTGATGGCGAACATCTGTAAAATGTGCAGTATATTCCCACCCCTTTTGTTTGAAAGGAATTTGGGAAGAAAACCAGTAGGTTAATTACCCGATTGAGATTTGCTTCCAACTACACTTTAGAAAGAAAGTGCAGACTGGGCCAAAGAGATACTCTATCCTTACGAAAAGTCAAGTAGGGAGATTTGCAAGATGAGGCTTGTAACTTAGACTCTTATAGCTTAAGAGATGACCATTAGGAAAGTCATTTTCCAAGACAGAAATTTTAGTTCTGCTGTAGCTGCTGGTCTAAATGAAGGTCTGATTAGGTCCTGAAGTACCACTGTAATACCCCAGAAAGGAAATGGATCTCTGATAGGGGTTTTTTAGAAGATACTTTCCTTTTAAAAATGCCTTAGAAATTTTTAGAGAGGCAATACAGTTCCATTTTTCTCCACATGAAAGCTGGATATAGTTGCTAGCTGAACCCTGTCTGTTGAAAAATTAGTTCCTTCCTGAAACAACCCCACAAATAGTTCAAGATAGATCGCAAAGGTGCAAAAAAGGATCTAAACCTTTACAGGACACACAGATAAGCAAACCTCTTCAATTTGCTTCGTGTTTGGTTTCTGTGACGATGATAAAATGTGAATAATTGACGCAGAAAGCCTGGCATCCCTAGAACCGGAAGGACAATGTGGTTATTTTCAGAGCTTTCAAGTCTCAGTGAGGCTGTCCGGACAGAAAAGACAGAAGATATGGAAGTGTGTCCAGCATCCAGGTAGGGTGTTTCAGATGAGGCCGGAGGAAGCAACCCGACATGCTGAGGCCAAAGGGGGCAATGAGAATTATTGCCACCTTGCACTTTGTTATAAGGGAAAGGTTGTAAATGCATATAGCAAACTGAGGGCCAATTGTGGACTACAGCATTCGGTGTCTGCCAGCTTTGGACAACAGCATCTGTTGTCAGCCAGCTCTGAACGACAGCATCTGGTGTCTGCCCCTCTGAGGAGGATCAGGGCGAAATAGTTGCTGCACTTAGTGTTTAGGTGGGAGGTGAAAAGATCACAGTATGGTTGGCCTCAGTGAGTGAAAATCACAATTGCCACTGACTGGTTAGACCACTTATGAGACAGAACAATAGGTCTACACAGTTTGTCTGTCAAGACAGTGGAACTTCCCAGGATATGCACTGCCACTAGAAAGTGTAGAGAAGACATTGTCAACTGCCACAACCTCTCAGCTTCCCTGTGTAACATATAAATGGACTCTCCCTTGCCTGTTGAGGTCCCAGACCACTTCCATATTGTTCATCTGGATGGCTATCATACCCTCAGGGAGGGAGTCCTGGAATGCCTGCTAAGCTAGGAGGACTGCCTCATCCCCAAGACATTGGTTGAAGTCTGGCCTCTACTGTTGACCATGTGCCTTGACTCATTTTCCCTTTGAAATGCTCCCCACCCCCATCCCAGAAGGAAAGCATCTGTGGTCACAGTGGCTGGTGGTGGTGAAAAGGTGAAGGGCTGACTATGTGACAGACAGGTCCAACCACCAAAAAATGTGACTCCTGCATACTGGTGTGATATGTACAGGGAAATAAAGAGGCTGATACATTATCGATCACTGGACAGATAGGATTTACTACAGACATCTCATATTAAATCTTGCTTGAGGCACTAGTGCAACCGAAGCAGCCACTAAAGCAGTAGACTGCGAATTAACCTTGCTGGAGGCTTTGAAGAAGATAGCACCTCAGAAGATTGGTGAATGAGCAAAAGAACTCTTGACTCTGGAAGCCTGGCAATCTGGGAAGCTGTATCAAGGTGAACTCTATAAACTCTATTGTCTGCATTAGTATCAGCTGGCTTTTGCTTAGATTTATTGTACTCCCTAAGTTATGGGGCCAACTGGAGTAAGAAGTCCCTGCACATGAGCAGATCCTTGGTTGCGTGTGGGTGAGGAGCCAGCTGTTTAAATAGGGGAACACCCAAAACCTTTTCATCCTCAAGATACTCTGCCACTACTGCCATGCATTTCGTGAACACCCTGGGGGCTGTGGTTTGGCCAAAGGTCAGTAATTTGAACTAAAATGACTGGCTCCTGGCTGGAAATGAAGAAATCCAAAAATGCTGAAACTCAGAACCAAAGGACCAAAAAACTGGCTGAGAGTCCAGGCACCACCAGACCAATGTATGACCATCAAAAACTATTTACTGACCAATCAAAGCAAAGTAAAGCAGTCAAGCTCTTTCGTCTTACATCAATACTTCATCAGAACTGCTGTGTTACATTGAACCATGACAATATATACTGAAATTAACAGTCATGTGGTAAAAATCAACCAATGAACAAAAACATTCTTATGTAATCAAATGTGAAACAATAATTAAAGAATGAACAATATTAATGAATGAGTAATTAAAAGTTGAAATTAAAAATGAAACATGAAAGATAAAACTTGTAACAGAATAATTAGCATATTTAGATATGTGTATGATGCAAGAAAAACTGTCACCCCTCCAAACTTTTGAGTTTTTAAATAGGGGTGATGGAACAACATTCATTGAGAGCAGGGGGTAAGGGCATCACACAACAAAATCCAGATGAGTTCCTTTTTGTCCAAATGTTCTTCAATGATGAAACCCCTAGGGTCACTTTCAATGTAGTCAATCACCACAAACTTGAAGTTATGATCAGGAAATGTTGAAATGTGTCTATAAAGTGCATCAGTTCACTTACATTTCCTGATTTCATAGCTGCTCATAGATTCTTTCCTTTAACATGCAAATTAGTCTTGCCAATATAGAAGGCTTTGCAACACTGACAAATGGCACTACTGAATACTGCTCCCTTACATAAACAGCTGAAATGCTTCTTCACTGAAAAATTCTTTTGTTGGATGAAAAATGACTCAAGTGAGAATATGTTGAGAATAGTTACAATGATTACATTTAAATATAACATTCGGCCTGTTGGAAAACTATTGGGTCTTTTTTCATTTCAAGAAGGTTTTTGAAAGACCTGCCTTTCCTAAAGACCAACTTGGGTTTGTTCCCAAACAATTCCTTACCATCACTGACACTTGTAACTATCGGCCAAAATTTATTCACCACATCGACGATGTCATAACTATTAATAGAAAAGTGACAATTAAAGAACGTTCAAATGGAACTCTAGATGTCTGATTGTCCTTACCTACATTCTTAATTGCTATCAGATTCTGATAAGATACAGGGTGAATTTGGAGCAAGGGCTAGTAAATACCCTTGTTCCTTTTATCGCACACTTCACATTGATATTTTCCAGTAACCCCTTTTGCTAAACATATCCACCAATTTGTTTGTCTCAGTGATGAAAGTAGCATCATCCGAGATCATACGTGCAAGACGGACTAATTGCCCTTTTACTACCGCTCTTTTTTGGTACATGGGATGCCAGCTATCGAAATGTAAATAGGAGTTGGAAAATGTAGGTTTGCAATAGATATTGGAACAAAAACAACTCCTACCATAATCTTTAGTGACCATAACGTCCAGATAAGCCATCTTAGTATTATCAAAAGTGTGTGTGAATTTAAAAAAGGCTGTACTACTTTTAATATACTCCAAAAATTCATTTAACTTGGTAAAAGAATCAGCCCAAATGATAATGATATCACCCAGGAACCGGCTATAGAATGTCCAACAATTGGCAAAAGGGCTGGTGAACACAAAGTGCCTTTCCCAATGTGCCATGATGAGACTGGCAAAGCTCCGGGCACAAGAAGCACCCACTGCCACACCACTTGCTTGCCTAAACAACTGCCCTTCGAAGTAAAGAAAAATTGTTGTCTAACACCAGTTCCATGAGTGTGATGGCTATATTGGTATTATTGCTGTCCAATAAACCTATATCAAACAAAATACTTTCTAACCAGTCAAGTTCCTCCTTGTGGAGGATGACCGAATATAGGTTTTGGACATCAAGAGTAACCAGGATACAATCATTGGAAAACCTGAGCTCATCGAGCCTGGACAGAAAATCCCAGAAGTCCTTACAAATGTGCGTAAATACACTAACCAAAGGCTAAAGTAAGCTACCCAAATACTTGGCTATTTAAAAAGTCTTACGTCTCCCAGCATCCACTATGGGCCTCAAAGTTGGGTTACGCTTGTCTTTATGGATTTTGGGTATCCCAAAGATACTCGCTACTACCAGATGCTGGTTGTGCACACAGTCATAGGTATCTTTGTCAATCTTCCCTTGCATAACCATATCATAAAGACAAATGTCAACTTTGGAATAAGCTATGTTTCATTTGTTTTTGGAGATTTGGGTGTAGGTCTCTAAAAACAGTAGTTCAAACATCCAACTGTTGTAATCCTCAACGTCCATTGTAACAATACATCCACCCTTGTCTGGCTTCATTACCCTGATGGACTTATTGTTACACAACTCTTTGAAGAGTGACTCCTCTGTAGAAGATAGATTGAGTCTTTTATCCAAATTAAACTTGGCATAACATGCTTTCCGTATCTCTCCCTCACAAAGTTTCTCAAAAAGGGCTAGGCAATTGTTCAATGGGGGGTTGAAAAAGCTAGCTTTCTTTATAGCCCTACAACCAAAGGATGCTGGAGTGCCTTCTGTGCGGAGTCTGCACGTCCTCCCTGTGGTCGCGTGGGTTTCCTCCAGGTGCTCCGGTTTCCTCCCACATCCCAAAGACATGCAGTAGGTGGATTGGACACTCTAAATTGGCCCTAGGTGTGAGTGAGTGCATGTGTGTGCCTTTTGTGGAAGGTTGGGTGCCGGGCTGGCAACTCGACATCGTAAAACTCCTCTGCCAATCATGAGCAGACAGATGATCTGCTGTGGCGACCCCTAACCGGGAAAAGCCAAAAGAAGAAGTTGTGTTAGAAGACTCTGGTTTGATCCAAAGGGCCAAGTTTAACTTGCAGGTATACAGTTTGAGGTCAATAAGAACTTCCGCTAAATTAGATTCTTTAGCAGGCACAAAATTTAGACCTTTACTTAATACATTAGCATGTTTAGTAATAATGTTGGCACTATACCGAATCAATAGAAACTTCTTGGCTTCCTGACAAAATAGGACTGAAATTATCCTCATAATCAGACCCGGTCATATTAATCTCATGGCTTCGTACCAGCCTGTCAATGAGGTGAATAAATCACTCAGTGCACAGTTCCCACTAAATGACATATTAGGTGTAAATTTCTCATTTAATGAAACAGCTGAAATCGCCTCCCTAAAATACTGGTTGTCACCTGTGGTGTTAATAATACCTTGAGCCTGTGTGGAAGGGTTATCATACAGTATCCCCTCAATACCATTTTCACCAGCAATAGAAAATTCAGGTTCTGAATTAACATCAGCAATACAAATGTCAGATTCTGAATTAATACTTGCGCACAAAACATCCACATCATCAGAACGACAATCAGAAAAAATGCCACTCTGAAAAACATCCTTACACTGGAAAACATCTGTACAAATCAGCTTACTAGATTCCAAGTCAGTGTAGGTTGCTGCTAACTGTATATTGTCAGCAGTAACTAAGTTCACATTTACCAATCCTTGCAAACCGAAGCCTGACTGACCATCGGAATTATACACTTCAGAAATGCAAGACTCAATGTAACTGCCATTATTTGGTAAACTTTTGTCCCTACTTGTTACACAATCGAGGCTGGCAACAACAGTGTCAGAGTTTGACCCCTTATCAAAAATATAAGACTTGATAAAATTCTCATTTAGCAAAGCATGTTAACCTGAAGCCTGACTCACAATAAGAACTGCAGCATTTACACTCATCTGAATTAAAGTCACTTTCATTAATCAGTAAACTGCTGTCCATAAGTGCTAAATGATTCAAATTGTCAGCATCAATTTCAGCACAGCTGTTAGATTCAATGTCATCATGTATTGATGTGAAACACCTAGCATTATACAAACCTGTGTTGGTAGGGAATTGATCATCTACCATGCCAGAATTTGGCAAACTTTCATCAGTCACAAAACCCATTCTGTTGGAAATGGTTAAAAAGTCAGGTTCTTCAATACTGCACTGTCGCTCAGGCTCTCCAGCGTTACCTACCTGCTTCAGTAATGCTTCTTCCTCGTGGTCTTTCCCTTTGAGTTTTTTTGCCACACGCTTCCGTTTTTAAAGTTTCCTTTGTTGGAATATCCTGTTTTTGGTCAAGCTCCCAAACGCTCAAAATTGGGGTTGCTAGCATCATTTCTTGATTCCCCTTGTTGATTAAATGTAGAAAAACTTCCTAATTCTTGGTTCTTGCCCTTTTCTTTCTGAAACAGCCTCTCAAAATGTCTGACAAGAGGTTCCCAGTTTGATGCCAGCTCAAGGGCATCAAAGTCATCACTCTCACAGGGATTAATCACCTCACCCTGTCTATAATTGGATTCCCTCGATTCTATTGGTATGTTAAATTCAGAAGGCTTAGGGGGAGGAGGACAGGCATTCCCTTTTATAAAAGCCTCCAATATCACAAAGTAATTTATTAGTTTTTTTAGTTTTTATACGGAGGCAAATTTTATCAATCTTTTTAAACAAGTTACAATAGTTAGTATAATAATGATCAAACAGACCATCACTGATCAAACTGCCATTAATTATGTTCACGTCACGAGACAGTTTATCCAGTTTAATTTCATTTTCATGGATAAGATACAGAATATCAGTGCCTGGCTTGTTGAAAATATTTAACAAAGCTTTATGACAATCAGAATCTTTCTCAACACCATTAAGGAAATGACAAACGTAACCCCTTGGGAATTAAGCCTTAAGACTTTCATGAAAATAGGCATTATCCAACTGTAGCATCTTGTAAGCAAGCAGCTTTTCTTCAAATAACATAAGCTGGTCTACAAAGGATCATGCTCCTATTTGTTCAAGGTTGGTGTCAGCATATTTTGAATTAGACAAGGAAAACAAAAGATATCAGCTTTCCATGTGTCAAAGTCTATTAAATCACAGTGGTTAGTGCCCCTTGACTGGTCAGCTGTGCTAAATTGGTTAGACCAAGAGGAAAGTTGACCAGAACATTGTTCTAATTGAGAAGAAATACCTCTTGGGAGACACACTGTTACCTTGTAACAGTTGGTTGGTTTATTTTGTCCAAAAGTGCAGTCAAGTTACCAATATCAGCCTGAACTTGGGAAACAAGGTCCACAATGGATGACCCAGAACCTCCTCCAGTGACCATAAACAATCCAAAAATATTGAAACTCACGACCAAAGACTGACTGAGAGTTCAGGCACCACCAGACCAATGTACTACCAGCAAAAACTATTTACTGACCAATCAAAGCAAATTAAAGCAGTCAAGCGCTTTCATCTTACATCAAGACTTCATCAGAACTGCTGTTACACTTTACCATGACAATATATATTGAAATTAGCAGTCATGTGGTAAAAACCAACCAATGAACAAAAACATGTAATCAAATGTGAAACACTAATTAAAGAATGAACTGTAGGGGTTTCATCATTGAAGAACATCTGGACAAAAAGGAACTCATCTGGATTTTGTTGTGTGATGCCCTTACCCCCTGCTCTCAATGAATGTTGTTCTATCGCCCTTTTTTTAAAACTCAAAAGTTTGGAGGGGTGACCAGTTTTTCTTGCATCACACACATATCCAAATATGCTAATTAGCCTGTTACAAGTTTTATCTTTCATTTTTAATTTCAACTTTTAACTCTTCATTAATACTGTTCATTCTTAAGTTTTTCACATTTGATTACAAGGAATTGGGAGCAAATAACTAGAGAGAGAAAAGTAACAGAGTACGATGAGGACAAGCAGAAGCTTGGACTGTAGAATTAGAGACTGCCTTCCTTACCAGGGACTAATATGAGTAAAGACAAACATAAAGGGATGGTGAGTGCTATGTAAAAGACCATCTCTGATAGGGGGTTTTAGCTGAGTCTAGAACAAAGGCTGCTTTAAAAGATAGATAATTAGTGAGGCACATAACATACAGCATGAGAACTAGAGGATGTTAGAAAATATTGTGAAGACGGACTGGAAAGGAAATTAAAAAGGAATAATAAAAGGACATCTATATGTCTCTCAAGTATGTGACAAAGTTCATAAGGTCTGGGATTTTTCCTTGGCGGTGTTTGCATAGGTAATTTTATAACCCAATCAGACTTCAGAGAATTTTTTCCTTGGGTAAACAGCAAATGCTGGAGATATGATGGAAAAGAGAAATAAGTAACTGGCGACATGTTTTTGGATGGGCAATAAGTTGTCAGATTTAAATTCATACAGCAGAATCCAACCAAGAGCCACTTGGAAAGGAATATCTATTGTATTAACAAAACAAAAAACAATCACCTTCACCAAAGTTTCATCCAAAAGACTAAAAACACTCGTACAAATAACAGATAAAAAATCACGATTCAATGAAATCATAAAACATTTAAAGAAAAGGAGTAAAAAAAGACTATATACATGTATATACAATATCTTCTTTTTTACACCTAAAATAATACCCTGAAAACAGTAATTTCACTCTGCTCTCCCTCACATAGCCCTGAAAATTATACCATGCAGCTATAAAATTAACTTGAACTGTATAAAATACAGCTTAAACATAGTGTATAAATTGGTGCAAAAACAAATTAAAAAATACAGCCAACCATACATACCAAAATACTAAGAAAATACTTGGAGTCAGTGTTAGCCCCGCTCTGCTTACTGCGCTCGGGGCTTGCTCCGCTCCCCCCAATTCCAACCCGCTAGTGCTACATTTAAACTAAATTTAGCCACTCCCCTCATGCTAAGTACCAATCAGCACCTCATTCATCACTGAACAACCCTCCCCACTTAACCCACTTCCTTCTCTTCCATTCTTCCACACCCTGTTAGCACACTCAACCATCAAAATTGGCCCGACCCCCTAACAAAATGAAAACATGTAAAAAAATAAAAAATAAAAAAAAATACTAATTACCCCAATGCCTATACTATTTCTATTTTACCATCTTATTGCCTAAGAAGAAAAACTTGATCTTGGTATTCACTACCCAAATGGTCAAACAGCAACCCACAACTTTACACATGACACCAAACACTTAACCATCCCCAGCACACCCAATCTACCACCCTCAACAAAATATCACCCCTGTAAAGCCACAAAACATAATCCTACAGACAAAGACTATATAAAACTTATAAACAAACTCCTAAAGCTTAGAGTATCCTGTCACTATAACCTTATAACACATGGGGACATCCATCCCAACACTGGCAAACCCACACTCAATAACCTTCACACCCCTACCACAACCCCCACAGTCAAGCTACCCCTTTCTACTCCCACTAGTTCCCTTCTAGCATTTCACCTACATATTAGAAGTATTAACAATAAGATTCCCAACCTACATGCCCTCCTAGCAATCCACTCCCCAGACATTATGTGTCTTACAGAAACCTGGCTAAAACCTAGTACTACTGATAATGAGATACTACCTCCAGGATATAATATTCACCGGTTAGCATGTACTAACCCAGTACTACTGATAATGAGATACTACCTCCAGGATATAATATTCACCGGTTAGACTGTACTAACCTTGTACTACCGACAATGAGATACTACCTCCAGGATATAATATTCATCGGTTAGACTGTACTAACCTAGTACTACTGATAATGAGATACTACCTCCAGGATATAATATTCACCGGTTAGACAGTACTAACCTAGTACTACTGACAATGAGATACTACCTCCAGGATATAACATTCACCGGTTAGACCGTACTAACCTATTACTACTGATAATGAGATACTACCTCCAGGATATAATATTCACCTGTTAGACCGTACTAACCTAGTACTACTGATAATGAGATACTACCTCCAGGATATAATATTCACCGGTTAGACCGTACTAACCTAGTACTACTGATAATGAGATACTACCTCCAGGATATAATATTCACCGGTTAGACCGTACTAACCTAGTACTACTGATAATGAGATACTACCTCCAGGATATAATATTCACCGGTTAGACTGTACTACCCTAGTACTACTGATAAAGAGATACTACTTCCAGGATATAATATTTACCTGTTAGACCATACTAACCTAGTACTACTGATAATGAGATACTACCTCCAGGATATAATATTCACCGGTTAGACTGTACTAACCTAGTACTACTGATAATGAGATACTACCTCCAGGATATAATATTCACCGGTTAGACAGTACTAACCTAGTACTACTACTGATAATGAGATACTACCTCCAGGATATAATATTCACCGGTTAGACCGTACTAACCTAGTACTACTACTGATAATGAGATACTACCTCCAGGATATAATATTCACTGGTTAGACTGTACTAACCTAGTACTACTGATAATGAGATACTACCTCCAGTATATAATATTCACCGATTAGACCGTACTAACCTAGTACTACTGATAATGAGATACTACCTCCATGATATAATATTCACCTGTTAGACCGTACTAACCTAGTACTACTGATAATGAGATACTACCTCCAGGATATAATATTCACCGGTTAGACCGTACTAACCTAGTACTACTGATAATGAGATACTACCTCCAGGATATAATATTCACCGGTTAGACTGTACTACCCTAGTACTACTGATAAAGAGATACTACTTCCAGGATATAATATTCACCTGTTAGACCATACTAACCTAGTACTACTGATAATGAGGTACTACCTCCAGGATATAATATTCACCGGTTAGACTGTACTAACCTAGTACTACTAATAATGAGATACTACCTCCAGGATATAATATTCACCGGTTAGACAGTACTAACCTAGTACTACTGATAATGAGATACTACCTCCAGGATATAATATTCACCGGTTAGACTGTACTAACCTAGTACTACTGATAATGAGATACTACCTCCAGGATATAATATTCACCGGTTAGACCGTACTAACCTAGTACTACTGATAATGAGATACTACCTCCAGGATATAATATTCACCGGTTAGACCGTACTAACCTATTACTAATGATAATGAGATACTACCTCCAGGATATAATATTCACCGGTTAGACCGTACTACAAGGAAAGGAGGAGGTGGGATAGCAGTCCTTTA